>NC_090440.1:1855619075-1856228272 GCF_031143425.1 Pleurodeles waltl
TGAACCTTTGGACAGTCACGATCACTTCGGTCCACAACAAGCGTTCCAGGGATCATGCTTGTTAACAAGAGAGGAGTCCCAGAGTACGGGTTGCAGAGAGGTGCCTGCTGAAGCAGGGAAGTGACTCCGTCACTCCTCTGGAGATTTCTTTGGTCCTTCTGGTGCAGAATGAAGACAGGCAGTCCTCAGAGCCTACACAACCTGGAAACTGTTGCAGTTGCTGACTGGAGCTGAAGTTGCAGTGTCACAGTAGCCTTCCAGGATACTTTGTTGCAGTTACAGTGTTCCTAGAGCTGTCTGCTGTTGATCCAATGGTCAGAAGCTGAAGCAGAGGATGCTGAGGAGTCCTGGTGGAGTCTTGCAAATCAAATCTGAGGAAACACCCAGAGGAGAGACCCTAAATAGCCCTGAGAGGGGGATTGGCTACTTAACCATGTATGCACTTATCAGGCAGGGTCCCTGATGTTACCTGCTGCACTGGCCACTCAGATGCTCCCAGAGGTTCCCCATACCTTGGAATCCAAGATGGCTAACACCACGGACACTCTGGAGGAGCTCTGCGCACCACCCCTGGGGTGGTGATGGACAGGGGAGTGTTCACTCAAGTGCAGTGTTTTGCAGTCAGTTGTTGTCTCAACTTTAGTGTGTTTCTGGGGAAGTAGGGTAACTTTACTCCTACTTTTCAGGGTCTTGGGGTGGGGTATCTTGGACACCCTTTGTGTTTTCCTACACTCCCAGCGCCCCTCTACACACTACACTAGGCCTGGGGTCCCTAAGTGGTTCGCATTCCACTTTCTTAGTTTATGGTTTGTGTTGCCCCTAGGCCTATTGCATCCTATTTTATTCAACAGTGTTTGCACTACTTTTCTAACAGTTTACTTACCTGATTTTGGTTTGTGTGTATATTTTGTGTATTTTACTTACCTCCTAAGAGAGTATATCCTCTGAAATACTTTTGGCACATTGTCACTAAAATAAAGTACCTTTAGTATTGTGTTGTAGTGAATCCTAGTTCGTTTTAATGGGATAGCAGGAGTTAGCTTAGCCTCTGGCTTGTAGACTTGTGCCCCCGTCACCTAGTGACTTTTAACCTACTTAGCTTGCTCTGTCTTAGCCCATTTAATTATTTATTTCTTCTAAGATGGCTGCCTTGTTTATGGTTAGGCCACTTGTTATGAGTTACATTATCAGTGTCTCCATGCCAAGGCGTCAAGATCAAGCACCAAAGACAAACAAACAGTAGGTGTTCACACTTAGGGATTTTCCCTCTCTATACTTTCGAGGGATTGTTGATATTAATTGCCATCCCAAGCATGCCTGTTATCTATTGTTTAGGAATACACCTACGTCAGGGGACCTTGTAGATCTGTATAAATACATCGCACTTTAGACAGATAATCAGAGGGATTCCAACCAGAGGGCATCACCACCATCGCTGATACCGATGCTGCAGTCATCTTGACGCTGACCCAGTCTTCGTGTCCCTGCGGAGTCTGAGATAGAGACCTCATTCCAAGGTAACGAGGGTTGGGAGCTCCTCTCATGGACACAGCATTGGCAGATTAGGTTTAACGAACCCAGCTCTCCTTTAGGTAGGAGGTTAGGCCTTTTTCTTAGGATAGTAGGGTATCTTACATCTCGTATATCTTTTCTATGTATTGCATAATGGTGGGGGTCTTCGTAACAATGACTCTTGTCTTCACAATACTGTTACTTGCCATATTCATTATCCTAATCATTGCAGTCCATGCAACTTATCGCAAATTGCAGTTATGTTAAATAAAAAACTATTATAACTTTACTGCATCTGTGTCATTGCCTGTGTTTGTATGAGACATAATATATATGTGAGAAAAGGGTAATCTCAGTTTAACCACAACACTCCCTGAGATGTCTTATTTTCGAGTCCATGCGTAAACGGCTGCCATAAATCACCTTTTACTATTGCGTTTCTGGTGAGGTGCTGCTAGTGAGCCGGTAAGGTTGGGATAACAGTTTGCGACTTGTTGTAGGAAAGACGCAGTCGCCTACAAACAAAAGTACTGTCATCCTTAAACCAGCAGTCTTGCCCAGAGCAAGAGTCCAAACTACGACAGTGTTTTATTGTGATCTAGTGCTATATGACATAAGGGGTATAGTAGGAGCTTTGCATGTCTCCTAGTTCAGCCTAAGCTGCTCTGCTATAGCTACCTCTATCAGCCTAAGCTGCTAGAACACTACTAATCTACTAATAAGGGATAACTGGACCTGGCACAAGGTGTAAGAACCATCAGGTACCCACTATATGCCAAGCCAGCCTCCTACATTGGTGGTGCAGTGGTGGGATAAGTACTTGTAACTGCTTTACCACTTTGTCATTGGTGCTTTTCATAAGAGAAACATATACCAAATACTTAAAAATATACACAGTTAACCTTAACAGCTTAACTTTCTTCCTACGATCTTCCTAAAAAGTTTCTGAAAAGTTTTCAAAAGTTTTTGAAAAGTTTCAAAAAGTTTTTCTCTTTTCTTTAAAAGTTTCTAAACTTTTTTCTCTCTGTCCTAAACCCTTTCTAATAATCATGTCTGCAGTAGAACTTACTCCCACAGTTGTCCAGGCAACCTATGGTAGTTTAAACTTTAAAAGTTTGAGGGGTCTCTGCATAGAAAGAGGTTTACGCATTGGTAGGAACCCTACCAAAGATCTTCTCCTTAGCCTTCTCCTAGATAGTGACCAGAACCAGCCTGGCCCATCCCAGGATTAGGAGGTAGAGGAGGGGGGTACCCAGCAAGACTCAGAGGAGTCCCCTGAGGATGATGGGAGGGTTCATCCAAAGACATGCCAGCTAACAGGCATCCTAATGATTTGGTAGTGGGAGGGGGTCACACACTAGTAGGGCACCTTTCACTCCAAAAGGCCAGGTTACTAGAGCTCAGCCAGTTAGAGACAGGTCCACTTCTGCCAATTCCCACATCTCCTCTGTGTCTCAGAATTCCCAAGCCTCCCACCCTGAGGATAATACTATGGAAAGGGAACTCAGAAAGCTGAGGTTGGAAGAGGCCAGACTGAAGCTAAGACAGCAACTGTTGGCCTTAGACAGGGAATCTCTAGATGTAGAGAGGGAAAGGCATAGGTTGGAGTTAGTTCCCAATGGTGGCAGCAGCAGTGTTGTTGATAGCAATCCTGTAAGCAAACAAGATTCCAGAAACCTGCATAAGATAGTCCCCCCTTACAAGGAGGGGGATGACATTAACAAGTGGTTTGCTGCACTTGAGAGGGCTTGTATGGTAGAGTTGGTCCCCCAAAACCGCTGTAGACTGGCTTATGCAAGGAGGGCACCATCTGTGCTCTTCAAAGCATTTCCAGAGGCTGGGGGAGGCTACTCCTCCCCAGCCCTTAACACCTATTTCCAAAGGGAGAGGGTGTAACACCCTCTCTCAGAAGAAATTCTTTGTTCTGCCTTCCTGGGACTGAGCTGCCCAGACCCCAGGAGGGCAGAAGCCTGTCTTTGGGTTGGCAGCAGTGGTAGCTGCAGTTAAAACCCCAGAGACCTAGTTTGGCAGTACCCGGGGTCCATGCTGGAGTCCCAGGGATGAATGGGATTGGCATCCCAATACCAGATTTGGTATGGGGTGACAATTCCATGATCTTATACATGTTACATGGCCATATTCGGAGCTACCATTGTAAAGCTACATATAGGTATTAACCTATATGTAGTGCACACGTGTAATGTCTTCAGGTCCGATAATCCAGCAGTTGTTCTTTGCAGACTTGGTTGGCTGCTGCAAAATCCCATAAATGAGGTGTAGTGTGTCCTAAGGAAACTCGCAGTACTTTAATCCTGCTTTTCTGGGCTCTGGAGTGTGGTAATTTACTTACCTTTACTGTATTCTTACTCTCCCAGCGATTCTGCACACACTACACTTGTCTATGGGGAAATTTGTGATTCACATTCCACTTTTTTAGTATATGGTTTGTGTTGCCCCTAGACCTATTTTCTCCCATTGTATTCTATAGGATGTCCTACTGTTTGCATTGTTCTATGACTATTTACTTGTCTACTTTTGGTGTCTAGTGTATATATTGTGGATAATACTTACCTCCAGAAGTAGTATTGTCTCTAAGATATTTTTGGTACTGTGTCACCAAAATAAATACCTTTATTTTTGGTAACACTGAGTATTGTCTTTACTTGTGTATAAGTACGGTGTAACTATAAGTGGAATTGCATGAGCTGTGCATGTCTCCTAGTTCAGCCTAAGCTGCTCTGCTATAGCTACCTCTAGCAGCCTAAGCTGCTAGAACACTACTACATTCACTAACAAGGGATAACTGGACCTGGTGTAATGTGTAAGTACCCAAGGTACCCACTACAAACCAGTCCAGCCTTCTATAACTTGTCACCCCACGTAAGTTCCTAGTATACAGTACCTAGGTACCCAGGGCATTGGGGTTCCAGGTGAACCCTATGGGCTGCAGCACTACATTTGCCACTCATAGTGAGCCCATGCAAAGGCTTCTACAGGACTGCCATGGCAGCCTGTGTGAAATGGTGCTCAAACCATTTCCCAGCCATTAACACTGCACCATGTCACTTATAGTTCACCTATATGTCCCACCTTCCAACCCTGATACTGGGTACAAAGTACATATGTGTGAGGGCACCCCTGCACTAGCAGAGGTACCCCCACATCATCCAGGACCATTTTCCAGGACTTTGTGAGTGCGGGGATGCCATTTTGTGCTTGCACTGGATAAAGGTCAATACCCATGTCCAGCTTCACAATGGTAACCCTGAATATGGCCATGTAAGGTGTCTTGCAACTGGGAATTGTACCTCAATACTGATTACCTTATAGGTTGCACAATCCCATGCACTCTAGGGGCTAAAGTGACGCTGACAGTCCCAAGGTCCAGGTGTGCAACTGTGGTGGGGTAAGAGCTTGCCCCCCCACGCAAGACAGTAACCCCCCTTGCAGTGCGTGGCTTGCAGTTGCCAAGGCTTGTGTGCGACCTTCCAAGAAGTTCTTCGTGCACAGCACACCTTAGGCCCCCAGCACTCCATCTTGCAACGCATAGCTTCCTGAGTGGTTCTCAGGCAACATGAGATCCCTTTCTTTCATGCTGCATGGGACTCCATTTGCACCTTCTTTGTCCCCGTACTGTGGGACTCCTGTGCTCACTGCCTGGTCTTCTGAGGGCTCTCTGAGTTGCTGAGAGCCCCATGTGTTTTTCCCTCCTTGGTAGAGGCCACCAGGTCCCTTTTCTGCTAACCGTAAGCTTTGCATGTGCCACGGCTTGTTGGCAGAATCCAGCGATACAAACCAAACTGCAATCATCCATTTGGGGTGGGACATCTTCTGCACCAACCAGGAACCTGCATCTGTCTTCTTGGCTGCATAACTGGCTTTGTCTTCTCACCGGTGGTTCTTATTTTGCACCTTCATCTGGGTTTGTAGTGGGTACCAAAAGAACTTACACCTTATACCACGTCCAGTTATCCCTTATTAGTGAAATGTAGTCAGTGTCTAGCAGCTAGGCTGTCTAGAGATAGCTGTATCTGTGCAACCAAGGGTGAAGTAGGAGACATGCAAAGCTCTTGCAATACCACTGTAGTAACATAGTACTCACACACATGAAAGAAAATACTCAGTGTTACAAAAATAAAAGGTACTTTATTTTGGTGACACAAATGCCAAAAATACCTTAGAGACTATACTCCCTTAGGAGGTAAGTAATATACGCAATGTATAAACTAGTATTCTAAAACTGGTAAGTAAGCAGTTAGAAAACAGTGCAAATAGTGAAAATCACAATAGTTAGAAATGGGCCTGGGGGAACACAAACCATATAATAAAATAGTGGAATGCGAAAATCGGTTTCCCACCTAGGCAAGTGTTGTGTGTAGAGGGGTGCTGGGAGTATTAGAAAACACCCAAGGTAAGTGGTAGAATCCTCCCCAGAGCTCAGGAAAGCAGGAGTAAATCACAGTAACCTTCCTAGAACACACAAGAACACGTGATTGAAGATTTGGGAAAACCAGACGAGACTGCAAGACACCAACGATGGATTCCTGGACCTGAAGACCAGGTGAAGAAGGGGACCAAGTCCAAGAAGCACTGAAAAGTCCAGGGAGAACAGGAGCCCCTGCTAACCCAGATGAATGTGCAAAAGAAGAACCACTGGTGAAGAAGAACAGTCAGTACTGCACCCAAGATGCTGAATGTGGGTTCCTGGTTGATGTAAATGATGTCCCACGCTGGATGGATGATTGCAGTCTGGTTTGTGTCTCTGGATTCTGCCAACAAGCCTTGGCAAACACAAAGCTCAAGGTTAACGGAAAATGATGCTGCCCTGGACTAGGAGGAACCTCGTGGCCTCTACCCAGGAGGGGGAGAGAGAGGGGGCTCTCACCGACTCAGAGAGCCCTCAGAAGGCCAGTCAGCACACACAAGAGTACCACAGCACAGGGACAAAGAAGGTATAAATGGAGGACCAAGTAGCACTACACAAAGGGATCTCACATCGTTGGAGAACCACACAGGAGGCTGTACATTGCAGGAAGGAGTGCTGGGGGCAGAAGCTGCACGGTGCACCAAAAACTTCATGGAAGGATGCCAACAAGCCTTGGCAACTGCAAAACACACAGTGCATGCAGTACTATCTTGTGTGGGGAGGCAAGCTCTTAGCTCCACCAAAGTTGGACAGTTGGATGTCAGGACCATCGGGACCACTTCAGTCTACAACCTGTGTATTCATGCACTTCTTCAGGAGAGGGGACACAAGCCATCGGACGTCATTGCAGAGGGGTGCCTACTGAAGCAGGATGTTGACTCCTTCACTTCAAGGGAGATTCTTTTGTTCTTCTGGTGCAGGCTGAACACTGGCTGTCCTCTGAAGATGCACAACCAGGAAACAGTTGTAGTTGCTGGCACGAGCTGAAGATACAATGTTGCTGAAGTCATCTTTGCTTCTTTGTTGCAGTTGTAGAGTTCCTGGAGGGTCCAGATGCAGTTTCTTCGGTAAGAAGGTGACGTAAATGAAGTAGAGGATTCCTGCTGGAGTCTTGCAATGCAAATCTGAGACAACACCCACAGGAGAGACCCTAAATAGCCCTGAAAGGGGGATTGGTTACCTAACCATGTAAGCACCTATCAGAGGAGGGCTGTGATGTCACCTGCTTGCATTGGCCACTCAGATGCTCACAGAGTTCCCTGCCAACCTTGAATACAAGATGGCAAAACTCAGGGACCCTCTGGAGGAGCTCTGAGCACCACTCTGGGGGTGGTGATGGACAGGGGTGTGGTCACTCCCCTTTCCTTTGTCCAGAGAAGGGACTGAGGGACAGAAAGCAGTCAGGTGAGTCCTTTGGGTAGCCAGGCACTTCTTATTGGCAGGTTCTGGTTCAGATTCTCTTCTCCAGGAAGTGTCTGAGTTGGTAGGTGCAGAGGCCCTGTTTAAATACCCAAATGTGCCTTTGAAGTGGGGGGTGTATGCAAGTGAGGCTGAGCATCCTGTATATTGGGTTTGTCTGAGTGAATGCACAAGGGAGCTGTAAAATGAACCCAGTCAGACGTGGATTGTAAGGCACAGAAGGATTTAAGTGCAGGTAAGTGCTCACTTTCTAAAAGTGGCATTTCTCAATGTGTAATATTAAATCCAACTTCACAAGTCAGCAATATTTTGTATTGCCATTCTGGCCATACTAAATATTACCTTCCTACTTCTTTCAGATCAGCAGCTACCAATCAAACAGTATATGAGGGTAGCCCTAATGTTAGCCTATGAAAGGAGCAGGTCTCTCAGCAGTGTAAAAACAAATTTAGGAGTTTTACACTACCAGGACATGTAAACTACACAGGTACATGTCCTGCCTTTTGCCTACACAGCACCCTGCCCTGTGGGTTACCTACGGCCTACCTTAGGGGTGACTTATATGTAGAAAAAGGGATTATTTAGGATTGGCAAGTACTTTTAAATGCCATGTCGAATTGGCAGTGAAACTGCACCCACAGGCCTTGCAATCGCAGGCCTGAGACATGGTTCAGGGGCTGCTGAAGTGGGCCGCACAATCAGTGCTGCAGGGCTACTAGTAGCATTTAATAATCTACAGGCCCTGGGCACATATAGTACACTTTACAAGGGACTTATGATTAAATAAAAATATTCCAATTGGGTATGTACCAATGTTATCATGTTTAAGGGAAAGAGCATATGCCCTTTAACACTGGTTAGCAGTGGTAAAGTGTGCAGAGTCTTAAAACCAGCAAAAACTCTATCCAAAAAGTGGAGGGAGGCAGGCAAAAAGTTAGAGGTGACCACCCTAAGGCTGTCAGATCTAACAGTTTGTGCTCCCCAAGGCCCATTTCTAACTATTGTGATTTTCACTAATTGCAATTTTCTGACTGTTTTTACATCTATTTCTGCATATTACTGTGTATAATTTGTTTGTTACTTACCTCCTAAGGGAGTATAGTCTCTAAGGTATTTTTTTAAATTGTGTCACCAGAATAAAGTACCTATATTTTTTTAACAGTGAGTATTTTCTTTCATGTGTGTAAGTCCCGTGTGACTACAGTGGTATTGCATGAGCTTTGCATGTCACCTAGATAAGCCTTGGCTGCTCATCCATAGCTACCTCTAGAGATCCTGGCCTCTAGACACCTCCTACAATTCACTAATAAGGGATAACTGGACCTGGTATAAGGTGTAAGTACCATAGCTACCCACTACACACCAGGCCAGCCTCCTACACGGGGTGGATGTACAAACATTTTGTGACTTGCAAATTGGTCGTAAACGTATTTGTGATCGAAAAACTGGTGTTTTGATACGTACGAATGCCATTCGGTAACCAAAAATTGCGATGCAACCAATTTGTGATTTGGTATTTTTTTGCAATCACTATTTGTGAGTCCCAAATAAAGAATCTGCAATTGCGACTTGCAAACCACATCTTCGAGGATGTCCCAGTTTGCGACTGGTTGCCAAAATCCCCTTTTGCACATGCAATTTGCGCTGATTCTATGCAGGTGGTAACTCTGCAAACTATAAAAGCAGGACCAGAATGCATCAGGGGTTTCTACATTGGCGGCACTCTATGTGATTGTGATGTGGATGCGACTCCTGGCTTCCCAACAGACGAGTAGGAGGAGAAAGGAAAGCATTTCCAGGACCAGCTTACCATATTCCAACAGACAGAGGAGGAAATCTTTGAAAAATACAAGCTAAGTAGTGCTGTAATAATAGTTTTGATAGATATACTTAAACCACAGCTGTAAAGTAGAACCCTGCACAGCAGTTCCAGCCCCACTTAGGCGCTAGTGTTGTGCTCATTACACCTTTTTGCCTTGGGCATCTTCCAGGGGGTGATTGCTGTTGCTGATAGGGTGTATCAAAGTGCAGTCACAACTTTTTAAGAAGTTCACAGATGCCATGCTTCTATGCATGGACAATTGGAATCTAGAGGAAATGCAAAATATCAAATTGAAGCAAGCTTCCCTCATGTCTTAGGGTGTTCATATTTGTCCTCCAGAAAATATAGATTGCCTGTTTAGAAATAGGAACATTGCACATTCCATCAACATCCAACCCATAATTTCATCACAGATATAGTGGCCAAATGCCCAGGGAGCACCCATGGCACATACAAATTCAGGTACAGTGATATACAACAATGCCTGGAACGTGAGGAGTTTGAAGATGGTTATTTACTAGGTAATGTGATGTTGCAACTTAACACACATGAAGGTGTTCATCAAATCGGAGGTGCTGCCATCCTCACACTCATCTTTCTTGTTCCAGGTAACAGTGCATATGCATTAAATCCTTGGATATTGACCCCATAACTAATCCCAGTTAACCAAAATGAAAGACATTAAAACATTGCCCAGGAATGCACCAGAGCTGTCAATGAGGGGATATTTGGCTTGCTCAAATCCAGATTCACAAAAGTGGAGGTGCATTAACGTATGCTCCAGAGGCAGCCTGCAAAATTGTAGCAACTTGTGCCATATTGCACAACATAGCCACCAGGTGCAGCCTGCATATCAGTTGGGAGGACACAGATTCTGAAGAAGAGGAGCCAGCACCCCTCCTTCAGCAGCCTGAAGACTGGAGCATTGCAGTGGAGGGGAGACACTGATGGGATCACAGAGCAACACATTACTTTACAAGGTATGTTATGTGTGACACTATGCTCACTGAAAAGATGTAAGCAGAGACAATGTCAGGTTACGATATCTATACTTTAAGTTGTAAACTGCATGATTACCAAATAGTTAGTAAAGTACAAACAAATGTTGGTGACATCACCAAACACATTATAACTATGCAAAAAAGCCACACTAAGATGCTGTTTCTATTACTGCTTTTTGCGGGCAAGTCCAACATGCCCTGTTCCTGCTTGTTCGCCAACAGGGTTCAGCTGCTGCTGCATCTGAGGGCACATGCAGCACTGGCAGATATGCTGCTTACACTTGAAATATTCTTACTACACTTAGAGGCATCTCCATCACCTCTTGCTATCTGTGTGTTATTTAGCAGTGATCTGCCCTAGTCTCTTGGCAACATAACCACTAAAGTGTCCCATTTCCACCTACAGTGAAACACTTCTATAGGCTGGAAATAGAATTGGTGAAACATCCAATGGAATGACTTAGCTGGTCCTTTCTAGCCACAGCACTGTGATCACAATGTCTTTGCTAGGCACAGTCAGCCCCCATTTGCTGGCATAATTCATGTATGGTGGTGGTGAGGCTGACAACATTGGTGTTCATTTTCACCATTTGTGTCCTAATTTTGTCAAAGACAGAAAATATGCTCTGCTGCGTCTTCTGCATTTTACTGCTTATGATTTTCAACTGCTTGCTTTGCAGGCATTGGGTTTGGAGCAGGAATACCTCCAGACCTGCAAGCAACTGTGTGTTGAATTCAGCTTCCACAGCATGACGTGCCAGACAGTGCCTGCTGCACCCACACCCTGGAACACGATTGCGTTGCCTCACACATGACTATTGGATGGGATTTGTTTACAGAGGGACTTCATCATCCTCCATTGATGCGGCTTGTTGTGTCATTGATGCAGTGCTACATTGGGGTGGTGTGGTGCTTGTGTCTCTGGCAGTAAGGATGGGCTCCTCAGCTGCCATGTTTGCGTCCTCCACTCCCTACACATTGGTGTCAAATGAGAGTCATTGTAAATCACCTCTATGACAGGATTTAAATGCCTATGTTCTTGGAGTAGTAGTCCAATAAATGTGTACATATAACTCCTAAGCTCACCTTGTTTACTACATTTCCCATAATGCACTTAAATGGTATTTTTTTTTACACATTTGGGGAACAACTGTCTGAGGGATGCTGCAGTTCTATGTGGACTTGGACATAGCCATGAGATCTACGGTATGACGAAATAAAGTATTTAACACTTACTCTGTGAGGTTACAGGTGGAGAACTGTTGATGTTTCCAATCCCCACAACAGCCTCAGGCTCAAGGGTGGTCTTCACCATGGTCTTCAGTGCAGTGAGTGGTGGTACAGTTGGGGAGCCACCTCCTATTGCCTGGGATTCTGACAGTTGTGTAGCCACCTTTTCCTTCATACTTGTCCGGAGGATATACCACCTCTTTTTTTGTTTGCAAGAGGCCCCAGTGGCTAGTAGGACTGGTTCTTGTCTTGCCATAGCCAACTGTTTGAATAGGTATGTATGTATGAATGTATATATAAAGTATTTCAATAGCATAAATTTAACCATAAAGCAGCAGAACACTGTATATTGTTCCCTGCCTGGTATATGGGTGTGTTCCCCCCCTATGACAGCTCAACGTTATGTGTATGTGATATCCTGATTTTTCTTTACCCTAGCATTACTCTAAGAAAGTGCACATGCCTTGGCCAATCTCTTACTACATAAGGTTCTGGACTTGTCCTTCGTCCTTGAAAGAAACACCAAACAGGCTCTCATAGAGGCAAGATTACTACTGTCGTTATCCTGGATATAATTCATAGAGCAGTGGTGGAAGCATTCATCTATTTTTGAAATAGGTAGCTTGATCAGACCCTTTTCTCTGCATTATTGAGAGAACGGTTTACCAGCTCCTTTGTGTAAAGTTCCTTAGTATATGTATGTCAAGAAATTTGTAATCAATCAATCAAACGTTTGTAAAGCGTGCTAATTACCCGCTAGAGTCTCAAGGCGCTGGCATCTGTATGTATGTCAAGTCTTTGTGTGTGCAGTGTGTGAGTTGTTTATGTGCAGTAGTGGGGCTATGTGTGAGAGTGAGGCTGAGTTCTGAAACTAGAGTAATAGATTTTAGAGCTCACTACATAAGACCAAGCAAGAAGTGACACACTCTAAGATGGATTTCACTGGTCGTTCACAGCTGGTTCCTGGTAGGAACTACTTTAAGTGCCTATACCTATCTTCCCTTTTGGGACATATCTACTGTAGTTATTTTGTCAGCTCAATCACAAGCACAAATGAGCTATCAACTGCCTAGAGGCATTGTCTGGTAAGCATCTGCTATGGTTACTGAGTACCCCTTATTCCCTGGGATTAAATGCGTTCATCCTGACCTCCACCTATAGGAGTCTGGTAGAGATGTCAGACCACTCTGAAGGAGCCAGGAAAAGAATACTGCTAACCTGGTACACCACCAGGGAAAGAACTGAAAGAAATAGTGAAGTGAGCTTATATTTGAGTTGTAAGAAAATGCAGACTACAGCTGAGCTTCACTCATACTTTGACATCTGAGTGGATGTTGGACCTGACATTCTTGTAGTGGTTTTCCCCTAAGTTTTGCTTTCCATCCTCCAGGTTGTGATTACTTTGTTTTACTGGCCTTAGGGCTCTGTACACTTTATCATGGCTAACCAATGCTAAAGTGGTTGTGCTCTCTCCTTTAACCATGGTAAACATGACTTTCAATCAAATGTCATATACAGTTTACTTATATGACCGTTATAGTATGGTACTACATGCACCCAAGGCCTGTAAATTAAATACTTCTAGTGGACTTGCAGCGTGTATTGATCCACTCATGTAAGTAGTCCTTTAAACATGACTGTGGACTGCCACTGAAGCCTGTGTGTGCAGTTTTAAACTGCTATTCTGACCAGGCAGGATAAACCTCTTGACAGGCCATACCTCCCTTTTGACTACATATAGGTCACCCCTAGGGTAAGCCTTAACAGCCTAAAGGACAGGGTGTATTGTATTTAAGAATTTAGGTATGTACTTCTAAATTTTACATTTCCTGGTAGTGAAAAACTAAATTCATTTTTCACTTCTGTGAGACCTACCCCTCCCATAGCATACCATTTGGTTAAATTGTTACATTAAGTGAGTGATAACCTTCAATTGGGAACAGGTAGGAATGTTAAGTTTGGTCTGATGAACTGTAATTTAAAAATATGTTCAACTGTAAAGTCTGGTTTTAAATCACAACAACTGAAAATGCTACTTTTAGAAAGTTGTCAGCTTCTTGCCCTAACCATTTGGTACCTGCAGCCTGCAACCTGGGTTACATGGCTTAATGTTGATGTAGCTGGCAGCTGGTCTTTGTGTATTACTCCCAGACAGTGAGCCAAAGAGGAGATAGATGTTGGAGGGGTGAGCCATCTCTGACTTGATGAGGAGGAGGAGCTGCCACCTACCATATTGGCACATCACAAATGCTCTGACTGAGCACATCAAAAATGGTTTGAGACTAGTCTTTTGTGGCCCCAGCCAAGAGAAGTTCCAGACTCAAAAATAAGTGGCAGGTCAGGAAGGAAGGAAATTCTAGACACATCTGGGGTGGAAACCTCCAGAACCTTCTACTATGAAGTGAGCACCAGGTATAACCATTGAACACTCAGACCCAACTCTTGCGTGTGCCTCTTGACCTATGGGAGACACAAAAGAACTGCTGTGCTGCTCTGCAAAAAGTATTGCTGCCCTGCTGCCCTTCAGCCACATACCTAACAAAGAGAGGGATGCCCTCTGAGTAGAGGGACAGGAAGAGGTATCTCCCAAGGAAGATACCCTTGTCAGGAAGTATGGCCTCATCCCTGAAAAGTATGGGCAAATGTTTTGGGACACCCAGACGCAGCCTCATCAGTCCTGGATGGATTGTGTGGACTCCTTTTGGAAGGCACTGGATGGTTGGGTGCAGGGCAGTGAAGTAAAATATTACCAGGGGCTGTAGAATTTGATGGTAAGAAAGCACATGTTCAGTCTTTGTTTTGCAGAGCTGCACCAGCACCTGATTGATAGCAAGTTCACTGACCCCTGAAAGCTTGCCCAGGAGACAGTCAACTGGCCCAGTAACGGGGTCCTCAAGAATGTAACTGGGGATCACTAGAAGGGTGAGTAGGGTCCCCAATAAAAAAGGAGGTGGGAGTCAAAAATAAAAACAAGAATCTCTCTAAAAGTCCCAAACGTGCTCCACAGGGCAGACTTCCCAATCCACACCTGAACAGAAGAAGAATAAGCCCTCAAGAAATTCCATCCTTAAGTGTGATGAGTGCCAACAGGTTGGCCACTTCAAGGTTGATGCCAAGTGTCCGAAACATGCACAGCCCCCCACTTGTGGGCATATACCAATATTGGTTAGAGTAGTATTTGAGGAGGAGGTGGCCCCAGTTTGTATGGGTGTACTTCTGAAGTTATTGAGGAAATATTGCAAAGAGCCCATGTGCTTAGCAATACCAAGATGTACAAGTAGTTGGTTACCATCAATGGGCAAGGGTGGATGCTTTGAGAGATATGGAGCCAGCATGACACCGGTTGGGGCTTGTGTCCTCAGAGTAGGTAGTCCCTTCTGTAGTCCACCAGGTTATGGTAGCTGACATCCATGGCAGTCTCTATGCAGTGGCTCTGGTTCCCTTTGAATGGAGTGGTCTCAGGTTCCTTGGAGATCGCTATGAGTCCATTCATTCCTGTGGATTATCTGCTCAGTAATGACCTGGGCCAGTGCTTAATTTGTAAATAGAAATGTGCTGGTGCCCAAAACTCTCCTCTGAAACACATGGCTGCTGCAATAAAATGTGCTTGCAGGGAATACTGAGGCAGCGTAATCCTGAAGCCATCTCATGATTCTTTAATCCATTTACAGCCTCTCCCTGCCCCTGCAGCTCACTCTTGCAGCTTTTTGCTTTCTCTCTTTGTGACATTTCTTCATTTTTCTCTTCCTCCGTCTTTCCCATATGTGTCTTTTGCTTACAGTAAATGTTTGAGGTAGAAAAATAAATGCCGGACTCAAACATAAGTGCCATTGCCCTGCACCAGAAACCACTGGCTCAACTTAAGCACTGCCTGGAGCACAGCATGTGGAAAGAAATGGAGCTCTAGTCCCACCTGGAGATGTTGGGGTATTCTGAGTGGTTGAGCCTGTCCATGGCCACCTTAAAGGATAGTGAGGAGGAACTGGAGCCTGGAAGAATGGCTCAGGTACCTGCCAAAAAGAGGAAGGGAAGTGGTGCAGGAAGCCAGCTCCTGAAACTCCCACTGTCCAGGAGCAGGGTGAGCCTGAGGGCAAAGGAAATTTCTGCCCAGAGAATCCAACTTGAATTAATCAATTGGCAGAATGAAGGAGGTTCCATCAGGGAGGAATTCTGCAGAGCACATAAGGAGCACATACGATGGCAGGCCGAGCTCCAGGCAGCTAATGACATCTCTGGCGATCACCATATTTACTTGTAGAATGAGCTCCTGTACAGACAGCCTAAAGTTCCTGAGCCTCATGCACCCCAGGTGTTGGTGATCCCTCAGAGCTACAGGGCCTTCCTACTGGAGTTTGCTCACAATGTTCCCCTGGCAGGTCATCTAAGACAGACAAGATGTTTGGCAGGCTTGTCACCTACTTTTACTTGTCCCATATGAAGATGGTCCCAGGTGTGTTCTGCAGGTCATGTCCCACTTCCCAGGTCAGTGGAAGTCAGACGAGAAGTGTAAGACTCCTGAGTTCCCCTTCCAGTAATTGGTATCCCATTTGAAAGGGTAGACATCAACATTGTTAAGCATCTGGACCCAAGACAGCCCTGGACAACAGGTTCATCTTGGTTTTGATGGATTATGCCACCCAGTACCCAGAGGTATATCTCTGAGGACAGTGACTGTGCCCACAGTGGCCAGACCACAGATAGGAATATTTACCACTATAGGGTTCCCCAAGGATGAGTGTGGAGCCATACACAAAATTGTCACACTTTATCATCCCCAAACTGATGGGCTTGTGGAGAGATGATCACGAGTATGTCAGAGCCCTAGAAGCACAATTGGGCCATCCTCTTGCCTTTTCTTTGCTTACAGGGAGGTATTGAAGAAAGGGGTTGAATTCACCCCCTTTGAACTTCTCTATAAGCACCCTGTATGAAGGCCTTATGGCCTCATGAAGGAAGGTTGGGTGCAAGCTCCTAAGAAAGCCCCTCAGGATGTGGTAAGATACACGCTGGTATTTGGCACACAAATGAAGAACTTCTGGAAGAAGGTGAAAGAGAATCTGGAAGACAACCAGAAGGTTATGAAACAATTGTAAGACCCTAGAGCAACAGAGGGACTGTCAGCAAATGTTTGGACGGTTTGTCTCTCTCTTCTCTGTAACCCCAGGGCTCACTGCATGGTGTAACCATGACATTGGCACTGTAGGCAGTATGCCTATGAAAAATTAGCTCTACAGATTATCTGACAAGGAGAGGCCCATCATAAAGGAAGAAGTCTCTGAGATGCTGGATCTAGGCATAATGGAACCCTCAAGCAGCCCAGTGGTGCTGGTCACCAAGGATGCTCTTCCAGGTACCACCCCTGAACTGCAGTTCTGCATGGATTACTTGGGGCTCAATGCAGTCAGCAAAACTGATGCTCACCTCATCCACTTAGCTGATTATCTCATTTACCGGTTATAGACTGCCAAATTCCTCAGCATGTTTGATTTAAAGTATGGCTACATGCAGGTCACCTTAACCCAGGAAGCTAGAAAGAGGTCAGGTATGCTTTATCCAGAAGGCCACTTCTCATTTCGGGTGATGCCCTTTGGGTTGAAGAACTCCCCTGCCACCTTCCAGAGATTAGTCAACCATGTCCTGTCAGAGTTGGAGAACTTCAGTGTCAACTACATAGATAATGTTGGGGTCTTCCAATCTAGCTGGGAAGACCACCTATGCCAGCTAAGCGAGGTGCTTCAGACTCTGCAGAAAGTAGGCCTGGTAATCAAGGTTAGTAAGTGAAGGAACGGGCAGGCTTCAATAGACTACCTGGTTCGCCAAGTTGGATGAGGCAAAGTGCAGTCCCTCCAGGCCAAACTCCAGACCATTCTGGCTTGGGAATGCCCCAAGACCCAGACAGGTACTATTGGAGATTTGTCAAGGTGTGTGGCACCATTTTGCACCCTTGTCAGAGCTGGGTTTGAAAATGCAGTCCATACAGGTGATGTGGACGGCAGTGTGCCTCATTGCATTTAACAACCTGAAGGAGATCTTGTGCATGGCACCCAAGCTCAAGACCCCTAATTTCTCCCAGGAATTCATCATGCAGACAGCTGCCTTGGAGTATGGCAATGGGGCCCTGCTCTCATAGATAAATGAAGACAGCCCAGATCAATGAGTAGCCTTCATTAGCAGGAGCTTACTTCCCAGAGAACAGAGATGGAGTGCAATAGAAAAGGAAGCACTGTTAAAGTGGTTCATCTCCCTACAGGGAATTAACTTTATAGAGGAGCATGCCCATGGAAATGACCCTGCCAATACTGATGGCCTCACCGGGGTAGCCTTAATGATGAGAACTCGCATGAGTGTCAATGCTTCTCTCTGCTTTCACCTGGGGGAACATGCGTTGGACCTGACATCCCTTTGGAAATTTCCCCCCAATATTATGCCTTCCGTCCACCTGTTTTTCCAGACATTGTTTTTGCTGTCCTTAAGACTGAGCACAATTAACCACTTCTAACCAGTGCTAAAGTGGTCTCGCCTTTAAACATGGCAAAAGTGTCTTAAACCTTATTGAAATGTTTAATTTATCCATAGTAAAGTGGTACTACATGTACCCAGGGCCTGTAAATTAAATTCTACTACTGGGCCTGCACCACATATTGTGCCACCCACTTCGGTGGCCCTTTAAAGGTGATTGAAGTCTGCTATTGCAGTCTGTGTGTGCAGTTTACACTGCAATTTTAACCTGACAAGATAAAGCTATTACTAGGCCCAAAGCTCCCTTTTGAATACACATAAGTCACACCTAGGACAGGTGCTTAACAGCCCAGAGGGAAGTGTGTAATGCATTTAAAACGCTGGACATGAATGTTTAACCTTTATAATACTGAGAGGCCTACCATTCCCATAGGATAACACTGGGTTAACTTATTGGTTTTAATAAGAGATGGGTGGAGCTTGTTGAGTTTTACTCTGCAGAATTCCAGCGGTTACCTAAAACCTCCACAAGATTCCTCAGAGTTCCATGAGTGGCAGAATTCTGGTGCAGCGTACACACTTGTGAAACTCATGACTGAGGAAATTGAGGCCCAGAACTCCCTTGACTGCAAAGGAGCTAGAGGTAGTGAGCATGATGTTACTGAGACAGGGGGACAGAGCCACACAGTGTGATCCGTCACTGGGACTGAGATGTTACCTCATGGCTTGCTTGCTGCTCATCCCCTGGGGTATGCCCATTGGTCCCCTATACTACCTCCTTAAACCAGTTATTCTTAGCATTTCATTTCAGTGCTGCCATCTGTTGTAAGGTGGGAGCTGCTGGAAACTAAACTCTACCCAAACCACATTTCAGAAGACAAGGGAGGGGTTGTGGTGATGGTAAGTAAATGTAATTTCACAAACTTGAAATAGTCAAATATTGTTTGCAAAAAGTAATAAAGAACACACAAGTAGAGTATGAATAATCTCAGCTGGGATTACAACTTTCTCCCATGTGCAAAAAATGTCAGAATGCGTGACCATGAGTTATAAACCTGCAACCATGTATGTTAAATCCTTTAATATGCTCACCTATGGTAAGGGTATATTTGGTGAAACCCTTGAAAATACAAAGGAGGATGTCAATTGAAATGGAAATCACTATACTACAAACGGAGTTAACATTTGAGGAAGTATATGAACATTTACCTAATATTTTGATGTGCCTCACTGACAACTGCAAATGCAGTCCTCTGGCATTAAAAACTAGTAGTTTATGCCCCCGGGATGCAACCACAAGGCTCTCATCAAAGTTAACTTGTAGGTGTATATGAATCACATTCACTTGCTGAACCATTCAGCACAAAAACAAATTGTAATTAATAGATTAGTCACATTCACACACTGGAACCTTCAAATAGGGAATTATGGGGATTGTAGTCTGTGTGTTGACACCAATGCTTGTTCAGAGTGAAACTGGTCTGGTAAAGAAATCAAACATTTGAGTATAGTTGTGCATTTTAAGAGTCCTAGTAAATTTATATTAAGTGATCCTTGTTTTCACATAAGGTAGTGAGCTAATGGGAAAGGGGTCCACTAAAGGGGCAGGCAGCAAACTCTGCCCTACAACGGTTGGCAGAGTTTTTGCTGAACACAGTGCAGAGAGCAGAGTGGGTGGAACTCTGTGAAATCAGCGGAGCACAGTTTACTGCCCACTCCTACATTTATTTAGTGATAACTTTCAATTGGGAGCAGGTAGGAATGTTGAGTATGGTGTCTAATGAATTGCATTGTAAAACCATCTTATCTGGTAAAGTCAGATCTTAATTTACATTCTGAAAATGTTACTAGTGAAAAGTTGCTATTTTCTTTTCCTAACCATTTGGTGCCTGAAACCTGCAATCTGGGTCACATGACTAGGTATAGCTGTAAGTTGGTGTTTGTGCTTTACTCCCAGATGGTGAGATGAAGGGTACACTCACATAGGTTTTGGCACTAGTTATTGTGACCCCAGACAAGCTGGGGGAAGAAACCTCCAGAACCTTATCTTGCTTCAAAGTGGGAACCAGTTTTAAATATTGAACCCTCAGAAGCACCATCTCATTAGTACACATTGGGACCTGTGAAAGACTCAGAAGGACTCTTATGGTGCTCTGCAAGCTGGACTACTACTCTGCTGCCCTGCTTAGGAAAGTACCCTCTTTTTTTCATGCTACCCCCAATTTCTGCCTGATATCAGTATATTTGACTGTGTCACTGGGATCCTCCCAGTGCTTATGTTCTTTCTCCTCTAAATTTTGTCACTGTATACTGGTAACCCAGTATTTCACCCATAATTGGCATACTGGTCACCCCTTATAAGTCCCAAGTATATAATACCTAGGTACCCAGGGCATTGGGGTTCCAGGAGATCCCTGTGGGCAGCAGCATTTCTTCTGCCACCCATATGGAGCCCATAAAAAGGTTTCTACAGGACTGCCATTGCAGCCTGTGTGAAATGGTGCATGCACTCTTTCACTGCCATTTACACTACACGAGGCGACTTATAAGTCACTCAAATGTCAGGCCTTCCAACCCTGAAGGCTGGGTGCAGAGAACTTGTGTGTGAGGGCACCCTTGCACTAGTAGAGGTGCCCCAACGTCAACCAAGACCATTTTCCTGGACCTTGTGAGTCTGGGGATGCCATATTACATGTGCACTGTACACAGGTCACTAACTGTGTACAGCTTCACAATGGTAACTCTGAATATGGCCGTGTTTGGTATCAAACATGTTGAAATAATACCCAAGGCATTTGCAAGCATTGGTTGTATGAATCCATGCACTCTGGGGGCTGCCACCTCAAATACAGTTTTCTGACCTCCTGTTGCTTGAGCAGTTCAAGCCCAGGAAGGCAGAACAATGGATTTCCTTTGGGAGAAGGATGTTACATCCTCTCTCTTTGGAAATAGGTGTTACAGGCATGGGAGGGGGAGCCTCCCAGAGCCACTGGAAATGCTATGAAGGGCACAGATGGTGCCTTCCTTGTGTAATCCAGTCTACACCAGTTCAGGGACCCCCAGTCCCTGCTCTCACGTGGAACTTGGAAAAGAAAAGGGAAGTGACTACTCACCTGTCCATTACCACCCCAGAGGTGGTGCTAAGAGCTCCTCCAGAGGGTCCCTGGGTTTTGCCATCTTGGATTCCAAGGTGGTGGGGAATACTGGGAGCATATGAGTGGTCAGTGCCAGCAGATGGTGTCAGAACCCTCCCCTGATAGGTGCTTACCTGTGCGGCTGATCAATCCCCATTTCAGGGCTAATTGGGGTCCCTCCTCTGGGTGTTCTTCAGATTCGAATGGCAAGACTCCAGCAGTAATCCTCTGCATCCTATACTTCACCTTCTTACCAAAGTAATTGCATCTGGACCCTCCAGGAACTCTACAGCTGCAACAAAGAAGCAAAGACAAATTCTGCAACATTGTATTTACATCTCCTGCCAGCAACTGCAACTGGTTCCCGGTTGTGCATTCTCAGAGGACAGCCTGTCTTCAGCATGCACCAGAAGAACAAAGGAATCTCCCTTAAAATGAAGGAGTCACTTCCCTGCTTCAGCAGCCACCCCTTTGCAGCGATGACCGGTGGTATGGGTACCCTCTCCTGAAGACATGTGTGGATCCAGCAACACAGGCGGTGAACTGAAGTGGTCCCGACGGACCTGATGTCCAACTATCCAACTTTGGTGGAGGTAAGAGCTTGCCTCCTCACGCAAGACAGTACCCCCTTGCACCACGTATTTTGCAGTTGCCAAGGCTTGTTGGCATTTTTCCACAAAGTTCTTCATGCACCATGCAGCTCCGGCCCCCAGCACTCCATCCTGTGACACAAAGCCTCCTGCGTGGTTCTCTGGCGGTGTGGTATCCCTTTGTGTAGTGCTGCATAAGATTCCTTTTGCACCTTCTTTATCCCTTTGCTGTGGGACTCCCGCACACACTGCCTGGTCTTATGAGGGCTCTCTGAGTTGCTGAGAGCCCCCTCTGCCTACCCTTCCTGTGTAGAGGCCACCAGTTCCCGCCTGGTCCCGGGCAGCGCCATTGTTTGCTAACCACGAGCTTTGAATGTGCCAAGGCTTGTTGGATGAATCCAGTGATGCAAACTAGACTGCAGTCATTCATTCGACGTGGGACATCATCTGCACCAACCAGGAACCCACATCCACCTTCTTGGGTGCAGTACTGACTGTTCTTCTTCACCAATGGTTCTTCTTTTGGACCTTCATCAGGTTAGCAGGGGGTCCTGTTCTCCCTGGACTCTTCTGTGCTTCTTGGACTAGGTCCCCTTCTTCCACCGGTCTTTAGATCCAGGGATCCATCATTGGTGTCTTGCAGTCTCTGCTAGTTCTTGCATAATCTTCTTTCTCGTGTTCTTATGTGTTCTAGGAAAGTTACTGTGATTTATCCCTGCTTTCCTGTGCTGTGGTGTGGGTTCTATTACTTAGCTTTGGTGTTTTCTAATACTCCCAGCACCCCTCTTCACACTGCACTTGTCTAGGTGGGAAACCAACTTTCGCATTCTACTTTCATAATACATGGTTTGTGTTCCTCCAGGCCCATTTCTAACTATTGTGATTTTCACTAATTGCACTGTCTGTTGTTTACAGCTATTTCTGCATACTAGTGTATATAATTTGTATATTACTTACCTCTAAAGGGAGTATAGTTCTCTGGGGTATTTTTGGCATTTATGTCACTATCATAAAGTACCCTTATAGGGTATTTTCTTTCATGTGTGAGCACTGTGTGGCCACAGTGGTATGGCACAAGCTTTGCATGTCTCCTAATTGGGGCTTTGGCTGCTCATCCATTCTACCCCTAGAGAGCCTGGCTCCTAGACTCTGACTACATTTCACTAATAAGGGATAACTGGACCTGGGGTATGGTGTAAGTACCTTAAGTACCCACTACAAACCAGGCCAGCCTCCTACACCTGCTGCCTGAGTAAGAAAGACTGGACCTGCATCTTGAATCCAGGACCCCCTGAGTGACTCCAGGGGCTAGTTGGTTGGCCTCCTCATAAGAGCCTCAGAGACAGAAAAGGCTCCAACCACATTTTAAATCTAGCACCTAGACACTGTCTGAGTTCTACCCCCAAGTACTGTCAACCCAGTCTTTGACTGTTAGAAGTGGGACTGATAGCACTCCACCAGCCCAAATCTGATCCTGTGGGCAGAACCGATGCAGCTCAGTGCATCGCTTCATAAACTGTACTTTGTTCAGCGGTCCTAACTGTGTTCCTAAGTTCGGCTAGCACTCATTCATTATCAGCCTGAACTTGTCACTTTGTCCTGGTTTGGCTTGACCAGATAACCACAGTTAAAGATGTGTGCTTCTAGGCACTATTTTTACTTTTTCACATCTACAGTTCTAATGATTGGATTTTTGTCATTTCAATCTCAAGATTTATTACATTTTACTATTTTTCTTAATTGGTGTAAGATTTTTCTTGCATTGAATTCTCACTCTATTATTGTTTGAAGTTCTGTATAAATACATTACATGTTGCCTCTAAATTAAGTGTGGCTGTTTTTATGCCAAGCTGTCAGAGGGTTGAACCATGTTAATTTTGGGTTTGCTTGTGTTTTATCTGGGCAGAGATTGTGGTTGCTGCTTGAGTAGGGTTTCACCCCCTTTAACCAATTATCCAATTTCCAACAGTGGACTACCTCTTAAAGGGTTTTCTGGGTGTGGTTAGCTCAAGAGAACTCTGCAGGTGCATTGCCACAAGTGAGAATCACTCCCAAAGTCAGTGCCCTGTATACTAAGTTTGACTGTGTAATATTTACTACCACTGTGTGATTAAGAAAAAAACGTAATTTTCCTTATAGGCCAAGCAATGGTCTTAACATTTAAATTATTATGTCTTCTTGTTAATTGCTGAGCTTAGGTACTAGACATTACCTTCCTGTGATGCTTACCCTTACTGCATGGAGAGCAAAATGCAGAAAAGTTGTACTTGGTCCGGTTTGCAGAGCAATAGTGGGAGAGCCCCAGGACTCCACTAGCAAACATCCTCCACTACCAAGGTTAAGGCTCAGTACCCCCAGTCTGCCCTGTGGCCCCCTGAATGGGGTCTCAATAACTATCAGCAAAATAGTTAAGCAGGCAACAAACACTTTGCTGAGTTAAAAAGACAGCATATACAAGTCTCCATAAACCCCCAACTGAATAGTGGGGCTCCATATTGTCCTGTGGTCTATTGATGTCACTCATTTACTCTTGGTTGTTCTAAGTGTGCATGAACAAGTCTCCTGCATTTGTATTGTTCATTGAACCATCAATGTGGTACAAGGTGTATGAGGCAGAACTGTGCATTCTGAACTGTGCTGCCTGGTACATAGGGTCAACCCATGATATCATGATCCTGAGGAGGAGCAACATTGCTCACAATATGGTGAAAACTCAACCTCAAAGTACATGGTGAATTGGTGAATACTGAGACAGCAGCTCTTCAATATCATAGTTTGCCCACTTTAATTACTAACACACTGCAATTAATGTTGGATAACACCCTGCCTTGACTCATGAGTGAAATTGTCACAATGAAATATGACTGGATTTTTTCTTGCTACTTTAACAGGAACTGCTGGGAGCACTGCCATGGTTTCTTCCATCCATTTGGGTGCAGTTATCTCAGGAGGCGAAACAAGTTGAGCCATATCAGCTGTGTGTCAACTGTGTATCTCTGTGAAGAGACCTGTGATGAGAGTGAGGTGATGTGGTGGAGACTGTAATGAAATTGAATACATTTTCCTGTCATGAAAATTGCATCATTTTCAAAAGTGTACCCTCTTTCCTCTCTTTACCAACGTGCCTTGTTTTTTGGCATTGAATATATGTCCATCAACCACTTACTGTCTTAGAAAGGTATGGATGCTGCCAGGCCGTTCAAAGTATCTGAGTGTGAATGTGAATGAGTATGAATGATAAAAGTGTCTCTATAATTTCCTGCTTAACCAAGCAAACCACTCAGAATGGCATTTGTGATCCAGCTGCCCCTTAAAAAAAATCACTTAGCTCGGTAATGGCAGCGAGGCTGTCATCTTACCATTTGAGTGTCTGGTCCCCTCTCTATTTCACCCTTGTACTTGCTCAAATTATGCTCCACTAGGAAAGGGTCTTGTGTGGCTTGGTCTTACACCATTCAAGTTTCAGCTATTGAACTCTTTCTGTGAGTCAGTTTTGCACCAGACATCTTGGGCCTCAATTTACTCCATTCCCTCAATGGATGGGAATGTCAATGGAATTATGTCCTCAGGTTAAATGAGGTGCCCCACCTCTTCCAGAGGTAGCTGATGTTGTTTTGAGATGAACTCTTGGGTGTTTTCTTGGCAGGTGCTTGTGCTCCAGTTATTTTGTACACACCTGTGGAGCCAATGATATATTTTAATATAGGGAAGATGTGTCAGTATATTGTGATGTGGCCTTATCTCTGAAATCCTGCTCCTGTGACTCACCTGCAACACAAAGATACCATAGTGAAGATGAGTAATGCATGTTCTGAAGCTTCAACAGTTTTGAAGTATGGTTGTAGCACTACAGTAGTACTACACATATAAAAGAAATCATATTCACAAACTACATGTGGATTCTACATTTTGACTGAATTATCTTTTTCTGTGCCAAGATCTTACAGTTCCTCCTGAATAAGGAGTTGAGGAGTCTCCTCACATAAAGGTATATGTTTTAGTAATAGTGTGGGTGAAAGGGGAGTGAGTGGAAAATTGGGGAATATTTGTAGATAATGGGAAAGTGTTTAAGGAGGAGTATGAAGGGTTCTCATCTACCGACCCCCTGGACCACGCGCCCTCTTCACCGACTCTATCTCTGACTTCATCTCCCCGCACGCCCTTGCCTCGTCGCACTACATCCTCCTCGGTGACCTCAACTTCCACCTAGAACAGAACAACGACCCCAACACCACCGCCCTGCTCGACAACCTCGCCAACCTCGGTCTCAAGCAACTGGTGAACACCCCTACCCACATCGCCGGACACACGCTCAACCCAATCTTCTCCGCCAGCAACCACGTATCCTTCAGCCACTCATCCACTATACACTGGACCGACCACAGATGTGTCCACTTCACCTTCCGACGCGAGACTCGCCACCTCCGCACTCAACCCATCCCACGCCAACAGTGGAACAAAATCACAGCTTCTCTCCACTCTCAGCGACAACCAACCCACCTTCTCTACCGACCCCAACGACGCAGCGCTCAGCCTCACGCATTGGATCACCAACTGCGCAGACAACCTTGCTCCCCTCAGACGCCTCCCAAGACAGACCAACACCAAAAAACCTCTCTGGTTCACTGATACCCTCAAGGAATAAAAAAAAACCTGCTGCACCCTCGAGAAAGCCTGGCGCAAGGACCACACCGCAGATAACATGACTGCCCTCAAGAACGCTACTCGCGAACACCACCAACTGATCCGTGCCGCCAAAAGAAACTCCTTCACAGACAGACTGGACAAAAACAGCCACAACAGCAGAGAACTCTTCAACATCGTCAAAGAGCTCTCCAACCCTAGCGCCAACGCCAATGCCATCACGCCCTCACAAGACCTCTGCAACTCCCTCACCACCTTCTTCCATCGTAAGATCACCGACCTACACAACAGCTTCAGACATCAGACCCAGCCAACCACCACAGAACCTACAATCCCAGCCATCGCCCTCAGTGCCTGGACTCACATCAACACGGAAGAGACCAAAGCCACCATGAACTCCATCCACTCCGGTGCCCCCTCGAACCCCTGCCCACACTTCATCTTCAACAAAGCCAACGACATCATCGCCCCGCGTCTCCAGACCATCATCAACAGCTCGTTTTCTTCTGCCATCTTCCCCGAGAGCTGGAAACACGCTGAAGTCATCGCCCTACTGAAGAAACCTACGGCGGACCCAAGCGACCTGAAGAACTTCTGCCCCATCTCGCTCCTCCCCTTCCCTGCCAAAGTCATAGAGAAGACCGTCAACAAGCAACTTAGTAACTTCCTTGAAGACAACAACCTACTCGACCCCTCTCAGTCCGTATTCTGAGCCAATCACAGCACAGAAACCGCCCTCATCTCAGTCACAGACGACATCAGAACCCTGATGGACAACGGAGAAACAGTCGCCCTCATCCTCCCCGACCTCTCGGCTGCCTTCAACACCGTCTGCCACCGCACCCTAATAACCCGCCTCCGCTCCACCGGGATCCAAGGACTGGCCCTGGACTGGATCACCTCCTTCCTCTCCAACCACTCCCAAAGAGTCTACCTCCCACCGTTCCGCTCAGACCCCACCCAGATAATCTGCGGCGTCCCACAAGGCTCCTCGCTCAGCCTGACGCTCTTCAATGTCTACATGAGCCCCCTCACCGACATCGCACGCAAACACAGCATCATCATCACCTCCTACGCCGACGACACTCAGCTGATACTTTCCCTCACCAAGGACCCCACCAGCGCCAAGACCAACCTGCAAGATGGAATGAAAGACGTCGCAGACTGGATGAAACTCAGCCGTCTGAAACTGAACTCAGACAAAACGGAAGTCCTCATCCTCGGAAACACCCCGACCGCCTGGGATGACTCCTGGTGGCCCACGGCCCTTGGCACCGACCCCCTCAGACCACGCATGCAACCTCGGCTTCATCCTGGACCCACTTCTCACCATGACCAAACAAGTCAACGCCGTATCATCCTCCTGCTTCCTCACCCTCCGCATGCTCCGAAAGATCTTCCGTTGGATCACCGCTGACACCAGAAAGACCATGACCCACGCCCTCGTCACGAGCCGCCTGGACTACGGCAACACCCTATATGCAGGAACCACCGCTAAACTCCAAAAACGTCTGCAACGAATTCAAAATGCCTCCGCCCGCCTCATCCTCAACATACCCCGCAACAGCCACATCTCTGCCCACGAGACACCTGCACTGGCTTCCCGTCAACAAATGGATCACCTTCCGAATACCTCACCCACGCACACAAAGCCCTCCACAGGGACCAGAATACCTCATCCGCCGCCTCAGTTTCTACACACCCACCCGTCATCTTCGCTCCGCCAACCTCGCTCTCGCCGCCGTCCCTCGCATCCGCCGCACCACGGCAGGTGGGAGGTCCTTCTCCTACCTGGCGGCCAAGACATAGAATTCCCTCCCCACCAACCTTATGACCACCCAGGACCACTCCGCATTCCAGAGACAACTCAAGACCTGGCTCTTCGAGCAGCAGTAACCCCCTTCCCCCTAGCGCCTTGAGACCCGCACGGGTAAATAGCGCGCTTTATAAATGTTTATGATTTGATTTGAAGGGGTCATGAATAGACTAGGGAGAGTTTTAGGGAGGGACATAGAGCCACCCATAAAACATGAAGCACACTCCTATTTGCAAACTGCACTTCTTAAATTAGAACTGCCCAGGAAGACACCAAATAGTAGTAAATGTGCTTGAGCTCATAGCTGGAGAAAGTCCACCACCACACGTGGCCACGTATGAGTACTGCATCACCCTCCCACACAACATAGAGGAGAGGACTTAAATTAGTGCCTCACAGAAAATAATGTTAAATTTTAAAAATAAAATATGTTAATGTTGCAGTATTTTTTTTTTGTGCTTTTGTTCTATATTTGAAATAAACAAATGCAATTAATATAAAATCATATTTAACATAACACATTTTTGCTAACTTATTATAATATTGTTTTCATTTATCTCTATATTTTACCACAGGGAGACTCTGCAATCGGGGCAGAGATTCTGTATAGTAAAAAAGAGTGAAAACGTCCCTATACTTTTCCTAAGGGAGAATTCTGCCTCAGACTTACAGCACTATCAACTACATTTTTAATCAAAATGTAAATGAATTTAAATATATTGAATTAAATAAGTGTCATTGTTTTTAAAGCATTATAAACTAAATAATCCCATCTAAAGTAAAAAATATAATATTTGCACTCATAAATTTGACTCCAACCCCTGTTTCAGGGGTAGGGAAATGTAAGTCTCTACTTTTGAATAACTTTACCCTCAGATTTGAAAATAGTACAAATTAGCAAATTACTCAAATGTGTAAAAGTAAATTTACTAGGACAAAATCATGTGTTGCTTTACCTTTGCAAATAGGCCATAATTTACTTACTGGCCTCAATGCAGGCCTGAGGATTCTTGGGTGGGACGATTCACAAAGGTAACCTACACTTGTGATAAGTTTACATGTGTCATTTCCACTTACACATATGAGAACTGTAATGAAATGCATCTTTTGCATGATCACCCCCATTTTCTGTTGGACTTGCTGTTGTTGTTTGGACTCTAAGCAATGGGACCCTGCTAAGCAGGCCCCATAGCATGGGTTCTGACCCCTAAAAACTTGTTGAATTGGTTAAAATCTTGACTGGCACATTTATCTTTCATATTACTCCCTAGTATATCACACCCCATCTGCCTGGGGACTGTAAGTTAAATTTCACTAATGCGCTGCAGCAGTTATTGTACCACAAATAAATTGGACATGTGAACATAACTCGGGGGTACCATAGAAGCCTAAATGCACAGTTTAAAAACTGGCATGTCAACATGTTAAAATTACTCTTTCAACAGGCCAGAAGCCTCCTTTCAAAATAGTAGTAAGTCATCTCTAACTTAGGTCTTACCAACCTTAAGCAGGGATACATAGTATTTAAAGGCAGGACATATGTATGGGATGTTTTTACATGCCCTTACACAGAACAAATAGCCCAAACCAATTTTTCACTGTGACACATAAAACTCCTTCTTTATTGCACTTAATAATGGCAACTTCAGAATGACAAAGGGTCGCAAAACATTTCTAACACTCATTTAATAGCTTAGCCAAATCCAACTTAGTGCAAAAGTCAAAGTTTTTCAAACTATTTCAGAAATAGTGACTTTAGAAAGCCTCTAGTAGCCTTTTTAGAGTTGATCCCCAGATGTCACCTGGCAGCCTGCTGATCCCCTACACGCTGGTGTGAATTTATTCCAGAAAAGGAAACAAAATGGCCTTGGGTCGATGGAGATGTGGCCTCGTTTTGAAAGACTGGACTTTTGTTGTGCCCACTAATTGTACACGCATCAAAGGGGAATTACCTGTCATGGGAAGATATAACCCACACCTAGCCCACCCTTTCCATTGTCCAGAAAGTCAGGCTGGCACCTGTTCCAGTGAAAGGAAAACCTGTTGCAGAACTGTTTTGCAGGGGGTGTTTCTCATTTTGCGAGACACAGCTGTATACCCAAATCTCTGCCCTGTCGAAGAAAGGTTCTGTCATGTTGGATTTTGGCAGAGCAGAGTGTGTGGAATTGTTTAGGGTCGAACCCCAAGGAAGTGATGTCACAATGAGTAGATAACATTTCTACAGGGACTAAGCTGGTCCCCGTATCCAACCGGCAGTAGCATGTGGTTGGCTTTAACCTTTGCTTGGACCCGATCTAGTGTGACCAGAAACCACAATTGATGCTTTAAGCATTTAGGCACTATTTTGACTTAAATTTTTTAAAAATCATAACTCTAGTTTCTACATTCAGTTTGTGTTCCTTTGTTGTCTAATTGTTGATTTCATTTTTCTGTGTTTTTATAAAATAGAGTGGTATTGTTGTTGTGATGTGTTTTCTACTTTTTAAAAATGTTTTAGTACTTGTTCTTGCTTCATATATCTGTCCTAAGTTAAGCCTGTCTGACAGTTTTACAGCTAATAAGTGTTGAGCTCCGGTTTAAATTATTTAAAATGAACTGGACCTGGTAAGGGAATATGATGATATTCCTGGGGAAGAACTCACATCCATTCCCTCTAATAGTCTACTTTTTCACCGTACCTTTTCTACTTTTGACAATTCACAAAATCCAAGATTAAATTTACTCGGACGTATATACTTATACGTCTACACCATCTTAAATAAAGGTTGAGACAAAATAATGTGTGTAAGTTATTACTGCCAAAAATGAGCAGCAGTAATTACACACCACAAAGGGCCAACCACTAATACTGCACCATCTTCCTGTTAAAAATAATGGAGGTAAACAAAAATAATCCAATAGCAAATAATGTTAAAAATGGAATTCCATTATTTAAAAACAGGTAGAATTAAATATACATGTCATGTTTAAAAATATCTAAAACATTAAATTTAATTATACAATATTTATTAGCCTTTTTTAAAACTTTCTTGAATTTAAAAATTAATGTAACATTAATTTTGCATTAAAATATAATTAAATCACTTTTATCTGATTCTATACATCACTTTTATTCATTATTACTGAATATTAGAAAATATCAAGGAAGATTTTAGCCTCAGTGATTTTCAGGTATTCGGTAATGTATTTCATGCATTCTTGAAATAATGTGTTACTCTCACATGGAGCATGAGAGATTATGTTTACTATGAAATCCAAAACTTTAGAGGAACTAGAATATTCAGCACGAGGTTAACAATAATGTCAGAAATCTTAAAATAATGCTTACATTCTGAACAGCAGTAATTTAGCAAGCAACACAGAGCAGGAGTGTGTCGTTGCAGAAAAAGGAAAAATTTAAACAGAAACAAACAAATTTGGTTTGTGATCAATGATTGTCGACAATGAGAAACAGACAGGATCTCGAACAAAACTGGGATCAAATATTTCCTATTTGTAGCTCTCTTTTTTATTTCAAAAGTGTTAATTGGGAAGACAAACTTAAACTTGAGCACATCAATACAGTATGTATACAGTCATCATTACAAATAAGCTTATTCAGAGAATTGTATCAATGATGCTAATGACGTATCATAGAAAAAGAAATAAACATAAAAATGTCAAGGTCACAAGAGATGTTGTGAGCCATCCTATATACAAGCATTGTTGTATGGGTGAAAACCTCAGATGCACCTTAAGCTAAATTTGCCACAGTTGTCTGTACAGAAGTACACTAGTTACAACAACTGAAAGATCTTCTAATGGCAAAATGTAGGAAAGAAAAGGGTAGAATAGAGGAACATGGAACGAGATGGTAGGACATCTGGTTAATCCATAGCTGTGAAGAAATGATGACGAAAAACTGTGCCTAATGCAGCACATGCCGGCAAGAAACCACAGTCCATACTCGTTCTTTTGCAGGTAACTATCTAACGCATTTCCTAGATGATGACAAGACGTGAGATTTTCTGAAACAAGTATTGTCCGCACTTCTGATGGAGAGTTTCCTATCTCTGGCACGAAGAGACTCAACTGTGTCACGAATAACAGGCAGTGAGTAAGGTATGTTTAGATTATTGATATTATGTATTATTAAAAGGGTGCATAACGGAAGAGGATCAGAAGAATCTGGTTCTATAGGCAGACATGTAGGGACATTAGAAGTAACAGAAGAGAGCCATGAGGTGCCTTTTATGCCCAAAAGGCCTACTGAAATCAAGGGAAATCTGGGAATTTAACTCCACCGCCAATTTATCCAATCTCAAGGGGCATATTAAAGAAAAATGTTGCTGAACACAGTGCAGCACCATTATCCTTGAGCCCCTTAGTGCCCCCCTACTGCCACCATCCATGTGCAATATTTCAAATATGGCGCAGGGCAAGGGGCAATATTGTCATAATTTTGATGCTATTGATGTAATGTTCAGGGCTAGCGCCAAAATATTGCTGCTAACCCTGAACATTACACAGGGGCCCATTATAAATAATGGTGTGCTCCCTTTTAACGCCTGCTCTGAGCAAATTTTTTTGCACCATTTTTGGGCCCTGTCTGACGGGGGAACACCATCCTTGCATACATTATGCCAGGTGCAGGCATAATGTGGCGCAAGGGGCTACAAAGTGGTGCAATGCATGCGTTGCGCCACTTTGTAAATATGGCCCTGCATTTTTGGCCATCCAATGCCACATTAGCATAAAAAAATGACACTAATGTGTCATTAAATAGCGCTAGGCACTCTTAAACTTAAATCTGGGCCTCAGTTTCTTGAGTAAATATTCTAGCTTTTTTGTTTTTCCATAGAAGTTCCATCAAGATGTTACCTGGGGTCTAGTAGAAGTCATAAGTAAATTCAAAGAGAAGCATACTGATTTAGAAATTAATTATGGGTGTCAACATCATTTGAATTGTTTCAAATCTGTCCCACCAGGCAACAAATTTAGGAGACTATTGTGTAATCAATTCTTTGATCTTGATGATTATTTTATCTTCATTGATCGACGGGGTTTCTTCAATGTCCTTCCCGAACCATATTCCTAAGAAGTTTAGTGAAGTGCTTTGTCATTTGGGTCCAGTATTTTGAATATAGGAGAAGGAGTATATACTCATAGAAAATTCTTCAATTTTGTTTTGTTGAGTGTGTATCCAGATACTTCTGCATATTTGAAATTACCTTTAGTGTACAAGGCATAGCTCTGTTAGCCCCCTTTGTAAATATTACAATATCATTGGTATAAGCTGCTACTTTTTGCGGGCTACCAGGAAAAGGAATGCCGTTAATGCCACTGCCATTCCTCATTAACTCAAGTAAGAGTTCAATAAACAATATAGAGAGACGTGGGAATAAGGGACAACCCTAATATGTTCCTTTTTTTGGTTTCAGGTAAAACCATTGATTCAAACTGTTACTTGTGGGTTGTAGTGAAGTGCAAACACATTCTTAAAATTATGGCCAAAACTGAATTTCAGTAGGGTGGCCTGCTGAAAGGACCGTGAAACTTTATAAAAGGCCTTCTCTGCTTCTAAGGCTATCACAGCTGTGGGGGAATGTAATAATTTAGCTTTTCATAGAGCATGGGATGCTGAACAGCTGCTCACTGTTTTGCCCCTTAGATTGCAAACACAGCGGATGAATAGGAGATGGAGACATCCCCCGTGTATGTGCCACTGGTGGACTTGGCAACAATGGAGGACAGGCACATTATCAACACCTATAGACTGACAGGGCCACAATCACAGAGCTGTGTGCCCAATTAGAGCCTGACTTGATATCTTTTATCCGTCACCCCACCGGAATCCCCCCTCTTGTGCAAGTGCTATCAGTGCCCCAGTTCTTGGCAACTGGTTCTTTTCAAGTGACAGTGGACTTGGCAGCAGGAATGTCACAGCCAATGTTCTCAATAGTGTTGACAAGTATCCTGGGTCTGTGCATGATGCCTTTATCCTGAAGAATAGCAGCATCCCTTATGTGATGGCTCAACTCTAGAGGCACAGTGTGTGGCTAATAGGTGAGCCCGGGTTCCCACCCAGTGGATGTTGGTGTATGGTATGATGTGAACTGTAAGAGTAGGTGTGTGGCTAACAGTTGTCCCTCAATATTTGTAGGTGACTCTGGTCACCTCAACCTCTCATGGCTACTGACCCCTGTGAGGAATGCCAGGACAAGGGCAGAGGAACATTACAATGTGGCATATGGGCGAACAAGAAGAATCATAGAGAGGACATTCGTCCTCCTGAAGGCTAGGTTTTGTTGCCTTCATCTGTCAAGTGGTTACCTGTGCTACTCACCCAAGAAGGTCTGACAGATCATCGTGGCATGCTGTATGTTGCACAACCTTGCCTTGCATCGCCAGGTGCCTTTTCTGCAGGAGGAGGAGGCTGGAGATGGCCGCGTGGCAGCAGTGGCCCCTGTAGACAGTGAAGATAAGGAGGCAGAGGATGAGGATGAGGACCACAGAAGTGCAATGATTCGACAATACTTCCAATGACACATAGGTAAGACAGCGTAACTTCAAATTTAAATGACTGTTTTGTGTTTGACATTGTCACTGGCAGGCTGATTTTCCCACTTCTATGGCCACTCACTGTACCCTTTGGCATCTCTATTTGCAGATATTTGTGCCCAACTATCACTCCTGGTGTGTTGACTGCAGCCAACTACAGGTCATTCATATGTATACATTACTGTACAGTTGTATTGCAGTGTTTATACCTTTATATGAATACATAGTTCAATCATTTGATAGACTCCATACTTGTATTATTTTTCAAATATTGTTTATTTAAGTGCTAATAAGTAGAAGGGGATGTGCAATGGGCTGGGTTGATGGTGGAGGAAACTCCATGATAGAGTCCAGACTATGTGGATCACAGGTGCATTGTCCAAGGGGGCATAGGAACTGGAGCAATGGCAGTTCAAGGTGGAAAGGGTGGGACACAAGGGTGACAATCAGGAGAGTCTTTTTTACCGGCAGTGGAGGTGGAGGGCTGTTCATCGGTTTGGCTAGTGGTAGGTGCTCAGTGATGTGCTACTGCATCCCTCATAGTGTTGGCCATGTCTGCCAGCACCCTTGCAATGTAGACCAGGATGGTATTAATGGAATTCAAGTCCTCCCTGATCCCCAGGTCCTGTCCCTCCTGCAGCCACCGGTTCTCCTGCAACTTGTCCAGTATCTGGCCCATTGTCTCCCGGGAATGGTGGTATGCTCCCAAGATCTTGGTGAGTGCCTCCTGGAGAGTTGGCTCCCTGGGCCTGTCCTCCCCCTGTCGCACAGCAGTCCTCCCAGCTTCCCCATTGTCCTGTGCCTCTCTCCCCTGAACCATGTGCCCACTCACCCCAGGTCCCTGATTGTCCTGTGTTTGGGGGGTGGCCTGGGGTCCCTGTTGTGGGGGACACACTGCTGATTGGCGTGTCCTGTGGACAGAGGTATGGGCTTCCTGGGTGGGTACTATGGTGGTATTTCCTGAGGGGGGAGGCTCTGTGGTGCCAGGGTAACCAACTGTCCTGACAACCCTGATGGGCCAGGTTGGTAATTCAGATCCAGGCATCTCGAGCTGTTGTCATCACTGTGGGCCTCTTCTGGGGGGAGACTGGATGTTGCTGGCACCCCCTCTCTAGTGACATTGGGTGAGGGACCTGTGGGGATGTAAATGCAGTGTTATTGTTTCTGTGTGTGACATCTTGTGCATGGGTGTGTTGCCCTCTAAGGTTGTTATTGCCCTGGCATCTTTGCCTGCCTTGTGTGAGTAGTTATTTGGTGGGCTTGCTGTTTCCCTCTAGTGTGCATGCTTTAGTGATAGGTGGCCATTCAGGTCTGTGATGGGGTCCATGCATTGGTGTTGCATGCAGGGCTTGGTATTGGGAAGGGTGGGTTGTGATGGTGGGGTATGTAGGAGGTGGTGGAATGATGGGAGTGTGGGTCAGTGTGGGGGTTTGTGATGGCATGCAGGTGGGGGGGGTGATAGTAATAGAGATTTGACGTACCAGAGTCCAGTCCTCCTCCTACTCCTGCCAGACCCCCAAGATGCATGATCGCCAAGACCTGGTCCTCCCATGTTGTTAGTTGTGGGGGAGGAGGAGGTTGAGGTCCACTGCCAGTCCTCTGTACTGCTAGGAGGTTTCGTGCTGCTGTGGAACGCACCTTCCCCCGTAGGTCGTTCCACCTCTTCCTGATGTCATCCCTTGTTCTGGGGCGCTGTACCACAGCGTTGACCCTGTCCACGATTCTCTGCCATAGCTCCGTCTTCCTAGCAATGGAAGTCTGCTGCACCTGTGATCCGAATAGCTGTGGCTCTACCTGGATATCCTCCACCATGGCTCTCAGCTCCTCCTCAGAGAATCTGGGGTGTTGTTGTGGTGCCCTGAGTGTAGTGTGAGTGGTGTGAGTGAAGGTGTGTGGGGTGATGTGTTGGGGTGTATGATGTAAGGGGAGTGGATGGTGTATAGGTGATGGTGGTATGTGGCTGTGGTCTTGTCTGTGGTCTTGCTATCTCTCTTGTGGCACTTGTTTGTAGCCGTAAAGGGTTGTGGGTAGTGTGGGTGTGTGTTTTATAGTGGTGTGTGTGTGTGGGTGTGGTGGGTGTATGTGTGTCAGGTGTGTGTAGTTTGAATTGTCCAATGTCGTGTAGTTGTGTATGTGTGTGTGTATTTTGAGTGCAGCGGTATGTAGCGCCAATGGTTCACCGCCATTGAATTTCCGCTGCAGTGATTCGTGGGTTATAATGTTGTGGGCGTAGTTCTGTTGGCATAACAGTGTGGGTTTTGCTTCCACCAGTTTATCACCGACCTTTGTGCTGGCGGACTTGTGTTTGTGGCTGTATAGTGACGGATTGCTATGTGCGGTATGTTGGTGGCAGTCAGCATGGCGATAAGCGGTGCTTACCGCCAATGTCATAATGAGGGCCTATATGAGGCAACACTTATCACTGTTTAAGAAAGCACCAAAAAAGCTATTTGGGGCATAATCGCATACAGTGTGGTTTAGGGGTCTATTTTAGATTGTTTGAGTGTTTGAGGGCCTGACTACTTTTCTCAAGATTGGCAAAAACCCACAAATAAGTGCTGAATGGAGCTGCTGCCTGATGGAGAGGGATCAGATTTGATATCTAAGGGCTACAAAGCCCTTCCTGCGGAAGACAGTGTCTTTTGCATAACCGTGAGCGATGCTAATTTTTGCTCCTTACCAAATATATATTATACTTTTTCATGTATTTGAACATTTCCTCTGTGTGTGCTGATATCTTAAAGATTTGAAATTCATGGTGCTTGGTTGTTTTTCAGTACTAGAAGATTTCAGTGGCTATTGACTCTCTCAATTTCAAAGTCTTTAGAAAAGTAGAGTTTCAAATTGGTGGGAATCCACATCTCAAGAAATTCCGCACAGTAATTGGCAGCATATGTGCTTCATGTTGGTAGACCAAAGATTCATAGGTTACCTCTTTGATTACAATGTTCCAGGTCCATAACTTACAGTTAAAGAGACAGCAGTTTGGAGCACATTGAGGGGGTCATTCTGACCCTGGCGGTCATTGACCGCCAGGGTCAACGACTGCGGGAGCACCGGCAACAGGCTGGCGGTGCTCCCAAGGGCATTCTGACCGCGGCGGTATGGCCGCGGTCAGAAACGGAAAACCGGCGGTCTCCCGCCGGTTTTCCGCTGCCCTGAGGAATCCTCCATGGCGGCACAGCTTGCTGCGCCGCCATGGGGATTCCGACCCCCTCACCGCCATCCTGTTCCTGGCGGTTTTGACCGCCAGGAACAGGATGGCGGTGAGGGGTGTCGTGGGGCCCCTGGGGGCCCCTGCAGTGCCCATGCCAATGGCATGGGCACTGCAGGGGCGCCCATAAGAGGGCCCCTAAAAGATTTTCAGTGTCTGCCATGCAGACACTGAAAATCGCGACGGGTGCTACTGCACCCGTCGCACCCTTCCCACTCCGCCGGCTCCATTCGGAGCCGGCTTCCTCATGGGAAGGGGTTTCCCGCTGGGCTGGCGGGCGGCCTTCTGGCGGTCGCCCGCCAGCCCAGCGGGAAACACAGAATAACCGCGGCGGTCTTCTGACCGCGTAGCGGTATTCTGTTGGGGGAACTTTGGCGGGCGGCCTCCGCCGCCTGCCAAGGTTAGAATCACCCCCTGAGTCATTAAGGTTTTGTGAGTTCTTTCTCTCATCTATTGGCAGCTTATATGGGATTCAGCTTCTGTAAACCTATTGGCTAATTCTTCAAAGCCATCCCTTAAGTCCTATATGTCAGTCTGCATGACATCTGTGTTTACATGTCTGCTTTGCACCAGGTCATGTAGTGTATTAAGTCATTAAACAATATTTCTACATTTGTAGATTTGTCAGATTTTGATGTTAACTGAGATTCTTGGATTCTGAAGTGGTGGGGGTGATTCATTGTTTCTCCCTTCAGCCACAATTCCATGTGAAACAAGTATTTGCATAGCCAGTAGGTCTCACCTTTGGGATGTGAGTGCAGGTTTACTATTTGTGTTATTTTGTTTAATATTGTTGTGCATTAGTAGGAAAAAGTAAGGTGTGATGACATTCCTGCTTGGATATGTAATTTTAAGCTTGGTTGGTGGGTGGTGTAGTCCGTATTGTTTAACCTCTTGGGTGCCACGGATGAGTTGGTCTCGTCCTCGGTGACAGTTGCCGTGTGCCGAGGACAAGACCAGCTCATCCTGCACCCGGCCCCCTCCCCCAGTCAGGGATTGCATGGGAAGCGCTTCCCCTGCCACCCCGCTACCCCCCCCTTGGCGATCTGATGACATTGGCATGCTCACAGAACGCCAAAGTCATCAGATGCAGCCGGGGACATGCTGGAAGGAATATGCTTCCAGAGCGAGGAGAGAGAGGGACCTTTTTCAGTGAGTTCTTCTCTTGGGGGGAGTTTGGGGGGTAAACAGGCACAGGGGGAAAGGAAATAGTTTTTCCTTTACCCCTGTGCCAGTTTTGAATGAATTCCTGTTCCACGATCGGTGCGAGGCCCGCAATTGTGGAGCAGGAATCCATCCACTAGACACCAGGGATGTTTTTTGTTTGTTTACAACCCCTTGGGCAAGGGTCTTTCTCTTGGGGGCGTTGCTAGGTCCCTGATTCAGCCCCCCCCGGGGGCTAGATCAGCCATTTTTTTCAGACCCCAGGATGGGTCAAAGTGCACTAGACACCAGGGATTAATTTTAATTGTATTTTTAGGGCAGTGACCCCTTCGGCAAATCCATTTTTCAATTTTTGCACCTCTGTTCTCAAATCAGCACTTTTTTCAGTCGATCTGGCCCCAGGGTGGATAAAACCCACTAGGCCCCAGGGATGTTTGTGTGTGTTTTTTGTTTCTTGGGGGCACCCCTTGAGCAAGGGATGCCCCCCCAAAAGGGGCACATGACTTTTGGCCATTCCCCCCCCCCCTAGGGGAGATCGGCCTATTATTTTTAGGCCCAACTGAGCCACAAAGACGCCAGGGTTTCTTTTGGTTTGTTTTTATGTGGTGGGGGGATTAGGCAGGGGTCACTCCCAAAGGGGGGTACAGAACTGTTGGTTGGCCCTTTCTGCCTCCCTTGGGGGCAGACTGGCCTAATCTTCTAGGCCCATCTGCCCTCAAGGGGGACAGAATCCTATAAGACGTCGGGGATTGTTTTTGTTTCTGTTTTTTTGTGTGGCGGCCAGCCCCCATGGGTAAGGGTCACCCTTCCCCCCCAAAGGGAACACATGGCTGGTGGCCATTTCTGCCCCTCTTGGGGGAAGAAATGGCCTATTAATAAGAAGCCACGAAGGCACCAGGGAAATTTCTAAATATTTGGTGAGGGGTTGTTTGTCAACTGGTGAAGTATTTTCATTTGTGATTATAGTGGTTTAGTTCTCCTTTTTGTTCTAGCTCAAAGCTTTTGCTTCCGTTCCTGTGACTCCTTGCGGTTTTGGCAGTGTTGGACCTCCAGTTTGCTAAGAAAAAACAATTTACTCCAAATGAATTGAGTTGCAATGCATGAATTACTTTTTTGTAACTGGTGTACTAAATGCAGGATTGTGTGTGACATTGTCCTTAGATTTGTGCACAATGTTATTTGTGTTCTGTTATGTTTAATTGTATTTTATTTGTCCTTTTTAGTGGGATATAATTGGTGATTGCTGTCTGTACAGAGTAGTTGGTGGTGAGTCTAGCTTTTTCAGGCAAGTGAGTGGTATAGTTTTTGAGTTTATAACTTTTTGTGATCAAGCCACGCTTTGTTTACTACTTATCTTACACAGTGCTGGTTGTTCGTGGTGCATTTGTCAAGTTACTTTTCATAGGAAGGATCATGGCTATCCGCAGGATGACCACTCAGCAGGTTGTTGGTATGCTTTTTGAATCGTCTTCTGACCATATGTATGAGACTGAATCTGCATCTGAGGCAGAGGCGTAAGTGCAAGATTCTGGAAACAAATTTCAGAGAGGAATTATCTGTTGATAAAGCCACTCTCAGTGCTGATGAAGTGTCTGTTTTAGAGGAAGACACTGATATTCCAATAATGCAGCAGCCAGATGCTGAAAGGCTTCCCATTGGAAGACCTAATCTCTGCGTTATCCCAAACATGGAGCAGCCAGAGTTGCCCGTCTTTACTGGTCTCCCGGGGTGTAGAGTGAATTCGGAAAGCTTTTTGACTTTTAAATTCTTTTAGTTGTTTATGGATGATCTATTTTTTGGAAGACATTATTGAGAAGACTAATTTATATGCTGAGCAGTACTTGAGGAGCAACAGTGCTAGACCTATGCCACATTTCAGAGCTACCCAGTGGATTCCCAAAAATCTGGAAGAGTTGAAGAAGTTAATGGGTTTAACTTTTTTGATGAGTTTGATAAGGAAGCCATCACGGTCTTCGTATTGGTCTACTGGTTCCTTGATGGCGACAGCTATATTTCCTGCAATCATGAATCATAACCTGTATTTGCTTCTGTAGGAAAGTACCATCTTTCTTGGCATGTTACCCCCATTTTTACTTGCATGTCAGTATGTTTTTGCCTGTCTCACTGGGATCCTGCTGGTCAGGACTCCATAGTTTATGGCCTAATGTATGTGTCTGTATAGTGCTTAACTGTGTCACTGAGGCTCTGCTAATCAGAACCTCTCTGCTTATGCTCTCTCTGCTTTTAAATTTGTCACTGGAGGCTAGTGACTTCATTTACCAATTTCAATTGGCACACTGGACCCCCGTTATAAGTCCCTAGTATATGGTACCTAGGTACCCCAGGCATTGGGGTTCCAGGAGCTTCTTATTGGCTGCAGCATTTCTTTTGCCACCCATAAGGAGCTCAAACAAACCCTTTCACAGGACTGACAGTGCAGCCTGCGTGAAGTAACACACACGTTATTTCACAGCCATTTCCACTGCACTTAAGTAACTTTTAAGTCACCTAGATGTCTAACCTTCCGATGCTGAAGGTTATGTGCAAAAGTTACTAAGTGTGAGGGCACCCTTGCAGTAGCAAAAGTGTCTCCATATAGTTCAGGGCCATTTCCCTGGATTTGTGAGTGCGGGGATGCCATTACACGCGTGCACTACATATAGGTCAATACCTATATGTAGCTTCACAATGGTAACTCCGAATATGGCCATGTAATGTGTCTAAGATCATGGAATTTTTCCCCCCATTCCAAATCTGGTATTGGGGAGCCAATTCCATGCATCCTGGGGGCTCCACCGTGGACCCCCAGTACTGCCAAACCAGCTCTCTGAGGCTTGCACTGCAGCTACAGCTGCTGCCACCTCACAGACAGGGTTCTGCCCTCCTGGGGTCTGACCAGCTCAGTCCCAGAAAGGCAGAACAAAACATTTCCTCTGAGAGCAGGGTGTTACACCCTCTCCCATCGGAAATAGGTGTTACAGGCTGGGTAAGGGTAGCCTCCCCCAGCCTCTGGAAATGTTTTGAAGAGCACAGATGGTGCCCTCCTTGCATAAGCCAGTCTACACCGTTTCAGGGACCCCTTGTCCCCTCCTCTGGCGTGAAACTGGACAAAGTAAAGGGGAGTGACCACTCCCCTGTTCATCATCACCCTAGGGGTGGTGCCCTGAGCTCCTCCAGTGTGTCCCAGACTTCAGCCATCTTGCTTTGCAAAGTGCTAGGCCTCTCTGGAGGACTCTGAGTGACCAGTGCCAGCAGGTGATGTCAGAGAACCCTCCTGATAGGTCCTTACCTGATAAGGTAGCCAATTCTCTTCTTAGGGCTATTTAGGGCCTCTCCTGTGGGTTCTCTTCAGATTTTACTTGCAAGTTTCCAGCAGCAATCCTCTGTAACTACTACTTCATCCTCTGACCTCGGATCAACTGCAGGCTACTCCAGGAACTGCTGTAACAGCAACAAAGTAACCACAAGGAATACTTTTCTTCTGCAACTTCAGCTCCAGCCAGCAACTGCAACAGTTTCCGTGGTGTGCACACTCTGAATACTCCCTGTCTTCATCCTCCACCAGAAGGACTGAAGAAATCTCCTGTGGAGTGCCTAGTCACTCCCCTTCTCATGCAGGCACCTTCTAAGTGAACGACTGGTTCTTCTGGACTCCTCTCACAGCAACGAGCCTGCTCCTTGGAACACAGAGGTGGACTCCATCAACACAGACTGTCCTGAGGTCCTGGTGACGCAATTTGTAGGAGGTAAGACCTTGCCTTCCCTGAGAGTGACAGTACGCATGTGTACCACATCTTCTTCACCTCCTGAAACCTCTGTGCACTATTTGCAAAATTACTTTATGCACAGCCTGGCCCAGGCCCCCAGCACTTTGTCTTGCGATGGTCAACTCGCTGAGATGACATCCAGCGGCGTGGGACCCTTCTTTGCAGTGCTGCACCAATCACATTTTGCACCTCTTTGTCCCCATGTCCTGGGACTCCCGTGGGTGCTGTCTGGTGTCCTGAGGGCTCCCTAATGTGCTGAGAGCCCCCTCTTCCTCCTCACACAGAGTTGAGGCCCCCAGGTCCCTTCTGGGTCTAGCCAGTGCCATTTTGACGCAAAACGCAACTTTGCCGTAACCAAGGCTTGTTGGAGACTTCCAACACGAAATCACAACTGCATCCATCTTCACGTCGTGCTACCTCCACTGAATCATGCAGGAACCCGCTGGCATCGGGGTGCATTTCTGCAGTCTTCCTCCAACCGGGGACTCTTCTTTTGCACCCTCTTCTGGGTTGGCAGGGGCTCCTTTCCTTCCTAAAACCTCTTTTGACTTCTGGACTTGGTCCTCTTCTTTTGCAGGTCTTCAGGTCAGGAATCCAGCAGTTGTTTGCAGACTTGGTTGGTTATTGCAATAATTCCAACTCAAGAGGTGTAGTGTGTTCTAAGGAAAATTGCAGTACTTTACTCCTGCTTTTCTGGGCTCTGAGGTGGGGTATGTACTTACCTTTACTGTATTCTTACTTTCTCAGCGATTCTGCACACACTACACTTGTATTGGGGGGAATTTGTGATTTGCATTCCACTTTCTTAGTATATGGTTTGTGTTGCCCCTAGACCTATTTTCTCCCTTTGCATTCTATAGCATTTCCCATTGTTTGAACTATCCTATGTCTAATTACCTGCCGTATTTTGGTGTCTAGTGTATATATTGTGTATAATACTTACCTCCAGAAGGAGTATTGCCTCTAAGATATTTTTGGTACTGTGTCACCCAAATAAACTACCTTTATTTTTGGTAACACTGAGTATTGTCTTTACTTGTGTATGAGTACTGTGTAACTATAAGTGGTATTGCCTGAGCTTTGCATGTCACCTAGTTCAGCTTAAGCTGCTATGCTATAACTACTTCTATCAGCCTAAGCTGCTAGAACACTACTACATTTCACTAATAAGGGATAACTGGACCTGGTATAAGGTTTAAGTACCCAAGGTACCCACTACAAACCAGGCCAGACTCCTACAGCTTCTTCTCCGGATTATGCTTTTTGTGGATAATGTTTTAGCTTTGCCACAAGATCACCCTGATTCTGACTGTCTTTTTAAGATTAGGCCTGTCCTTGATCATTTTGTAGATCAGTTTTCAGAGGTCTATGTTTCGCACAAAGAAATAGCTGTGAACTTGTCTCCGATCCTGTTGAAGGGTCATTTGGTTTTTAGGCAGTACATTCCTAGCAAGAGGACACTATTTGGAATTAAAATGTATATGCTGTCTGAAAGGATATGTTTATAAACTACAGGTCTACACTGGTACGGATTACATTATTAACCCACTGGCAGTCTGCCCACTTTTGGAGTTAGTGAAAAAACTGTGTGGGAACTTGGTAGATGGTAGACGTCTACACTGGAGTGGAGTTATTTAGGGAATTGTTCAGAGTGAACACTGTTGCTATCCAAGGGAGCTTGTCTGTAAAAATCTTGAAAGGGGACAGTGCAGTGCCTTGCGGAATTGTGAGCTGCTAGCTCTGAAATTTCCAGACACAAGGGATGTGTACATGCTGACTACCATCCATGATGAGTGTACTTCCCCTGTGGCTGTTTGATGTCAGGTTGCCAAAGTGTGCAAACCTGTTTGCAGTTTAGATTATAACAAGCACATGGGTGGTGTAGATAGAGTTTATCAGAGGTTGGAACCTTGCACTGCTGTTGATGAGTCTCACATTTGGTATAAATAGTGAGCTATTCAACTTTTCCATTTGGCAACTTTTAATTCTTTTGTTGTTTTCAAGAATAGTTCTCCAGAGTCAAGGATAACATTTGTGAAATTTCAGGACTCTGTCATTGAGAGCCTTGTTGTGATGGAACAGGCCAGAGTTCCTAGAAAAGCAGTGGTGGAGGATGTGGTTAGATTGAAAGATCGCCACTTTCCTGATCACAAATGACTTTCCCCCTAAGAAATGTAGAGTCTGTGCCCGAAGAGGTATCCGGAGGGAAACTCGGATGTACTGCCACAATTGTCCTTGTAAGCGTAGCTGTGTGTGGCTGGCTGTTCTAGAAGTTACCACACCCAAAACAATTATTTGGAACTACTGTGAGCGCAAACTGCCTGTCCTGTATTGTTTTATATTTTTTGTTCAGTTTCATGGTTCGCATTACTTTCATGTATTTAGTAAGAGCTTTTGCGTTTGTAGTTTTGTACTTATTTATAATTAGTGGTTTCTTTGTTGTTAAAAAAGTGGTAGCGGTGCGCATGGAGTGGCGCTTGGTTGGCAGTGTGCATGGAGTGGTGCTTGGCTGGCGGTGTGAGTGGAGTGGCACTTGGCTGGCAGTGTGCGTGGAGTGGCGCTTGGCTTTGCGGTGTGCTTGGAGTGGCACTTGGCTGGAAGTGTGCATGGAGTGGGGCTTGGCTGGTGGTGTAAATAGTGACTTGCTACTGGCCACTACAACACACTGCTAGCCAAACACCAGTCCACAGACTCAGTCAGCTGGTGTAATTGCTGTATCTGGCATGTGGGCGTATGAAAGTGATGGGCCCTTGAATGGCGCTGTCTGTTGATGTGAGTGTTGTAATGTGCTGGGCTCACGGCTGGTGGCAGGAATGGTCTTGTGCATGTCACATATGAAAAGTGTGTAAATGGACAGTAAAGCAGTTGGTGCTGTGTTGTGTCTTTACAGCTCAAGAGCTTTTGTGAAATCTCTTGTTATTAAATTTTGATCTACTGAACTATCGCTCACCCTCATGCCAAATCCAACCAGTATGTGTGATAAAAATGAAAAAACCTGCTCCACTGTAATCAGGCATTAAAGCACACTCGTGACATGCTAGGTGTCTCAGTTGGTACCCCGATGATGAAGCATGCCACCAACTATGTTGGTGGGTGAGGGGTCTTTTTAACATAACCTAAGTGTGTCTCTTTTCACAATATTAGTTTTTGGATCATCACAGAAATAAGAATCTTGGTAGTGTGCTTGCTTCTTCTCTAGGGAAAAAGTGCTATCTCTAGATTAGTGTGAAAACTGGACACCCGTTGAAGTCCAGAGAGCGGTGGCTTGAGTGGATCCTCCAACATTTTCTTGCCCAGACTCCCCTGCAGACCTCAAAAGATTCTTAAAAATATCACATTTTCCTCACTTTTCCTTGTAGGATCACCATGCTGGCACAAATTTCCCACCCCCTTAGTCTCCCAAGTAAAATGATACCTCACTTGTGTGTGTGTTCCCCAAAGCAGAGCCAGCCTAAAAATGTATTAAAAAATTGTGCTTATCAACTTGCTGTGATATCCCCTCAATCTCTACATGTTTTTGGCCCTTCCATGTCACAGGAATCAGGCCTACCCACACAAGTGAAGTACCATGTTTATCAGGAGGCTTGGGGAAATGCTGTGTGGAAGTAAGTTTGTGCCTCCCCTCAGATTCCAGCACTTTGCAGCACCGAAATGTGAGGCAAAAGTGTTTTTTCAGCAAAATGTTGAGGTTTGCAAAGTATTCTGGGTAACAGAACCTGATGAGAGCCCCACAAGTCACCCGATTCTGGATTTCCCTAGGTGTGTAGTTTTCAAAAATGGATAGGTTTGCTTGGTTTCCCTAGGTAGAAGGAAGTTTGTGGCTCCCCTCAGTTTCCAGCACTTTGCAGCACCGAAATGTGAGGCAAAAGTGTTTTCTTAGCCACATTTTGAGGTTTGCAAAGTATTCTGGGTAACAGAACCCAGAGAGAGCCCCACAAGTCACCCCATTCTCGATTCCCTGAGGTGTCTAATTTAAAAAAATGCACAGGTTTGGTAGGTTTTCCTAAGTGCCGGCTGAGCTAGAGGCCAAAATCCACAGCAAGGCCCTTTCCAAAAAACATGTCAAATTTCAATGTAAAAATGTAATGTGTCCATGTTGCGTTTTGTGGGGTTTCATGTCATGGGCACTAGGCCTACCCACTCACGTGATGTACCATTTTTAGTGGGAGACATAGGGTAACACAGAATAGAAGAACAAGTTTTACTGCTCATTGTCTGTCTCTACATTTTCTCCTTCCAAATGTAAGACAGTGTGTAATAAAGAAGTGCATTTGAGAAATGCCTTGTAATTTTCTTGCTAGTATGGGGACTCCCGAATTTTGAGATGTACAAATAACCACTGCTCCTACACCTTATCTTGTGCTCAGTTTGGAAATTCAAAGGTTTCCTTGATACCTAAACTCTTTATATTTTACCAAATAAATGACTGTATACCCGGTACACAATAAAAACCCATTGCAAGGTGCAGCTCATTTATTGGCTCTGGGTACCTAGGGTTCTTGATGAACGTACAAGCCTAATATATCCCCACAACGAGAAGAGTCCAGCAGACATAACTGTATGTTGCTTAAAAAATTAAGTCACAGGAAAAAGTTACAGAGTAAAACGTGGAGTTTTTTTCAGCTTAATTTCAATATTTTTTATTTCATCTGTTATTTTCTGTAGGAGAACCTTGTAGGACCTTCACAAATGACCCCTTGCTGAATTCAAAATGTTGTATACTTTTTGGAAACGTTTAGCTGTCTGGAATCCAGCATTGGTTTCACACCCATTTTTGTCACTAAGTGGAAGAAGGCTGAAGCACAAAAAATAGTAAAAACGGGGTGTGTCTCAGTAAAATGCCAAAATTGTGTGGAAAAACGTGGTTTTGAATTAAAGTCTGCATGTTCCTGAAAGCTGGAAATATTGTGATTGTAGCACAGCAAACCCTTTGTTGATGCCATTTTCAGGGAAAAAAACACATGCTTTTTTCTACAGTACTTTTTTCCCATTTGTTGCAAAAATATGAAATTTTGTTGTATTTTGGCTAATTTCTTGGTCTCCTCCGGGGAAACCCACAAACTCTGGGTACCATTAGAAAACCTAGGATGTTGGGAAAAAGGATGCAAATGTGGTGTGGCTAGCTTATGTGGAAAAACAGTTATGAGGTCCTCCTGTCTGTGTTTCCTCTGTAGATCAGCGCCCATCAGAAGAAGGGATTGTGGCGTGCTACCATCAAGGATGTGCGAACCCCTGGGGTCTACCACAGGTGGACCACCCTCTGTAGAAAAAGGTGGGAGGACCTGAGACGCTGGGCCCGGAAGACTGCGGAGGCCCAACTGGGGATGACCTCCCAACCTGACCCCCCTGATGGCCCGTATACTGGCTCTGGCCTACCGAAAGCTGGATGGGCGCTTGAGGGCATCACAGCAGCCCCAAGGGGGTGAGTACAATGGGCGTTACAACTATAATTGGTAGGTGGCATTGGATCCTGGAGGTGGGTATCAGTTAGTGGGTGCCCCTTAATGCCAGGTCAGACACTGTAGCGTAATCCGCTCAAGGGTTATGGCTGCATTGTAAAATCTGGTAACCTAGCTAGGTTGCATTCCATATCAGACAGGACTTAGTGACTCCCAGGAGGAGTGCAGTTGGCGGGGGTTGGCTCACATCTTGCTGTGGTACCTATCCAATGGAATGCCAGTGCAATGCATGGTGCTCAATCCTGATCCCTGTGTGTGACGGTTAGGTGTATGCCATCTGTTGTGTGGTGTTGACCCAGTGCTTCCTTTCTCCCTCTCCCCCTCTGTTTCTTCTGTCATTCTGTCGATGTGTGCATTAGCATCATCTGGCTGAGGAGCAGGGTAACCGGTGACAGAGGGAGCTGCATCCCACATGACCCAGGAGGCAGAGTCCACTGATACCGAGGAAACCAGTGGGACGGAGGGCGAGTGGAGCACCATGGCAGAGACAAGAAGTGACAACACTGACTCTGATTCCTCCTCCGATGGAAGCTCCCTGGTGGTGTCAGACACCTCTGTGACCAACCTAGTTACAGGTACAGCTGCCACCCCGTACCAGCACTGCCCTCCCTGTAGCCCCTCACTGAGTTGCCCGTGCCTGCTCATTTAGGAGGGGGTCATCTCGTTTGCCCCAGGCACCTCTGTCCCTGGCCCAGTCAGCCCTGCTGCCCTCAGTGAGGAGGCTATTGACCTCCTGAGATCCATCGCTGTAGGGAAGTCAACCATTATGAATGCCATCCAGGGGCTGGCATCCTAGATGCAGCAATGTAATGCATACCTCTTGGGCATTCACAGAGGATTGGCAGCCCAACAGAGATCATTCCAGGCTCTGTCCTCCTCTCTGTTGCCAGCCCTGTTCCTACGTCCCACCTCCAACTACCACTTCCCAGTCCCAGTCTTCTCAACCCCAACCAATCCCATGCACACATACAGACAAGCATGCACACAAAACATCACACAAGAGTGGCACAGACAAACACAGGCAGCACACTTCAGGCCAAAAGCACTCACACAGACTACAGACATTTGCACACACAACAACATCCACTGCCTCAACTGTCTCCCCCTTCTCCTCCTCCGTCACTGTTGCATCCACACCTGCATGCATTGCATCACCAGCCACCACCACCATCACCACACCAACCAGCACACACACTTCACTTGCAGACACCTCCACAACATCTACCCACATGTCCCCTGTGTCCTCTCCCACCCTGTCTGCCCCATCCTAAGAGACACAAACGCACGCACTCAGACTCCCAACAGCCTTCCACCTCACATCACCACACTGCCCATGCATCTGCACCCAAGTCCAGAAGACATACACCTCCAACAATAACTCCCTCACCCTCCACTCTCATCCCTCCTCCCTCATCCCGCCCCATCATCCCTAAGAAGCTTTTCCTTGCCCAACTTGACCTCTTCCCTACCCCTACAGCTCCCCATCCTGCCCGTAAGAGCAGGGTCACAACGACCAAGCTCATCACCTCAGCCAAACAGTCCACGGGAACAGTGGAGGCACCTCCTAGTCATGGAGGCAAGAAAGGGAAGAATCCCACTCTACTACCCAAGAGAGGGAAGTATCCCACTCCACCACCCAAGAGAGGGAAGTATCCCACTCCACCACCCAAGACAGGGAAGGATCCCACTGCACCACCCAAGAAAGGGAAGGTTCCCACTTCACCAACTAAGAGAGGCAAGAGCCCCCCTCCAACAGCAGTGGGCAAGGAACCCTCACCTCCAGCAGAGACTGGAAGGGTTTCCCCACCAACAGCAGTGGGCAAGGAGCCCTCACCTTCAGCTGGGACACAATAGCCTTCACCTCCAGCAGAGGGCATGTAGGCCACCCTTGTGGGACTGTTGGTACAAGGAGCCCCCTCCAGTACCAGTTCCCCACCTCAGATATTGTGACCTTGCACTCCCCAGCACAGAGAAAAGGGCATGGAGCCCCCTTCAGAACCAGTGGGCAAGTTCCCCACTTCAGCTGAGGTGCCCCCAACCCCACTTCCCCCGGAGGCGCCTGGCCATTCCCAACATGATGCTCTTGCACAGTGTAGTGCAGATTTTGTCAGGGAACAAGTTGGGCCTTGAACTGTGCCCTGTGGCCACGTGGGCCTTTTGTACTTTGGACTGGCTATTGGCCCTTTCTAAACAATTACTCAAATATCTCTTGTCACATGAACGATATTGTGGTTGTTTGCATCAAATTACACTATCAGTTCTGGCTAAATGTTGTCCTTTTATTATTATGACGTCCTGTCAGAATAGTTTTCCTATGCAGCTGTTTGTGTGTGTGGTGTGTGTGTGTGTGTGTGTGTGTGGTGCGTGTTGTGCGTGTGTGTGTGTCACTCTCCCTTTCCTCCCTCCTTCCCTTGTGTGATAGGCACTGTACTCACCGAAGATGTCTTCGCTGGTGTTGGTGTTCCAGGTGGAGCATGGCGTAGATGAGCATTGGGAAGACTTGAAGTTCCGGTTCCATGGCGGCATTGAACTTCTCTGTGTCTCTGATGGAGAGTCTTTCATCTTCTGAGTTCTGTTTCTGCCAGGATTTTGATGGCGTTGGTACCGCCACGGAAATCATGGCGGTTTTCTATGTCATAATATGGTGGGCACTACCTTGTCTTCCACCTGGCTGTTGATGGCTGCCACCGTGGTCAGTGATGTTTACACCCTGGCAATTGGTGTGGTACATTGGCTGTCTATGGGAGTTATCATCGCTATAATTTGGTGGTAATTACCACCAGCTTGTTGGTGGTGTTACCACCACTTTAACAGTCACCGCCATTATCATAATGACCACCACAGTGTAGGAGTTTCAAAATTTATGATGTACTTGGATTCAAGCCTCTATATGTTCTGAACCATCTGCCCTCTCCTGATGTTAGGTGGAATTCTGTCAACGAAAAAGAACTGTAGTAAATTACTCTTTTGTTCACAGACCTCAAAAAAGTGGCTGATTATAAGGTAGTAATTTATAGTAGTCAATTTTTTAGCAACATTATACCTCTCTTGATATAGTATTTGCCCCGAGGACATGTCGGATATTTGCTCCTGTCATCAGAATTACAAGTTAGATGTTTTTAGATGGTAAAATATATTTATATTTTGGCTACTGTGAATTTCAAGATGTTATAACTAGTATTGCAAGCCTTACAGCCTTTGCATTTGAAAAAAGACTTGTTGTCCTGTTGCTTTGAGCTTGACCCATTGGAAATCATATTTCTGCTCAGTAATTCTTTGAAGATTTATTTTGCGAAACATCACTTTAAGATGTTTTCCTAAGATTTGTTCTAAGATATTGTCAGGGCTCATCTACCACTTGCAAAAGTGGCTGGGAGAAGCTTCTAGAAATGTGTGCTATACTGTATATATCCAAGTAATATATATATTTACTGAAAAAGCAAAAGGTTAAAGTGATATTACAGTTAGGTTACAATTTCAACATTACATTTTGAACAAAAAACCTGAAATTCAACCTGTCATATCTAATTCAAGAAATTTCAACTAGGGGTGGCATCATTTTTAATTATGCTGGTCTGTAGTGTTTTACATTTTTTGGTCCGATTTTATGGTTGGCATTAGTGTGATGTATTTAGTTAGAGCTATTGTGTTTGTAGTTGTAGTTTTGCATCTACTTCCAACTGTCTTGTGTTTTCTATTTTGCTTTAAAAAAAAGGTGATAGTGGTGTGTGTGGACTTACGTTTGGCTGGCGATGTGCATGAACTGTTTGCTGGTGGTGATTGTGGACTGAAACTTGGCTGGTGATGTGCTTGGACTGGCGCTTGGCTGGCTGTAAGCAGGACTGGTGCTTGCCTGTCGGTGTACGTGGACTAGCGCTTGGCTGGCAGTGTGCATGGGCTGGCGCATGGCTGACAGTGGTGTAAGTAGTGACTTGCTGCTGGTCACTACACACTGCTAGCCAAATACCAGTCCACACACTCCATCAGTCATCAGCAAGTGTGATTGCTGTGTCAGTCATGTGGGTGTATAAAAGTGATGAGCCCTTGAATGGTGCTGTCTGTTTCTGTGAGTGCCGTAATGTGCAGGGCCCATGAATTACCTTGTTTGTGTCACTTATGAAAGGTGTGTGGAAGGCCTGCAAAGCGGTTGGTATCTTGCTGCAGCTTTACAACTCACAAGCTGTGAGCCACTGGTTTACTTTTTTTAATCTTTCAGTTATTACCAGTGTATTTATTTTTTGTGACATCCTGTTAATAACATTTTACATTTTGAACATTTCACTAACCCTCATGCCAAATCCAACCAGTACGTGTGTGTATACTTGAGGAATAGATGGCTGTGCAGTAATATTTTTCTTTTCAATCTTTCTCTGCCCGGGTGGACATCATCTCCAGGGAAAATCTACCATCTCTAGACATTTTTGTGAACTGGATTCCCAGGGGAGTAAAGGGTGTTGTGTCTCTTGTGGATCCCAATACGTTTTCTTACACATAGGGGCTCATTCTGAGCCCGGCGGGCGCCGCCCGCCGGGCGGAAACTGCCGAAAGACCGCACTGCGGTCAATAGACCATCGGGGGTCATTTTGACTTTCCCGCTGGGCCGGCGGGCGATCGCCAGAAGATCGCCCGCTGGCCCAGCGGGAAAGCCCCTGCAGCGAGGAAGCCGGCTCCAAATGGAGCCGGCGGAGTTGCAGGGGTGCGACGGGTGCAGTAGCACCCGTCGCGATTTTCACTGTCTGCATAGCAGAGAGTGAAAATCTTTGTGGGGCCCTGTTAGGGGGCCCCTGCACTGCCCATGCCACTGCCAAGGGGCCCCACGACACCCGTTCCCGCCATCCTGTTCCTGGCGGGTTTTACCGCCAGGAACAGGATGGCGGGAAGGGGGTCGGAATCCCCATGGCAGCGCTGCAAGCAGCTCCGACTTGGAGGATTCTCTGGCCCAGGGGAAATCCGGCAGGAAACCGCTGGATCCCCTTTTCTGACCAGAATGGGCACTGAAGCACCGCCAGCCTGTTGGCGGTGCTTCCGTTGCCCGTGGCCCTGGCGGTTTAGGACCACCAGGGTCAGAATGAGGGCCATAATGCCCTGGAAAACTCAAGATGTGACTAAAATCACAGATCCTTCTTCCATTTCTGTGCTATATTCTTCGAGACTCAGAAGGACTGACACGCAACTCAGACCAACCAGCATTTTCCTATTCGTCCCAATAAAACACTGCCCCTCTTGTGTAGCTGGGTCTGTGCCCATGACAGGAACTGATCAAACTAGCATCAGTGAGAGGTGTTGCAAAAGAACCCTCCTTGACCTTAGTTTGATTTACTCTGGTTCAGGCACTTGGCCCAGCGACTCAAATGATGTACCATTTTATCAGGAGAATTAGGAGGATGACGGGTGGAAGGAGGTTTGTGAATACCCACAGATTCTACCACTTTCTATCACAGGATTTTGGGGGATATTTGTTTTTTAGTCACACTTTGAGATGTGCAAGGGATTCTTTGTAATAAAACATGATGAGAACCATGGAAGTCAGCCCACTCTGGATACCCATAGGTGTCTAGTTTAAAAAAACATATAGGTTGGCTAGCTTTCCCTAGTTGCCAACTGAACTAGGGTAAAAACCTACAGACACTCACATTGGAAAAAGAGGGTCAGTTTTGGGTGTAGAAATGTGCTGCATCCATGTTGCGTTTTCTCTCGCAATCAAAGGAAAGGGAGGATAATGTGTTTTTTTAAGTCAAAGTTTGAGGTTTGCAAAGGATTCTGGGTAACAAAACCTTGTGAGAGCCACACAGGTTAGCCCATCCTGGATACCCCTACATGTCTAGTTTTCAAAATATGCAGGTTGAATAGGTTTCCCTGGGTGCCAGCTGAGTGAGTGTGTAAAATCTACAGCTACCCACATTGGAAATAGATGTTCAGTTTTGGGTGGAAAAATGTGCTGAGTCCGTGTTGTGTTTTGGCCCGTTTCCTGTCACGGGCACTAGGTCTACCACCACAAGTGAGGTACCTTTTTTCAGCAGACTTCGGGGAATGCTAGGTGGAAGAAATTTTGTGGCTTCCCTCCCACAGACTCTATAGCTTTTCATCAAAGAAATGTAGGGAAAATGAGCTTTTTCCCATCAAAGTTTGAGGTTTTCAAGGGATTCTGGGTAACAAAACGTGGTGGAAGCCATGCAAGACAGCCCACTCTGGATACCCCAATGTATCTAGTGTTTTAAAATGTACAGGTTCGCTAGGTTTCTATAGGTGTCAGCTGAGCTTGAGTCTAAAATCTGGAGCAACCCACATTGGAAAAAGATGGTCAGCTTTGGGTGGAAAAATATGCTGAGTCCGTGTGGTGTTTTGGCCCCTTTCCTGTCATGGGCATTTGGTCTACCTCCACAAGTGAGGTACCTTTTTATCTGCAGACTTGGGGGAATGCTAGGTGGAAGAAATTTTGTGGCTTCCCTTCTGCAGATTCTAGACATTTTCATCACAGATATGTAAGGAAAATGAGCTTTTCCCATCAAAGTTTGAGGTTTGCAAGGGATTCTGGGTAACAAAACGTGGTGGAAGCCATGCAAGACAGCCCACTCTGGATACCCCAATGTGTCTAGTGTTTTAAAATGTACAGGTCGGCTAGGTTTCTATAGGTGTCAGCTGAGCTAGAGTCTAACATCTAGAGCAACCCATATTGGAAAAAGAGGGTCAGCTTTGGGTGGAAAAATATGCTGAGTCCGTGTGGTGTTTTGGCCCCTTTCCTGTCACGGGCATTACGTCTACCTCCACAAGTGAGGTACCTTTTTACCTGCAGACTTGGGCGAATGCTAGGTGGAAGTCATTTTGTGGCTTCCCTTCTGCAGATTCTAGACATTTTCATCACAGACATGTAAGGAAAATGAGCTTTTCCCATCAAAGTTTGAGGTTTGCAAGGGATTCTGGGTAACAAAACATAGTGGAAGCCATGCAAGACAGCCCACTCTGGATACCCCAATGTATCTAGTGTTTTAAAATGTACAGGTTCGCTAGGTTTCTATAGGTGTCAGCTGAGCTTGAGTCTAAAATCTGGAGCAACCCACATTGGAAAAAGATGGTCAGCTTTGGGTGGAAAAATATGCTGAGTCCGTGTGGTGTTTTGGCCCCTTTCCTGTCATGGGCATTTGGTCTACCTCCACAAGTGAGGTACCTTTTTATCTGCAGACTTGGGGGAATGCTAGGTGGAAGAAATTTTGTGGCTTACCTTCTGCAGATTCTAGACATTTTCATCACAGATATGTAAGGAAAATGAGCTTTTCCCATCAAAGTTTGAGGTTTGCAAGGGATTCTGGGTAACAAAACGTGGTGGAAGCCATGCAAGACAGCCCACTCTGGATACCCCAATGTGTCTAGTGTTTTAAAATGTACAGGTCGGCTAGGTTTCTATAGGTGTCAGCTGAGCTAGAGTCTAACATCTAGAGCAACCCATATTGGAAAAAGAGGGTCAGCTTTGGGTGGAAAAATATGCTGAGTCCGTGTGGTGTTTTGGCCCCTTTCCTGTCACGGGCATTACGTCTACCTCCATAAGTGAGGTACCTTTTTACCTGCAGACTTGGGCGAATGCTAGGTGGAAGTCATTTTGTGGCTTCCCTTCTGCAGATTCTAGACATTTTCATCACAGACATGTAAGGAAAATGAGCTTTTCCCATCAAAGTTTGAGGTTTGCAAGGGATTCTGGGTAACAAAACATAGTGGAAGCCATGCAAGACAGCCCACTCTGGATACCCCAATGTATCTAGTGTTTTAAAATGTACAGGTCGGCTAGGTTTCTGTAGGTGTCAGCTGAGCTAGAGTCTAAAATCTAGAGCAACCCACATTGGAAAAAGAGGGTCAGCTTTGGGTGGAAAAAATATGCTGAGTCTGTGTGGTGTTTTGGCGCCTTTCCTGTCACGGGCATTACGTCTACCTCCACAAGTGAGGTACCTTTTTATCTGCAGACTTGGGGGAATGCTAGGTGGAAGAAATGTTGTGGCTTCCCTTCTGCAGATTCTAGACCTTTTCATCACAGACATGTAAGGAAAATTAGTTTTTCCCATCAAAGTTTGAGGTTTGCAAGGGATTCTGGGTAACAAAACGTGGTGAAAGCCATGCAAGACAGCACACTCTGGATACCCCAATGTATCTAGTGTTTTAAAATGTACAGGTTGGCTAGGTTTCTATAGGTGTCACCTGAGCTAGGATCTAAAATCTAGAGCTACCCACATTGGAAAAAGCTTTGGGTGGAAAAATATGCTGCATCCATGTTGCGTTTTGGCCCACTTCCAGTTGAGTGCACAAGGTCTTCCTGCACAAGTGAGATACCATTTTTATCAGGACACTTGGGGAAATGCCAAGTGGAAGGACGTTTGTGGCTCCACAGAGATTCTAGGATTTTCCATCACAGAAATTTGAGGAAAATGTTTCTTTTAGTCAATGTTTCAGGTTTGCATATGATTCTGCGTTTTAAAACCTGATGAGAGCTATGCAAATCAGTCACCCTGGACACCACTACATGTCTAGTTTTAAAATTAACTAGCTTTCCCTAGGTGCCAGCTGAACTAGGGTCCAAAATCTACAGCTACCCACATTGGAAAAAGAGGGCCCATTTTGGGTGGAAAAATGTGCTGCATCCATGTTGCATTTTGGGCAGTTTCCATTCGCGGCCACTAGGTCTACCCACACAAATGAGGTACCACTTTTATCGGAGCAGTTGTGGGAGTATCAAACAGTAGCACATTTGTTATCACAAAATGGATGTCGCTGCATGTAGGAGGCTAGCCTGGTTTGTAGTGGGTACCTAAGGTACTTACACCTTATACCAGGTCCAGTTATCCCTTATTAGTGATATGTAGTCAGTGTAGCTGTAGGCAGAACAGCCAAGGCTAGAATAGGAGACATGCAAAGCTCTTACAGTACCACAGGATTCACACAGTACTTACACACAAGAGAGACAATACTCAGTGTAACCAAAAATAAAGGTACTTTATTTTAGTGACACACGGTCAACAATATCTTAGATGCTATACTCCCTTAGGAGGTAAGTAATACACATAAAATATAGACTAGTAACCAAAATCAGGTAAGTAAACAATCGTAAAATAATGCAAATAGTAAAAATCACCATAGGTTTCAATGGGCCTAGAGGAACACAAACCATATACTAAAATAATGGAATGCGAATGTGGGTTTCCCACCTAGGCAAGAGTAGTGTGTAGAGGGGCGCTGGGAGTGTAAGAAAACACCAAAGATAAGTAAAGTAACCCACCACAGAGCCCAGGAAAACTGGAGTAAATTACAGCAAGTTTCCTCAGAACACACTAGAAGTTGTGATAAAGAATAATGAAAAAATCAAGCAAGACACCAACAATGAAATCCTGGACCTGAAGACCTGCGGAGAGAGGAGACCAAGTCCAATACCAGCTAAAGATTCCAGGAGTAACAGGAGCCCCTGCTAACCCGGATGAAGGTGCAAAAGTGGAACCTCCGGTTGGAAGAAAAGTCAGAGATGCACCAAAGAAGACAGTAGGAGGTTCCTGCTTGGTGCAAGAGATGTCCCAGGTCGAATGGATGGATGCAGGCTCATGCAAAAGATGCGTTTGGCAGCAAAAGGTGCTACCTGCGCCCAGGAGGGACATGGGGGTCTCAACTTGGACTGAGGAGATAGAGAGCGCTGAGAAGAGTAGGCAGCAGCCACTGGAGTCCCAGGACATGGGGACAAAGGAGTTGCAAATCACGGTCATCGCAGCACCACACAAATGCAGTCCTCGGAGCATGCATGACCTGGAAACTGTTGCAGTTGCTGGCTGGAGCTGGAGTTACAGAGTTGCAGTAGCCTTCTTGGATACTTTGTTGCAGTTGCAGAGTTCCTGGAGCATTTCTGCAGTTGATCCGAAGGTAGAAGGTGAATCAGAGGTTGCAGATGATTCCTGCTGGAGTCTTGTAATCCGAATCTGAGGAAACAACGAGAGGAGAGACCCTCAATAGCCCTGAGAGGGTGATTGGTCACCTAACCTAGCAGGAGGGACGTCACCTTCCGGCACTGGCCACTGAGATTCTCCCAGAGTTCCCTGACCATCATGAAAACAGGAAGGCAGAACCCAGGGTCACTCTGGAGGAGCTCTGGGCACCACCCCTGGGGTGGTGATGGACAGGGGAGTGGTCACACCCCTTTCTTTTGCCCAGTTTTTTGCCAGAGTATGGACTGGGGACCATGAACCGGTGTAGACTGGATTATGCAAGGAGGGCACCATCTGTGCCCTTCAAAGGCACAAGAGGTTTCCACTGCAGCTCGGTCTGCTGTGGAAACCTCAAGGAGCTGGGTTGGCAGTGCTGGCTGCAATGGCAGTCCTGAATAATTGTTTGTATGAGCTCCTTATGAGTGGCAAAAGAAATGCTGCAGTCCATAAGGATCTCCTGGAACCCCAATGACCTTGGTACCTAGGTACCATATACTAGGGACTTATAAGGGGGGTCCAGTATGCTAATCTGGAGTGAAATATGTAATCACTAGAACTATAGTGACAAATGTGGAAGCAGAGAGAGCATAAGCACTGGAGTTCTGATTAGCAGGACTCCAGTGACAGTCAGCCATACTGACAAAACAGTACAACATACTGATATGTAGGCCACAAACCATAAGCACGGGGGTCCTGACTAGCAGGATCCCAGTGGCACAGTCAAAACACACTGACAATCAGGCAGAATTTGGGGGCAATATGCCCAGAAAGATGGTACTTTCCTACACTGCATTTGTGCCTTTCAAATGTAAGCCAGTGTATAAGAAAGATGACATTTCGAAAAATACTCTCGAAATCATATGCTAGTAAAGGTACCCGTAGAAATTACTAAGTTCAGAAATGCAGAAATAACCACACCTAATAGATTGGATATCTTGTGTTCATTTCAGAAATACATTAGTTTTTTTATAACCATTTTTCACTCTGCCGATTTTGCTGTAAGATTTGGTCTACATTTTCACTCAATGAAAACCAATTGTACAGTGCAGCCCAGTTGTTTGCTCTTGTTATTTTGAGTTCTTAGAGAACCAACAAAGCCTATAATTCCTCACAACCAGAACAGTCTTGTGAATGTAATTGTATATTGGTTTTGTCACTCTACCATTGTGACAAAAAGTTACAGACGAAAATGTTGTAAAAAATTCCTGTATTTTTCCTACTCATTTTCAATATTTTTTCATTTCAACACTTATTTTCCTTGAGAAAATCTTGTAGTATCTGCGCATATGCTCCCTTGCTGAATTTGGAATTTATTCTGGCTTTCAGAAATGTATAGCTTTTCTGAATCACACATGGATTTCATACTGGTTTCCACCACAAACTAGAAGTAGATTCAGAGCCCAAAAAATAAGGAAAATAGGCTACATCGTAGAATCATGCCAAAACTGTTGAACAACATTAGTTTTGTTTGATTCAGCTCTGCATATTCCTGAAAGCTGGGAGGATGGTGACATTAGTAAACCATTTCTGGATCACATTTTTAGGGAAAAATCTTTTATCTGGAGCACATTTTCCCTATTTAAAAAAAAAAAAAAAACTCTCAATGTTGCTATATTTTGCCTATTACCCCAGTTACCTCCAGGGGAATCCGATATCTTTAGAATCACCAGGATGCCAGAAAAAAAGGAAGCAAATTTGGTTTGGATACCATATCTTGAAAAAAAACGTTTAAAAGCCCTAACAGCAAATGTTAGACCTGACAGCCTTATGGTGGTCATCCCCCAACTTTTTGCCTGCCTCCCTCCACTTTTCTGACACTGTTTTTTCTGGTTTTATGACTCTTCACACTTTACCACTCCTAACCAGTGCTAAAGTGCATATGCTGTCTCCCTTAAACATGGTAACATTGGTTCATTCCCAATTTGCATATTTGATTTATTTGTAAGTCCTTAGTAAAGTGCATCACGTGTGCCCAGGGCCTGAAGCACTGGCTGTGCCACCCACATAAGTAGCCCCTTAACCATGGCTCAGGCCTGCCATTGCAAGGCCTGTGTGTGCAGTTTTACTGCCACTTCGACTTAGCATAAAAGTACTTGCCAAGCCTTAAACTCCCTTTTTTCTACATATGTCAGCCATAATTTAGGCCGTAGGGATCTCATAGGGCAGGGTGCTATGTAGGTAAAAGGCAGGCCATGTACCTGTGTGTTTTATATGTCCTGGTAGTGGAAAACTCCTAAATTAATTTTCCACTACTGCGAGGCCTGCTCCTTTCATAGGCTAGCATTAGGGCTACCCTCACATACAGTTTGAGTGGTAGGTTCTGATCAGAAAGGAGTAACCAGGTCATATTCAGGATGACCAGAATGGTAATAGAAAATCATGCTTATTGGGGAGGTTGGATTTTATATTACTATTTCAGGAAGGCCACTTTTACAAAGTGAGCATTTCTCTCTGCTTATAATCGATCGGTGCCTTACAGCATGTCTGCAATCAATGTCTGGGCTGGGCTGGTTGGCAGCTTCCTTTTGCATTTCACTCAGACAGCCACAAACACAGGATACCCAAGTCACACATGCACTCATCTGCATACTGAATGGGTCTTCCTCAGCTGGGAGGGTGACACTTACATTTCAAAGGCTAGTGGCCTGCCCTCACACAGTGGAATACCAGGTCCCCTACTGGGACCCCGGCAGACAGACCTGTACCGAAAGGAGACTGTAGGAGGCTGGCCTGGTTTGTAGTGGGTACCTTGGGTACTTTACACCTTGTACCAGGTCCAGTTATCCCTTGTTAGTGAAGTAGCAGTGTTCTAGCAGCTTAGGCTGATAGAGGTAGCTATATCAGAGCAGCTAAGGCTGAACTAGGAGACATGCAAAGCTTATGCAATACCACTTACAGTTATACAGTACTTATGCACAAGTAAAAACAAAACTCAGTGTTACCAAAAATAAAGGTATTTATTTGGGTGACACAGTACCAAAAATATCTTAGAGACAATGCTCCTTCTGGAGGAAAGTATTATACACAATATATACACTAAACACCAAAATTAGACAAGTAAATAGTCATAGAACTAAGCAAACAGTAAGAAAATCCTATGGAATACAATGGGAGAAAATAGGTTCATATACTAAAAAAGTGGAATGTGAATCACAAATTCGCCCCTAGACAAGTATAGTGTGTGCAGAATCGCTGGGAGAGTATGAATGTAGTAAAGGTAAGTAAATTACCACACCCCAGAGCCCAGAAAAACAGGAGTAAAGTACTGCAAGTTTCCTTAGGACACACTACATCTCGTTTTTGGGATTTTGCAGCAGCCAACTGCTGGATTATTGGTCCTGAAGAACTGCAAAGGAAGAGGGTCAAGTGAAGAAGTTGAAAGAAGTTCTAGGAAGGACAGGAGCCCCGGCCTACCCAGAGGAGGGTGCAAAAGAAGAGCCCCTGGTTAGTCAAAGACTGCAGAAATGCACCCTAGGAAGATGCCAGCGGGTTCCTGCATGATGCAAAAGATGTCCCATGATGCGTGAAGATTGTTACAGATGAGATTTCGTGTTGGAAGGCGCCAAAAAGCCTAGGCTACAACAAAAGTGTGTTTTTCATCAAAATGGTGCTGAATGGACCCAGGAGGGACCTGGAAGCCTCAAATCTATGTAAGGAGGAAGATGGGGCTCTCAGCACTTTAGAGAGCCCTGAGGAAGCCAGCCAGCACCCCCAGAAGCCACAGTATCCAGGTTCAAAGGAGGTGCAAAATGCAGTTGATGCAGAACAACAAAAGAAGGTCCCACACCACCAGAAAACAACTCAGTGAGTTGAGCGTCACAGGGTGGAGTGCTGGGGACCAGGGCCAGGCTGTGCATGAAGGAATTTTGCAAAGAGTGTACAGAGGCCTGAGGAGGTGAAAAAGACAGTACACAGGTTTACCAATGTTCTCGGGGAAGACAAAGTCTTACCTCCTCCAAATTACATCAGCAGGACCTCAGGACACTCTATGTCGATGAAGTCCACCCTCTGTGTCCTTAGGAGCACCCTCGTTTTTGTGAGAGGAGTACCAGAGTGCCGGTCGTCGTCTTGGAAGGTGCCTGCTTGGAGCAGGGGAGTGACTCTGACACTCCTCTGGAGATTTCTTAAGTTCTTCTGGTGCAGGATGAAGACAGGGAGTCCCCAGAGCGTGCACACTATGAAAACTATTGTAGATGCTGACTTGGAGCAGAGGTTGCTGAAGAAAAGTGTATATTCTAGACACTTTGTTGCAGTTACAGCATTTCTTGTAGCAGGCCGCGGTTGATCTGAGATCAGAAGAGTCTGAAGTTGTTGCAGAGGACTTCTGAAGGAAACTTGCAAGCACAATCTGCAGACAACCCACTGGAGAGACCCTAAATAGCCCTGAGAGGGGATTGGCTACCTTATCAGGTATGGACCTATCAGGAGGGGACTCTGACGTCACCTGCTGGAACTGGCCACTCAAAGCCCTCCAGAGTGCCCCTACTCCTTACAAAGCAAGATGGGTGAAGTTTGGGACACACTGGAGGAGCTGTCGGCGCCACCCCTGGGGTGATGATGGACAGGGGAGTGGTCACTCACTTTTCCTTTGTCCAGTTTCCCGCCAGAGAAGGGGAGAAGGGGTCCCTGGACCGGTGTAGACTGGTTTATGCAAGGAGAGCACCATCTGTACCCTTCAAAGCATTTCAAGAGGCTGGGAGAGGCTACCCCTCTCTAGCCTTTAACACCTATTTCCAAAGGGAGAGGAAATGCTTTGTTCTGCCTTCCTGGGACTGGGCTGCCCAGAGGGCAGAACCCTGTCTGTGGGGTGGCAGCAGCTGTAGCTGCAGAGAAAACCCCAGAGAGCTGGTTTGGCAGTACTGGGGGGCCATAGTGGAGCCCCCAGGATGCATGGAACTGGCTCCCCAATACCAGATTTAGCATGGGAGGACACTTCCATGATCTTAGACATGTTACATTGACATATTCGGAGTTACCATTGTGAAGCTACAGATAGGTATTGACCTATATGTAGTGCACGCGTGTAATGGTGTCCCCCCACTCACAAAGTCTGGGGAAATGGCCCTGAACTATGTGGGGGCACCTTTGCTAGTACAAGGGTGCCCTCACACTTAGTAACTTTGCACCTAACCTTCAGCAAGTGAAGGTTAGACATATAGGGGGTCATTACAACATTGGCGGTAAAAGGCGCTTACCGCCGTGCAGAAGACCGCCAATACACAGTCGTGGCAGCGGTATTCCACCATAGCTATTATGACCCACATCTTGGAATCCGCCAAAATTCAGACACCCACACAACACCGCCACACCAAAGGTCAGTGATAAACTGGCGGAAACAAATCCGCCACCTCCACGCCAACAAAAACACGCCCATGCTATTACGACCAACTAATCCAGGCGGCGGTCTTTCAACCGCGGTATTCCATTGGCGGTACACACCGCCGCACTCAAAATACACACACATATCAAAAACACAGCCACATTGGACAATTGCAAATACACACACCTGATACACATACAAACACCACTCCCACACACCCAACACAATATAAAAACCCGTACGACAACCAAATCACGAACTAAGGCCAGAGAGAGAGCACAGAATAGACAACTCCATCACACAGAGGCACACAACACCATCACCCACACAACATCCACACACAAAACACCACACACCACTACACTGACCACACTCATCACCACATATACCACCCCACACATCACCTACACCACCCCATGTCACGCCAAAGACACCCCCGCTTCTCCGAGGAGGAGCTCAGGGTCATGGTGGAGGAAATCGTCCGGGTAGAGCCACAGCTATTTGGCTCACATGTACAGCACACATCAAAAGCCAGGAAGATGGAGCTATGGCGCAGAATAGTGGACAGGGTCAACACAGTGGGACAGCACCCAAGAAATAGGGAGGACATAAGGAAGAGGTGGAACGACCTACGGGGAAAGGTGCATTCAACGGTCTCCAGGCACAACATTGCGGTACAGCGGACTGGCGGCGGACCCCCACCTCCTCCCCCACAACTAACAACATGGGAGGAGCAAGTCTTGACCATCATGCATCCAGAGGGCCTCAGAGGAGTTGGTGGAGGATGGGACACTGGTAAGTCAAATCTTAACTATCATTTCCCCCACCCTACCTGCATGCTATCACACACCCCCACCCTCACACCCTCCCCTATCACTCCATCTCCTCACTAATCTACCCATAACACAAACTACCCATCCCAACACCAAGCCCTGCATGACATAACTAAGCATGGACACCCCTCACCAAAGCATGCCCACTGCACATACCCAGAACACCCCCCCAACCATCCTCACACAAACCCACACCCAGGAATGCTTGCACTGGGGTACACAAACACCCACCCATTGCACACCATTACACACACACCTGCAATAATCATGCTCTCATGCCCCTGCAGGAACCCGATGGACAGTCACCACACCAGAGGGACCAGACAACACCACTCCACCCCCAGAAGAGGCCCACAGTGACGAGAGCAGCTCTGCCTACTGGATCCTGATGACCAGCCCGGACCATTGTGGGCCTCGGGACAGTCGGTTCCCCTTGCACAGGCACAGCCCAACACCGACCTTTCACCCTCTGGTAACACCAGCACAGCACCCACCCAGCGGGCCCAAACCTCCCAGCCCAGGACAGGTCAATCAGCGGTGTGTCCACCACTACAAGGAACCCAGGCTAACCCACCACCCCAACAACAACAGGGACCTGGGGGCAGTGGTAGTGGGCACACGGTCCAGGGGACGGAGGCACAGGAACACAGGGGAACTGGGAGGGCTGCTGTGCGACAGGGGGCGGACAGGCCAAGGGAACCCACTCTCCACGAGGCCCTATCCTCCATCATGGAAGCATACCACCACTCCCAGGAGACGATGGCGACGGTCCTGGACAAGTTGCAGGAGACCCTGCGCCTGCAGGACGAACTGTATTTGGGGTTCAGGGAGGAGCTCAGGACCATCAGCTCCGCCCTGGGCACCATCGTAGGGGTGCTGAAGGACATACAGCAGACCTTGAGGGACACCGTGGCACTCCAATGGGCCCCTGACACTAGCCAGGATGATGAAATGCCCACCACCTCCGCCGGCGATAGTGGACAGGACGCCCGCCACAGGACCACCACACCAGCACCCCACCCCCTGCAGACAGACAACCAGCACACAAGCGGTCCCTGAGATCCAGGAACAGGACAGAGCAAGATTGCAAGATCCCCCCCAGGAAATGAGACCACCCTGATTGTCCTCCCACTGTCCCACTTTGTTACCCTGTCCATACTTAAACTGTCCCAGCTCCACTTCCTATGCCCAGATGGGCAGTGCACCTGTGAGACTAACAGACTGGACTCTGCCATGGACATTCCTCTGCCATCCCCCCTCACCATTTTACAACCCCCTCCCATTTCTGAGCACTTCAATAAACACCCTTGAAACACAAAACAATCTGGAGTCAGTCTGTGATTTAGTAAATATGTATTATCAATGACAGTGTCATAATGGGTTTACCATAGTAAGGCTAACATACCTATGTCACACATCACAAGCCCTTGAAGGATGCAAGTAGTTGACACGTAGGTAACCGCACCTGTGAAACCGTAATGGAAGGGTATAACTCAGTTACCAAATAGTGATTTAAATCTAGAAACAGGACAGAGGTAGACGTGTGAAAGTTAAGGTAATGCTAAAAAGGAAAATTTTCTCACCTGTGTGTCACTGGAAATATTGCTGTATGACTGACTCCCTGTTGTCGTTGTCTTCTTCCTCAGCTTCATCCTCATCACTGTCCACAGGCTCCACAGACTCCACACCTGCTATAACGCCGTCATCTGGATCATCCTCCTGCAGAAAAGGCACCTGGCGTCGCAAAGCCAAATTATGGAGCATGGAGCAGACGATGATGATGTCGCACACCTTCTTCGGTGAGTAGAATAGGGATCCACCTGTCATATGGAGGCACCTGAACCTGGCCTTCAGGAGGCCGAAGGTGCGTTCGATCACCCTCCTAGTCCGCCCATGGGCCTCATTGTACCGTTCCTCTGCCCTGGTCCTGGGATTCCTCACTGGGGACAATAGCCAGGAAAGGTTGGTTTAACCAGAGTCCCCCAATAGCCATACACGGTGACTCTGAAGTTGACCCATCAAATCAGGGATGATGCTATTCCGCAGGATGTAGGCGTCATGCACTGAGCCAGGGAACATAGCATTTACCTGGGAGATGTACTGGTCTGCCAAACAGACCATCTGGACATTCATTGAATGATAACTCTTCCTGTTCCTGTACACCTGTTCACTCCTATGGGAGGGGGACCAGAGCTACATGGGTCCCATCAATGGCACCTATGATGTTGGGGATATGTCCAAGGGCATAGAAGTCACCTTTCACTGTAGACAAATCCTCCACCTCAGGGAAAATTATGTATCTCCTTACGTGTTTCAGCAGGGCAGACAACACTCTGGACAGCACGATGGAAAACATAGGCTGGGACATCCCTGATGCCATGGCCACTGTTGTCTGAAAAGACCCACTTGCAAGGAAATGAAGCACTGACAGCACCTGCACGTCAGGGGGGATTACAGTCGGATGGCGGATTGGTGACATCAGGTCAGGCTCCAACTGGGTACATAGTTCCTGGATTGTGACACGGTCAAACCGGTAGGTGACGATGACATGTCTCTCTTCCATTGTCAACAGGTCCACCAGCGGTCGGTACACCGGAGGATTCTGCCATCTTCTCATATATCCCAGCTGACGGCGCCTAGGAAGGACAACAGCGACCACAGAGTCAAGCAACTCAGAGATATGTACCCACAGTTACACAGAAGACTACACCACTCACAAAACCCTTCCTGTATGTGTGTTGAGTGTAGGCCTAGCTATGTGTGACGCAGAGGTAAATTAAGCCATGTGGGCCCCTGAAATGGCAGCTGCCTGACCTCTAAACTGGGACAATGGGATTGTGGGGTAACTGCGCTGGCGTTGCACACCGTCACGGTAGGCGGTCAGAGACCGCGGCACAATTCTGCATTGGTTAACATTGGACCCTATGGGTCCCAGGAGCCAATGAACAGGTGCGCTGGCATTGATGATGCGCACCGCCGCGGACGTGACCGCCATTTTCTATCTGTTCAATCACTAGATACCTGACCTTCGACAGGAGAGGACCTACACTGCTAGTGCTGCTGTGACCTCGGTCTGGAAGCGACGATGGCTGCTGCGTCTGGGGAAAGGGCCCCTGCCTTCACTGCACAGGAGTTGGAGAAACTGGTAGACGGGGTCCTCCCCCAGTACACGCTACTCTACGGTCCTCCAGACCAACAAGTTAGTACACAGGGAGCACGTTGTATGGGCTAGGCCTGGGTGGAGAGGGCTGGTTAGAAGAGGGAAGGGGGCAGAGTTCATAGAACAACAATGCATGGGAATGAATGGGCCACATGGCCAGAGTAGGGAGGGGGCCACTCACAACGACGGTGCAGTTGGTAATGACTGTTCCTCTTCCCTTGTGCATGTCATGTAGGTCAGCGCCCACCAGAAGAGGGACATATGGCGTGCCATCGCCAAGGAGGTCCGGACCCTGGGGGCCCACCAGAGACGGGGCACCCACTGCCGTAAGAGATGGGAGGACATTCGCCTCTGCAGCAAGAAGACGGCAGAGGCTCAGCTGGGGATGGCCTCCCAACGTGGGAGGGGTGCCCGTCACACCATGACCCCCCTGATGTTCCGGATCCTGGCGGTGGCCTACCCGGAGTTGGATGGGCGCTTGAGGGCATCACAGCAGACACAAGGGGGTGAGTACACTCTCATTCTGCTGAATTTGCGTGCAGTGGAGGTGTCTGGGTGAGGGAGGTGGGCTGTGGGTGTCCCTATGCCAGGGCGAGTTAGGTAGGCAAGGCCCCTCCGTAATGTAGGCCATGTGGCACTCCACCCACCTCAGCAGTGTGCCAAGTCGAGGTACAGTTGTCCCTGTGGCATCCATGTGCGCAGATGTCCACCATTGCCATGTAGGCCATATCCCGGAAATTGCATGTGCAGAGGGCAGGAGCACGGCGTAATGCAGGGGGCTGCTGGGTCTGTCTTGTCCGCCAACGGTAGCGGTAATCCATGCACTAAAACTCTCTTTCTTCTGTCTCCCCCCCTTTTTCTGCTCTCCCTTGTCCTTTTGTACATCAGCATCAACAGGCGGAGGTACAGTGGCACCGGAGCACGAGGGAGCTGCATCCCACATGGCCATGGAGGGCCACACCACGGACTCTGAATGCAACAGTGGGACGTAGGGCGAGGGGAGCTTCACGTCGGCCACCGGATCACCAAGCAGCGACACGGACTCGTTCGCCGATGGGGGCTCCCCTGTGGTGGCGGCACCATCTGTGCCCCCCGCCTCTACAGGTACAGCCACCACCTCCCCTACCAGCACCGCCCTCCCAGCAGCCCCTCAGCGTTCGCCCCGTGCCCGCTCACCCAGGAGGGTGGGCATCACCTTCGCCCCAGGCACCTCAGGCCCTGCCCCAGTCACCCCTGCTGCCCTCAATGAGGAGGCCATTGACCTCCTCAGGTCACTCACTGTTGGGCAGTCTACCATTGTGAATGCCATCCAGGGTGTAGAACGAGAGTTGCAACACGGTAATGCATTCCTGGAGGGCATTCATTCTGGTCAGGCTGCCCTTCAGCGAACCCTGCAATCTCTGGAATCAGCACTGATGGCAGCCATGGTCCCTGTGTCTAGCCTCCCCCTCCAACTTCCTCCTCCCAGACCCAATCTTCTGTACCCCAGCCCATCCCAAGCACACCAACAGACCAGCATGCACACAAGTCAACACACACAAGTAGCTCAAGCAAACATAGGCACCACACACACCACAAACACTCACGCAAGCCTCACCCACGTACAGACACAGCAACATCCACTGCCTCCACTGTGTCCCCCTACTGCTCTTTCCCTCCTCCCTCCCAGTCTCGTCTATACACACACCTGCATGCACCACATCTACAGGCACCATGAATCGCACAAGGACACCCAGCACCACAAGCCGCTCACCTGCATTCACCACCTTCACTGCCATTTACACGTCCCCTGTGTCCTCTCCCAGCGTGTCTGTGACGCCCCCTCCCAAAGTACACAAACGCCAGCAATCACTCACCCAACATCCATCCACCTCAAAGCACCACTGAACAGGGCAAAGACCGCCATGTCAAAGCACGGCTGAACAGTCCAGAACCGCCATGGCAAAGCACCGCTGAACAAGGCAAAGACCGCCATGGCAAGGCACCGCTGAACAGGGCAAAGACCGCCATGGCAAAGCACCGCTGAACAGGGCAAAGACCGCCATGGCAAAGCACCGCTGAACAGGGCAAAGACCACCATGGCAAAGCACCGCTGAACAGGGCAAGCACCGGGTAGGAATGAATGGCCCGCCACATCAGGCATCATTATCCCATGTGCAGCTGGGATAGTGACAGGACAGGAACTTTCACGGGGAGACTCATCCATTCTGGGCACCAGTCCCCCCCAGTACCAGTAGAGACCTGCATCTACTTGAGAGACTGTGGCTTTGCACTCCCCAGGATGTAACAGTGGGCAACCCACCCAGTGTAGAGACTTGAGAGACTGTGGCTTTACACTCCCCAGGATGGCACAGTGGGCAAGCCACCCACTGTAGAGTTTTGAGAGACTGTGGCTTTGCACTCCCCAGGATGTAACAGTGGGCAACCCACCCACTGTAGAGACTTGATAGACTGTGGCTTTGCACTCCCCAGGATGGAACAGTGGGCAGCCCACCCACTGTAGAGACTTGAGAGACTGTAGCTTTGCACTCCCCAGGATACATCAATGGGCATGGAGCCCCGTCGTGGATCTGGCTTTGAAGTAATCCGGCTGAGGTGCCCCCCCTTCCCTTCCCCCTGTGGTGCCTGTAGTATTTCAATCTGATGCCCCGGCAGTATTCTCTCCGATTTTGGTCAGGTATCCTTTGTGGGCCTCGCCCATGCATTTTTGGACTGTTGGTGCACGGACATTGTAATTTACATATCTGCACCACTTATCGTATTTTTTATATTTATGACTGATTTTCAAAGAAATATCTGAATATTTTTTTTTATGACATGTATATTGCCACATTAAAATGTTTGACTGAATTTCGCATTGTCTTTTCATTCTTCCGGGGGGATTGTGGGTTGTTACTGTGATTTTTGTGAATGCATTGGTGTGTATGTTGTAATATGCGAGGGTGGGGGTGTTTGGTGGGTGCCCCCCTAACTTTTGCCTCCCCCATGTCGTAGGTGCAGTACTCACCGTTGTCTTCGGCGCCTACATAGCTGTTGGTCGTAGAGGAGCAGAAACACAAGGGCAGGGAGTATTTGGAGTTCCGGCTCCATGGGGTCGTCGTTCCTCGTGGGATGTGTTCAGGTGAGCGTTTTCCCATAGCAAAAGCTGTTTCCGCCGTGTTTTTATCCACGGTGAATCCGCCCCGGAAAAGGTGGCGGATTGGCGGGTTGTAATACTGTGGGCGGTACATTGTCTTCCGCCTGGCTGTTGGTGGTGACCGACGCGCTGCTTGTTTGTACCGCCGTGGCGGGCGGTGTGTTAAAGTGGCTGTCTTTGTTGCCGGTTTCCGCCAGGGTCATAATTCCCTTTTTTTGTCTGCCGGACTGTTGGCGGTATTTCCGCACCTTTAACACCGTCCGCCAGGGTTGTAATGTTCCCCATAGTGACTTATAAGTTACTTAAGTGCAGTGAAAATGGCTGTGAAATAACGTGTTCATTATTTCACTCAGGCTGCAATGGCAGTCCTGTGTAAAGGTTTGTCTGAGCTCCCTATAGGTGCCAAAAGAAATGCTGCAGCCCATATGGATCTCCTGGAACCCCAATACCCTGGGTACCTAGGTACCATATACTAGGGAATTATAAGGGTGTTCCAGTATGCCAAATGAAATTGGTAAATGTAGTCACTAGCTTATAGTGACAAATTTTAAGGCAGAGAGAGCATGAGCACTGAGGTTCTGATTAGCAGAGCCTCAGTGACACAGTTAAGCACTACACAGGCATACACATTTAGGCCACAAACTATAAGCACTGTGGTCCTAGCTAGCAGGATCCCAGTGAGACAGGCAAAAACATACTGACATACATGTAAAATTGGGGGTAACATGCTAAGAAAGATGGTACTTTCCTACAATAACAGACCCACTTCATTCTTTTATTGTAGCCCCGGAAGGCAGTGGTTGCCGGGGCTGCGGGGGGACTGCGTGGCACCCCTGCATTGTATTTGTTTAAAGGTTCAGGGAGTTGGTGGTTCCCAGGGCTGCAGGGGAGCTGGCCGGACCCTGCATTTTTTTAGATAATAGCCCCGGGGAGGTGGCAGACCCTGGGGTTGTGGAGTGGCCGGGTAGCCCCCTGCATTTAGTTTGATAATAGCCCTGGGAGGTGGCAGCACCTGGGTTTGCAGGGGGTAGGCCGGCCACATGCGTTTACTTTGATTATAGCCCCTGGGATGTGGTGGGCCCCAGTGCTGCAAGGGGGCCTGGCAGCACCCCCACATTTACTTTGATGACAGCCCCGGGAAGGTGGTGGTTCCCGCAGCTGGGGAGGGGGGGGGGTCTGGCTGGTCTCATGCACTGTATTTTATTGCAGCCTGGGGCAATCTAGGTCCCCAGGGCTGAGGTAGGGCTGGGGCAGCCCCCCCACATTTCGTTTGATGATAGACCCAGGGAGGTGGTCGTCTTTGGATCATCACATTTCCCTAGGAGGGGGGAGCCATGTGCCCCCTCCTTTACTTCAAAATGCCCTGTGATCAGGCCCTCCCGGGAGCTTCTTAAAAGCAAGCACAGTAGCATACACTTGTTTTTTTATTTTATTTTTGCCACAAATTTGTAGCAAAAAGTATTAAAGAAGTGAATTTTTTCCCTGAAGGAGTCCCTCTCCTCCCGGACCCTAGCACCAGAGCTAAGGGGTCAGGATGTACATACCCTGGCCCCTTTTCTTATTTGTATCTTTTTTTGTGGGACTCGGCTGAAGCTGAGTCCCATTATGGCTGCTAACACTTCCTGGTTGAAGTTTTGGCAGCCAATCAGAGCTCTGTATTTCCCTGCAAAAGCTTGTTATTATTCACGAACCCTTTGCACCTCTAGATATCCATATTTCGTTTTCTTTTGATATTTCAAAATGTACTGAATGGATTTACACCACATAACAAGAAGCACTCTTTCTGGACCAAGGTCTAGATAACTTTCTTCCAAATTTGGAGTAATTCTGTCCAGCGGTTCAAGCTGTAGTTATGTCTAAAATCCCTATACGAATTATAATTGGAAACACATGTTTTTTGACCCCCTCTTTTTCTTGGTCCCCGTTTGACAGATCACCCTGAAATGTACCATGTACAACAAAATTCACTAGAAAACTTTATTTTTTGAGAAAATTTGTAAAGATTTGTCAAATTGAGCCAAAGATATAAGTCCTAACTATACCTACTGACCGCCAAAAGAGCAGTAGAGCGATGAATAAGAAAAGAGCGATTGTCCTAGTAGAAACTCTCCCATCCAGTGCATCTGTCCTTTTTAGGTGCATCAGTGTAACACAGGTAGTTATGAAGAAACATGCCAAAAAAACAAACCAATGTAAATCCAAATAAGAAATGCTATTGCAGGACTTCCTATCATGGCTCATTAAAATGTCAATATCCTAGCTTTGATAAATTGCTGTTTGGCACACATTTTGTAGAATTAGCAATACAAATATGCCTTTTTACAGTTTGTACCTCATACAGATTTGAGGGCTTAGAGAATGATATGCGTTAATTTTGGGGGAAATTAGATTGCCCAGGGAATAGCTGAATTTTTAACCTGACCCCTTTCCTGATCATTTGATATTAGAGCAAAGAGAACATCAAATATACACTTAACTTGATTTCTTCCTTACTATTGATAAGTGTATGGACAACCAATTTGGGTATTCTAGAGAGACTCAGTTAAGAACGGAATTAAATAGGTTGGTTACTTTGTTATTTCGTGGTGGAGGATGTTATTTATTTCGTAGGCTGTAGCAATGTGTGACCACCCACAGGTGCTTCCTGGTCACTCCAGCATAATAATCCATAGATGATATTTGGGTTTCACCTCTAGGAAGGTTAAGAGTTTTATCGGGGTTTAGAGAGTTGGAAGCAAAGAGATGTTAAGATGGTAAATAGTTTAAAACATTAGAAACCAGACAATGTAGCAGGGTTAGTAAATTATTAAACTCCTATTTCCTTTGAATATCAACGCTTCTTCAGTTTAAGGCACTGCCCACCTAAATTACAAATCAGATTGGTGACATCCAGACATTCATTTTACTGGGATTCCGGTGGCAACATGCCCTGCTCCATATTTATAAAGCAGTGTTAATCCACTTTATGTGGCTTAATGCTGCTTTGTAAATAGAGGCCCTTTACACGCATCACTTTGCGTGCAAGGGGCATGAAATAAGTATTGCTGTGTGCATTACACTGCAACACCCGTTGCATTTTGATGCTGCCCCAGATTTGCAAGGATTTGTAATCCTGAAGCAGCGCCAAAAACTAACACCACTCCAAGGGTGGTGTTAGCATGCTGCAACAAGGAGAAATACTTTTATTTCTCCTCATTTTTGCTTTTCATAAGCATGATGCACTCTGCAGGTCACAATGGAAGAGCAAAACACCATTCATGTAAGTAATGTAAGGTGTCACTTCCTGCACATAAAAAAATCATTAAATAATTATGATTTGCTACTTCTATGTGTGCTGCATTCTGCAGCACACATAGGAGTAACAAATCACCATTACAGATTGTGTATGTGCAGGAAAGGACACCTTCCTGCACATAAACAACCATTCCCTGCAATGCAGGCACCCTTGCACGATGATGCAAGGAGGCCTGTGTTGGCACTAGGCAGCTAATTTTAGTGCCAGCAAAAGGGGAAACACAGGGATGCACAGTATTTTTGGAAATATGGCACATCCCTGCTTTTCTGAAGTGACGCAGTGCAGCCCTGCCAGTTTCTTGAAACTGAGCCCCCAGTGCCTCTGTTTTCTCATTTACTCTATTATACCTTCCCAGGCCCATATCTGTCAAACATATTATTATCAGAATGATGTGGAAAGATACATCGTCCCTTTGGACTTGGACTACAAGGTTAGTGCTTTTTTGCAGTCGACTGGCTTTCAACTGCTTTACAAGGATGCCAAAATGAGAGCCTTCATCCGGGGAGCAAAATGACATCCAGTCTTCTCACGTTCCCTTTAGTGCAGCTTTTGGAGATACTGCAGTTAATCAAAAGAAACTGCATGTATTGGCCACAGTACTGAGCTGTGAAGCTGGATAGTGCCATCATGCCTCCCAGAGCGGATGGCAAGACCCAAGGTTCCTAGAGAGAAATATCCATTTGGCCCCCTTTTACATCTTGGTGGCCTGTGACTCAGTCAGCTACCACACACTACTTATCACCCTCTCCACGGGTATAGCTATCTCTGTCATTGTAGTTACATGGTTTGCCATATTCGTCGCAAACATAAAACAACATAGACAAATTGTCTCTTAAAACCCTCCCAATCTAGTCAAGTGCAAGGCCATTCAAGGTCGCATTATAGCTCATCTGGAATTAAAGATTTATTAGAGAAGTCCCCGGGGGTGATTGTAGCCTTTCAGTGTGTTCTCTTGTTGCAGATATGGGATAAAACTAGAACGAGTTCTCATGGACAAGGCAAGCTACAGCATCTCTCTTGCAGTAATACAACTGTATGGCTTCCCTCTCTCTCCTTATTATAGTGCTGAGTCACTTGACTTCTACATCGACCCTGGTATTTCCTTCAAAGACCATGTGATAAAGAAAGTCCACACAGCCTGGTTCTAGATCAGCTTCCAATACAACATGATTCACTTCCTTCTAGGACACACTTTCTAAATAAAAGTCAGTAAGCGCTCAACGTGTCTACACCGTCTGTACTTATTCTCTTTCCCTTTAATGTACACAGAGTAAAAATATTTACCCTTCAATCAAATAACTTAGGTTTGGACGCATGGATCACTTTTGGAGTTAATTCATGGGCATTTTGTATCTGTCTTTTCCTTCTGGTTGTGTCAAAACTATTTCAGATGATCGTTTACTTGTCAACTTTAATAAGGTCCCAGACTTTGGCTTAATAGGCAGGTCACAAATTTTTCTATGCATTCCAACATCGTATTTCATGTCACAAAATGCCACAAATTATTTTGATACGAAAATGATAATTTTCATGCATCAAATACTACTCCCTTTTACACACGAATGTCTTCTCGAACAATATGAGGACGAATTTTCACTGTACTTATAACAGAATGTTCCGATAGGCATAATTTCATCTCAGCACACATGCCACGTCACTCTATTGTGTTCAGTAATTCAATATAAGTTTATAAGTAAAAAAGAGGCGGAATAATCACCTGTAATAACAGATGGCACAGAAACCTGCGAGGAAATACTTAAATGCATGTGGAGTCAGACCTGAAAAGGTGTAGTAAATAATTCCTTAAACGAATCATTACTAGGTGTCAGGATTAAACGACATATATACCTGATGTTAATTGGTCCAAAACTTTATACCGTCTTCTTACTAAGAAAGTATAAAACTAATTTTTCTAGGCTTCAGGACTTCTCAAGCATTGCTTTCGGTAAAACAACTATTTTTATTCTTCCTTATAATTTTTATCCTTCGGTGCTTTTTAACAAATCATATAACAAATCAGTCTTCCGAGTGCATTAAAAAATTCGCTATCCGTTGGCACAGTTCTTCTGGATACGGACGAAAGTACTAACTAAAGTGACCTTACTCTATTTGAAGTTTCTCCTGCTTAGTGCCATCTGTTACTGAATAGCGTGGGATGATGACAGCTGCAAAAAACATATTTGCAAATTACATTATTTCCTCCGGTTCCTTATTCAACAAGAGGTGTGGATTTGTTCTTGCTTTTGCAGAGGGCATTTATCAGACCTATATGGCGTTACAGAATGTTGTTTTTCCAGTTAAGAAATATGCTTCATCTCAATCAGAAATGTGGAATAGTGCATACAGTACACGAAGCACATATGTATATGTTACAAGTTTGCAAAAAGTACGGGTTTTGTCAGATGAGTTGAAAGTAGGACTGTGGAAGGCATAACCGGTGTATGTTGCACACATAAAGGATCTGTGTTCATTCATTTTAAACTAATATAAATGAGGGCTTAGTCAAGTAGTGTGAGTGGGTGTACCAAATATATCATTCACTGTTTATAAGTACCCAGGGTAAGTAGTTCCTTCAGAGAGAAAACATAGGACTTAATTTACAAGAAATGACACATCCCTGCCGAAAAGCAGTGATGTGTCAAAAATGTTAACTCCGTGGTACGACAAATCCTAATGTCATGCTTGTGTCAAATTTACAAATCGGCATACCATGACATTAGGATCTGGGCTGCATCGAAAAAGTTATGCTAGTCGGAGCACTTAAGGTCACTTTTGAGCACCAAAAGCATCAAAAATGCAGTTGAAAAACGCTTCATTTGAAAAACAAACTCAACAGGAAACACTCCAGAATCAAACATGGAGAACCCCGAACACCAGAGACCACAGGCCACCCCTACCATCCCCAATACCAGCCAGGATGTCCAGACAGATGGAGAATACCATCCTGATCGCTGAAGTGACGAAGCAACAGCATCAGCTCTTTGTCACCTCAAAATTGCCAGTAGGAAGGAAGAAGCCATATGATTGTCCATTGTGGACAGTGTCAACAGTGTGGCAGAGGTCAAGAGGAGAGCCGTTGACTGTAACAAGGGTTGGCACAATTGAAAGCTCAAAACAAAGTAGAAACTGGCCAGCAACTGCAAGGCAGCATTGCAGACCAGAGGTGGAAGTCCCATGCCCCAGGAGCAGCTGGATGAGTTGAAGGAGATGTGGCAGTCATCATCCCTGAGGAGTTGGTGGCAGAAGTCCCAGGACATGAGAGTGCAGCATATGACGAACAGCAAGAACCACAGGGTAAGTTGCAGTGATTGGCAGTGTGGCAACTAGGCAATGTCATAAGGTGCAGGAAGCTATGTCCCACAGTAGGAGGCTGGCCTAGCTTATAGTGGGTACCTTGTGCAAGGTCCAGTTATCCCTTATTAGTAGATTAGTAGTGTTCTAGCAGCTTAGGCTGATAGAGGTAGCTATAGCAGAGCAGCTTATGCTGAACTAGGAGACATGCAAAGCTCCTACTATACCACTTATGTCATCTAGCACTATATATTAAGAATCACAATACTCAGTTACTAAAAATAAAGGTACTTTATTTTAGTGACAATGTGCCAAAAATATCTCAGAGGATATACTCCCTTAGGAGGTAAGTAAAATACACAATATATACACACAAAAAACAATCAGGTAAGTAAACAGTTAAACAATTAGTGCAAACACTGTAGAATACAATAGGATGTAATAGGCCTAGGGGCAACAGAAACCATATACTCTAAAAGTGGAAGGCGAACCACGAATGGACCCCAGGCTTAGCGTAGTGTGTAGAAGGTCACTGGGGGTGTAAGAAAACACTAAGGGTGTCCAAGATACCCAACCCAAGACCCTGAAAAGTGGGAGTAAAGTTACCTTACTTCCACAGAAACACACTACAGTCGTGATGGGAGATTCTGCAAAGACCACAACAGACTGCAAAGCACTGAAGACGGATTCCTGGACCTGAGGACCTGTAAAGGAAGGGGACCAAGTCCAGGAGTCACGAAAGTGTCCAGGGGGGGCAGGAGGATGAAGGTGCAAAATGGCTGCCTATGGGTGGAAGAAACTGAAGATTCTGCAACAACAGAAGATGCCAGGAACTTCTCCTTTGCAGAGAAGATGTCCCACTGCGTGCTGGAGGATGCAAAGTTGTTTCCACGCAGAAAGACCACAAACCAGCCTTGCTAGCTGCAAAGGTTGAGGTTGAAGAGAATGGGTGCTGCCCGGGCCCAGGAAGGACCAGGAGGAGACAGAGGGGGTGCTCAGCAATACAGAGAGCCCATGCAGAAGCAGGCAGCACCCGTAGAAGCACTTGAACACAGGTTCAGGAAAACTGAGCATGGCAGTCATCTCAACAATATAAAGGAGGGTCCCACGAAGCCGGTGGTCAACTCAGCGAGTTGAGCAATGCGGGACGAAGTGCTGGGGACCTGGGCTGTGCTGTGGATGAAGGATTCCTTGCAGAAGTGCACAGAAGCCCTAGCAGCTGCAGTTCATGCAGTACACAGGATTATTGTCTGGCGTGGGGAGGCAAGGACTTACCTCCACCAAATTTAGACAGATGGACCAGTGGACTATCTGGGTCACTTGGATCCAGATCCTGTGTTCCAGGGACCTCGCTTGTCACAATGAGAGGTGACCCAGAGGACTGGTGAAGCAGAAGTTTGGTGCCTGCGTTAGCAGGGGGAAGATTCTGTCGACCCACGGGAGATTTCTTCTTGGCTTCCAGTGCAGGCTGAAGGCAGACAGCCCCCAGAGCATGCACCACCAGGAAACAGTCGAAAAAGCAGTCGGGATTAGGTGCTACAATTTCACCGATAGTCTTCTTGCCATTTTGTCGCAGTTTTGCAGGCGTCCTGGAGCAGTCAGCGGTCAATCCTTGGCAGAAGTCAAAGAGGGAGATGCAGAGGTACTCTGGTGAGCTCTTGCATTCGTTATCTGAAGAGAATCCCACAGGAGAGACCCTAAATATCCCTCAGAGGAGGATTGGCCACCTAGTCAGGTAAGCACCTATCAGGTGGGGTCTCTGATGCCACCTGCTGGCACTTGCCACTCAGAGGCCTCCATTGTGCCCTCACACCTCTGCATTCAGGATGGCAGAGGTCTGGGACACACTGGAGGAGCTCTGGGCACCACCCCTGGGGTGGTGATGGACAGGGGAGTGGTCACTTTGTCCAGTTTTGCGCCAGAGCAGGGGCTGGGGTATCCCTGAACTGGTGTAGACTGGCTTATGCAAGGAGGGCACCATCTGTGCCCTTCAAATAATTTCCATTGACTGGGGGAGGCTACTCTTCCCCAGCCCTTAACCCCTATTTCCAAAGGGAGAGGGTGAAACACCCTCTCTCAGAGAAAATCCTTTGTTCTGCCTTCCTGGGACTGGGCTGCCCAGACCCCAGGAGGGCAGAAGCCTGTCTGTGGGTTGGCAGCAACACTGGCTGCAGTGAAAACCCCAGAGAGCTAGTTTGGCAGTACCCGGGGTCCATGCTGGAGCCCCGGGGATGCATGGGATTGGCACCCCAGTACCATATTTGGCATGGGGGGACAATCCCATGATCTTAGACATGTTACATGGCCATATACGTCGTCACTCCTCTAACGCTCTGCTGTCGGACAGGACACGGCAGCGTTAACACGCGCTGCCTGCTACGCGCACACGTACCGGTTGTGCTGTTTTCCCGGATCTGGGGAAACACTGACTGCTCTCACCAAAACCACAATCAGAGTGTTCCTCTTACCACAGACACACTCTATCTGCATACGCACTATTCGCGTATTACTAATATCCGTCTCGGGATTATAAATGGACTTTGTTACTGAGATGGAGAACCCTTCGGTCTCCCTGAATTTCCACTTGGAACTCCAACATTAACATCGTGATTCCCATTTACATTTTAGTTCATGAGCCTTGAAGAAGTCCATTGAGGACGAAACACGTGTTGGCTGTTACCGAATATACATGTATTGGTCACTTTATATGGACATTAATTTTACTATATGAACAGGCTGTTACCGAATTTTCATGTATTGACCTTAAGTACATGGAAGGTTTTATCATGAAGGTTTACCAATAAATCTTTTTGTTATTCTACGTATCTCGGTTCTATGAAGTTTGGAGTGCCCTGGTCGCTTTCTACCTTTTCATATTCGGAGTTACCATTGTGAAGCCACATATAGGTATTGACCTATATGTAGTGCACGCGTGTAATGGTGTCCCCGTACTCACATAGCCCGGGGAAATTGCCTTGAACTATGTGGGTGCACCTTGGCTAGTGCCTGGGTGCCCTCACACTTAGTAACTTTGCACCTAACCTTCACTAAGTGAGGGTTAGACATATAGGTGACTTGTAAGTTACTTAAGTGCAGTGTAAAATGTCTGTGAAATAATGTGGACGTTATTTCACTCAGGTTGCAGTGGCAGTCCTGTGTATGAATTGTCTGAGCTCCCTATGAGTGGCAAAAGAAATGCTGCAGCCCATAGGGATCTCCTGGAAACCCAATACCCTGGGTCCCTAGGTCCCACATGATAGGGAATCATAAGGGTGTTTCAGTGTGCCAGAGTGGACAGAGAGAGCATAAGCACTGAGGTTCTGGTTAGCAGAGCCTCAGTGACACAGTTAGGCACCACACAGGGAACACATTCAGGCCACAAACTATGAGCACTGGGGTCCTGGCTAGCAGGATCCCAGTGAGACATATAAAACACACTGACAAATAGGGTTTTCACCATGAGCACTGGGTTCCTGGCTAGCAGGGTCCCAGTGGGACAGTGAAAACACCCTGACATATACTCATAAACAGGCCAAAAGTGGGGGTAACAATGCTAGAAAGAGGCTACCTTCCTACACTCACCGCTAAAAAACGCTGTCTGCAGGCCAAAGGGTAGTATCCTGGAACATTTATGGCTAAACAGCAATAACATGTAGTACGCACTGTCCTCCTGCAATTCGCATAGCCCAGTCTTGAGCCCTCAAGTAAATCTCTTCATTGTGTGAAGTCCAGCATCAGTTCATGTTTACCTTATTTTGTATTCTGGCACTTGAAAGGCAATGTAGAACAGTACTCTCCACAACTACAAATCCCAAAATACACTGCAAAAAATAGACTAGCACAATACATTAAGCATGCATGCTGTTAGCTTGCACAACCTCACTGTTACAATGCAGGACACCGTGCACCATGTAGCCAAGCGGTCTCACTTCGGCCAATGCACACTTATCTAGAATTAAAATTCTCAGAATGGAATGGCTGTGTCCCAGGAGAAACAACTCATCTGAGAGGGGGCAGGTGTTGGCAATTGAAGGTATCCACACATAGGGACAAGGCCAGAGACATGTCTATAGTACCCTCCATTAAAACACATTGCTCAAAGCTGACATGGTGAGCAGGGTGAGTACACACAGCTGTTAGCTGTCATGGAATGGACCAAAGGAACTCCTCGTAAACAATTGGAGGAGGGGAAATGTAAGCAATGCACACCACAGGACCATGCATGTACAAACTAATGATGTGTGTGCATGGTGGCCGACTGTTACTGTTCTGCATGGTAGGCACTGATTGTGCATGGCAAAATTACATTTTCTTTGAATGGGAATACTGTGCATACTGGAGAGGTGGGAATGGACATGTGTACTGCATTGTAGCTACACAATTACACATACACTTCTGGGTCTGACTGTTCAACGCTTGTGGGACACCTGGGAAGAGGTGGCAGAGACCAGACCATTAGGGACTGCATCTTACATGTTATGTGGACCAGGGGAACATGTAACACGTGCAAGGAGGGAGTCTGATGTAACATTGTCTCACAATGCCACATGTACAAGTTGGAGGATGTCAAGCAGGGACTACACGTGGGATACTAAGAACGACTTAGCCATCACAAATGGTAAGACCCATCAAAGAAGCCAGATTGAAGTTGGCGGGCCTACTGATGTTGGATTCAGAGGTAGTTACTTGCCACTAATTACACCACTACTACCATGTGAGGTGAGGACATAACAATAGCATTATATAACAAAGCAACATGTATGACCCCTTGACATGGTCATGCATAATGCACATGTTGTAGGCATGTGAGAATAAATGTATGTGTAGGATCAGTTTGTGGCACTTACCATGCACCAGGACCCGAAAATGGATAATCAGAGAAGGCATGTATACATACAATGGCATGGGCCTAAGTCACATGATATGTGACACTTTGCAGATACACACCTCTGATCATGATTATATGGGGAGAAACGTCAGTGAGATAACTTGCCCAGTAGAACAGGGCCCATCCCCTCAGAATTGGCACACAGTGCTTTTGAAAACAATGCAGAGATACTGCTTTCTGAAATGGATATACTGTGAAACTGTGCATCCAATCCCATGCCTAACCGATGTAATACATATCACTGTCAAACTGAGGGCCTCATATATGAGGAAATGACGCAAACTGCTGCCTACTGACAACACAGACACTCCTGCACCATGTTGCAAGAGTGTCTGCTTTGCAGGATTGATTGAGTATGTGCAAGAAGGGACACCTTCCTGCACATAAACAATCATTAATGACGTCTTCCTCTTCCTATTTGTGCTGCATTCTGCAGCACACATAGATACAGGAAAAAACAGGGAGAACATTTTTATTTATCACCACATAAACACCACCCCTGATGTGGTATAGTGATCTGATGCATTACCTGACAAGTAAATCTAGGAATGTGTCAGATCCCTCAATAGCTTACAATTCTATGGGTGTTGGGTGGAAACACCCACAGCAACAACCATGGAATGCACCTTTCTAGCAGTGTCATGCGTGAAAGGACAGCATATTTACAAGGCCATGAAAAGTCACACAAGGTAGCTTTGTGTGGCTTTGTACATATGGGCTGGCGCACTGTGCCACTGGAACATAAAAACAATGACACTCCGTAGCATTTCTATGTGGCACATGCCTACTTTCTACGTTTCTCCGTGCTTAACATCATGCCAGTATACACAAAACTGGCACTGTCCTCAATTTGACTCTCTCTCTTTTGATATCTCACATTTGTGGACTGTCATTGTGACCAATCTACTCTAATGGCAATGTGGTCCTTCTCCTCACTGGGGCACTCGTCTCTTGCACATGTCCCATGACATGTTCTCCCCATGGACTCTGGGCATCCAATGACTTGCTGCATCTGTTGGGGTTGTTGTCTCATGCAATGTACATCACTACATCATTTAAATTTGCACCTGTAAATAAAACCCCAGCCTTGTGCTGTTGATGGATGTGGTGATCCCTTTCCTCCCTCAGCTCCTGTGTTTTCTTCTGGTCTGGGGACATGTTCCCTGTGATATCATAAAGAAAACATGTCGTACAAAGATTAACTTGGTAAATGAACATCAACCATACCATGTAAATACCACCTTCAGACATCACATGTTGCACCACACAAATCCCAATTACATCTTGAAGGTCAAAGTGAACATGCATCTGCACAATATCCATCATTTCCGAAGGTACCAAGGCTCAGATAATATTGCATAAAAGCAATGCCCTGTCTGAGTGCATCTTGGCATGACCATGTCAGCAGTGAGTATCGTTAGGAACAATGTTGTTTTGTGACAATGGTATTACAGACTCATCATGTTGAATTGAACATTAGTTCCCCTTCTGCATCCTACTATGCCCTTGATTCCATTGGCATTAGTCACAGTAATTTGAGTAAGGACTGTAAGTTACATATATTGTTTCATAACATTATGTGCCTGATTTGTCGAGGACACATATCTGGACACATTGCTACATAAAATCTACATATGCCAGGTATCATATGTAATATTGGAGGGTAGATAAGTCACTCACTTCACACAGAGATGTATGAAACAACTCACATATCAACTCCTATCAGGACATGGTGGGCTGTGCCGCAACTTCTTGCATACTCCCAAGTAACTGGATATGTCCTGCTACGCAGCCCACTGCTTGTACATACTTGTCCGATACTCATGTCACCTCACTTCACACCAGCACTCAGCACAACCATTTGATGGGTGTGTGCATGGATGCCCTACATCTCATCTACACAGGGATCTTTGGATGGAACTGGCTAATGCTGTGCATTTAATAGACTGTAATGGCTAGTGCTATCTGAAGATGGAGTAGGCATTGCTATATTATATGACAATGCTTTACAGACATTCCTTGGGTCCAACACACATTGCCAGATCTGGGAAGTTGACGGGGGATAGCAAAGTTGATCCAGCCAACATTGAGTATGGGGTATCACACCACATGAGTGGCCAATTCAACTGCAGTTCCAAGTGTGTAATGCTGACCTCTGTTCTAGGGCCTTATTCACAAGTCCATCAGTCCTGGAAGAACATGATTTTCAGTGATGTTCCCATGGCATACACTACATGAACATATTCTGTGAACTACATGATGCCACCCTGCATAGACTTGCAGGACCCTATAAATCTATAAATTTGGCACATGTCCTTATTGTCATCATTGTGTTGTGCCTCTTCCCCTCTGTGTGGGCTACCCATGCACATTTGACATAGATTGCACTGTGAGAGAACAGCCTATCTGTGCATCCAAAATGCATTTCTTAGGTATACCATTCCCTGCCTTGTTTACCCATGGACCAGCCACCACATATGTTCACAGATCCTGGCACTTGCTCTTTGTTAATACCAGCAAACATGTGGGCCCTGAGTGATAGCAATCATATCTTTCTTAACATTAATCAGACTCAAATGCACATCCCAGACACATCCTCTACCTTACTGTCCATATTCCTGTATAGCATATGGAGTTTGAATGTTGATACATGCACTTTAAACATATCATTGCACATTGCATACATCATCACACAGGCCCTCATTACAACCCTGGTGGTTGGTGTAAAAGCCCAAATTATGACCATGGGACTGTTATCTTCGATAGACAGCCAATGTACTTCACCGGCCGTCGGGGCGGAAACAACAGCCACCACGGTGGGAGCCGCCTACAGCCAGGCAGAAGTCAATGTTCCGCCCACTATATTATGACCTAGGAAACCACCACCTTTTCCGGGGCAGTTCCAACGACATCAAAAGCCTGGCAGAAACAGTGCACAAAGTGAAAGGACTCATCATTGGAGACACAGGGAACATCCACGCCACCATGGAGCCTGAGCTTCATGTCTTCCCCATGGTCTCCTACATGCTGCTCCACCACAAACACCAACGATGGCGAAGACGATGATGGTGAGTACAGCCTCCTAGCACACAAGGGAGGTAGAGAGGAAAACGGCGGTGACACACACATGCACAACACACACCCCAACACCATACACACAATCAGCTGCATTACTAAAACATATTTACCCTGTATCTCGGATGAATAATGCAGGGACAAAACATTTTAGAAAAAGTTAATGTAATGAGAGTAACACATCAAGATAAATAAGTGAGGCAAAAAAATATATATATACATTTGTACATGAAAAGGGACACAGTCCAGTCCACAATGTACGTTGCCCACATGGTCACAGGCCAAATTCCAAGGTCACACATGGCACCTGCCTCACACGGAGAGAACACTGCAGGGTCATCAGTTTGTAAATAGGCAGGCACCTCAGGGAGACGGGGGGACCTCAGCCCGCAGATGGAACAAGACCACTGGCTCTGGAGGGGTCAACATGCTCTGTGCTTCGTCTTCCGCTGTGCAAGGCCACAGTCTCTCAGATGGGTGACTTGCCCACTTGCTCTGGAGGGGGCAACATGCCCTGTGCTCTTGATCCTAGGGAGTGCAAGGCCACAGTCTCTCAAGTGGGTGTCTTACCCACTGGTTCTGGAGGAGGCATCATGTCCTGTGCTCTTGATCCTGGGGAGGCTGGGGTAGGTGAGTATCCTGGGGTAGATGGGTATCTTACTCACTGGTTCTGGAGGAGGCATTGTGCCCTGTGCGATTGATCCTGGGGAGGTTGGGGTAGGTGGGTGTCTTACCCACTGGTTCTGGAGGGGGCATTGTGCCCTGTGCTCCCGATCCTGGGGAGTGCAAAGTCACAGTCTCTCAGGTGGGTGTCATACCTACTGGATTTGCACGGGTCAGGCCTCACAGAAGCCCATGGAGGCAGGATTACATACCATCCTCTGGCGGCTGCTCAAAGGTGGTGGTGGTGCTGCTGCTGCTGCTATGGGGGAGGCTTCTGCCCCTCCCCTGAGGCCTAGGATGGCTGCTCAATGGCGGTGGAGGTGCTGCTGCTGGGGGGGAGGGTCCTGCCCATCCCCAGCAGCATTGGACGGCTGCTCAATGGTACTGGTGCTGCTGCTGCTGGAGTGCTGGGGGTCTTGGCTTCCCTGCAGCTTCGGACGGCTGCTCAATGGTGGTGGTGGTGCTGCTACTGCTGCTGGGCAGGGAGGCTCCTGCCCATCCCCTGCACCCTCAGACAGCTGTTCAATGGTGATGGTGCTGCTGCTGCTGGGGGGGGCTCCTGCTCACCCCCACAGCCGCGGACAGCTGCACAACCATAGTTGGTGTTGTGGGCTCCTGCCCTAGGCCACTTGCCCTTCCGGAACAATACCAAGTGAGGCACCCATACGTAAGAAAATTGTAAGTTACACAGATATTTCTTTGGTCATAATGAAACGCAATTCAAAAAATCTTTTCAAGATAGTAAGTCATCAGTATCCATTACAGATATACTAGTAACATTATTCAATGATCTCTCAATAGTTATAAATAATTGTGAACATTGTTCAAAATATAGCATATTATTTAATCCTATCTCACATAATCCTTAATATGGAACCTAGAGAAATATCTCTTTAATAGTATGTTACCATAGGAAGAAAAGTTAGCTCCTCAATATAAGATATTAAATTTATTTAGACAATCTCATTCAACATGACATTCCATTTGTTCAGATTATTTTTGTGATCAGTAGTCCAAAACATAGATCATTAAAATTTAAAAAATGTCCATCAAACAATGTGCTCTCAAAAGAAAAAAAGAAAAAATATTTTTCAGTCCCAAATTTATATGATTTGCTGTCGTATCATCATTCTTCCGCCTGTATTGGTAGGATGTTGGAGTCCCAATCCAATAATTAGGGAAATGTCCAGCCGCCCAAACTTTTAAACACATGTTTCGTCCTAACATAGCACTTCTTCAAGGCTGGTAACGAATAATACTATTTCATTTATTTAAATACATTTGATCCAAAAAAAATTGGACCATTTAAAATTACAAAAAGAAAAAGAACAATCTTATATAGTCATGTAAAATCCGTTAGAATCGCAATAGCTCATCATAAATCAAAGTAACAATCCTTCAGGATATTGTAAAAATCTAATAATCAATTAATATATAAAATGTTTCAGTAAAATTCTTACAGCTAAAATTAAAATCAAACATTTAGCATAAAAAACGCCTCTATGAGCTTGTGCGATCTCAATAGTGACACATACGAAGTAGTAGTTTCAAAATAATGACACGGTATATGGCATGTTTAAAAAAATAGGAAGAATATAAATCTTGTTAAAACCTTGTTAAAATCTCCCTCTGTAAACAAACAGGAGCATGGCCTAGAGCTCTAAGGGCCCTTCACGGAAATATGCTTGCGAAGGTTACACCAAGCCTCTGATAAAAATGCTCAGTTGTTTCTTTATAATAATGGCAAGATATACATCTGTCACTTGAGGGGTCTCTGGTTGACCAGTGGGCCATATAATCATTAATAGGCAGGGAACCATATCTGAGCTGTAGATAGAGGACACGAGCATAAGGTGGCATAGAGAGGTTCAAAAAAGTCTCGGGCCAGGGTTTGTGTTTGAATTGGAGGAATTCTGTTGTTAACCTGCCCAACCCGTTTTGGCACAGTAGATCTTCATTAACTTTTTCCCAGTATCTTCATTTAACAACTTGTTTCGCATTATTGGGAATCAATTTCAGGTGTTCCCAGTAGTGGGAGAAACCTATTTTAACCCAGGCAGATTTCATCTCCTGCAACCATTGGATTTTAATTGGGCCCTGAGAAGTGGCTATAAGTTCCCTCACCGCCGCCCTGTAAGGTTCAAGTTCAGCAGTTTTCCAAAGTTGGATCCAATAGGAAAGCGATCTCAGGGCTGCTATGGTTTTGATGCTGTTTAAACCTAAGTCGAGCCTGAGAGGAATCATTGGGGTACCTGCCCCTAACCGAGAGACCTGTCTGAGGAAATTGTTTCCTTTTGTTTGTAAAATATCAAATCTTCTGTGTAATCCCCAGAGTTCCGCTCCATACAGGGCCGCCGCACGAATTTGGGCGTTATAGATCTCGGCAATTGTGATCAAAGGGGAACTTGGTGCCTTTCTAGACCTACGCACTAGGGCTCCACCTCTTTGGCTTAAGATAAGTGCCCCTTTATCAATGGCTGCCTCCCATTTTCCTGTGGTCGGTAATCTAATTCCCAGATAGTCAAACTCTTCCACTTTCTTAAGTGGGACTGAATTCATTTCAATTCTGGGACGTGGACGTTTTCTTGAAGTGCTATATATCATAAGTTTCGTCTTTTTAACATTAACGTCAAGCCCAAAATCCTTACAGAAAACACAAAATTGGTTAACCAAACTTAGGATCCCCATGGGTGACTTAGCTAACAGGATTGTATCGTCCGCGTACAATAAGCAGGGGATTTTTGTCCCAGCCAATTTGGGCAAGTCATTTGTGCAATTCTCCAGATAACTGATACAATTGTTCATATAAAGCAAAAAAAGAGTTGGAGCCAGAATACACCCCTGCCGGACACCTCTGTTGATAGCCACAGGATCTGTCAACTCACCCTCCTTACCACATCTAATTAGAGCATAGGTGTTGTCATGAAGTCGGGTAATGAGGTTCAAAAGACCTGGAGGGACCCCCATATTAGAAAGTGTCGACCATAGCATGTTCCTGGGGATCAGATCAAACGCAGCTCTCAGGTCTATGAAGACTACATACAGATTCCCCCCCCCCAAATCCACATTCTTCCATTTAATTGCCAGGAATCTCAAGACTTGATCAATGGTACTCACAACAGGTCTAAACCCTGCTTGAATATCAGATAAGGCATTAGATTCCAAGATCCATTCTTCGAGGTGGCACAAAATATGTTTAGCGTAAATTGTTTGAAAATTGTCCAGGAGACTGATCGGACGAATATAACTAATACTTTAAAGAAAAACGATGTTGAACCAACATTTCAAAAATTGAAAACTATATCAATTAGTACATGATTGGGACATGCATAAAACATGCAAGTGAATTAGTGTTTAACGTTGTGTCTATCTATATATATGAATCACAGATATTAGGTTTGTATCCACCAAGTGGAAAATTATATGATGCAATTGCATTACCTAACCTTTATACGTATTACCTTCTATGCAACCCCTTACAAATGAAACATAACCCTATCTTATTGTCTGCTCATTTAAAATACAAAAACCATCACCAAGTCCAATCCATACAGTCACCTTATGTTAATCATATAACAATCTTCATTATACCTCAAAGAGCACAGTCACTGAAGAGAAACAAACATATTGATCAACCAAAGATCTTCATAGCATTATAGACAGCACATTCTCTATGAAAATTAAAAGATTTATCACGTCTAAAGTGTCACTTCTACATACATCAAGTTGTAAAGCCAACCAAAAACGTAAAGATATTCTCATACATTTTTTGTCCCTAATACATCTTTTACCTAAAAAATGTTTTATATCCAATGTGCCACAGCAATATTAATAGTTGTCCTATGAAAATAATCCAATTCATTGGGCCAAAAACACATCCTCCATGTTAAATTAAATTGTCATGTCCGAACACCCAATAGAAAATATATTACATATTGTAAATTAGGCAGTACTAATATAATTAAGATTGGGATGTTCATCTAATTGTGTACATTCATTATATCAAAGTCCTCAAGTTATGTGCATCCAAAAACGGATTATACACTATGGTGGTCATTCTGACCCTGGCGGTCTTTGACCGCCAGGGCGGAGGACCGCGGGAGCACCGCCGACAGGCCGGCGGTGCTCCAATGGGGATTCCGACCGCGGCGGTAAAGCCGCGGTCGGACCGGCACCACTGGCGGGGTCCCGCCAGTGTACCGCGGCCCCATTGAATCCTCCGCGGCGGCGCAGCTTGCTGCACCGCCGCGGGGATTCCGACCCCCCCTACCGCCATCCAGATCCCGGCGGTCGGACCGCCGAGATCCGGATGGCGGTAGGGGGGGTCGCGGGGCCCCTGGGGGCCCCTGCAGTGCCCATGCCACTGGCATGGGCATTGCAGGGGCCCCCGTAAGAGGGCCCCTACAAGTATTTCACTGTCTGCTGCGCAGACAGTGAAATACGCGACGGGTGCAACTGCACCCGTCGCACAGCTTCCACTCCGCCGGCTCGATTCCGAGCCGGCTTCCTCGTGGAAGCCTCTTTCCCGCTGGGCTGGCTGGCGGTCTGAAGGCGACCGCCCGCCAGCCCAGCGGGAAAGTCAGAATTACCGCCGCGGTCTTTCGACCGCGGAACGGTAACCTGACGGCGGGACTTTGGCGGGCGGCCTCCGCCGCCCGCCAAGGTCAGAATGAGGGCCTATATCTATATATATATATATATATTTATATATCCAAACAAATTATGGACCACACAATACTCAATTTTTATGAGTATCATTCTGCATAACAATCAAACAACCACACTTCTTCACAACATGTTGGTTTGTTAATAATCAGTTCTTCGGTATGCTACTTGAAACATTACGTGCACCGATATGTAACCCTACATTATGACATGAACTTCTTACTTGTATGAAATAACAGAGAGTGATATTCCTCCGGGAACCAGTCCCTAGAGGCAATGGTGCCGCAGTTATCTAGCAAATAATTTGTTTAATCTGCTTCCGTAAATAGTATTACTTTTTCTCTTCTGAGAGAACACTGCTTGATGGTCATTTTTTAATTATATGATCTACGTTTTGGACTAGTGGTCACAAAAAAATAATCTGAACAAATAGAATGTAATGTTGAATAAGATTGTGTAAATAAATTTCATATTTTATATTGAGGAGCTAACTTTTCTTTCTATGGTAACATACTATTAAAGACATTTTTCTCTAGGTTCCATATTAAGGATTATGAGATATAGGATTAAATAATATGCTATATTTTGAACAGTGTTCATGATTATTTATAACTATTAAGAGATAATTGAACAATGTTACTAGTATATCTGTAATTGATACTGATGACTTACTATCTTGAAAAGATTTTTTGAATCGCATTTCATTATGACCAAACAAATATCTGTGTAACTTACAATTCGCTTACGTATGGGTGCCTCACTTGGTATTGTTCAATAATAATACTGGTCCGGGTATAGGCTCCAGTTTATACACATTGGCAACAGATGTGTAATCAGTGTTAGTAGCACCATATGTAAACATTATATTTTTTTAAACTGTAGGGATGTGCATTCAGTGTTGTTGTTGTTGCCATGTGTTTTACTGATTCCCTCGCCCTTCCTGCCTGCTGGTGCTGGCTCCATGATCTTCCTGGCAGCTAGGGCAGCCTCCTTAGTCTTCCTGGCAGCCGCTGGGGCAGGCTTGTTGCCCTTATTGGCAGCAGCTTGGGCAGGCTCCTTACCCTTCATGGCAGCAGCTTGGGCAGGCTACTTCATCCTCAGGACATGTGCCCTGGATTCTTTTCCACCACAAGCGAGTGTGGTGACGACTGGGCCCATGGACTGGGTGGCTGAGGTGCTTGGCTGGGGTCTGGCCAGACGTGCAGGATGGGGGTAGGGGTAGGGAAGAGGTCAATGGTGCATAGGAAAAGTTTTTTAGGGACACTGGAGCAGGAAGAGGGAGAAGGTTTGGGAGTGGAGACAGAGGGAGTGGATGGTGGGTGTCTGACTGATTGTGTTTGTGTACCCTAGGATGGGGGGCAGACACAGTGGAAGAGAACACAGGGGACGTGTGCATGGCTGTTGTGGAGGTGTCTGCCAGTGAGGTGTGTATTCTGCTAGGTGTGGTTGTGATGCTGGTAGTGTATTCTGCTATGTGTGGTTGTGAGGCTGGCAGTGGACGATGGTGTAGTGCATGCAGGTGTTAGTGCGTACAGAACTGGGAGGGAGGTTGAGTAGGAGGAGGAGGGGAGACAGTGGAAATTGTGGATGTTGGTGTGTCTGCATCTGGATGGTGTTTGTGTGAGTGCCTGTGGGATGAAGTGTGGTGCTTGTCTTTGCCTGTGCCACTCTTGTGTGTTGTCTTGTGTGCATGCTCGTCTGCCTGTGTGCTTGGGATAGCTTGGGGTTTAGGAGAATGGGATTGGGAAGAGGACGTTGGAGGGGGAGGGTAGAAACAGGTACAATGGCTACCATCAGAGAGGCCAGAGCCTGGATTGAATGCCCACCAGGAATGCATTAGACTGTTGCATCTGGGCTGCCAGCCCCTGGATGGCATTCACAATGGTTGACTGCCCTATAGAGATAGATCTCAGGAGGTCAATAGCCTCCTCAATCAGGGCAGTAGGGCTCACTGGGGCAGGGCCTGCGGTGCCTGGGGCAAAGGAGATGCCCACCCTCCTGGGTGAGCGGGCATGGGCAACTTGCTGAGGGGCTGATGGGAGGGCAGTGTTGGTTCTGGGGTGGCGCTGTAGCTGGGGTGGTCACAGAGTTGTCCGCCACCACCAGGGAGCTGCCATCAAACGATGTATCTGTGTCAGAACTGTCCCCTCCAATCTCTGCCATGGTGCTCCTCTCGCCCTCCATCCCACTGGTGCCCTCAGTATCAGTGGACTCCTGGGTCTTGTGGGATGCAGCTCCCTCCGTTGCCGGTGCCTTTGCTTCTCCGCCGGATGATGCTAATACACATAAGGACAGGATGACAAAACAAGAAGGTGAGGGGAAGAGACAAAGGATACACTTGGTCAATGGCTGCACCAACACCACCGTTGGCCTACACAGCACAGTCACACACTGGGAACAGCCCTACGCACTATGCATTGGACTACCAGTGATATTGCTAGCCACCAAGGCATGGGGAGGGGCACACACCGGCAAATCCAGGAAACCTGGGACCCACGCAGCCCTAACCAGTAGTGGATGCCCACGAGCTAGGTAGCAGGACTACCCCTTCAAAACCCTAGCCACCAGGGGACCTACGCTGCAATATCAGGTCTGGCCTAGGGGCACCCACTGACACACATCTACCACCCAGATACCACCCCACCAGGCGTTAGTAGTAATTATGGGCACTGTACTCACCCTCTTGTGGCTGCTGTGATGCCCTCAAGCGCCCATCTAGCTCTGGATAGGCCACCGCCAGTATGCGGGCCATCAGGTGGGTCAGGGTTCGACGGGCAACCGTTCCCTGTTGGGAGGTGATCCCCAGCTGGGCCTCCATGGTCTTCCATGCCCAGCATCTCAGGTCCTCCCAATGTTTCCGACAGTGGGTGCTCTGCCTGCCGTAGACCACCAGCATCCACATGTCCTTGGCGATGGCACGCCATATACCCTTCTTTTGATGGGTGCTGACCTGCAGAGGAAATACACACAAGAAAATAGTATTAATCAGACAGTTGTGCCTGTTACACTTATGGCCCACCATACCCCTTCACATCACCAATCGCACACACATGGGCCAGCACAGAACCAATATGCCGCCCAGAGGACATCCACCCACCCCCCTTACACGAGGCCTTCACACACACCACTCCATGCATTCATGCCACATGCATCATTCCCACAGTGTACTCACCTGTTGGTCTGGAGGCCCATACATCAGTCCGTCTTAGAACAGGACCCCATCCACCAGTCTCTCCAACTCCGCCAAAGTCAAGGCAGGGGCTGTTTCCTTTGTCACATGGGCCACAGTAGGTTCCAGACACAGGTCGCAGCAGCACATGCAGTGTAGGTCCTCTCCTGTTGAAGGTCAGGTATCAGATAGAAAATGGCGGTCCTGTCTGCGGCAGTGCATACCGTCACCGCCAGCTTAGATCACCATTGGCCACTGTAACCCATAGAGCCCAATTATAACCAATAAGGAGTTGCATGGCTGTTCCCGACCACCTCCCGCAACTGTGTACAACGTCAGCGGAATTACCTTACTTCCACCTGTTCCTCCACACAGGACAGGAGGACACAATTTTACGAGGGGGTCAAGCCCTGGATAATTGTTGCATCACTTTTTAAATTTGGACATACTGGACAATTCACACTGACCCATTACAAGTTAACAGCATGCAATGTTCTTTTGTGGCCCCATTGTTCAGTTTGGGACCGGCTCCTCACTCTTTTGTCCAATAGATTGCCACCGCTGCGGATAAATAGGAGATGGACACATACCCCCATGTACAGATGCCTGGTGGACTTGGCAACAATGGAGGACAGGCACATAATGCTCACCTATAGACTTGACAGGGCCACAATCACAGAGCTGTGTGCCCTATTGGACCCTGACCTGATATCTGCTGTCCGTCACCCCAATGGGACCCCCCTCTTGTGCAAGTTCTATCTGTGCTCCATTTCCTGGCAACTGGTCCTTTCCAAGTGACACTGGGCTTGGCAGCAGGAATGTCAAATCAAATGTTCTCAATAGTGGTGACAAGGGTGTTGTCTGCCCTGATTAAACACATGTGCAGCTACATTGTATTTCCCCAGGTGGAAGATTTGGCCACAGTGAAGACCGAGTTCTATGCAATTGGCCATATCCCCAACATAATAGGGGTAATTGATGGTATATATATTGCATTTGCCCCCCGCCCCAGTCATAAAGAACAGGTGTTCAGAAATTGTAAACGTTTCCACTCTATGAATGTACAAATGGTGTGTTTGGCAGATCAGTACATCTCCCACGTCAATGCCAAGTGCATGATGCCTTTGTCCTGAGGAATAGCAGCATTCCACAATATGATTGGACAACTACAGAGGCAGAGGGTATGGCTAATAGGTGAGCCCTGGTCCCCACCCAGTATACGTTGGTGTATGGGTATGGTATGAGCCATAAAGGATAGTATGTGGCTAAATGTTGTCCCTCAATATTTGCAGGTGAGTTTGGTTACCCCAACCTATCTTGGCTGCTGACCCCTGTGAGGAATGCCACGACAAGGGCAGAAGAACATTACATTGAGGCACATGGGCGAACAAGAAGGATTATAGAACGGACCTTTGGCCTCTAACAGATGGATCCCTGTGCTATTCACCCAAGAAGGTCTGCCAGATATTAGTGGATTGCTGCATGTTGTATAACCTTGCCCTGAGACACCATGTGCCTTTTCTGCAGGAGGAGGAGGCTGGAGATGCCCGTGTAGAAGCAGTGGACCCTGTGGACAGTGAGGGTGAGGAGGCAGAGGATGAGGATGAGGACAACAGGACAGCAATCATCAGACAATACTTCCAATGACACACAGGTAAGACAGTGTTACTTCACATTTCATTGTAATTGTTTTTCATTTCTGTGGCACTGGCATGCTGTTATTTCCCACTTCTATGCCCACTTACTGTACCGTTTGGCAATTCATTTTCAGATGTTGGTGCCTCACAATAGTTCCTGGTGTGATCACTGCAGCCAGCTACAGGTTATTAACATATGTTCATTTACTGTACAGTTGAATTGCAATGTTTGAACCGGGTTAATGAATACATATTTGAAAAATGTGACCTACTCCATACGTCAATTTTTCCTAGGGTGTTTATTGAGGTGCTAGGCAAGAGAGGGCTAAGTGCAACGGGATGGGGTGATGATGGAGGAAAGTCCAGGGTATTGTTCCAGTCTATTTGTAGCACAGGTGCATTGTCCATGGGGACATAGGAAGCAGAGAAATGGTAGTTCAAGGTGGACAGGGTGACAGAGTGGGACACAAAGGTGACAATCAGGAGAGTCTTATTTCCTGGCAGGGGTCTTGGCAAGTGTCTCTGGCTTCTGTCTGGATCTCAGGGAACGTTTGTGGGGTGGTCCTCCTTCTGCAAGGGGAGGGGTGCTGGTGGCCTGTTGGTCCTGTGGCAGGCCTCCCGTCCACCAGTGGCAGCAGAGGTGGAAGGCAGTTCAGATGTCTGGCTGGTGGCAGGGGCCCGCTGTTGTGAGACTGCCTCCCTCATAATATTGGCCATGTCTTCCAGCAACTATGCTATGGAGACCAGGGTGTTGTTGATGGCCTGCAAGTCCTCCCTGATCCCCTGGTACTGTCCCTCCTGCAGCTGCCTGTTCTCCTGCACATTGTCCAGGATCTGGTCCATTGTGCCCTGGGAATGTTGATCTGCTCCCAGGATCTCTGCAAGTGCCTCCTGGAGAGTCGGTTCCCTGGGCCTGTCCTCCCCCTGGCGCACAGCATTCCTCCCAGTTTCCTTGTTGTCCTGTGCCTCTGTCCCCTGAACGGTGTGCCACTGCCACTGACTCCAGGTCCCTAATTGTCTTGGGTATGAGGTGTGCCTGGGGTCCCTGTAGAGGTGGACACACTGCTGATTGATGTGTCCTGGGGCAGAGGTGTGGGTACGCTGGGTCGGTGCTGTGGTGGTGTTTCCTGATGGGGGAGGCTCTGTGGTGGTATGTGACTGGGCCTGGGCAACCGGCTTTCCAGAGGTCCCTGATAGGCCAGGTTGGTCATCCAGAGCCTGAAGACCAGAGTTGCTGTCATCACTGTGGCCTCTTCAGTTGGGGGACTGGATATTGCTGGCACAGCACTTCCTCTCTGCTGACATTGACTGGGGAACTTGTGGGGATGCCCTCTTTGGTTGTATTTGCCTGGCAGCTTTCACTTGTGTACGTTGGTATGTGGTGGAATAGCCGATTCTCTCTGGTGTGCATGCTTTAGTGATAGGTGTCCATGCAGGTCTGTGAGTGGTATCCATGCATTGGTATTGCATGCAGGGTTTGGCATTGGGATAAGTGAGATGTGATAGTGATGGTGGGGGGGTGGGACGTAGTGATGTGATCGGAGTGAGGGTGAGGGTGGGGGTATGTGATGGCATGTAGGTGGGGGGTGATAATAGTATAGAGTTGCCTTACCAGTATCCAGTCCTCCTCCTACTCCGGCCTGGCCCTCAGGATGCATGATTGCCAACACTTGCTGCTCCCATGTTGTTAGTTGTGGGGGAGCAGGTGGGGGTCCAACGCCAGTCCTCTATACAGCAAGTTGGTGTCTTGCTGCAATGGAACATACCTTCCCCATAGGTCGTTCCACCTCTTCCTGATGTCATCCCTAGTTCTTGGGTGTTGTCCCACGGCGTTGACCCTGTCCAGGATTCTCCGCTATAGCTCCATCTTCCTAGCCATCGATATCTGCTGCACCTGTGCTCCAATAACTGTGGCTCTACCCTGATGATTTCCTCCACCATGACCCTTAGCTCCTCCTCTGAGAATTGGGGGTGTCTTTGTGGTGTCATGGGTGTGGTGTAAGGTGTGTAGGTGAGGGTGTTTTGGGTAATGTGTTGTGGTGTGTGATGGGGGGTGTGTGAGTTGTGTATAGGTGTGAATGCTGTGTGGCTCTGGTTGTGTCTGTGGTCTTGCTGTCTCTCTGGTGGCAATGGTTTGTAATGGTAAAGGGTTGTGGGTGGGTGTTTTATAGTGGTGTGAGTGGGTGGGTGTGGTATGTGTTTCGGTGTCAGGGGTGTGTTGTTTGAATTGTCCATTGTGGTGTTGTTCTGTTTGTGTGTGTTGATTTTGAGCGCGGTGGTATGTACCACCAATGGTTTACTGCCATTGAATGTCTGCTGTGGTGATTCGGGGTCATAATGTGAAGGGCATTGTTCTGTTGGCGTATAGGTGTGGGTTTTGATACTGCCACTTTATGACTGACCTTTAGTCTGGCAGAATTGTGTCTGTGGCTGAATAGTGACAGATCGGTGTGTGTGTGTCATAATATGGTGGACGTATCTTCACTGCGGCAGCGGTAGGTTGGCGGCAGTCAGCATGTCAGTAAGTGGGATTTACTGCCAATGTCATAATGAGGGCCACAATCTTTGCACTACCCATTAGACAGCAGGATGACTCTCACTGATAACAGTGGGGTCGCTCAAGCTCTCAACCTCTCCAGTGGCGTAAGGCTTGGCTCCACCTGCAAGACATAACATGAGATATAGCACTGTAATTGTTGAAAAGTGAACACTGTAGTCAAAGATAGCACATTACACATGACTTGGAAATGGCCATAGAACCCTTCTGGTTGTAACAACTGAAATAGCTCATTTGACTTGTCCCAATGACATACACTGGTAGACCGGGCTGACATGTAAACACATACATGTCTTGGGCACAATATTCAAGGCTTTCAAATGACTTTCTACCCCAAGGTTTTGCAAGGCTAGCTGAGACTTATGGCACTCTGCACCTAAATAACTCACAGAACACACTTAGGGGGTCATTCTGACCTCGGCGGTAAAAGGCGCTTACCGCCGGTCAGAAGACCGCCATAACGCCGCCGCGGTAAACCGCCACGGTCATTCTGACCCGCAACATGAAAACCGCCAAAAACCCAACATCCACAAAAGTGCGCCACACCAAAGGTCAGCGAAAAAATGGCGATGACCAAACCTCCACCGTCACGCCAACAGAAATACGCCCATGCCATTACGACCCACGAATCCACGCGGCGGTCTTTCAACCGCGGTATTCCATTGGCGGTACACACCGCTGCGCTCAAAATACACACACAGCTCCAAAACACTGCCACATTGGTCATTTTGAAACACACACACCTGATACACATACTAACACCACTCCCACACACCCAACACAATATAAAACACACACCTACATCACCCACAAACCCCTACGACCCGAAATTATTGACGAAGGCTAGAGAGAGAGCACAGAATAGACAATCCCACAACACGGAGGCACACAACACCATCACCCACACAACATCCACGCACAAAACACCACACACCACCACACGCACCACACTCATCACCACAAATGCCACCCCACACCTCATCCACACCACCCCATGGCACCCCAAAGACACCCCAGGTTCACTGACGCAGAACTCAGGGTCATGGTGGAGGAAATAGTTCGTGTAGAGCCCCAGCACTTCGGGGCACAGGTGCAGCACACCACAATTGCCAGGAAGATGGAGCTATGGCAAAGGATAGTGGACAGGGTCAACGCGGTGGGACAGCATCCACGCAATCGGGATGACATAAGGAAGCGCTGGAACGACCTACGGGGGAAGGTGCGTTCCATGGTATCAAGGCACAACATTGCGGTGCAGAAGATTGGCGGCGGACCCCCACCTACTCCCCCAGAATTTACAGCATGGGAGGAGGAAGTCTTGCACATCCTGCGGGCCTCGCAGGAGTAGGCGGAGGAATGGACTCTGGTAAGTCAAATCTTAACTACTTCTTCCCACCCCCACCCCACCTGCATGCCAGCACATACCCCCACCCTCACCCCCACCCCCATCACACCAACTCCTTGCAAATGGCTCACCATCACAACCCACCCATCCCAACACCAAGCCCTGCATGCGACCACAAAGCATGGACAGCCATCACCAAAGCATGCCCACTGCACACACACACATCACCCCCACAAGCCAACCTCACTAAAGCCCCCACAAGGGAATGCCTGCACTTGGGTACACGGACACCCACCCATCACACGAAATGCCACACACAGAAGCAATAACCATACCCTTATACCCCTGCAGGACCCGAATGCCACCACACCGCCACGGAGGGTACAGAGATGTCCATCCCACCCCCAGAAGAGGCCCCCAGCAATGACAGTAGCTCTGTCTCCCTGGACCCAGATGACCAGCCCGGCCCATCGGGGACCTCTGGACAGTCGGTTCCCCACAGACAGCCACAGGCTATAGCAGACCTAACCCCCTCTGGGAACACCAGCACAGCTCCCACCCAGCGGGCCCATGCCTCTGTCTCCAGGACATGTCAATCAGCGGTGTGTCCACCACTACAGGAGATCCAGGCACTGCAGGAGGAACGGTACATGGGGTTCAGAGAGGAACTGAGGAACATTGGTTCCGCAATGGGGACCATCGTCGTGGCCCTTAACCAGATAGTCACCAGATTGCGGGACCATGTGGCACCCCAAAGGGCCCCTGTCACTAGCCCAGGCCAGGAACAGCCTACCACCTCCGCCGGCGCTAGTGGACAGGAGGCCCCCACACAACAACAGGCCACCAGAACCCCACCTCCTGCAGAAGAAGAACCACCCCACAAGCGGAACCTGAGATCTCACAAGAAGACAGAGTAGGATTGCAAGACCACCGCCAGCATAAGATACCCCCTGATGTCATCCCACTGTCCCACATTGTCACCCTGTCCAACCTTTAACTGCCCCTGCTCCATCCTTCCACAGGCATATGGACAATGCACCTGTGAGACTGAGAACTGGACTCTGCCAAGGACATTACTCCACCCCCACCCATCACCGTTTGACAATCATGTACCTATATGTAGCACTTGAAATAAATCACTTATTGCACTTAAAAAATCAGGAGTCTGCTTGTATTCTTAACAAATGTATTACACATAACGGTGCAATAATGTTCAGTTACTTTGTGATGACAACATACCAATGTCAATAAGCTTTAGTCCATGGTCAAACAAAGCAGAAGTCACGCAGTGGGTCATACAGCTCTGAAAAGGGAAGGGAAAGTCACAAATCAGTTAAAAGGAACTGGGGGGAAACACAGACATTAGAGACGCAGGAGGCCTTAAGTAAATGTAAAATGGCGTGGGTGATTCTTACCTGTGTGCTACTGAAAATATTGTTGTCTGACTGTATCCCTGTTGTCCGTGTCGTCCCCGTCGTCTTCCTCCTCTTCACTCTCCACAGGCTCCACAGCTGCTACAACACCACCATCTGGACCATCCTCCTGCAGAAAAGGCACCTGGCGTCGCAAAGCAAGACTGTGAAGCATACAGCAGGCCACGATGATATGGCACACCTTCTTTGGTGAGTACATTAGGGATCCACCTGTCATATGCAGGCACCTAAACCTGGCCTTCAGGAGCCCGAAGGTCCTTTCTATGATCCTCCTAGTTCGCCCATGGGCCTCATTGTACCATTCCTCTGCCCTGGTCCGGGGATTCCTCACTGGGGTCAGTAGCCACGACAGGTTGGGGTAACCAGAGTCACCTATTAGCCACACACTGTGTCTCTGTAGCTGTTCCATCACATAAGGGATGCTGCTATTTCGCATGATGTACGCGTCATGCACTGACCCAGGGAACTTGGCATTTACATGGGAGATGTACTGGTCAGCCAAACAGACCACCTGGACATTCATAGAATGATAACTTTTTCTATTTCTGTACACCTGCTCACTTTCTTTGGGGGGAACCAAAGCCACATGGGTCCCATCAATGGCACCAATGATGTTGGGAATATGTCCAAGGGCATAGAAATCACCCTTCACTGTAGCCAATTCGCCCACCTCAGGGAAAACAATGTACCTCCGCATGTATTTCATCAGGGCAGACAACACTCTGGACAAAACCCTGATGACATGGCCACTGTTGTCTGAAAAGACCCACTTGCCAAAAAATGGAGTACTGACAGAACCTGCACCAGAGGGGGAATCCCTGTGGGTTGGCGGATGGGGGACATCAGGTCTGGCTCCAGCTGGGCACACAGTTCCTGTATAGTGGCTCGGTCAAGCCTGTATGTAAGTATGATATGTCGTTCTTCCATTGTCGACAGGTCCACCAGTGGTCTGTACACGGGAGGATTCATCCGTCTCCTCGCAAGTCCCAGCAGACGGTGCCTAGGAAGGACAACATGGAGCACAGAGTCAAGCAACCCACAGGTACCTAACCACAGCTTGCACAGTACACGATTCGCTATGCATTGAAAGGCTTGTATGAGTGGCAATGCAAGGCCGAGGCCTGTGTGACGCAGTAGAAAATATGCCATGTGGGCCCTTGAAATGGCAGCTGCCTGACCTGTGAAGTGTGACAATGGGATGTGAGGTCAATGCGCTGGCGTGGCACACCGTGGCGGTAGGCGGTCGAAGACCGCGATGCAAAGCCGCATTGGTTAACATTGCACCCTATGGGTTTCAGGAGCCAATGACGATGTGCGCCGGCAGTCGCGGTACGCACCGTGGCGGTACGCACCGCCGCGGGCGTGACCGCCATTTTCTATCTGATTAATCACTTGAGACCTGATCATCCACAGGAGAGGACCTATACTGCAAGTGCTGCTGTGACCTCGGTCTGGAAGATACAATGGCTGCTGAGACTGGGGAAAGGGCCACTGCCTTCACTTCAGAAGAATTGGAGAAACTTGTTGATGGGGTCCTCCCCCAGTATGCTCTACTCTACAGGTTAGTACACAGGGTGCACGTTGTATGGGCTATGCCTGTGTTGAGTGGGGTGGATGTAAGATGGTGGGGAGGTGAGCGAATGAGGAGTGCAACGCACGACAGATGAGAGCATGTGCCACATGGCAAGGTTGGTGAGGGGGGGCCACTCACATTGACCATGCCGAAAAGTGACAATATTTCCTTTCCCACACTGTACATGTCACATAGGTCAGCGCCCATCAGAAGATCGACATTTGGCGTGCCATCGCCAAGGACGTCCAGGCCCTGGGGGTCCACAACAGACGGGGCACCCACTGCCGAAAGAGGTGGGAGGACATCCGCCGCGGGACCAGAAAGACCGCCGAGGCTCTGCTGGGGATTGCTTCCCAACGTAGTAGGGGTGCCAGCCGCCAATTGACCCCCCTGATGTCCCGGATCCTGGTGGTGGCCTACCCCGATTTGTATGGGCGCGTGAGGACATCACAGCAGACACAAGGGGGTGAGTATCAGCACAATCTGCTATCTTTGCGCGCAGTGGAGGTGTCTGGGTGGGGGAGGAGGGCTGTGGCTATCTCTAGGCCAGGGCGCTTTCTGTAGGCTAGGCCCCTCCGTTAGGCATGGCCCTGTGCCCCCGCCCCCCACCTCTGTAGGGTGCCAAATACAGTTATCCATGGTCCGGCCTCACCTATGTGTGCATTTGTCGTCCATAGACCTGTAGGCCTAGTCACAATAACTGAGTAGTGAACCCCGATTGCGCCGCCTAGTGCTGGGGGCTTCTGTGTCTGTCCTCTCCGACAACGGTGTTGCCAATGCATGCACTCAACCTGTCTTTATTTCTCCCCCCCCCCATTTTCTTTGTCTTCCTTTTCATGTGTGCATTAGCATCATCAGGCGGAGGAGAAGTGGCATCGGCACACGAGGGAGCTGCATCTCACATGGCCCCGGAGGGCCATACAACCGACTCCGAGTACACCAGTGAGACGGAGGGCGAGGGGGGCTCCACAACGGGGACCCGTGGAGACGTCAGCGACACAGACACGTCCTCGGAAGGGAGCTCCCTTGCGGTGGCGGCAACATCCGTGCCCACCACCACAACAGGTACAGCCGCCACCCAGCGCACCAGCTCCGCCCTCCCAGCAGCCCCTCAGCGTTCGGCCCGTGCCCGCTCGGCCAGGAAGCCGGCCATCTCCTTCGTCCCAGGCACCTCAGGCCCTGCCCCAGTTACCCCTGCTGCACTCAGTGAGGAGATCATGGACCTCCTCCAGACGCTCATTGTTGGGCAGTCTACCCTTTTGAATGCAATCCAGGGTGTAGAAAGAGAGGTGCATCGGAGCAATGCATACCTGGAGGGCATTCAGTCGGGTCAGGGTGCCCATCAGCGATCGTTCAATGCTCTGGCCTCAGCACTGATGGCAGCCATTGACCCTGTCTCCAGCCTCCCTCTTCAAACTCCCTCCACCCAGTCCCAGTCTCCTGTTCCTCTGCCTATCCCATCCACACCATCAGACCAGCCTGCACACACCTCAACACCCAAGGGCAGCTCATCCAGACATAAGCACCACAGATCACACAAGCATTCACCCAAGCAACATCCAGATGCAGACATGCCAACAGTCACTACCACCTCTGTGTCCCCCACCTCCTCGTCTCCCTCCTCCCTCCCTGTGACGTCTCCACTCACACCTGCATGCACACCACCATCAGCCAGTACTTCCATCACCAGCACACCCTCCAGTACAGTCCGCACACGTGCAGTCACCACCCCCACTGCCATTTACACGTCCCCTGTGTCCTCTCCCAGTGTGTCTGTCACCCCCTCTTCCAAACCACACAAATGCAGGCAGCCACCCACCCAACAGCCATCCACCTCACGACAGCCTCCGTCACAAGCACCTGCACCCAAAGACAGCACACTTGACTCTCCTACAACCACATCCTCTTCCTCCACTCCCATACCCACTGCACCTACCCTTCCCATTGCTCCTAAAAAACTTTTCCTCTCCAAAATTAACCTCTTTGCATCACCTGACCCACCCCCTCCATCTGGTAAGAGTACAAACAGCACCTCAGTCACCACAAGCCCTGCATCTACTAGGACCATAGTTCAGGGCTATTGGAGTCCACCAGCTCCTAGGGCAGGAACATCGGCAAGCAGCAAGGGGACAGCCAGCCCACCCCCTGGGAAGAGGACCAAAAAAACGAAGGGCCGGCGCGACAAGCCTGAGACGGCTGCCACCAAGGACAGTAGCCTTGCCCCGTCACCTGCCACATCAACAAAGGGAGGCAAGGGCCACAGAGCTTCAGCGAAGGAGGGCAAGGGCAGCAGGGCGGACAAGTCAGGCAGCAGGCGAGCTGACCAGGAGGGCCCCACCAGCCCCATTCCGAGGTTGACGGACGACACCCACGGGCCCAGGACTCCATCACAGGAGGGCCCTGCAACCGAAAGGTCAGATGGCGACTGAGCGGGAAGTATTGGCCAGGTCTGGTTCCCAAGAAACAGAGCTCAAGCACTGCTGAACAGGGCCCGCCGTGAGAAGCACCGCTGAACAGGGCCCCGCCAAGACAAGCACTGCTGAACAGGGCCCCGCCAAGACAAGCACCGCTGAACAGGGCCCCGCCGTGAGAAGCACCGCTGAACAGGGCCCCGCCAAGACAAGCACCGCTGAACAGGGCCCCGCCAAGACAAGCACCGCTCCGCTGGGCCCTTCCAGTCAAGCACCGCTCCGCTGGGCCCTTCCTGTCAAGCACCGCTCCGCTGGGCCCTTCATCTCAAGCACCGCTCCGCTGGGCCCTTCATCTCAAGCACCGCTCCGCTGGGCCCTTCCTGTCAAGCACCGCTCCGGTGGGCCCTTCGTCTCGAGCACCGCTCCGCTGGGCCCTTCATCTCAAGCACCGCTCTGCTGGGCCCTTCGTCTCAAGCACCGCTCTGCTGGGCCCTTCCTGTCAAGCACCGCTCCGCTGGGCCCTTCATCTCAAGCACCGCTCCGCTGGGCCCTTCCTGTCAACCACCGCTCCGCTGGGCCCTTCATTTCAAGCACCGCTCCGCTGGGCCCTTCCTGTCAAGCACCGCTCCGCTGGGCCCTTCGTCTCGAGCACCGCTCCGCTGGGCCCTTCATCTCAAGCACCGCTCTGCTGGGCCCTTCGTCCCAAGCACCGCTCCGCTGGGCCCTTCCTGTCAAGCACCGCTCCGCTGGGCCCTTCATCTCAAGCACCGCTCCGCTGGGCCCTTCCTGTCAAGCACCGCTCCGCTGGGCCCTTCATCTCAAGCACCGCTCCGCTGGGCCCTTCATCTCAAGCACCGCTCCGCTGGGCCCTTCCTGTCAAGCACCGCTCCGCTGGGCCCTTCATCTCAAGCATCGCTCCGCTGGGCCCTTCATCTCAAGCACCGCTCCGCTGGGCCCTTCATCTCAAGCACCGCTCCGCTGGGCCCTTCCTGTCAAGCACCGCTCCGCTGGGCCCTTCCTGTCAAGCACCGCTCCGCTGGGCCCTTCATCTCAAGCACCGCTCTGCTGGGCCCTTCATCTCAAGCACCGCTCCGCTGGGCCCTTCCTGTCAAGCACCGCTCCGCTGGGCCCTTCCTGTCAAGCACCGCTCCGCTGGGCCCTTCATCTCAAGCACCGCTCTGCTGGGCCCTTCATCTCAAGCACCGCTCCGCTGGGCCCTTCATCTCAAGCACCGCTCCGCTGGGCCCTTCCTGTCAAGCACCGCTCCGCTGGGCCCTTCATCTCAAGCACCGCTCTGCTGGGCCCTTCATCTCAAGCACCGCTCCGCTGGGCCCTTCCTGTCAAGCACCGCTCCGCTGGGCCCTTCCTGTCAAGCACCGCTCTGCTGGGCCCTTCATCTCAAGCACCGCTCCGCTGGGCCCTTCATCTCAAGCACTGCTCCGCTGGGCCCTTCGTCTCAAGCACCGCTCCGCTGGGCCCTTCCTGTCAAGCACCGCTCCGCTGGGCCCTTCATCTCAAGCACCGCTCTGCAGGTCCCTTCCTGTCAAGCACCGCTCCGCTGGGCCCTTCATCTCAAGCACCGCTCCGCTGGGCCCTTCATCTCAAGCACCGCTCCGCTGGGCCCTTCCTGTCAAGCACCGCTCCGCTGGGCCCTTCCTGTCAAGCACCGCTCCACTGGGCACCGCCGTCTCAAGCACCGCTGGCCCATTGGCAGTGCCGGTTCTGTGTCGAGCAGGGCTTCACGAAGCACTGTGGCCACCATGCCTCCTCCATTACCAGTGGAGTCGGTAATCCATCTGATGGACTGTGGCTTTGCACTCCCCAGGATGGAACAGTGGGCAAGCCATCCACTGTAGAGACTTGAGAGACTGTGGCTTTGCACTCCCCAGGATGGTACAGTGAGCATGGAGGCCCCTCGTGGATCTGGCGTCGTGGACTCATGTGGCTGAGGTGCCCCCACTTCCCTTCCCCCTGAGGTGCCTGTAGTTTTATCATCTGATGCCCCAGCAGTGTTCTCTCCAATGGTATCTGGTCTCGTGTGTGGGCTTTGCCCATGTGTTTGTGCACATTGGCCCACGGACTATGGAACTTTGCCAAAATGTGCAGGACTTATTGCCTATGTATATATTTTTCACTATGTTCATTATTTAATATGTATATTTCATATTGCATATTTCCCAAAACTTCAATTGAGCTATAATATACTTAAATTTTGAAGTTCATTTTAATTTTGTCTTTGCATTATTCCGTGGGGTTTGTGGGGTGTCACTCTGACTTGTTGCTCTGCATTGGTGTGTAGGTATTTGGGGTGGGGGGGTGGGTGTATCGCGTATGTGTGTGCCCGTAACCTTTCCTCCTCCCCCCTCCCCTGTGTCGTAGGTGCAGTACTCACCGTTGTCGTCTGCACCGGCGTTCGTACTCCTGGTAGATGAGCAGGTAGACAATAGCTGGTAGGATGTGTAGTTCGGGTTCCATGCTGTCCTCCTTCCTCGTGGAGTGTATAGAGGTGAGCGTTTTCCCGTTCGTAGTCTGTTTCCGCCGTGTATTTATCGGCGGGGCTCCCGCCCCGGAAAAGGTGGCGGATTGGTGAGTTGTGATAGGGTGGGCGGTACATTGTCTGCCACCTGCCTGTTGGCGGTGACCGCCGCGCTGTTTGTTTGTCCCGCCGTGGCGGTCGAAGTGTTAAAGTGGCGGGCTGTGTTGGCGGTTCCCGGCAGGGTCAGAATTCCATTTTTTTGACTGCCTGCCTGTTGGCGGGTTGGCCGCCGCTTTATCACTGACCGCCAGGGTTGGAATGACCCCCTTAGTCCGGAACAGCATTACCCCTGCCTTACTGTTTTCATCACATGTACATGACTACTGTATGCTACATATAACATTTTAGACTTGGCATCCCTGGCGTGGTCTCCCCTAAAGTTTTGTCCCTGCTTTCTAGGGTGTTGATGTGTGCAGGACTCTGTTTTTGCTGTTTTTGATACTCTGGGGACTTTATCACTGTTAACCAGTGCTAAGGTGCAGGTGCTCCAGTATAAACTGTATGATTAATTGGCTATCCAAGATTGGCATATTTGATTTACTAGTAAGTCCCTAGTAAAGTGCACTAGAGGTCCCCATGGCCTGTAAATCAAATGCTACTAGTGGGCATACAGCACTGGTTGTCTTAATCACATGAATAGCCCTGTAAACATGGCTCAGACCTGCCACTGCAGTCTCTGTGTGTGTAGTTTTAAACTACCAATTCGACTTGGCAAGTGTACCCACTTGCCAGGTCTAAATTTCCCTTTTTTATACATGTAAGGCACCCCTAAGGTAGGCCCTAGGTAGACCCATGGGCAGGGTTCAGTGTATGTTAAAGGTAGGACATGTACTTGTGTGGTTTTACAGGTCCTAACAGTAAAATACTGCTAAATTTGTTTTTAACTATTGCAAGGCCTATCCCTCTCATAGGTTAACATGGGAGCTGCCTTTAATTTAAATATTATTAAAGTGTAGATTCCCTCTGAGAGCAGATAGAAAATTTGAGTTTGGGGTCTCTGAAATAACAATTTAAAAATACATATTTTAGTGAAGTTGGTTTTCAGATTGTGTGTTTGAAAATGCCACTTTTGGAAAGTAGGTGTTTTCTTGCTTAAACCATTCTGTGACTCTGCCTGTTTGTGGATTCTCTGTCTGGGTCAGTTTAACAGTTGGGCTATTTGTAAATCTCCTCTAGACAGTGAGACAAAGGGAGCTCGGGTGTAGCCTGCATATCCTGATGAGCCATATGTGCTAGAGTGGAGGGAGGAATGGTCACTTACACCTGAAAGGGCTGTGCCTGCCTTCTGACAGTGTAGTCTCCAACCCCCTGGTGTGTGTCTGGGGCCTGGCCTGGGCAAGGCAGAATATTGCAAACAAGAGAGACTTCCCTTTGAAATTTGCCAACTTCAAAGGCAGAAAGGGATATAAGTATTGGACCCAAAACTCCTGAAAATTTGATCACTTATGGATTCAAGAGGAACCTCTGCCAAAGAGAAGAGTTGAAGAGCTAAGGAGACGTGCTGCCCCTGCTTGTGACTGTGCTTTGTTGGGCTATCCTGCAGTTGCTGCTTCTGCCTGTGAAAGAGGACAAAGATTGGACTGTGTTGTGCATTTCTGCTTGAGAAGAATCTCCAAGGGCTTGAACTAAGTTTGCCTCCTTTTTTGAAGTCTCAAAGCCATCAAAGATTTTCTCTGCCAGCACCTGGACTCTCTGCTGAGACAACTGTTCTGACAAGTGGTACCCTATCCAGTCTCTGGGCCCTTGAAAGGTGAAGTTGGAAGGACAAGAGCTGAAAAACCACGCACAGAACCCCGTGCAGAGAAATTTGTGATGCACCATCTGCAGCGCCACTTATAAATGACATGCCGCCGGCTTTGTGGCTGAAATCAATGCAATCACCTGCATCACGGCTGGGAGATCGATGCATTGTGGCTGGAGAAATTAAGTGCAACCCCCACTTGAGGCTGCTGATAACAATGCAAACCCCACGCAGTGTCTTTTTTCTAACCCCGTGCGACCGGACTTTCCACGTATCGTCCCTAGGTGTCACAGTCATCCCGAATCTGCGAGGGAGAAAAACCACGCATCGCCAACATGACCGCAGAAGAAATGCCATACTGCCTCTCTTGCGAGGAAGGAATCAATGCCTTGTTGCCTTTTCCGAAGCACACTCACCCGTGGGGCTTTATTTTTTACGCAAACCACGCACTTTGTGTAAAATCGTTTCCATTGTTTTCTATCGAATAAGACTCTTATTCTTTTGAATATTCATATTTAGACTTGTGTATGTTGGATGTTTCTAGTTTTAGATTTAGAGAAATATTACCTTTTTTTCCTAAACAGGTGTGGTGTCCATTTTGTATTGTTTTCACTATATTACTGTATGTGTTGTTGTGGACGCATTACTCCTGAGTTAAGCCTTTCTGCTCGTGCCAAGCTAACAAGAGGGTGAGTGGGGTTTAACCAGGTGTGTTTCTGCTTTACCCTCATAAGAGTGAGGGTCCTTGCTTGTAAAGTGGGGTAACCTGACTGCCAACTAAACACCCCATTTCTAAAACCTTGAATCACATCCTTCCATGACCACCATGTTCTGCAGGTAGTGGGTCACCAGCCAGAGGAACCCTCCAAACTACTGTGCACTGATATCCTTGGCCCTTCCCTGACACACAATTAACAACCTAAATAAACTCAAAGCTACACCCAACTACCCCTAAGAACTAAACTACCTCAAAGACAAACACAAGACAATACACAGTTAAACATGAGACAAAATACAAATACAAATGACAAATTAGATGTCACAGTCACAACAGGGCAGCAGACAGCACAAATGACTAAAAAAACAATGCTCATCTGTCCACCAACAGCACAACACAACCTCTCCCAATCACAGACACAAGGACTCTGAGTTGAAGATAAAGTGAAAGTAACTTCACATATCCTCGTTTGCAGCATGGCTGATCCATTACATCACTTCCTGGGAAGATGCAGGAAGTTTTCAGCAGATGTGTAGTTTTTTTGACACTTCATGCCTATGCGTGGACTTCACAGGAGGAAAGACAAAGCAATATGAGAAAATTCTGACTCATTGGTTGGGAAGTGTAATTTTTGTCACATGCGATGGCTGAAAATACATGTATTACGACAATGCATCTGTTTTTGGACGCAATGAGTGAAATATGTGAGTTTATGTATAGTGTGATGTACAATGCATGTTAGAAAGTTATAGGGATTGCTCTGTTGTCTGTGAATAGTTGGGTTTACCACCTTCCTGTCTTTCTATGTGTCCAATGTGTGTTTTGGCAGTGTATATAGGTAAATGTACATGCATACAAGGATCAGACTAGGCATAGTGCACAATTCCCATGTTTGGTTAATGGCACACCTTAGAATGGTTTCGCCATGTTCCAACTATGTATTGGCATCTGAATCCATTGCATAGATTACCCCCAGGGATGCCATAGACTTGCAGTTGTCTGTGGTCAGCACACTCTCTCATAAGATAGCACAGACATCTGTCAATATGTGCAGTGTCCCTAGGTGCAGGCAGCAGGCTGTAAGGCAATGTGGTGGGGTTACAGTCTTCTGTGCAGCAAGTGTTGGGATAGCCTGGACACACATGTGAAGGGAAGTATGAATGGTGTAACTTGACCATGTTCCCCCCCTCCAGCGGCCTCCCATCGGGGGACGCACTGCCAGTTCACCTCCGGAGATTGACGCTGCCTCTGGTCTCACATCTTACATACAGAGTACAGTCCAAATCAGAGTGATAATCACAGTATCATGGCCCACCCACCCCTGCAGAAGATGGTGCACCCTCTGTGCCTGCAACACCCAGTATAAGTATCCATACACTACAGCTTTGTTATAACTGTCAGCACATACATGTGTAGCACCTTTAGACATTTGTAGGGACCACTGGGGACCACAAAGTGTGTGCAAAGGGCCATTATGCACCTGTACTACTTATAACACACAGAACTTGGGGAGGATACTGTTGCACTTAAGGTGCCATTACCAACTGGGGTAGCATGTGAAGGTGCCCTGATTAGTCCATTTCACATGATTTGTGGTGCACATGATTTTCACTCATTTTGAGGGTGTAATGTTACCACACCATGCATGTCTTTACATGACTTCTGATGTACTAGGGACAGCAAGGCGGCATACATCAAAACTTTACTAAACTCTGCATCAAGGTGATGTTGCTTGTGCATAGAGGTGGGTGTTCACATGCAATACCCATGAATTTTTACATTGTAACAGGTAATGTGATTCATGAGGGCCAGGCTCAGTCCCAAACTTGTCAGACATTCCCAATAGAGCATAGTCAAGGATGTGTCAATTGATGTTATTTTGGGCCATCTGCTTCAATATGTCCTGCATTATCTAGCTCACATTAGCCATGTTGTACTGGACCTTGGATGGTACCTGTGCATAAAGGTGTTGAATGAACTGTGACGCTAAATGACAGAAGATTGTTTGAATATGTGAACCCCATATACTTCCCCATGTTGACATCCACGTGTTGACACTGGTCATCCAGGTTTTCCATGTTGGTTGTACAGCACTGATGCACCAACAATGTCTCTCCATTACATCCATTAAAATAAGTGACACTTGTGAGCTTCTTCATGTGCATTCTGTTACTCCATGGATATGAGTGTTGGAGTTTGGCCCTCTATGCAGTGTACAAAACCAAGTACACTATGCAGAGGGTCCGGACAACCACATGTTACTTTTCAGGAGTAAAAATCAGTCCACCTAATGCTCTTATTTTTAAGTTAGGCTAATCCAGGAGATGTGCTAAGAATTTGCTGTAATCACAAATCCAATCATGCACCACACACACTCAATGAACAACTCAAGACCAGAATAAATAAAAAAAACTTCAGACTTTTATATAATTTTTTAGACAAATATATTTAGAATAGGTCAAGTACTTTTCTTGTTATGACTTTTTTAAGTGTTAGCAAAGTTAGTCTTTCTGTGCGTGATTAAGCACCATTGGAATCAATAGGCAGTCACCTTTAAAAATGCATAAAAAATCGCACAGTTGAGTTACCAGTCTCTTCTTTGCAGGGTAGTCGCAGTGGTCAGTGGGAACCTCGTACCAGCTGGAGAGCTTCAGGCAGCTCCTGGTTCCAGCGGGAGCAGCATCAGAAAAGTTCTTGACACGGGCACAGGGCCACCTGGATGGGCCACTTGGAAAAGGAGCTGGTTTGCAAATTCAAAGTGGTGCCTAGGGGTCCCCTTTGGATGTCGAGGTCACAAGGGGTTGGGGACCCGGGACACACAGCAGTTCCTGCGATGCAAGGCTCAGGGTGGCCAGGTGCAGGACATTTTGGAGGACTTGGATGCTATGCGCAATGAAGTCCTCTGGAGCTGGAGGCAAGTCTCTTTGAGAGCTGGTTTTCTCCTGGTCCGACGTCAGCTGACCAGGACCCAGTTTATTCCTCTATCTCGATCACTGGGGGTTTCAGCACCACCAAACTTGGTACGGTTGGGGGACACTTCTGGACCGTTGTCTGTGTTTTGTTGGGTCCAGCTGTGACTTCCGGTCGTGGAGAAATTGGCAATTCAGTGAAGTGTCCCTCACTGGTTTCTTGGTCTTTTGCAGTTTTCTTGATTTCTGGAGTGGTGCCTCCACTCAGAAGGGAGATCTGGGGTCATCCTTGAAGCCTGGCGGTACACTGGGTTTCTCTGGGTTGGTCCAGTGTTCAGTTCCTCCGCTGTCGCGATTGTCGGGACTCTGATGCAGCAAGCATGGGTCTTGGCGCCTTTTCTGGTGCAGCAAGTCCTCAGTTCTCGTCCTGGCGCTTTCTTTGTTGCTGGTCTCCTTCTAGTCTTGGGATCCTTTTCAAATCTAAAATCTTGGTCGAGGGGAGCCCACTAAATACTGTATTTAGTGGGAGTTTTAGGGGGAACCTGGTAGTGTCCAATGGGGCACTTACCCCTGGGTGGCTACACCCGCCATAATGACCACTTCCTGTGGGAAGGGTCACTTCCCTAAACCTCATTGGCTGTTTGTAGGAAAGTACCATCTTTCCTGGCATGTTACCCCCATTTTTACTTGTGTGTCAGTTTGTTTTTGCCTGTCTCACTGGGATCCTGCTAGCCAGGATCCCAGTGCTCCTAGATTGTGGCCTAAATGTGTTCCCTGTGTGGTGCTTAACTGTGTTACTGATGCTCTGCTAACCAGAACCTCACTGCTTATGCTATCTCTATCTTTAAAATTGTCTCTGCAGGCTAGTGACCCTTTTCACCAATTCTGATTGGCACACTGGAACACCCTTATTACTCCCTAGTATATGGTATCTGGGGTTCAAGGAGATCCCTATGGGCTGCAGCATTTCTTTTGCCAACCCTAGGGAGCTCAGACAATTCTTACACAGGACTGCCACTGCAGCCTGAGTGAAATAACGCCCACGTTATTTCACACCCATTTTACACTGCACTTAAGTAACTTATAAGACACCTATATGTCTAACCCTCACCTGGTGAAGGTTAGGTGCAAATTTACTAAGTGTGAGGGCACCCTGGCACTAGACAAGGTGCCTCCACATTGTTCAGGGCAATTTCCCCGGACTTTGTGAGTGTGGGGACACCACTACACATGTGAACTACATATTGTTCAAAACCTATATGTAGCTTCATAATGGTAACTCCGAATATGGCCATGCAACATGCCTAAGATCATGGAATTGCCCCCCCTGCCAAGTCTGGTATTGAGGTGCCAATCCCATGCATCCCCGGGGCTCCAGCAGGACTCGGATACTGCCAAACTAGCTCTCCTTGGGTTTTCACTGCTGCTACCACTGCTGCCAACCCACAGACAGGTTTCTGCCCTCCTGGGGTCTGGGCAGCCCCGTCCCAGGAAGGCAGAACAAAGGATTTAATCTGAGAGAGGGTGTTACACCCTCTCCCTTTGGAAATAGGTGTTAAGGGCCTGAGAGAAATAGCCTCTTCTGGCCTCTGGGAATGATTTGAAGGGCACAGATGGTGCCCTCTTTGCATAAACAAGTCTACACCGGTTCAGGGATCCCCCAGCCCCTGCTCTGGTGCGAAACTGGACAAAGGAAAGGGGAGTAACCACTCCCCTGTCAATCACCAACCCAGGGATGGTGCCCAGAGCTCCTCCAGTGTGTCCCAGACCTCTGCCATCTTGAATGCAGAGGTGTGAGGGCCCAATGGAGGCCTCTGAGTGGCCAGTGCCAGCAGGTGACATCAGAGACCCCTCCTGATATGTGCTTACCTGGATAGGTGGCCAATCTTCCTCTGAGGGCTATTTAGGGTCTCTCCTGTGGGTTTCTCATCAGATAACGAATACAAGTGCTCACCAGAGTTGCTCTGCATCTCTCTCTTCGACTTCTGCCAAGGGTCAACCGCTGACTGCTCCAGGACTCCTGCAAAACCGCAACAAAGTAGCAAGATGACCACCAGCAACATTGTAGCGCCTAATCCTGCCGGCTTTCTCAACTGTTTCCTGGTGGTGCATGTTCTGAGGGCTGTCTGCCTTCACCCTTCACTGGAAGCCAAGAAGCAATCTCCTGTGGGTTGACAGAATCTTCCCCCTGCTAACACAGGCACCAAACTTCTGCATCAGGGTCGCCTCTCATCTTGACGAGCGTGGTCCCTGGAACACAGGAGCTGGATCCAAGTGACCCTGACAGTCCAGAGGTCCTTCTGTCCAAATTTGGTGGAGGTAAGTCCTTGCCTCCCCACGCCAGACAGTAATCCTGTGTATTGTGTGAACTGCAGCTGCTAGGGCCTCTGTGCACTTTTGCAAGGAGACCTTTGTGCACAGCATAGCCTAGGTCCCCAGCACTTGCTGAGTTGGCCACTGGCTTCGTGGGACCCTCTTTTGTAGTATTGAGACAACCACCATGCTCAGATTTCTTGAACACGTGTTCAAGGCCTTTTGCTGGTGCTGCCTGCTTCGTCATGGGCTCTCCGTGTTGCTGAGCGCACCATCTGTCTCCTCCTCCAAGGGGCGGCCTCCTGGTCCTTCCTGGGCCAGGCAGCACCCATTTTCTTCAAGCGTGACCTTTGTAGCTAGCAAGGCTTGTTTGCAGTCTTTCTGCGTGGAAGCAACCCTGAATCGTCCAGCACGCCATGGGACATCTCATGTGCAAAGGAGAAGTTCCTGGCATCTTCTGTTGTTGCAGAATCTTCAGCTTCTTCCATCCAGAGGAATCCATTTTGCACCTTCATCCGGGGTTTAGTGGGCTCCTGCCCCCCTGGACACTTGCGTGAATCTTGGACTTGGTCCCCTTCTTTTACAGGTCCTCAGGTCCAGGAATCCTTCTTCAGTGCTTTGCATTCAGTTGTTGTTCTTGCAGAATCTCCTAACACGACTTCAGCATGTTTCTGGGGAAGTAGGGTAACTGTACTCCTACTTTTCAGGGTCTTGGGATGGGGTATCTTGGACACCCTTACTGTTTTCTTACACTCCCAGCGAACCTCTACACATTACACTAGGCCTGGGGTCCATTCGTGGTTCACATTCCACTTTTAGAGTATATGGTTTCTGTTGCCCCTAGGCCTATTGCATCCTATTGTATTCTACAGTGTTTGCACTACTTGTCTAACTGTTTACTTACCTGATTTTGGTTACTCTGTGTATTATGTTTCTTATGATATAGTACTATATGATATAAGTGGTACAGTAGGAGCTTAGCATGTCTCCTAGTTCAGGTTAAGGTGCTCTGCTATAGCTACATTTGTCAGCCTAAGCTGCTAGAACACTACTAATCTACTAAGAAGGGACAACAGGACCTGGCACAAGGTATAAATACAATGAGGTACCCACTATAAGCCAGGCAATCCTCCTACATTGGTGGTACAGCGATGGGATAAGTACTTGTAACTGCTTTACCACTTTGTCATTGATGCTTTTCATAAGAAAAACATATAGCAAATACTTCAGAATATACACACTTAACCTAAACAGTTTAACTTTCCTTCTCTAAACTTTCTAAAAAGTTTCTGAAAACTTTTCAAAAGTTTTGAAAAGTTTGAAAAAGTTTTTCTCTTTTCTTTAAAAGTTTCTAAACTTTTTTCTCTCTGTCCTAAACCCTTTCTAACAATCATGTCTGCAGTAGAACTTACTCCCACAGTTGTCCAGGCAACCTATGGTAGTTTAAACTTTAACACTTTGATGGGTCTCTGCATTGAAAGAGGTTTAAGCATTGGTAAGAATCCTACAAAAGATCTTCTCCTTAGCCATCTCATAGAAAGTGACCAGAACCAGTCTGGCCCATCCCCGGATCAGGAGGTAGAGGAGGGGGGTACCCAGCAAGACTCACAGGAGTCCCCTGAGGATGCTGGGGAGGGTTCATCCAAAGACCTGCCAGCTAACAGGCCATCTAGTGACACTGGTGGGGGGAGGGGGTCACACACTAATAGGGCACCTTTCACTTCTAAAGGCCAGGTTACTCGAGTCCAGCCAGTTAGGGACAGGTCTCACTATGCCAATTCCCACATTTCTTCTGTGTCTCAGAATTCCCAAGCCTCCCACCCTGAGGATAACACTATGGAAAGGGAACTCAGAAAGCTGAGGTTGGAAGAGGCCAGGCTGAAGCTAAAACAACAGCAGCTGACCTTAGACGGGGAATCTTTAGATGTAGAAAGGGAAAGGCAGAAGATGGGATTAGATCACCATGGTCACAGCAGCAGTGTTTTTTTATAGCAATCCTGTGAGAGAACAAGATTCCAGAAACCTGCATATGATAGTCCACCCTTACAAGGAGGGGGATGACATTAAAAAGTGGTTTGCTGCACTTGAGAGGGCTTGTATGGTATAGTTGGTCCCTCAAATTCAATGGGCTGCTATCTTGTTGCTATCTTTCACTGGTAAGGGTAGGGATAGGCTCCTTACTGTCAGAGAAAGTGATGCTAATAATTACAAAGTTTTGAAAGATGCACTCTTGGATGGATTTGGCTTAACCACTGAACAATACAGGATTAAGTTCAGAGACAACAGAAAAGAGTCCTCTCAAGACAGGACATACTTTGTAGACTGTTCAGTTAAGGCCTTGGAGGGTTGGCTACATGGCAGTAGGGTGACTGACTATTAAAGCCTGTATATTCTCATCCTGAGAGAGCATATTTTGAACAATTGTGTGTCTGATTTGTTGCACCAGTACTTGGTAGACTCAGATCTGACCTCTCCCCAAGAATTGGAAAAGAAGGCAGACAAATGGGTCAGAACAAGAGTGAACAGAAAAGTTCATACAGGAAGTGACAAGGATGGCAAGAAGAAGGATTGCAAGTCTTCTGACAAAGGTGAGGACAAAGATAAAAAACATTCTGAGTCTTCATGGGGCCAACAAAAAATCCTCTGGGGTGGTGGGTCCAAATCCTCTTCACACAATCAAAAGAAGCCATGGTCTTATTTATGTAAAAGTAAAAGCTATTGGGCAAGTGATTCCACTTGTCCAAAGAAAAACACTAAGGCTCCCACTACCACAACCCCAACTGCAACCTCTAGTGCCCCTTGTAATAGCAGTGGTGGTGGGAAGTCTACTACAAATAGCCAATCAGGGTGTAGCTGGGCTCAGCATTGGTAGTGTAGTTGGGGTTGGTCTTGTTAGGGAGACCACAGAGGCTGTTTTAGTCTCTGATGGTGTTACTGACTTTGCCACCTTGGTTGCTTGTCCCCTTAATATGGGTAAGTACAAGCAACATCCCTTAGTAAATGGTGTTGAGGAATACAGGGATACAGGTGCCAGTGTCACTATGGTGATTGAGAAACTGGTCAACCCTGATCAAGACCTACTTGGTCCGCAGTACCAAGTGACTGATGCTCTCAATAACACACTTAGCCACCTCATGGCTGTTGTGAATCTCAGCTGATGGGGGGGGGGGTAGATTACTGGTCCAAATAAAGTTGTGGTAGCCACTGAATTACCTGTAGATTTCTTACTAGGCAATTATTTGAGGACATCAGCTTGAGCTGAAGTGGAGTTGGAGGCTCATGCAGTAATGCTGGTCATTCATGGGCATATTTTTGGTTTGACAAGGGCTCATGCCAAGAAGCCAAAAGGACAGGGAAACTTGGATCCTGGAACAATGGACCAAGTGCCCCCAAAAGCTCGGGGTAGAAAGGGTAAATCCTTGCCCACTACCCCTCCCTCTCCAGAAGATTCCCCTTTTGAGGAAGAGGAATCCTCTCCCTGTGCAAAACTTACACCATATGAGCTGGCAGCAGACACTGCTGAGCTTTTGGGTGCAGTGGGGCCTGCTAGGGAAGAGCTGAGTGTGGCACAGCAGACCTGTCCCACACTAGAGAGTTTGAGACAGCAAGCTGTCAAACAGCAGAATGGGTATGCCACTGATAGCCATAAGGTGTATTGGGAAGACAACCTCCTGTATACTGAGTCAAGGGACCCTAAATCTGGAGCTGCCAGGAGATTGGTCATCCCTTTACAGTATAGGGAGTTTCTTCTAACATTGGCACATTACATTCCTTTGGCTGGGCATTTGGGCCAGAGTAAAGCTTGGGACAGGCTTGTTCCATCGTTTCACTGGCCTCACATGTCAGAGGACACTAAAGAGTTTTGTAGCTCTTGTGAGACCTGCCAAGCCAGTGGAAAGACTGGTGGCACACCTAAGGCCCCTTTAATTCCACTTTCTGTAGTTGGGGTGCCTTTTGAAAGGGTAGGGGTTGACATAGTTGCCCCCCCTTAATCCTCCAACAGCTTCAGGCAATAGGTTTACCCTTGTGATAGTGGACCAAGCCACTAGGTGTCCTGAAGCAATTCCCTTAGGTACCACTACAGCTACAGCAGTAGCAAAGGCCCTCCTGGGAATCTTTTTCAGAGTGGGCTTCCCTAAGGAAGTGGTGTCAGACAGAGGTAGTAACTTCATGTCTGCAAACCTAAAAGCTATGTGGAAGGAGTGTGGTGTAACTTACAAGTTCACTACTCCTTATCACCCACAAACAAATGGTCTAGTTGAGAGGTTTAATAAAACTCTCAAAGGTATGATAATGGGACCCCCTGAAAAATTCAGAAGGAGATGGGATGTCCTGTTGCCATGCCTCATTTTTGTTTATAGGGAGGTACCTAAAAAAGGAGTGAGCTTTAACCCCTTTGACCTCCACTTTGGGCACCCTGTAAGAGGTCCCCTTCCGTTTGTGAAGGAGGGTTGTGAACAACCTTTAAAAGCTCCTTAGCAAGACATTGTGGACTATGAATGAAAAAGGCCAGTAAAAACCTTCAGGCCAGCCAAAAGCTCCTAAAGCAATGGCATGACCAGAAGGCTGTCCTGACCCAGTCCCACCCAGGACAGAAGGTGTAGGTATTGGAGCCTGTGGCCCCAAGAGTACTCCAGGACAAATGGAGTGGACCCCATCTAATTGTTGACAAAAAGGGTGAGGTTACCTACTTGGTAGACCTGGGCACTGCCAGGAGTCCCCTTAGGGTATTCCATGTCAATCGCCTAAAACCCTACTATGACAGGGCTGACTTAACCCTGCTCATGGCAACTGATGAGGGACAGGAAGAAGAGAGTGCCCCTCTCCCTGATCTCTTCTCCACCACTGAAGCTGATGGCTTATTGGAGGGAGTGGTGCTTGCAGATTGACTTACTGCTGAGCAGAAGGACAATTGTGTAAATCTCCTAAACCAATTTTCTGAACTCTTCTCACTGATTCCAGGTACCACTACTTGGTGTGAGCACACAATCAACACTAGAGACAGTTTACCCGTCAAAAATAAGATTTATAGGCAGCCTGACCATGTCAGGGATTGCATAAAACAAGAGGTACAGAAAATGTTGGACTTAGGAGTGATTGAGCCTTCAGAAAGCCAATGGGCTAGCCCAGTGGCGCTTATCCCAAAACCTTACAGTAAAGATGGTAAAAGAGAAATGAGGTTTTGTGTTGACTACAGGGGTCTCAATCAAGTAACCAAAACTGATGCTCACCCTATACCCAGGGCAGATGAGCTCATAGATATGCCTGCTTCTGCCAAGTATGTAAGCACTTTTGATTTAACTCCAGGGTATTGGCAGATTAAATTATCAGAAGATGCAAAACCTAAAACTGCATTTTCCACCATTGGTGGGCACTATCAGTTCACTGTGTTGCCCTTTGGTTTGGAAAATGCACCTGCCACTTTTCAAAGGTTGGTAAACACAGTCCTGCTAGGCCTGGAAGCTTTTAGTGCAGCGTATCTAGATGATATAGCTGTCTTTAGCTCCACCTGGGATGAGCACCTGGTCCACCTATGGAAAGTTTTGGAGGCCCTGCAAAAGGCAAGCCTCACTATCAAGGCTGCAAAGTTCCAGATAGGGCAGGGGAAAGTGGTTTATCTGGGCTCCACCTGGTAGGTGGGGAACAGATTACACCATTGCAGGGGAAGATCCAGACTATTATGGAATGGTCTCCCCCTACAACTCAAACCCAGGTGAGGGCCTTTCTAGGCCTCACAGGGTACTATTGGAGGTTCATCAAGAATTATTGCTCCATTGTAGCTCCTCTAAATGACCTCACTAGTAAGAAAATGCATAAAAAGGTAATGTAGACAGCTAGCTGTCAAAAGGCTTTTGATGAGCTCAAACAGGCCATGTGTTCTACACCTGTCCTAAAAAGCCCTTCCTACTGCAAGAAGATCGTAGTCCAGACTGATGCTTCTGAATTAGGGGTTGAGGCAGTGCTATCACAGCTTTACACTGAGGGCCGGGATCAACCTATTGCGTTCAGCAGCAGGAGGTTGACCCCTAGAGAAAAGTGTTGGTCTGCCATTGAGAGGGAGGCCTTTGCTGTGGTCTGGGCACTGAACATTTTGAGACCATACCTGCTTGGTACTCACTTTATTGTTCAGACAGACCACAAACCTCTATTATGGCTAAAACAAATGAAAGGTGAAAACCTAAATTGTTGAGGTGGTCCATCTCCCTACAGGTAATGGACTTTACAGTGGAACATAGACCTGGGAGTAAACAATCCAATGCAGATGGACTCTCCAGATATTTCCACTTAGACAATGAAGACTCATCTGTGCAAGGTTAGCCTTATTGTCCCTCGTTTGGGGGGGGGGTTGAGTAGGAAAGTACCATCTCGCCTGGCATGTTACCCCCATTTTTACTTGTGTGTCAGTTTGTTTGTGCCTGTCTCACTGGGCTCATGCTAGCCAGGACCCCAGTGTTCATAGTTTGTAGCCTGAATGTGTTCCCTGTGTGGTGCCTAACTATATCACTGAGACTCTGCTAACCAGAACATGAGGTGGTCCATTTCCCTACAGTTGATGGACTTTACAGTGGAACATAGACCTAAGAGTACCCACTCCAATGCAGATGGACTCTCCAGATATCTCCACTTAGACAATGAAGACTCATCTGGGTAAGGTTAGTCTTATTGTCCCTCGTTCGGGGGGGGGGGGGAGTTGAGTAGGAAAGTACCATCTTTCTTACCCCCATTTTTACCTGTATGTCAGTATGTTTGTGCCGGTCTTACTGGGATCCACAATACCACCATCAGAGACTAAAACAGCCTCTGTGGTCTCCCTAACAAGACCAACCCCAACTACATTACCTATGGTGAGCCCAGCTACACCCTTTGATTGGCTATTTGTAGTGTTCTTCTCATCACCACTACTATTACTAGAGGCACTAGAGGACGCAGTTGGGGTTGTGGTAGTAGGAGCCTTGGTGTTTTTCTTTGGGCAAGTGGAATCACTTCCCCAATGGCCTTTATTTTTACATAAATAACATCATGGCTTCTTTTGATTGTTTGAAGAGGATTTGGACCCACCTCCCCCAGAGGATTCTTGTGGGCCTGATGAAGACTAAAAATTATTTGTATCTTTGTCCCCACCCTTGTCAGAAGACTTACCATCCTTCTTCTTGCCATCCCTGCCACCACCTGTATGAGCTTTTCTGCTCACTCTTGTTCTGACCCATTTGTCTGCCTTCTTTCCCAATTCTTGGGGAGAGGTCAGATCTGAGTCCACCAAGTACTGATATAACAAATCAGACACACAATTATTCAAAATATGCTCTCTCGAAATAAGATTATATAGACTTTCATTTCAGTCACCTTACTGTCATGTAACCATCCCTCCAAGGCCTTCGCTGAACAGTCACAAAGTCTGTCCAGTCTTGAGAGGACTCTTTTCTGGTATCTCTGAACTTTATCTTGTATTGTTCAATGGTTAAGCCAAATCCATGTAAGAGTGCATCTTTCAAATCTTTGTAGTTGTTGGCATCACTCTCCCTGACAGTCCTTACCTTTACCAGTGAAAGATAGCCACAATATAGCAGCCCACTGCCTTTGAGGGACCAACTGTACCATACAGGCAGTGCAGAAAACCACTTGTTTATGTCATCCCCCTCTATGTAAGGGGGGACAATCATATGCAGGTTTCTTGAATCTGTTTCTCTAACAGGATGACAAGCAAGAATACTGTTGCTGTCACCATGCGGAACTAACCCCAACTTCTGTCTTTCCCTCTCTACATCTAGAGACTCCCTGTAGAAGGCCAACTGCTTCTGTCTCAGCTTCAGTCTGGCCTCTTCCAACCTCAGCTTTCTGAGTTCCCTATCTAGGGTGTTGTCCTCAGGGTGGGAGGCTTGGGAATTCTCTGACACAAAGGTAATGTGGGAATGGGCAGAAATGGACCTTTCTGTAACTACCTGAACTTCAGTTACCTGGCCTTTTGGAGTGAAGGTGTCCTACTAGTGTGTGACCCCCTCCCACTACCAGCTTCACTAGATGGCCTGTAACTGAAAGGTCTATGGAGGTACCGCCCCAGCGTCCTCAGGGCCCTCCCCTGATTCTACCTGGATACCCTCTGCCCCTACCTCCTGATCGTGGGTTTGACCAGTCTGGTTCTGGTCACTTTCAAGGAGAAGGCTAAGAAGGAAATCTTTGGTAGGGTTCTTACCAATCCCTAAACTATTTTCTATACAGAGACCCCTCAAACTTGTAAAGTTTAAATTGTCATAAGTTGTCTGCACAACTTTGGGAGTGGCCTCTACTACAGACATAGTTGAAAGAAAGAGTTTAGGGGAGAGAAAAAAAGTTTAGAAAACTTTTAAAGAAAAGAGAAAAACTTTTAAAAACTTTTCTGAAACTTTTTAGAAAGTTTTTAGAAGGAAAGTAAGACTGTTTAGGTTAACAGTGTATATTTCTAAGTATTTAGAATATGGTTTACTTATGAAAAGCACCAATGACAAAGTGGTCCACTGTGGGAGTAAGTTCTACTGCAGGCATGATTGTTAGAAAGGGTTTAGGACAGAGAGAAAAAAGTTTAGAAACTTTTAAAGAAAAGAGAAACAACCTTTTCAAACTTTTAAAAACTTTTGAAAACTTTTCAGAAACTTTTTACAAAGTTTAGAGAAGGAAAGTTAAACTGTTTAGGTTAACTGTGTATATTCTGAAGTATTTGGTGTATGTTTTCCTTATGAAAAGCACCAATGACAAAGTGGTAAAGCAGTTACAAGTACTTTTCCCACCGCTGCACCACCTATGTAGGAGGCTGGCCTGGCTTATAGTGGGTACCAAAGGTACTTACACCTTGTGCCAGGTCCAGTTATTCCTTATTAGTAGATTATTAGTAGTGCTCTAGCAGGTACACTAGAGATAGCTATAGCATAGCAGCTTAGGCTGAACTAGGAGAGATGCAAAGCTCCCACCATACCACTTATATCATACAGGTACTATATCATAAGAAACACAATACTCAGGGTTACTAAAAATTAAGTCACTTTGGAGGTCATTCTGACCCCGGCGGTCTAAGACCGCCGGGGCCAGGGTCGGCGGGAGCACCGCCGACAGGCCGGCGGTGCCCCGCAGGGCATTCTGACCGCGGCGGTTCGGCCGCGGTCAGAAGAGGCAAACCGGCGGTCTCCCGCCGGTTTACCGCTGCCCTTAGAATCCCCCATGGCGGCGCAGCTTGCTGCGCCGCCATGGGGGATTCTGACACCCCCTACCGCCATCCTGTTCCTGGCGGTTTGCCCGCCAGGAACAGGATGGCGGTAGGGGGTGCCGCGGGGCCCCTGGGGGCCCCTGCCGTGCCCATGCCTATGGCATGGGCACGGCAGGGGCCCCCGTAAGAGGGCCCCAAAAAGTATTTCAGTGTCTGCTAAGCAGACACTGAAATACGCGACGGGTGCAACTGCACCCGTCGCACCCCTGCAACTACGCCGGCTCAATTCTGAGCCGGCGTCCTCGTTGCAGGGGCATTTCCTCTGGGCCGGCGGGCGCTCTTTTGGAGAGCGCCCGCCGGCCCAGAGGAAATGTCTGAATGGCCGCCGCTGTCTTTTGACCGCGGTGCGGTCATTCAGCGGCGGTACCCTGGCGGTACCCGGCCTCCGCCGTCCGCCGTCCGCCAGGGTCAGAATGAGGCCCTTTATTTTCATGACAATGTGACAAAAATATCTCTGAGGATATACTCCCTTAGGAGGTAAGTAAAATACACAAAATGTACACACAAACCAAAATCAGGTAAGTAAAACAGTCAGAAAGAAGTGCAAACACTGTTGAATACAATAGGTTGCAATAGGCCTAGGGGCAACACAAACCATATACTAAGAAAGTGGAATGCGAACCACGAATGGACCCCTAGGCTAGTGTAGTGTGTAGAGGGTCATTGGGAGTGTAAGAAAACACTAAGGGTGTCCAAGATACCCAACCCCAAGACCCTGAAAAGTAGGAGTAAAAAGTGATACTACTTCCCCAGAAACACACTAAACACACAATAGAGGATTCTGCAAAGATCACAACAGACTGCAAAGTACTGAAGATGGATTCCTGGACCTAAGGACCTGCAAAGGAAGGGGACCAAGTCCAAGAGTCGCGAAAGTGTCCAGGGGTGGCAGGAGCTCAATAAATCCCAGATGAAGGTGCAAAATGGATGCCTCTGGATGGAAGAAGCTGAAGATTCTGCAACAACGGAGGATGCTAGGAACGTATCCTTTGTGCAGAACATGTCCACCGAGTGCTGCAGGATGCAGAATTGTTTTGTTTGAGAAAGACTGCAAACAAGCCTTGCTAGCTGCAATGGTCGTGGTTGAAGAAAAAGGGTGCTGCCCGGGCCCAGGAATGACCAGGCTATCGCCACTTGGAAGAGGAGACAGAGGGGGCCCTCAGCAACACAGAGAGCCCACACACAAGAATGCAGCACCCGCAAAAGTGGGTCCCCTGAAGCCGGAGCTCAACTCAGGAAGTTGAGCAATGCAGGAAGGAGTTCTGGGGACCTGGGCCAGGTTGTGCATGAAGGATTCCTTGCAAAAGTGCACAGAAGCCCTAGCAGCTGCACTCCACACAGTGCACAGGGTTACTGTCTGGAAAGGGGAGGCAAGGACTTACCTCTTCCAAATTTGGACAGTTGGACCACTGGACAGTTTGGGTCACTTGAGTCCACCACCTGTGTTCCAGGGGCCATGCTCGTCAGGATGGGAGGGGTCCCAGAGTACCGGTGATGCTGGAGTTTGGTGCCTGCTGGAGCAGGGGGATGATTCTGTCAACCCACAGGAGATTTCTTCATGACTTCCAATCCAGGGGGATTGGGGGGCACCTCAGCCGAATACGGGAACACCCCCACTGGTTCTGGATGGGGCAACATGCCCATTGCTTCATCCTGGGGAGTGAAAGGCCACAGTCTCTGGAGCGGGTGACTTGGTCACTGGTTCTGGAGGAGCAACATGCCCATTGCTTTGTCCCGGGGAGTGCATGGCCACAGTCTCTCAATGGGTGACTTGCCCACTGATTCTGGAGGGGGTAACATGCCCATTGCTTTGTCCTGGCTAGTGCAAGGCCACAGTCTCTCAAGTGGGTGACTTGCATACTGGTTCTGGAGGGGGCAACATGCCCACTGCTTTGTCCTGGTGAGTGCGAGGCCACAGTCTCTCAAGTGGGTGACTTGCCCACTGGTTCTGGAGGGGGCCAACTCACACATCAGCCCCTGGAGTGTGGCCTACATGGCTTCCGCTGGCGGTGACGGCTTCACTGTGGTGGTGGTTGGAGGAGCCTACTGGGCAGCCCCTGCACTGTCCGATGGCTGCATTGTGGTAGTGGTTTAAGGAGCCTTCTGGGCAGCCCCTGCACTGTACGATGGCTCCGTTGTGGTTTGAGGAGCCTCCTGGGAAGCCCCTGCACTCCCTGATGCCTGCACTTCCACAGCTGGCAGTGGGGGCCCGGTGACAGCTGCTGGTGCTGAGGGTGTTAGCCTGATAGCTTGTGCTGGTGCAGAGTGCCTTGTCTCCTCCTGTCCGTGGGTTGTTGATCCCTTACCCTTCCTGAAAGGGGTGGATGTGCTCTTCCCCTCGCTGCTGGTGGTGTAGGCTCCTTCACCTTGTTCACAGATGGTGCAGGCTCCTTCCCCTTCTTCACAGGTGGTGCAGGACCCTTCACACTCTTCCCTGGTGTTGCAGGACTCTTCACACTCTTCCCTGGTGGTGCAGGACTCTTCACACTCTTCCCTGGTGGTGCAGGCCCCTTACCCTTCCTCCCTGGTGGTGCTGGCTCCTTCCCCTTCTGTGTTGTAGGTCTGGTATCCTTACCACCATGAGTAGGTGGTACTACCACTGTCCCTGTGGACTGTTTGGCTGAGGTGCTGGGCTGTGTCCTTGGTACCCTGCCCATATGTGTAGGACAAGGGGGGAGAGGGAGGGAAGAGGTCAATTTGGGAAAGGAAAAGCTTTTTAGGGACATTGGGGTGGGAGGATGGAGGAGTAATGGGTGTGGAAGATGAGGGAGTGGTTGTTGGAGGTGTATGTCTGCTGGACTTCGGTGCAGGTGCATGGGCTGTATGCTGATGTGAGGCGGGTGGTTGTTGGGTGTGTTAATGCTTGTGTCCCTTAGGAGGGGGGACAGACACAGTGGTAGAGGACACAGGAGACACGTGCATGGTTGTTGAGCAGGTGTCTGCCAGTCAGGTATGTGTTCTGCTTGGTGTAGTGATGCTGATAGTGGATGCAGATGTAGTGAATGTGGGTGTGAGTGTGGACGTGACTGGGAGGAAGGTGGAGAAGGAGGAGGAAGGGGAGACAGTGGAGGTTGTGGATGTTGTTGTGTCTGCAACTGTATGGTGTTTGTGTGAGTGCCTGTGGGATGAAGTGTGGTGCTTGTGTTTGCCAGTGCCACTCTTGTGTGTTGCCTTGTGTGCATGTTCATCTGTATGTGTGCCTGGGATGGGTTGGGGTTGAGGGGAGTGGGACTGGGAAGTGGTAGTTGGAGGGGAGTTGGTAGAAACAGGGACAGTGGCTGCCATCAGAGAGGAGGCAGGGCCTCAATTGATCTCTTTTGGGCCGCCAATCCACCCTGAATGCCGGGCTCATTGGGGCAGGGCCTGAGGTGCCTGAAGCGAAGGAGATGCCCACCCTCCCGGGTGCGTGGACACGGGCAACTTGTTGAGGGGCTACTGGGAGAGAGGTGCTGGTATGGAGGGTGGCGGCTGTACCTGCAGCTGGGGTGGTCACAGAGATGTCTTCCACCACCAGGGAGCTCCCATCTGAAGAGGTATCAGAGTCTGTTTTGTCCCCCGAGTCTCCACCATGGTGCTCCCCTCACCCTCCATTCCACTGGTTCCCTTGGCGTCGGAGGAAGATGCTAATGCACATAAGGACAGGATGACACCGCACTCACCACCAACTGCGGCACACCTGGGACCTACGCAGCTCTGCCTAGAACTGAATACTAGCAAGCTAGGTAACCAGTATATTCCATTCAACCCTTAACCTCCAGAGGACCTACGCTGCTATGTCTCGCCTGGCCTTGGGGCACCCACTAACACACAACCACCACACAGATACCACCCCACCAGCCATAAGTTGTAATGATAGCCACTGTACAAACCCCCTTGTGGCTGCTGTGATGCCCTAATGCATCCATCCAGCTCAGGGTAGGCCACCACCAGTATGAGGGCCATCAGGTGGATCCGTGTCCGACGGTCACCTCTTCCTCATTGGGAGGCCACCCCCAGCTGGGCCTCCTCAGTCTTGCATGCCCAGTGTCTCAGATCCTCCCACCGTTTCCGTCAGTGGGTGCTCCGCCTGCCATAGACCTCCAGGGTCCGCACGTCCTTGGCGATAGCACGCCATATTCCCTTATTTTGATGGTCGCTGACCTGCAGAGGGAATACAGACAGGAGAACACCATTAGACAAACAGTCCAACTTGTCACACAAATGGCCCACCATACCCGTTTGCATCTCCATTGGTACACATATAGCCCAGCGCACACCATGTACACCGCCACAAGGAAATCCACCTCCTTACAAGATGCCTCCACACCTAACTCCATGCATTCATGCCACATGCATCGTGCCCACAGTGTACTCACCTGTTGGTCTGGAGGCCCATATAGCAGTCCATACTGGGGTAGGACCCCATCTGCCAGTCGCTCCAACTCCTCCGAAATGAAGGCTGGGGCCCATTCCCCAGTCACATGGACCATGGTACATTCCAGGCACAGGTCACAGCAGCACATGCAGTGTAGGTCCTCTCCTATGGAAGGTCAGGAAACAAGTGTGGAATGTGAAATAAAATGGCGGTCACGACTGCGGCAGTGCAGATTGTCACCGCCGGCATAGATCCCCATTGGCCACTTAGATATATACCACTGCGGATGAATAGGAGACGGAAACATATCCCTGTGTACAGACTCCTGGTGGGCTTGGCTACACTGGAGGACAGACACTTTATACTCACCTATAGACTGGACAGGGCCACAATCACAGAGCTGTGTGCCCAGTTGTGCAAGTTCTATCACTGCTCCATTTCCTGGCAACTGGTTCTTTCCAAGTGACATTGGGATTGGCAGCAGGAATGTCAAAGCCAATGTTTTCAATAGGGTTGGCAAGAATCTTGTCTGCCCTGATAAAACACATGTGCAGCTACATTGCTTTCCCCCAGGTGGAGGATTTGGCCACTGTGAAGGCCAGGCTTTATGCAATGGGACATATCCCCAATATAATTAGGGTGATTGACGGAACACACACTATGTTAGTCCCCCCCCCGGCAAAATGAACAGGAATCGTAAGGGTTTCCACTCCATGAATGTGAAGATGGTGCCTTGAGGACCAGTACATCTCCCACGTCAATGATAAGTATCCTGGGTCGGTGCATGATGCCTTTGGAATAGCAGCAACCCAAATTTGATGTCCCAACTACAGAAGCACAGGGTGTGGCTAGGTGAGCCTTGGCACCCACCCAGTATATGTTGGTGAATGTCTAACCGCTGGCCCTATAGGATAGTGTGTGGCTAAATGTTGCCCCTCAATATTTGCAGGTGACTCTGGTTACCCAAACCTATCATGGCTGTTGACCCCTGTGAGGAATGCCAGGACAAGGGCAGAAGAACGTTATAATGAGGCACATGGGTGAACCAGAAGGATAATTGAAAGGACCTTTGGCTTCCTGAAGGCCAGGTTCAGGTGCCTCCCTCTGACAAGTGGATCCCTATGCTACTCACCCAAGAAGGTCTGCCAGATAGTAGTGGCATGCAGCATGTTGGACAACCTGGCCCTCAGATGCCATGTACATTTTCTGCAGGAGGAGGAGACTGGAGATGCCCCTGTGGCAGCAGTGGACCCTGAGGACAGTGAGGATGAGGAGGCTGAGGATGAGGATGTGGACAACAGAAACATTGGTGATACGTCAGTACTTCCAATGACACACAGGTGAGACAGTGCAACTTCACATTTCTATGAGTATTGGTGTATTCTGTGTGGCAATGGCATGCTGTCATCACCCACTTCTTTTCCCTACTTACTGTTACCTATGGATATTCAATTTACAGATGTTGGTGATATGACAACAATGTCCTGATGTGATCACAACAGCCAACAACAGGTCATTAATTCTATGCTCATACTATGTACAGTTTATTTGCAATGGTTGTAGCTGTTTCAATCAATACAAATTTGCAATACATGAAATACTAGTGGTCGAGTTTTATCCAAGGGTGTTTATTGTTGTGCTAAAATATAGAGGGGAAGGTGCAATGGAATGGGTTGATGATGGAGGAAAGTCTAGGGTATTGTTCCAGTCTATTTGTAGCACAGGTGCAGTGTCCATAGGGATATAGGAAGGGGAGCAATGGCAGTTCAAGGTGGATAAGGTGCCTGAGTGGGACACAAGGGTGACAATCAGTAGAGTCTCATTTCCTGGCAGTGGTATAGGCAAGTGTCTCTGGCTTCTGTCTGGTTTGCAGGGAACGTTTGCAGGGTGGTTCACCTTCTACAGAAAGAGGGATGCTTGTGGCCTGTGGGTCCTGTGGTGTGGCCCCCTGGCCACTAGTGGCAGCAGAAGTGGAGGGATGGTCGATGGACTGGCTAGTGGTAGGTGCCTGCTGGTGTGCACTTGCCTCCCTCATGATGTTGGCCATGTCTGTCAGCACCCTTATTATGGTGATCAGGGTGGTGTTAATAGCCTGAAAGTCCTCCCTGATCCACTGATACTGTCCCTCCTGCAGCCGCCTGTTCTCCTGCACGTTGTCTAGGATCTGGCCCATTGTGTCCTGGGAACCCTGGTAGCCTCCCAGGACCTCTGAGAGTGCCTCCTGGATAGTTGGTTCCCTGGTCCTGTGCTCACCCTGGCGCACAGGAATCCTCCCAGTTTCCCTGTTGGCCTGTGCCCCTGTCCCCTGAACAGTGTGCCCACTGCCACTCGACCCCAGGTCCCTGATTGTCTTGGGGCCAAAGTGTGGCCTGGGGTCCCTGTACAGGTGGGCAAACTGCTGATTGATGTTGTAGGAGGCTGGCCTGGTTTGTAGTGGGTGCCAAGGGGTACTTACACTCTGCACCAGATCCAGTTATCCCTTATTAGTGTAGAAGAGGTGTTCTAGCAGCTTAGGCTGATAGAAAAGGTAGCTTAGCAGAGCAGCTTAGGCTGAACTAGGAGACATGCAAAGCTCCCACTATACCACCAGTGTCATATGCACAATATCATAAGAAAACACAATACACAGATATACTAAAAATAAAGGTACTTTATTTTTATGACAATATGCCAAAAGTATCTCAGTGAGTACCCTCAGTATGAGGATAGCAAATATACACAAGATATATGTACACAATACCAAAAATATGCAGTAATAGCAAAAGGAAGTAATGCAAGCAATGTACAGTCACAAACCATATACTCCAAAAGTGGAATGCGAACGACGAATGGACCCCAAACCTATGTGAGCTTGTAGAGGGTCACTGGGACTGTAAGAAAACAGTGAGGGTTAGAAAAATAGCCCACCCCAAGACTCGGAAAAGTAGGTGTAAAGTGCACCTATGTTCCCCAGAGAGCACAGAAGTAGTGATAGGGGAATTCTGCAAGGAAGACCAACACCAGCAATGCAACAAAGGTGGATTTCCGGACGAGGTACCTGTGGAACAAGGGGACCAAGTCCAAGTGTCGTGACAAAGTCGAGATTGGGCAGATGCCCAGGAAATGCCACCTGAGGATGCAAAGAAGCTGCCAGCGGATGGTAGAAGCTGTGGATTCTGCAAGAACGAAGAGGACTAGGAACTTCCCCTTTGGAGGATGGATGTCCCACGTTGTGAAGAAGCTTGCAGTGGTGTTCCCACGCAGAAAGACCACAAACAAGCCTTTCTAGCTGCAAGGGTCGCGGTTAGGGTTTTTGGATGCTGCTATGGCCCAGGAGGGACCAGGATCTTGCCAATTGTGTGAGGAGACAGAGGGGGTGCCCAGCAAGACAAGGAGCCCTCACAGAAGCAGGCAGAACCCGCAGAAGTGCAGGAACAGGCACTACGAAGAGGAGTGAACCGGAGCTCACCCAAAGTCACAAAAGAAGATCCCACGACGCCGGAGGACAACTCAGGAGGTTGTGCACTGCAGGTTAGAGTGTTGGGGACCCAGGCTTGGATGTGCACAAAGGAAATCCTGGAAGAGTGCACAGGAGACAGAGCAGCTGCAAATCACGTGGGACCCAGCAATGCAGTCTAGCGTGGGGAGGCAAGGACTTACCTCCACCAAACTTGGACTGAAGAGACGCTGGACTGTGGGAGTCACTTGGACAGAGTTGCTGAGTTCCAGGGACCACGCTCGTCGTGCTGAGAGGGGACCCAGAGGACCGGTGATGCATTCTTTTGTTGCCTGCGGTTGCAGGGGGAAGATTCCGTTGACCCACGGGAGATTTTTTCGAAGCTTCTAGTGCAGAGAATGGCATTGGGGAGACAATTCCATGATCTTAGACATGTTACATTGCCATGTTTGGAGTTACCATTGTGACGCTATACATAGGTAGTGACCTATGTACAGTGCACGCGTGTAATGGTGTCCCCGCACTCACAAAGTCCGGGGAATTTGCCCTGAACGATGTGGGGGCACCTTGGCTAGTGCCTGGGTGCCCACACACTAAGTAACTTAGCACCCAACCTTTACCAGGTAAAGGTTAGACGTATAGGTGACTTATAAGTTACTTAAGTGCAGTGGTAAATGGCTGTGAAATAACGTGGACGTTATTTCACTCAGGCTGCAGTGGCAGGCCTGTGTAAGAATTGTCAGAGCTCCCTATGGATGGCAAAAGAAATGCTGCAGCCCATAGAGATCTCCTGGAACCCCAATACCCTGGGTACCTCAGTACCATATACTAGGGAATTATAAGGGTGTTCCAGTATGCCAATGTTAATTGGTGAAATCGTCACTAGCCTGTTAGTGACAATTTGGAAAGCAAAGAGAGAGCATAACCACTGAGGTTCTGGTTAGCAGAGCCTCAGTGAGACAGTTAGTCGTCACACAGGGAACACATACAGGGCACACTTATGAGCACTGGGGCCCTGGCTGGCAGGGTCCCAGTGACACATACAACTAAAACAACATATATACAGTGAAATATGGGGGTAACATGCCAGGCAAGATGGTACTTTCCTACAGATGTGTCCTGGGGACAAAGGTTTGGGTATGGCGGGTGTGTGCTGCGGTGTTGGATCCTGATGTGAGAAGCTCTGTGGTGGTTGGTCTGTGATTGTGCTTGGGTTACTGTAGGAAAGTAACAAGCAAGGCTTGTTTGCGGTCTTTCTGCGTTGGAACACCTCTGCAAGCTTCTTCACGACGTGGGACATCCATCCTCCAAAGGGGAAGTTTCTAGTCCTCTTCGTTCTTGCAGAATCCACAGCTTCTACCATCCGCTGGCAGCTTCTTTGCATCCTCAGCTGGCCATTCCTGGGCATCTGCCCAATCTCGACTTTGTCGCGTCAATTGGACTTGGTCCCCTTGTTCCACACGTACCCTCGTCTGGAAATCCACCTTTGTTGCATTGCTGGTGTTGGTCTTCCTTGCAGAATTCGCCTATCACGACTTCTGTGCTCTCTGGGGAACATAGGTGCACTTTACACCTACTTTTCAGGGTCTTGGGGTGGGCTATTTTTCTAACCCTCACTGTTGTCTTACAGTCCCAGCGACCCTCTACAAGCTCACATAGGTTTGGGGTCCATTCGTGGTTCGCAGTCCACTTTTGGAGTATATGGTTTGTATTGCCCCTATACCTATGTGCTCTCATTTCAATCTATTGTGACTGTACATTGCTTGCATTACTTCCTTTTGCTATTACTGCATATTTTTGGTATTGTGTACATATATCCTGTGTATATTTGCTATCCTCATACTGAGGGTACACACTGAGATACTTTTGGCATTGTCATAAAAATAAAGTATCGTTATTTTCAGTATATCTGTGTATTGTGTTTTCTTATGATATTGGGCATATGACACCAGTGGTATAGTAGGAGCTCTGCATGTCTCCTAGTTCAGCCTAAGCTGCTCAGCTATAGCTACCTTCTACCAGCCTAAGCTGCTAGAAACACCTCTTCTACACTAATAAGGGATAACTGGTCCTGGTACAGAGTGTAATTACCCCTTGGTACCCACTGCAAGCCAGGCCAGCCTCCTACATTGGTTGTGCAGCAGTGGGATAAGTACATGTAACAACTTACCACTTTGTCATTTTGTACTTTTCATAAGAGAATAATATACAAAACAAGTTCAGTGTATGTACACCTAACCAAAAAGTTTTGCTTTTCTTTTCTTACTCTATTTACTAAGTGCTGAAAAGTACCTCTAAACTTTCAAAAAGTTTCTAAAAAGTTGAAAACGTTTTTTTTCTGTTCCTTAAAAAGTTCTGAAACTTTTTCTTTCTTTTTCTGTCCCTTAAACCTTTTTCTAACATGTCTGGTACAGGTCCTGCTCTTGATCTGGCCAGCACTGCTTATGACCATCTTAGCTGGAAAGGTGTAAGGAGTCTCTGCATTAATAGAGGTTTAGGCGTAGGGAAGAATCCCTCTAGAGAATTGTTGATTAACACGCTCATTGAAAATGATAAGGCCTTAGCTGGCACATCAGTTGAGAAGTTAGCAGATGGTTCACACTCTGATTCTGGGGCAGCCCCAGTAAGAATGTTAGATGGTATTCTTTCCAATTTACCCCTTAGCAGACCACCTAGCATAACTGGTACTAATGTGAGTTCTCATCACAGTAGGGAAATCATTCCTGCAGGTCAAGTTGTTAGAGTGCCAACTGTTAGGGACAATTTTCCCTCTGTTCATTCACACCATTCTTCTGTGTCAAAGCATGCCCAACCCACCCACCCTGATGACAGAATGTTAGAAAGGGAGCTCAATAGATTGAGAGTGGAAGAGTCCAGGCTGAAGCTTAAACAGCAACAGCTGGCTCTAGACAGGGAATCTTTAGACTTAGAAAAAGAAAGACAGAGGTTGGGGTTAGGGCCCCATGGTGGCAGCAGCAGTATTACAGATAGTAATCCTGTGAAAGAGCATGATTCTAGGAATCTGCATAAGATAGTTCCCCCTTCCAAGGAGGGGGATGACATTAACAAGTGGTTTGCTGCACTTGAGAGGGCCTGTGTTGTACAGGGGGTCCCTCAAAGGCAGTGGGCTGCTATCCTATGGCTATCTTTCAGTGGAAAGGGTAGGGATAGGCTCCTTACTGTTAAGGAAAGTGATGCCAATAATTTTAATGTTTTAAAGAATGCACTCCTGGATGGTTATGGCTTAACCACTGAACAGTACAGGATTAAGTTCATAGAAACCAAAAAGGAGTCTTCACAAGACTGGGTAGACTTTGTTGACCATCCAGTGAAGGCCTTGGAGGGGTAGTTACATGGCAGTAAAGTTTCTCACTATGAAAGCCTGTAAAACTTGATCCTGAGAGAGCATATTCTGAAAAACTGTGTGTCTGATTTGTTACACCAATAACTAGTGGACTCAGATCTGACCTCTCCCCAAGAATTGGGAAAGAAGGCAGACAAATGGGTCAGAACAAGAGTGAACAGAAAAGTTCATACAGGGGGTGACAAGGATGGCAAGAAGAAGGATGGTAAGTCTTCAGACAAGGGTGGGGACAAATCGAAAAATGAGTCTTCATCAGGCCCACAAACACACTCTGGTGGGGGTGGTGGGTCCAAATCCTTTTCTAATCAAGTCAAGAAACAATGGTGCTATTTATGTAAAATAAAAGGCCATTGGACAACTGATGCCAGTTGTCCAAAGAAAAGCACCAAGCCTCCCACTACTACAACCCCTACTGCTACACAAAGTGCCCCTAGTAAGAGCAGTGGTGGTGCGAGCAAACCTACTAATAGCCAAACCAAGGGAGTAGCTGGGCTCACTTTTGGTAATTTAGTTGGGGTTGGTCTTGTTAGGGAGACCACAGAGGCTGTGTTAGTCTTTGAAGGTGCCATTGATTTGGCCACCTTGGTTGCTTGTCCCCTTAATATGGATGAGTACAAGCAACTTCCCCTAATAAATGGTGTTGAGGTTCAGGCCTACAGGGACACAGGTGCCAGTGTTACCATGGTAATAGAGAAACTGGTCCATCCTGAACAACACCTACTTGGTCACCAGTACCAAGACCAGTACCAGACTGATGCTCATAACAACACTCTTAGCCACCCCATGGCTGTTGTGAATCTCAACTGGGGGGGGGTTTACTGGTCCAAAGAAAGTTGTGGTTGCCTCAGATTTACCTGTAGACTGTCTACTAGGGAACGATTTAGAGACATCAGCTTGGGCAGAAGTGGAGTTGGAGGCTCATGCAGCAATGCTGGGCATTCCTGGGCATATTTTTGCTTTGACCAGGGCTCAGGCCAAAAAGCAAAAAGGACAGGGTGACTTGGATCCTGGAACAATGGATCAAGTGTTCCCTAAAGCTAGGGTTAGTAAAGGTATATCACTACCTACTATCCCTCCCTCTACAGATGATTCAACTTCTGAGGAAGAACAATTTACCCCCAGTGCAGAACCTTCACCAGAGGAGCTGGAAGCAGACACTGCTGAGCTTTTGGGTGGAGGGGGGCCTGCCAGGGAGGAGCTGAGTGTGGCACAGCAGACCTGTCCCACACTAGAGGGTCTAAGACAGCAAGCTGTCAAACAGCAAAATGGGGATGTCAGTGACTCACACAGAGTTTACTGGGAGGACAGCCTCTTGTATACAGAGGCAAGGGACCCAAAACCTGGAGCTGCCAGGAGATTGGTTATTCCCCTGCAATACAGAGAGTTCCTCCTAACTCTAGCCCACAACATTCCCTTGGCTGGACATTTGGGGCAGATGAAAACATGGGATAGGCTTGTCCCCCTCTTTCATTGGCCTAGAATGTCAGAGGACCCAAAATAATTTTGTAAGTCCTGTGTCACCTGTCAAGCCAGTGGCAAAACAGGTGGCACCCCAAAGGCACCCCTTATTCCACAACCTGTGGTTGGGGTTCCCTTTGAAAAGGTAGGGTTTGACATAGTTGGCCCCCTTGACCCTCCTACTGCTTCAGGCAATAGGTTTATCTTGGTGGTAGTGGACCATGCCACAAGATATCCTGAAGCAATTCCTCTAAGGACCACTACAGCTCCTGCAGTGGCAAAGGCCATCCTGCAAATCTTTTCCAGGGTGGGTTTCCCAAAAGAGGTGGTATCAGACAGGGGTAGCAACTTTATTTCTGCATACTTGAAGGCCATGTGGAAGGAATGTGGTGTAACATACAAATTCACCACGCCCTATCACCCACAAACAAATGGACTGGTTGAGAGGTTTAACAAAACTCTCAAAGGAATGATAATGGGACTCCCTGAAAAACTCAGGAGGAGATGGGATGTCCTGTTACCTTGCCTGCTTTTTGCTTACAGGGAGGTACCCCAGAAGGGAGTGGGCTTCAGCCCCTTTGAACTCCTATCTGGGCACCCTGTAAGAGGTCCTCTAACACTTGTAAAGGAGGGTTGGGAACAATCTTTAAAAGCTCCTAAGCAAGACATAGTGGACTATGTACTTGGCCTAAGATCCAGAATGGCTGAGTATATGAAAAAGGCCAGCAAAAACCTTCAGGCCAGCCAAGAGCTCCAAAAGCAATGGCATGACCAGAAGGCTGTTCTGATTCAGTACCAACCAGGACAAAAGGTGTGGGTCTTGGAGCCTGTGGACCCAAGAGCACTCCAAGACAAATGGAGTGGTCCCCACATTATTGTTGAGAAAAAGGGAGAAGTCACCTACTTGGTTGACTTGGGCACTGCCAGGAGTCCCCTTAGGGTGTTCCATGTCAATCTCCTGAAGCCCTACTATGACAGGGCTGATCTCACCCTGCTCATGGCAACAGATGAAGGACAGGAAGAAGAGAGTGACCCTCTTCCTGATCTCTTCTCTTCCACAGAACAAGATGCTCTAGTGGAAGGTGTAGTTTTGGCAGATTGTCTTACTGCTGAGCAGAAAGACCACTGCATAAATCTCCTGGGTCAGTTTTCTGAACTCTTTTCTACTGTGCCAGGCACCACTTCTTGGTGTGAGCACACTATAGATACTGGAGACAGCATGCCTGTCAAAAGTAAGATCTATAGGCAGCCTGACCATGTCAGAGACTGCATAAAACAAGAGGTGCAGAAAATGCTTGAACTGGGAGTGGTTGAGCACTCTGAAAGTCCATGGGCCTCTCCTGTGGTACTTGTACTAAAGCCTCATTCCAAAGATGGGAAAAGGGAAATGAGGTTTTGTGTAGATTACAGAGGTCTCAACCAGGTAACTAAAACTGATGCTCACCCTATACCCAGGGCAGATGAGCTAATAGATACACTGGCATCTGCCAAGTATCTAAGCACCTTTGATTTGACTGCAGGGTATTGGCCGATCAAGTTATCAGAAGATGCTAAAGCAAAAACTGCATTTTAGACTATTGGAGGGCACTACCAATTCACAGTAATGCTCTTTGGTTTGAAAAATGCACCTGCCACTTTTCAGAGGTTGGTGAATACAGTCCTGCAAGGGTTTGGGACTTTTAGTGCAGCATATCTAGATGTTATAGCTGTTTTTAGCTCCACCACCTGGTCCACCTGTGGAAAGTTTTGGAGGCCCTGCAAAAGGCAGGCCTCACTATCAAGGCTTCAAAGTGCCAGATAGGGTAGGGGAAAGTGGTTTATCTGGGAAACCTGGTAGGTGGAGAATAGATTGCACCACTTCAGGGGAAAATCCAAACTATCATAGATTGGGTTCCCCCTACAACTCAGACCCAGGTGAGAGCCTTCTTAGGCCTCACTGGGTATTACAGGAGGTTCATAAAGAACTATGGCTCCATTGCAGCCCCTCTTAATTACCTCGCTTCAAAGAAAATGCCTAAAAAGGTATTGTGGACAGCTAGCTGTCAGAAAGCCTTTGAGGAGCTGAAACAGGCTATATGCACTGCACCTGTCCTAAAAAGCCCATGTTACTCGAAGAAATTAATTGTCCAAACTGATGCATCTGAATTAGGGGTAGGGGCAGTATTATCACAACTCAATTCCGAGGGCCAGGATCAACCTGTTGCTTTTAAAGCAGGAGGTTGACCCCTAGAGAAAAGCATTGGTCTGCCATAGAGAGGGAGGCCTTTGCTGTGGTCTGGGCACTGAAGAAGTTGAGGCCATACCTGTTTGGCATTCACTTCATTGTTCAGACAGACCACAAACCTCTACATTGGCTAAAACAAATGAAAGGTGAAAACCCTAAATTGTTGAGGTGGTCCATATCTCTACATGGAATGGACTATACAGTGGAACATAGACCTGGGAGTACCCACTCCATTGCAGATGGACTCTCCAGATATTTCCACTTAGACAATGAAGACTCATCAGGTCATTGCTAGTCTTATTGTCCTTCGTTTGGGGGGGGGGGGTTGTGTAGGAAAGTACCATCTTGCCTGGCATGTTACCCCCATATTTCACTGTATATATGTTGTTTTAGTGTATGTGTCACTGGGACCCTGCCAGCCAGGGCCCCAGTGCTCATAAATGTGCCCTGTATGTCTTCCCTGTGTGATGACTAACTGTCTCACTGAGACTCTGCTAACCAGAACCTCAGTGGTTATGCTCTCTCTGCTTTCTAAATTGTCCTTAACAGGCTAGTGACCAATTCCACCAATTCACATTGGCATACTGGAACACCCTTATAATTCCCTAGTATATGGTACTGAGGTACCCAGGGTATTGGGGTTCCAGGAGATCTCTATGGGCTGCAGCATTTCTTTTGCCACCCATAGGGAGCTCTGACAATTCTTACACAGGCCTGCCAATGCAGTCTGAGTGAAATAACGTCCACGTTATTTCACAGCCATTTACCACTGCACTTAAGTAACTTATAAGTCACCTATATGTCTAACCTTTACCTGGTAAAGGTTGGGTGCTAAGTTACTTAGGGGGTGATTCCTACCCTGGCGGTCCGAGACCGCCAGGGTAGGGGACGGAGGAAGCACCGCCAACAGGCTGGCGGTGCTTCTGGGGCAATTCTGACCGCGGCGGTAAAGCAGTGGTCAGAAAAGGGAAGCCAGCGGTTTCCCGCCGGTTTCCCGCTGCCCCGTGAATCCTCCACGGCGGCGCTGCAAGCAGCGCCGCCATGGGGATTCCGACCCCCTTCCCGCCAGCCTGGTTCTGGCGGTTTTCACCGCCAGAACCAGGCTGGCGGGAATGGGTGTCGTGGGGCCCTCTAACAGGGCCCCACATTGATTTTCATTGTCTGCTTGGCAGACACTGAAAATCGCGACGGGTGCAACTGCATCCGTCGCACACCAGCAACTCCGCCGGCTCCATTCGGAGCCGGCTTCCTTGTTGCTGGTGCTTTCCCACTGGGCGGGCGGGCGGCCTTTTGGCGGTCGCCCGCCAGCCCAGCGGGAAAGTCAGAATGACCGCGTGGTCTTTTGACCGCGGTACGGTCTTCTGGCGGTTCCCGCCAAAGTAGGAATCAGGCCCTTAGTGTGTGGGCACCCTGGCACTAGCCAAGGTGCCCCCTCATCATTCAGGGTAAATTCCCCGGACTTTGTGAGTGCGGGGACACCATTACACACGTGCCCTATACATAGGTCACTACCTATGTATAGAGTTACAACGGTAACTCCGAACATGGCCATGTAATATGTCGAAGATCATGGAATTGTCACCCCAGTGCCATTCTGGCATTGGGGAGACAATTCCATGATCCCCCAAGTCTCTAGCACAGACCCGGGTACTGCCAAACTACCTTTCCTGGGGTTTCACTGAAGCTGCTGCTGCTGCCAACCCCTCAGACAGGCTTCTGCCCTCCTGGGGTCCAGCCAGGCTTGGCCCAGGAAGGCCGAACAAAGGACTTCCTCTGAGAGAGGGTGTTTCACCCTCTCCCTCTGGAAAAAGGTGTCAGGGATGGGGAGGAATAGCCTTCCGCAGCCTCTGGAAATGCTTTGATGGGCAGAGATGGTGCCCATCTCTGCATAAGCCAGTCTACACCGGTTCAGGGATCCCCCAGCCCTGCTCTGGCGCGAAACTGGACAAAGGAAAGGGGAGTGACCACTCCCCTGACCTGCACCTCCCAGGGGAAGTGCCCAGAGCTCCTCCAGTGTGCTCCAGACCTCTGCCCTCTTGGAAACAGAGGTGCTGCTGGCACACTGGACTGCTCTGAGTGGCCAGTACCAGCAGGTGACGTCAGAGACTCCTTCTGATAGGCTCTTACCTGCGTTGCTAGCATATCCTCCTTCCTAGGTAGCCAAACCTCCTTTTCTGGCTATTTAGGGTCTCTGCTTTGGGGAATTCGGAAGATAACGAATGCAAGAGCTCATCAGAGTTCCTCTGCATCTCTTTCTTCACCTTCTGCTAAGGAATCGACCGCTGACTGCTCAGGACGCCTGCAAAACCGCAACAAAGTAGCAAAGATGACTACTGCAACCTTGTATCGCTGATCCGGTTGCCTTCTCGACTGTTTTCCTGGTGGTGCATGCTGTGGGGGTAGTCTGCCTCCTCTCTGCACTAGAAGCTCTGAAGAAATCTCCTCTGGGTCGACGGAATCGTCCCCCTGCAACTGCAGGCAACAAAAGACTGCATCACCGTTCCTCTGGGTCCCCTCTCAGCACGACAAGTGTGGTCCCTGGAACTCAGCAACTCTGTCCATGTGATTCCATCAGTCCAGTGACTCTTCAGTCCAAGTTTGGTGGAGGTAAGTCCTTGCCTCCCCACACTCGACTGCAGTGTTGGGGACCGCCTGATTTGCAGCTGCTCCGGCTCCTGTGCACTCTTCCAGAATTTCCTTTGTGCACAGGCAAGCCTGCATCCCCGACACTCTAACCTGTAGTGCACAACCTCCTGAGTTGTCCTTCGGCATCGTGGGATCTCCTTTTGTGACTTCGGGTGAGCTCCGGTTCACTCTTCTTCGTAGTGCCTGTTCTAGCACTTCTGCGGGTGGTGCCTGCTTCTGTGAGGGCTACCTATCTTGCTGGGCTCCCCCTCTGTCTCCTCCCGCAATTGGCGACATCCTGGTGCCTCCTGGGCCACAGCAGCATCCAAAAACCCTAACCGCGACCCTTTCAGCTAGCAAGGCTTGTTTGTGGTCTTTCTGCGTGGGAACACCTCTGCAAACTTCTTCACGACGTGGGACATCCATCCTCCAAAGGGGAAGTTCCTAGTCCTCTTTGTTCTTGCAGAATCCACAGCTTCTACCATCTTGTGGCAGCTTCTTTGCATCATCAGCTGGCATTTCCTGGGCATCTGCCCAATCTCGACTTTGTCGCGACTCTTGGACTTGGTCCCCTTGTTCCACAGGTACTCTCGTCCTGAAATCCACCTTTGTTGCATTGCTGGTGTTGGTCTTCCTTGCAGAATTCCCCTATCACGACTTCTGTGCTCTCTGGGGAACGTAGGCGCACTTTACACCTACTTTTCAGGGTCTTGGGGTGGGCTATTTTTCTAACCCTCACTGTTTTCTTACAGACCCAGCGACTGTCTACAAGCTCACATAGGTTTGGGGTCCATTCGTGGTTCGCATTCCACTTTAGGAGTATATGGTTTGTGTTGCCCCTATACCTATGTGCTCTCATTGAAATCTATTATGACTGTACATTGCTTGCATTACTTCCTTTTGCTATTACTGCATATTTTTGGTATTGTGTACATATATCTTGTGTATATTTGCTATCCTCATACTGAGGGTACTCACTGAGATACTTTTGGCATATTGTCAAAAAATGTAAGTACCTTTGTTTTTAGTATATCTGTGTATTGTGTTTTCTTATGATATTGTGCATATGACACCAGTGGTATAGTAGGAGCTCTGCATTTCTCCTAGTTCAGCCTAAGCTGCTCAGCTATAGCTACCTTCTACGAGCCTAAGCTGCTAGAAACACCTCTTCTACACTAATAAGTACCCCTTGGTACCCACTACGAGCCAGGCCAGCCTCCTACAGTTACCTGCTGTCCAGTGGTCCCTGATGGGCCAGTTAGGTCCTCCAGATCCAGAAGTCCAAAGTTATTGTCATCACTGGGGGCCTCTTCTGTTGGGGGACTGGATAGTGGTGGCACCGCCTCTCCACTGACATTGGATGGGGGACCTGTGGGGATGTAAGTGATGTATTATGCTTCAAGTGTATGACATTTGTACATCCCTAGCTTCCCCTCTATGGTTGGTGTTGCCTTTTTGCTTTTGCTTGTGTTTGGTGATGTATTGTGGGATTGCTAGTTTCCCTATGCTGCACATGCTTTAGTGATGGGTGTACATGCAGGGCTGGGAGGGGTGTCCATGCATTGGTATGGCATGCAGGGCTTGGCATTGGGGTTTGGCGGATGTGTAGGTGCAGTGTGTGGGTTGTGGTGCAGTGATTGGAGAGAGGGTGTGGGTGTGAGATGGCATACAGGTTTTAGGGGGGTGATGATTGGTAAATGTTGACTTACTAGTGTCCAGTCCTCGGGCTACGCCATCGAGTCCCTCCGGATGCAGTAATGCCAGTACTTGCTCCTCCCAGGCTGTGAGCTGCGGGGAGGAGGTGTGTCTAGTTGTCTCTGTGCTCTTCTTCTCAGTCTCCTGGTGGCAATTGGTGTTGTCAAAGGGTTGTGGGTAATTTGGGTGTGTGTTTTATAGTGGTGTGGGTGTGGTATGTGTATGGGTGTCAGGTGTGTATACTTGGTATTGGCCAGTGTTGTATTGTTTCGTATGTGGGTGCCCCTTCTCTGTGTGACGGTATGTACTGCCAATGGTTTACCACTGTTGAATATCGGCCGTGGTGATTTGTGGGTCAAAATGTGGTGGGCGTTGTTTTGTTGGAGGAACGGTATGGGTTTTGAGACCGGCAGTTTATCACTGACCTTTGAGATAGAGGATTTGTGTATGTGGCTGTATTCTGTCGGATTGGTGTGTGTGTGTCATAATATGGATGACGGATATCTGCCATCACAGCTGTATGTTGGTGGCCGTGAGCATGGCGGTAAGCGGGACTTACCTCCAATGTCATAATGAGGGCCAGTTTCATTGTTTAGCATTGCTATATTTGCAAAGTTTTTGCCAATGTGTGTTATGTGCAATAGTATTTTCATGCACTTCTCCCAGTTGTGACCACATGATATGTCAATTATGCCAGTGTACTGACGATTACAGTGGCCAGTTCACTCACTCTATGTGATGTCAAATCCAGTACATAAGCAGATACAAATACAACTCAACATCCGGACTGTCATATTTCTGCAGCTGATTTTGGTAGTGGTTGATTCCCATTGCTCTAGTCCACTCAATATTATGTGTTCACACTTACATGTGTAGAAAGGCAGAATGGGGAGGTGAATCTTTTTTGTAGGTCCAGCCGAGGTAGGTGGTAAAATACTGGTCATGGGAGACCCAGACACATGCATGGATCCATGGTCATCCCCAGATGTTGGTGTTAGCCTGCATTACCTTTGGCCATGCCTTTAATTGTCCAATATTGTCTAGGGCAGTTGATGATCTCCACACAGTATGCACTACCACGTACCAAATGAGTGACATTATGTCACAACTACCATTTCCCAATCCATGGTTGCATGTCACAGTGGGAGAACATTGGCCATCATTACGACCTTGGCGGGCGGCAGAAGTTGCCCACCAAGATCGGAACGCCGGGCGGCCGCCAATGCAGCCGCACTTCCGCCATTGCCATTTGGAGATCCTCGCCGGCCCAGCTGGGATCTCGGCCACAACACAAGAGCCGGCTCCAAATGGAGCCGGCGGTGTTGCGACTGTGCGACGGGTGCAGTTGCACCCGTCGCGCTTTTCACTGTCTGCAGAGCAGAAAGTGAAAAGCTGCACGGGGCCCTGTCAGGGAGGGTGCTTCCGCCGCGGTCGTAATGCCTTGTGAAGCACCGCCAGCCTGTTGGCGGTGCTTCCTCCGGAACAGCCCTGGCGGTCTTCGACCGCCAAGGTTGTAATGACCCCCATTGTGTATATATGTGATGGCATTGTGCCAAATTTGTGCACAGAACACATGGATCTTGATTTGTGGTTGGTTCTCTGCAGTCCAGCTACACACCTTCCTGTACTGTACAATGTCTATTAGAAGGGAAATCGGTACACAATACTTGGGGCCTCCTGCACTTTATGGTTCCATCAAACTAGAAATGCACACAAGTTGACTAGCCAGTACACAGTCACACTTACATCATGGGTTGTAAGGATTCTTCTCTGTTTTCAGGATGGTATTTGTGTGTGCTGGAGCACCTTCCAGCCAAGTCTGCTGCCTCAGTGGCACGGTGAGTGATGAATGTGTGTAGCATTACACATCACACATGTGAGATAGGAGTGACTTTGCATATTATTTTACATTTGTACAGTTACATGTCATCTGCCCATTGGCCATGGTTTGTCAGCTTAACCCTAATCCCTAGTGTGTGAGCCATAATACTGCTGATGGCCCATGTGTATTGCATGCAAACACCCCACAATGGACATGGCACACCTCCCTAGCACCCGGAGATGTTGTACAGATTTCCTGCCTGCCATGCATGGCTGAGTGCCTATATATCATGCAACATCTGCAAAATTGGCTTCAGATGTATTCACATGAATATTAGGGTAATTTACATTGCATGAGTAAACTGAAGCATGGTGCATGAAAGTGTAACTGCCCTAATCCTGCAGTTCCTAGCTGTGTAGGCAGACAGTGATCTGTATTGTGTGCCTATATTTATTTGTTAATGTGTCTGTTAGGAACTTGCTGTTTGCGTACCTACAAGTAGGCCATTTCCAAATTGTCCATCCTGGAATCGTTGGTTGATGATGGATTTCCAGGCTATGAAGGCATCATGCACACTGCCAGGGTATTTGGCCACCATATTTAGGATCACCCCACGATGGTCAACAATGGCCAGTACATCGATGGAGTGGATAAGCATTATGTTGCGTTACAGGTGGGCAGTTGCAGCAGGAGGAAAGAGTGGCACTTATGTGCAGTCCATGGAACCTAGCACACGTGGAAAGCCAGCAATGGCATAGAAACTTTATTTGATTTTCTGCTGCAGTTGCTACGTGCTGGGGAAGAGGATGTGTTGAGGTCTGAGCCCGATAATGGCATACAAGACAGAGAGGAGTGCTGGGAATGATGGCTGTGAAACTCCTGCCACTCAAGTTGCAGTTGTCTGGAAGGACCCTGAGGCCAGAATGTGAAGCACGATCATGAGCTTGGTCTGTGTTGGGATATTTGTGACCCTCACAACCGTTGCCTGCAGTCTGGGAGCAATAAGGTGTAGTAGCTGCACAATGGACTCTCTCCATAGACATTAATAGATGATTGCTTCTTCCTCTCAGAGTCCAATCAGTGAGGTACACTGCCTATATATGTGCACCCTTCTGCTGCGCTAACTCTGAGGTGTGGGTGGTGGTGATTATGTTGGTGATGGTAGAGGTCGTAGTGATAGTGGTGGTTGTGGTAGTCTTCTTGGTGCTCCAAGCTGAAGTAGGAGTAGGTACATGGTATCCTAGAGCTTGCCAGGCTGATTGGTGTCTATTCTCCTTATTCGCCTGTGCCAATGCATAATTTTTAAGGCTGGCCTGATCAGTCGTTATTTTTCTGCTGCATTGCAGACTTTGGGTGACTTTTGCAAAGAACATGTCATTTTCCAAAAAGCGCATAAATACGGCTGTGTCAGTCCTGTGTGATTTTTTGAGGGGGAGCGCCTACCTTGCACATCATTGTCGGTATCTGACGCAGCCAGATCCGATGGTGTGAATGGGATGTTTAAAGTGGGGTTAAAAGTGACACTAGAAACCTCTAGAGTTACTTTGTAGATTTAGGGGGTGATTCCGACCCCGGCGGTCCTTGACCGCCAGGGCCGGGGTCGGCAGGAGCACCGCCAACAGGCTGGCGGTGCTCCTAAGGGCATTCTGACCGCGGCGGTATGGCCGCGGTCAGAAACGGAAAACCGGCGGTGTCCCGCCGGTTTTCCACTGCCCTGAGGAATCCCCCATGGCGGCGCAGCTTGCTGCGCCGCCATGGGGGATTCCGACCCCCTCACCGCCATCCTGTTCCTGGCGGTTTCGACCGCCAGGAACAGGATGGCGGTGAGGGGTGTCGTGGGGCCCCTGGGGCCCCCTGCAGTGCCCGTAAGAGGGCCCCACTTTGAATTTCAGTGTCTGCTTAGCAGACACTGAAATTTGCGACGGGTGCTACTGCACCCGTCGCACACCTTCCACTCCGCCGGCTCCATTCGGAGCCGGCTTCCTGGTGGAAGGGTGTTTCCCACTGGGCTGGCGGGCGGCCTTTTGGCGGTTGGCCGCCAGCCCAGTGGGAAACCCAGAATGACCGCCGCGGTCTTTTGACCGCGGTACGGTCTTCTGGCGGTTCCCGCTTGGCGGGCGGCTCCCGCCGCCCGCCAAGCTTGGAATCACCCCCATGGAGTTGTTCTTGTACAACCGCTGCATCAAGAAAAATAATGCAGCGGCGCAAGAACCTTACAAGTGAAGCCCAGAGAGCGGCATGGTCACTGTGTACGAAGGAACACCATTTTTTTTTAAAGCCTGAGGCCTTAATTTTTAGTTAGGCATAGTGGTAATTATAATGTGTCAGGGTAAAGAGCAAATGTATTTATATACAGTCTGATAATGAGGTAAAAAGCACATGTGATATATATATTCTGTGCTAAATACTGCATGGACATGGTCCCATGTGTATTTATCATATACTGTTTACCTCATGTAATATGTACCAGATGAGAAAAATAACATACATAGTAAACTAAACTCAATTACAAATATAAGAGGTCTTTGAAAACCAGTAGAAAATACCTTTTCATAATACCTACAGTCAAAGGAGGTGGTACAAGTCCTTGAAAGTATAGGTCATGTAGGAAACTCTGGAAAGCAATACAACAAACTAAGATTGACACAAAAAAGGACAGTACATTCACTGTTTGAGCTGAAAAAGTAAAATCGCACAAACTCAAGCACACAGGGCCAAACCTACATAAACAGCCTAGGATAGATGAGACTCTCACAGATTGATTGTAGCAGCTCAAACCTCCATTTTACTGTTCACTTCCATGGATGCAGCACTGCTAGTCCCATATATTAGGCTGTCAGATCCATGTTCTCCTATAATAATCCTTGCAGGCTGAAGATAAAAATGAGTTTACCAAATAACATAGAAATCAGAGTGAGAGCTAGGATTGACAATGAATTGCTGGAACCACTAAACCTGAATCATGTTGAGATCCAGGGGAAATAAAATCTCGATATGAGCACCATATAAAATCTATTATCATCATAGGTGATAACCTGGAGCCCAACATAGGTCTCCGATGCCCCTTTACGTTACTGAAAATGCTAGCAGTGCTAGAGGTCTTTGTAACAGGCACATTACAACAGACAATATGATTGGTGCATGATATGTCTCAACCAACTGTCATGAAAATACTCAAATAAGTGATCCTTTACTGTAGGAAATTGGGCTATTAGTTGTGCAGCCTGCACAAATAATAGGTCCACAATACCCTTATTAGGAGCCTAGCATCCTAATGCAGTGCTTAACTCTCTGAAGGTAGCAAGGAAGAGCAGCCAAAGGCTTACTCAGGGAGGTAGTGCAGGCTAGTAAACAGGATGCACTGGCATGCAATAATAACACTCAATAACTGATTGTCCAGTCAATACTCTTTCTTTAGAAAAAGGAGTACATTTATTACACACACACTACTTAATATTACACAATAATTTGCAAATATGTATATTGACAAATGGAAAATACTATATATGACATTGTGTAATCACCTGTGACACCCTAAAGGGGTCACACAAACATATCAAGAGTCTATTGGTTTTGTCAAGGATTACAAGCATTAAACCATATGTTATGATTACTATTTTGTACTCAAATGCAATTGTTAAAGAATCATACTCCTGCATGAATGTACTTATTAACGCTAATAAATCATTTATTCTATGTGCAGGCTCTGTAATGGTACATTACAGGAACCAGTAAAGCAATTGTAATGAATACAATGAGTTTGTGTATTTTTTATACATTTATAACCATCAAACGGCAATTATAAAAAACAAACCTGTAGAGGGCATCACATTTCAAATACATTGCATTGTAACCATACACTTGGCCCCTGGAGAGAGCTTTAATACATCTATTACCTTTATCTACCTTTAGGACTGGGCTCTGATCCTGAGTTGAGACAGGGAAATATGAAAACTCAGGATAACCTATAAGGTATACAAATACCATTTTGGAAATTGCATAAATGATTTTCCCACACAGGTTACACTCCAATTCCAGGTGTCAATGGTCTCTGTTGGCCAAAGTGGAGCGGAACTGCACTCTAAGGCAGTTCTCTTCCTATCTGTATAATAAAGTGTCACTATAGATAAAACAGTAAATCACACTGACATTAACATTATAAGGCCTATCCCAGGTGAATATTTGTACCTGGAAAGTCCCCATTGTGCCAGGCTACCTGTGTACAGTTACCTGTCTGTGCATGACAGTAGTCTCACAGGAGCAGTAGTGCATACATGTGAGTACACATGTGTGCACATGTGTAGACAGCCAAGTGCCCCTTACTCTTGCTGACTCGCAGTAACCTTATCTGAAAAGGCAGACATTGGTGATAAACGCACACCGTCCATTGGTCATGTGATTACTGTGGGTGAGACACCAGTAGTTAGATTCACCCACAGTGAAAAGTCCAAAATCTGGTGATCCAAAGAGAAAAAAATCGAGACATACTGATTGTGCGCAACCCAAATGCATCATTTGCTAATAGTGATTTCTCCATAGATACCCACATAGCCAAAACCAGAAAAGCAAACTTGCAAATTTCTTGACCCTAGGATCAATTGGCTGCACTAATGTACAAGTGGTGGCTTCAAGTAGATAGGATCAAGTGTGATGCAACTATAAAGTGAAGCATACTGTTAATATGCAAATGCTGTTGAATGTTGACTTGTGTATACTGAACTGCTGACTGGGTGTTCCATGTAGGAGCAAAATTAGTCATACTATGTGAAACACATCCCCTCTTTATACATGGTTGCTTGGTGAGTAGCAGACAAATCTACCCTTCCTGTACAAGATTACAATGCATTATGATTGTTGTGGTACATGGTTGCTTAGTAAGAAGCAGACAAATCCACCCTTCAACAATCAAGATTACAATGCATTATGATTGCTGTGTTTCAATCTCAATACATGCCAGCATTAACACTAGAGAGTTGTTTCCCCTATGTCAGCACATTCACTGCTCACGTTGAATATGTGTAGCATATTATATCAGCCACTCTTCCCAATAATGGTGATTCTCAGAGAAGTCCATTTTTTAATAGCCACTTAAAAGAAATTGAGTTGTTGTTTGAGCGAAATCTGAGACCTTCTCAAGCAATAGCCACAATTGTTGTCAGGGTGAACCACAAAAGTGACCAAATTAACCTGTGCTTAACCCTCTGGTAGCCTGACACAAACACAGTCATGTGTAACTTAGAGACAATGTGTAAAATATGTATGCAGCACTCAAACACAGCATAAGAAAACTCCCATATCAATTTCTACAAAATAGAGTACATTTTAGAAAATAAAATGACACCAAAGTTTCAAAAATCTAATCAGTCAATCCAGAGTTAAGAATTTTTCAAGTTTAAAAAGAAAAATAGTGCTTAGAAGAACAAAGCACCAACCACGGGTACATGGTCAAAGGAGACCACTGCAAAGTGGAAAGTTAATCCCAACCACGATGGAGCATGGGATGGCAACACAGAGTGTATTGGGCCTAATATCAAGTTACGTTTGCACTTAGAAGAAGCTTTAAATCAAAATGTCTAGAATTCAAAAGGGATAAGGCAGACCACGATGGTAAGGCACATTCAAATTTGCATTGCAGTAAGTGTGGCTGGAGTCCACCAGCCACTCTTTCCTATGGTGCCGTGGCGGCAGATGGGAATCCTTGGTGGAGTCAGCTGGACTCAGGCGGTTTATTGTCTACTGTACAGCCAACATCTATATCGGGGGGAAACAACTGCAAAGGCGGCAGAAGGAGTTTACATTGACAAAGTGCTGGCGGAGACGTTACCAACAACAGGCCCCAAGCTGTCTAGAGTTTCTAACCTCTCAGTTTTCTCAGAGACGTGAGCAACAGCCCCAATTGTGAGGCACCCTACTTTCACTCTACCTCCCACCAGTCCAGGGCTGGTAAGGTCCTGGACAAAGGGGCTGAACGGAGGACAGGTGTGAGTTTTTGCAGCCACTGCCCCATCATCTGGGCTGTGATACCCTCATTTTCAGAGTGGTACTTCCAGAAACCTTAACTTTCAGGGTTTCCTGGGAGCCAGCGTCTCCCAGCTCTCCTAACAATGTGGTATGTAATTTCGAAGATTGCAGTCAATAGGCATCTGAGTCTGAGATTCCCTACACATCTGTCCAGTATACTGCTCTGGAGTAACCAGCCTTACCACTACCATCACCCTTTATGTAATGGATGCTAGATTTATGAAAATGTGATGCAACACAACATAGCAAGACAATCTGCTGCTCTGTGTCACATGGCGAGAGCAGGAATGCGTCTCTACTAAGAGATGGCATAATCCTGCTCTCTTCCTGCACTAGCACACACAGTGAAGCCTAGTGCCAATGTAGGCACCCTTGCATCAGAGTGCAAGGGTGCTTGCATTGCCAGCAGGATTGTTTTTGTACAGGAAGGGAAAACTCCCTACATAAAACAATCCGTAGAGGCTGTTCTTACTTTCTACTTGTGCTGCAGAATGTAGAACTAGGAGAAATAAAGTTACATCTTGTTGTGCCTTCCTTTGGATGGGATAGGTTTTTGAGGTATTTTCAGCTTTACTAGTGGTTGTACACCTGCGAATGCGCCAACATTTGTGGGTGGTTGCATATGAACACCCAAGCTCCACCCATTAAATGTCTTCTCAGGGCAGAGAACCACAAGGCAGCAACTTGGGAAGTATTGGGATACCCTAGAATTTCTATGCCATGCAGAGCCATGCAAGGTAGCTATGCGTGACATAGTGAATCTCATTTAAGGCTTGTGCTACCCTTGCATTACCTTGCGTGACACAAGAACAATGCAATCCAAACATAAATATGGCTCTTCGATGCTTGGTGAATAGCAGACAAATGTATCCTTCATCAACTAGATTGCAGTGCTTGTTGTAGTCCAATCTCAATACATGTCAGAATTAACACTAGAGAATCATTATTCTCTATATTAGCACGTACATTAATCAATTTTAATATGTCAAGCAAATTTCATCAGTCATGCTTCACAATTATGATGATTCTTAGCTAAGTCAAATTTTTAATAGCCTCATGTGAGAAACTGAGCTCTTGGTTGTGTGGTTGTGAGCCCTTCTCAAGCAACAGCCACAATTCTTGTCAGGGTGAATCACAAAAGTCACCAAATTAGGAAGTGCTTAACCCCATCCAGAAGCTTGACACAAAAGCAGCCAGGCCTAACTTAGAGGCAATGTGTATACACAGCACTCAAACAGGAATAAAGTGGAAGTACAACACAAGTAATCTCCCACACCAATTTAGAAAGAAAGAGGATAATTTAATAAATAAAATGACACAAAAATGACAATGATCCAATCAGTAAGTGCAGGGTTATGCATTTTTTAACTTTAATCTGGAAAAAAATATTAAAAAGAACAAAGGCCTAAACGCGGATATCTTGTTGTGCAAGAAGTGGCCAAAGTCTGTACCCTTTACTAGGGCTCACCAATGCTAAAGTGCATGTGCTTACTACTTACAACATGGTAACATTGGCTTATACCCAATTGACATATTTACTTTACTTATACGACCTTAGCAAAATGGTACTACATATACCCAGGATCTGTAAATTAAATACTACCAGTGAGCCTCCAGCACTGATTATGCTACCCATTTAGGTGGCCTTTTCAAACTTGTCTCAGGCCTGCCACTGCAGCCTCTGCGGGCAGTTTTGAACTCCCATTTTGACCAAGCAATATAAATCTTTTGCCAGGCTGAAACTATCTTTTTTATTCTTATTCATCACCCCTATGGAAGGCCCTGGACAGCCCAGATGGCAGAGTGCAGTGTATTTGAAAAGTATGGCATATACTTTTAAGTATTACATGTCGTGGTAGTGATAAAAAATGTTTTTTGCACTACTGCAAGGCCTAGCCCTCTCACATGATAGGTTTGAAGTTACCTTATTACATTTATTAAGCTGTAACTTCCAAAAGGGAATGGTACTAGTTTATGTTTAGTGACTTTGGAATTGTAATGGGAAATCCTCTCTCAGGGTAAAGTCAGATTTTTAATTGCAATTTGGAAAATGACACTTTTAGAAAGTTGGCATTTTCTTGCCTTAGCTATTTGGTGCCTGTACCTTCTCTCTGAGTTAGTTGACTGGGTGTAGTTGACAGTTGAATTTTGTGTATTCCTCCTAGACCGCCACAGACACTAGAGAGCTTAGGTGTACCTGGATTGGCCTTCAATGGTAGGATGGGAGGGAGGAGCTAGGCACAGCCCTACTTACACTTTTACAGCCCGTGTCCTGGCGTCACAGATAGGGCTGCATACCTCTGTGGTTAGCCAGGAGCCAAAGCCAGGACAACTGGACACTTGGGCATTTCAAAGGTGAGCCTCCTGAAACTTCTCCCACTTCAAAGGCTGAACTAGGTATTAGTATTGGACCACAGACATCCACTCTCCAGTAGAATAGGAAGAGGGATAGCTATGGTGCTGAAAGGACTGTCACTCTGTTGGACTGTAGCTCTAAAGGACTGCTGCCCTGCTGACATGCTGCCCCTATGCCTGGGTGAGAAGGACTGGACCTGCATCTGTTTAACCCAGGACCATACAGTGACTCCAAGGGCTAGTTAGCTGACCTACTGACTTGAGCTTCAGAGACAGAAAGTTCCAGCAACCTCAGCCCTAGCACTTGACTCTGTCATTTATGAGTCTATCCTGCCGATTGGTGCCACACAGCCCTGGACCGTTGGGAGAGGGCCTGAGGTGCCATTCCATCCTCTGTAGAACCAGTGGAACTGAAAAATATCCTCTGTTGCTCCTCTGTGCATGGCAAAATCCTGAGCAGGACTGAGGCATTGTCACTGCTGAGTGGATCATCTCTGTTGCAGAGCCCTTCATGGCATCACAGCCTGTCGCCTCATTGGAATCTCGCCTGCTTGATGCATCCTTGGTGAAGGCGCTTGCATTCCTCATCAACAGCTACCTTGCTGACGACAACGGACTCTGCTTTGCATTTCTGCAGCTCCTTGAAACTGAAACATTGCCCTAATGCGTGAAGCATCCTCCACAACAGACTTGACATCGCAAGTCCTCATTGACAGGATCCTGGACGATGATGCAGGACCTTGAACCACAGCCTCACTGCCGCTCAGAGCCAACAGTACTGGCCTAAATGGGTCCCCATAGCTGGTCTCATGCTCTATCGTGGCTGTCCTGAAATGGTGACTTTATCTTAACCCTGCGTGACCTGATATCCACAGTTGACGCTTGTGCTTTTTGGCACTATTTTCATTGAACTGTTTCAACTTGTCTATCTCTGCTTCTTCTAATCTGATTTAGAGTCATTTGGTGGTGTGTCTTCACTCTTTTACTGTTTGAATTGTTGCAAAATACTTTACATATTACCTCCAGGATAGTCCTAAAACCTCTGTAGCAAGCTACAAGAGGGCTGGGCACAGGTTAATTTGGGGTTTGCTGTGACTTCACCCTGACAAGGATTGTGGCTGTTGCTTCAGTAGGGCTTCACCCCTCAACTTGTAACCCAATTCTTTACAAGGACTCACTCAGTCTGGATCCAGGTGCAGGTTCAAGATGGTTAGACCCTTTTCTGTTCCTGAGATAATGAACAGGAAGCCAGTCAACTAGCCTTGGTGTCACTCTGGTAGTCCTGGATTCAAGCAGAAAAGCAGATATCTAACAACAGGGCAGTCTTCTGTGGACACTGGACAGGCCTCAGACAAGAGGGGAGTCCTCCTAGAGCAGAATGGCAATCCTTTGAAGTACACAGCAGGTTTCTGTCAGCAGGGCAGCCCTTTGAAAGGCCTTCGTAGGTCCAGAAGTGTACTGAAGATTGGGCCTGAGGGTCCTTTTTTAAACCAGAAGCCAGCTTTGAAGTGGAAGAAACTTCTAAAGTTTTCTTCCCACAGATGGTTCAGGAATTTTCTGCTTCTGTGCCCTAGACCCAGGATGCCTGGAGTTACAAAGGGCTATTGTGAAGTTTGTTGTGCACTGAGGTAGCTACTATAAAGGGTAAATGGGGCTATGGAGAGCTCTGCCCCTACCATCTTGACAGAATGGCCCATCCTCCCACATCCACTCCCCCTTTTGATATACTGTCTGATAGGAAGACACAAATACCATCTGCAAACTATACATAGCCATGTGGCCAAGGCCACAGTGTCCAAATGGTTAGGACAAGAAAATGGCAACTTTCTAAAGGTGGCATGTTCAGCATTGTGACTTCAAATTTGACATTATCATTAAAGAGCATTGTATATTACAGTTCTTTAGAGAACACACATGACATTTCTACTTGCTCCTAAACAAAAGGCATGATTTATTGAATGTAAGAAGGTAACCCTATGTTATGCTAAGGCAAAGGTAGGCCTGCAGTATTAAAGAGGTTTTAACTATCAGGAAAGTAAAACCTAAAGGTGCATGCCCAATGTTTTAAACATATAGCACCCCTTCCTAAAGACTGTTTAGGGCCTACATTAGTGGTGAAACATGCATTAATGAAGGTTTAGGCCTGTCTAAAGATGTATTTTTCTTGGTCAAAATGGCAGTTTAAAACTGTAAACATGCAGAAATGGCAGGTCTGAGACATAGTTTAAAGGGCTACTTAAGTGGGTGACAAAATAGGGGCTTCATGACCACTAGTAGCATTTATTTACAGGCCTTAGGGACATGTGGCAAATGGCTGTATGCCCCTTTTACCATGTTTATGGGAGAGATCTGAGGTACCTTGCCTCTGGTTAGCAGTGATAAAGAGCACCGAGTCTGAAAACCTACGACAAACTGGTTAAAAACACAGCAGGAGTGAAGGCAAAATGTTCGATGGTTACCCTGCAGAGTGGGACAAGTCCAAAACCACATATAATTCCATTACATTTCTCATGTCTGTTACCTTGGATTCCTCTGACCTTAAGACCTTCCCTCATGTATTCTACTCTGGCTATATTTAGGGTTGTCATTATTATTTTCTTCCCACTGCTTGATGTGTGACAGAGGAAAAAAACACAGCAGTTGCCATACTTTCATGCTTGTGCTTGGCAACTCCCTTATTTACCTTATATTTTAAGGTTTTAACATCAATGTTCTTAATATCACATTGATGTGATCACAGCACTGATTTTGCCCATTACTGCTTTCTCCAGGCATGTTCTTGTTTTTTGGTGGGTTCTTCAGCATGAGATGGCACACTTGATAGGCATGATATCGTGCCACTCATTTGGCCAGGAACTAGAGCTCATGCGCAGTAAACTTTTACTTCCTTAGTGAGCTGGGGCACATGGTGAAAGTGTTTGACAGGTTTCTGTTTATGATGGCTGAGTAAGGTCAAAGATTTCTGTTTGTCTTATTTTACAGTGTTTTGGCTACAGAAAATGACAGCCAGGGCAGTCCCATGCTTGTACGAGGTATTGTTGTTGTTCTTTGGGTTGTCATCAGGTCAATCTCTGTGCTGCTATGACTGTTTCTGCTTTCTATGAATTACTTTTGTCACCCCAGGACCCGCCTTAGACATCAAAACAGGCACTTCCAGATGTTTTGAGCATGTACTATTTTTCAGGTAGTCTTTACCTCACTTGGAAAAAAAGCACTGATTTGGTATTTAACACCACTTCCTTGGGATGCGATAAAAACTCAGAATCGGTATTATTTAGCACACATGTTTCTGAACCCCAAGATTCAGCATTTGCAGAATATGCAAGCTTGTCATTTTTTACACCAAGCTTATATTCAAGACCTATGTCCTTAAGTGTATGATTTTTCATAGTGTTATTGAAAATGTTGGGGGAGGTTTCAGACCTTAAGGTGGGTGGAGGTGCACATCTGTGAAAGGAGCCTACATGAGATCCATTTTTCTGCTTGGAAGTAGTAGAACTATTCTTGAGTATTGCTAGTCTAGACGCTGTTTGAGTTGCAAGGTGTGAGTATTCTGAAAAATGATCAAAGTGAAGCAGAGATAAGTATTCCTACACAGAGAGTAAAATATCCATGAATTTGAAAACACTGCACCAAATAATTCCATGATATTGCCTGTGATTATGGTGTGTGCCTTGAGTGTATGATGTAGACGAGGGGCAGGTATCTGTTCAATCTGTCCAACCATATGTTTACTGCCTTATGGTTGTGTTGCCCACTGCTTGCCAGAGAGTTACTGAAGTACCGGAGGGTTCAACATGGTTTATTCTTTTATTTTTTCCACGTGCAACCACCACCGCAGTTTGCCTCTTGACTTCTGCCTAGGGGAAGGATTTGGTCCTTTAGTAGGATGTACACCTATGTGCACCTAGACAGGGTGGCTTAGTGCTACATTCTAAAGTCCTCTAAGGTATTAAGAGTAGCTTCTAGGCCACCTTGGACTGCCATTCCACATGACGTTGTCAGCCTTGGTACTATCAGACCAAAGATGTGGAAAAATAGAGCACAAGAAGGGGACGCTGCCCATCACTCGATCCCATAGTTTATGTCTATAGACCGAATGCTGGAAAGGGCAACACGGGAAGTGAACACAGATATAGTTCTCTCTGAGAGAAGGCTATCTATAGGCGCTTCCCACTCGTCCCAGCCCACCTACCGATTGTTGAAAGACACAGCAGCAGCAAGTACTAATACTTGTCCATCTTCTGCCTATGTTCCTATATCCACCACTCCCCTCTTAGCTCCACCCATGGTCTCTAGCCCATCAGTATATGAAATTCCAAAATATAAGCGGGCAACCCATTTAAAACCAATTAAAATATCTATTGATGATCCTTCATTAGCCACTACATTAGCTTCTTGACTTAAACTCCCCTATGAGAAGTCTACCCAGTGTGATGATCTTACCACTCCCCCTCTTCCACCAGGAAAAAAGTGGCATCTTTCCCTTGCAGTTTGACAGTATGGTCAGCAATATAGAAACATTCTGACATACTTTAAAAGCTTGCCTTGTTCCCTCACTTTACGTCCTGGACATGGTGGAACAATAATTATAGGGTGTGATCAAAAATCAGTTGTCACCTATGGTAGGGGGCTGGTCATCAGCAGCTCCAGAACCCCCTGAGCCCCAGACAAGGAACTCAACTTTAATAGTTCCCCAAACCTCCCTACACACCAGACGTTGCTCATTATCAGGTAAAATCATCCAGCCAGGTGGTGCCATCCTGTGCACACAATAAAAGCCCCATGGCCAAAGAGCATTGCAAGGGTAAGGATAACCCAGTTAGTCAATCTGGAAGGCCGATTAACTGTTATCTCCAGCTTCCCCCAGAATGTAAGCTTTTGTTAATGGTCTTAAAAGATGTCCCAGCCCATCCGCCACAGTCTGGAGGAGATATTTCGGCCCTAAAAAATGAATTAAACCACTTGCTCAAAAAACCCAGGATGGGCTCACAGAAAGTGTTAGTAGTAAAGAGGGATTCATGGATTGGTATCCATCCCAAGGACTCATCTGTGGATAGGTCTTGATCAACTTCAAAAGACCAAGGATCGCAAGAGATTCTATTACAGCACTTAAGTGAGATACCATCCTGTTTGAACGGAATCAAAGCCCTTCCTTTAGGCTATTTTTATAGACCAGCACTTTTTTTGAAGGCACTAAGACCTATAACCTGACAGTGGCCTGTAACAACAATCTCGGTCAGCAACAGTACAACGTTTACACTTAGAATTCCTTTGAAGCCCTTACACATCTGGATGGACAAGATCAAATAAATATGAATGCAACTAGCGGCATATCAGAAAAGCCATAGAGAGTGTAAGTGAGGCCGTCTAAGACAGTCCATGCACTAGTGGCCATCACTATTGTTGCACCCTTCAATGAGCAAAGAACTGTTCTGCTCTCTTTGTTCGAGCAGACGGCGATGCAAATTACCTCACCAGATCAAGAAAAAGTGTGTTCCTTGGAAAGTCAATTGCAAGCCTCTACTTCTGTTTCTTTTAACTTAGTAACTTGGAACATAGCAGGGTTGAATTCCAAAGTGGTCGTTCCTGATTGGACACGCTTATTGCATAATTTGATCTATTTTTGTTCAAGGCCATTATATAACTATGGTTACATTACTTACTAATTAAATGCAAGTCCTTTGACAAGTGGTAGGACTTCTGGGGGCTTATTGACATAGGTCAAATTCAAGTTAAATCTATGTCTAGAGTAATTAAGCATTGCCTCACTTAACATACATGATCTAAAAATTAAAATGTTTGATGGAAATAGTTGGTTTTGTTTTAATGTGTACTTAAGACCTAGACCTAAGTATTTGAAATCCCAAACTCTTTCCTCGTTATGGCGTTTCATTAACTCAGTCAAGTCTAAATGTATGATAATTATTGGGAAGACATGAATGTCACTTTTGAGCCCATATATATATAGAATCAACTTGGTCACAGAAACAGAAGGCGATAGTTGGGGTATTCCCTCCCTTAGCATTGATCCTTTTGTCCCGTGTACAATAGCAGCCTCCCAATTAGCACGATTTGCCATTTCAACTGGTTTACATGTATGTAACTGCGGATCCATTTCTGATTAGGAGGGTCAGCCAACATTTAGGAGAGGACAACTAGATCCAGAATCAACTATCTCTTGAACTCTGCCTCTGAGTGGGATAAACTGATAGACTTTCAAACAGTGTAGACAGTGACCAATATCCTTTGCATCTAAAACTTACTGGAACTTTATTTAACAAACAATATGCTCCTTTGTTTCCAGCTGTTGCACCCATTTTGGGCAGCAACCTCAGGTGCATTAAATGGCCATCAGTTTTGGGGAATATTGAAGCCTTAACCAAAATGTATAACTTTTTTGCCATAGAGTTTCCAGCCTTCAGTCATTTGCCTCTCCCTAAGATTTCAATTGTTGATGTTTATAGAAATTAGGTTAAAATTTATGTTGACAAAACCTCCCAGAATAAGATCACCTCTTACCGAGGATCATAGTTTGGGTAGGAGTGCTTGCTTCGCAAGGGGCTGTAGTAGGGCCAAAAAAGCCCTTGTGAAAGCAATTAAAACTATAGCCCCAAAAGAGGTTTTAAAAGCTAGAGCCTATTAAAAAGGAAACATACAGAGAGTGCAACGTAAATAGGATGATTCTAACTGGATCAATCTAGTAGTTACAGTGAGGTCAGGCATCAATAGATTGTTCTGGCAAATAATATCTCACTGGAGCGTACACTCAAAACCACAGATAGACCGCTATGTAAATCAGGCAGTCTGGGAGGATCACTTCACTAAACTATATGAAAGGATGCCTAGAGATCCAAATACTGCTATGCTGCCAGACCCATTACCAGTGGATCTCCAATTCTCCCTAGAGGAGACAAAGGCCAGTGTTGTTGTGGTGAAATTGAGTACATCACCCCAGCTGGATAAAATCCAAGGTGAGTTACTAATCCACAAGCTATCAGTCTGGGTTCCCTACACAAAGCTCCTTTGCAACACTATTGCTTTAAGTGCTCCAATTCCAGAAACCTGGAAGGGCACAGAAATAATTCCCATATACAAAAAGAATAATCATTTGAACCCGAGTAACTATAGACCAATAAGCCTTTTGGATATCCTGCAGAAGATCTTTGCAATAATCCTACTGAATAAACTCTGTCACGTGTGAGTGACATAGGGGTTTTGAGCCCTTTTCAAGCAGGGTTTAGAGTGAAAATAAGTACTATTGATCATGTCCTAAGTCTGGTTTTGATTGCTTGGAAATACACTAAATTAACCCCTTCGCTGCCAGGCCTTTTCCCCCTCCTGTGCCAGGCCTTTTTTTGCCTATTTGGGGCAGTTTGCGCTTAGGCCCTCATAACTTTTTGTCCACATAAGCTAACCAAGCCAAATTTGCGTCCTTTTTTTCCAACATCCTAGGGATTCTAGAGGTACCCAGAAGTTGTGGGTTCCCCTGAAGGAGGCCAAGAAATTGGCCAAAATACAGGGAAAAATTCGTTTTTTTTTTTAAAAATGGGAAAAAGTGGCTGCAGAAGAAGGCTTGTGGTTTTTCCCCTGAAAATGGCATCAACAAAGGGTTTGTGGTGCTAAACTCAGCAGCTTCCCAGCTTTCAGGAACAGGCAGACTTGAATCAGAAAACCCAATTTTTCAACACAATTTTGGCATTTTACTGGGACATACCCCATTTTTGCAATTTTTTGTGCTTTCAGCCTCCTTCCAGTCAGTGATGGAAATGGGCATGAAACCAATGCTGGATCCAAGAAACCTAAACATTATTGAAAAGTAGACAAAATTCTGAATTCAGCAAGGGGTCATTTGTGTAGATCCTACAAGGGTTTCCTACAGAAAATAACAACTGAAAAAGAAAAATATTGAAATTGAGGTGAAAAAAACATAAATGTTTCTCTACGTTTTACTCTGTAACTTTTCCCTGCAATGTCAGATTATCGAAAGCAATATAGCGTTACGTCTGCTGGACTCCTCTGGTTGCGGGGATATATAGGGCTTGTAGGTTCATCAAGAACCCAAGGAACCCAGAGCCAATAAATGAGCTGCACCCTGCAGTGCGTTTTCATTCTATACCGGGTATACAGCTATTCATTTGCTGAAATATAAAGAGTAAAAACATTTGTATTTCCAAAAAGGGCACAAGATAAGGTGTTGAGGAGCAGTGGTTATTTGCACATCTCTGAATTCCGGGGTGACTATACTAGCATGTGAATTACAGGGCATTTCTCAAATAGATGACTTTTTTACACACTCTCCTATATTTGGAAGGAAAAAATGTAGAAAAAGACAATGGGCAATAACACTTGTTTTGCTAATCTATGTTCCCCCAAGTCTCCCGATAAAAATGATACCTCACTTGTGTGGGTAGGCCTAGCGCCCGCGACAGGAAACGCCCCAAAGCGCAACGTGGACACATCCAATTTTTGGAAAGAAAACAGAGGTGTTTTTTGCGAAGTGCCTACCTCTAGATATTGGCCTCTAGCTCAGCCGGCACCTAGGGAAACCTACCAAACCTGTGCATTTCTGAAATCTAGAGACCTAGGGGAATCCAAGGAGGGGTGACTTGCGGGGCTCTGACCAGGTTCTGTTACCCAGAATCCTTTGCAAACCTCAAAATTTGGCTACAAAAACACATGTTCCTCACATTTCTGTGTCAGAAAGTTCTGGAATCTGAGAAGAGCCACAAATTTCCTTCCACCCAGCGTTCCCCCAAGTCTCCCGATAAAAATGATACCTCAATTGTGTGGGTAGGCCTAGCGCCCGCGACAGGAAACCCCCCAAAGCGCAATGTGGACACATCCAAATTTTTGAAAGAAAACAGAGGTGTTATTTGCAAAGTGCTTACCTGTAGATTTCGGCCTCTAGCTCAGCCGGCACCTAGGGAAACCTACCAAACCTGTGCATTTCTGAAAACTAGAGACCTAGGGGAATCCAAGATGGGGTGACTTGCGGTGCTAGGACCAGGTCCTGTTACCCAGAATCCTTTGCAAACCTCAAAATTTGGCTAAAAAAAACACATGTTCCTCACATTTCTGTGGCAGAAAGTTCTGGAATCTGAGAGGAGCCACAAATTTCCTTCCACACAGCGTTCCCCTAAGTCTCTCGATAAAAATGGTACCTCACTTCTGTGGGTAGGCCTAGCGCCCACGAAAGGAAATGGCCCAAAACACAACGTGGACACAACATATTTTTTCACAGAAAACAGAGGTGTTTTTTGCAAAGTGCCTACCTGTGGAGTTTGGCCTCTAGCTCAGCCGGCCCCGGGAGGGGGGGGGCAGAAATGCCCTAAAATAAATGTGACCCCCCCAACCCCCCCAGAAATGCAGAAATGGGCAGAAATGGCCTAAATACAATTTGCCCCCCCAGGGGAGCGACCCTTGCCTGATGGGTCGCTCCCCATCTCTAAAAAAACAAAAAAAACAAAAAAAAAACACAATTTTTTTTTCCCCTGGCGTCTAGAGGTCAGATTGGCCTAAAATAAATTTGCCCCCTGCATGACATTGGCGCCAAAAAACAAATCCCAGGTGCCTAGTGGTTTCTGCCCCCTTGGGGGCAGATTGACCTAAAATCGGCCAATATGCCCTCAAGGGGGGCAGAAATGGCCTAAATACAATTTGCCCCCCAGGGCAGCGACCCTTGCCTGATGGGTCGCTACCCATCTCTAAAAAAACAAAACAAAAAAAAAAAATTGCCCTGGCGCCTAGAGGGTTCTGCCCCCCCCCCCCGGGGGCAGTTCGGCCTAATAATAGGCCGATCTGTCCCCAGGGGGGGCAGAAATGGCCTAAAATAAATTTGCCCCCCCAACCCCACACCCCTCCAGGGAGCGACCCTTGCCTACGGGGTCGCTCCCCCTGAGTGACATTGGCGCCAAAAAACAAATCCCATGTGCCTAGTGGTTTCTGCCCCCTTGGGGGCAGATTGACCTAAAATAGGCCAATCTGCCCCCAAGGGGGGCAGAAATGGCCTAAATACAATTTGCCCCCAAGGGGAGCGACCCTTGCCTGATGGGTCGCTCCCCATCTCTAAAAAAAAAAAAAAAACAAAAAAAAAAACACAAAAACAAATTTGCCCTGGCGCCTAGAGTGTTCTGCCCCCCCCTGGGGGCAGTTCGGCCTAATAATAGGCCGATCTGCCCCCAGGGGGGACAGAAATGGCCTAAAATGAATTTGCCCCCCCAACCCCCACCCCACCCCCCGGGAGCGACCTTTGCCTACGGGGTCGCTCCCCCTGCGTGACATTGGCGCCAAAAAACAAATCCCAGGTGTCTAGTGGTTTCTGCCCCCTTGGGGGCAGATTGACCTAAAATCTGCAAATCTGCCCCCAAGGGGGGCAGAAATGGCCTAAATACAATTTGCCCCCTAGGTGAGCGACCCTTGCCTGATGGGTCGCTCCCCATCTCTAAAAAAACAAACAAACAAAAAAAAAAATCACAAAAAAAAAAATTTGCCCTGGCATCTGGAGGGTTCTGCCTCCCCCTGGGGGCAGTTCGGCCTAATAATAGGCCTATCTGCCCCCAGGGGGGGCAGAAATGGCCTAAAATAAATTTGCCCCCCCAACCCCCACACCCCCCGGGAGCGACCCTTGCCTACAGGGTCGCTCCCCCTGCGTGACATTGGCGCCAAAAAACAAATCCCAGGTGCCTAGTGGTTTCTGCCCCCTTGGGGGCAGATTGACCTAAAATCGGCCAATCTGTCCCCAAGGGGGGCAGAAATGGCCTAAATACAATAGCCCCCCAGGGCCGTGACCCTTGCCTGATGGGTCGCTACCCATCTCTAAAGAAACAAACAAACAACAAAAAAAAACACACAAAAAAAATTGCCCTGGCGCCTAGAGGGTTCTGCCCCCCCCCGGGGGCAAAAATGGCCTAAAATAACTTTGGCCCCCCCAACCCCCACCCCCCCCCGGGAGCGGCCCTTGCCTACGGGGTCGCTCCTGGTCGCTCCCCCTGCGTGACATTGGCGCCAAAAAACAGGTGCCTAGTGGTTTCTGGGGCAGAAATGGCCTAAATATAATTTTCCCCCAAGGGGAGCGACCCTTGCCTAAGGGGTCGCTCCCCACCTAAAAAAAAAAAAAAAAAAAAAAATGTTGTATCCCTGGTGCCTAGGGGTTTCTGCCCCCAGGGGGGGCAGAAAAGGCCTTCCCGAAAACATGCCCCCCCTGGGAGCGACCCTTGCCCAAGGGGTCACTCCCTTTTGTCATTATCAGTAAAAAAAACAAAAATCCCTGGTGTCTAGTGGGATTTCAAAAGCCGGATTGCAAGCAATCCGGCTTTTGAAACCCTCGGAGAGACTTCAAAGGGAAGGAAATACATTTCCTTCCCTTTGAAGCCCCTCTGGGCCTCCCCCACGTGATTGAAGCAGAGGGAGGCCCCTGTGACTAATCAGCTCGAGCGCTGACGTCACAGGGGGGGTGGGGGGGGAGTTGGGGGTGGAAGGGGAAGGTCTTCCCCTTCCATCCCCGGTTTGGGGGGGGGGGTGCACGGGAGACGCGCTAGCGCTCCCCCAAGTTCCCCTGTGCCATGGACGAGATATGTTGTCCAAGGCACAGGGGAACTGTAGCCTTGGACGAGATCATCTCATCCAAGGCACAGAACAGGTTAAGGGGTGGACATCTGTATATTGCTATTGTAGACTCCAGAGATGACTTTGATCTAGTACCTATGGGGATGGTATTGGCCACATTAAAGAACCTGGCAGTCCCTGATACACTGCTCCTCTTGCTAAGAAGAATCCACCAGGCCAATTTTGCCCAAGTCCAATGGGGCCCATATGGGCAACTGATTGATCATATTTTGATATTTAGGAGGTGAGGCAGGGATGAGTTCTTGCCCCGACTCGCTTCTCCTTTTATGTTAATTATGTGACAGGATTTTTAGAGGATGGTAATAAACACACACCCAAGCTTGGTGGGGTTTGCATCCCAGCACTTCTTTTTGCAGATCATACCTTCTTAATTTCCCAGTCTCCAATGGGCCTGCAGTTATTATTGAATAGTTTCTATGAGTTTTGTCTATGTAAGGGCCTGAAAATGAATCCTTAAAGAGTAAATACATGGTAATCAGGCCCCATAAGTCCTTCTGGAATACTATGTATTTGAAGGAGGGAACTTTGGAGCATGTCTTTAGTTTCAAATACTTGGAAATCTTGCTGGGTAGTAGACTGTTGTGGTCCCCTCTATTAAATAAGCGGAGGGAAATCCTTTAACATCCAGGTACGGCTATTTAAAAAAAAAATATCAGGCTTCCGATTCTGGAGCTCTATTCTCTACTCTGAAAGTGCATAAGCTGAAGGCCCTATCAACGGCACTCTATGGAGCTGACATTTGGGGGCATGCAAACACTGAGTTACTGACTCTGAGTGAGAACGCTCTCTCCTGCACCTCCCTGTAGGAAAGTACCATCTTGCCTGGCATGTTACTCCCAATTTTTACTTATATGTCAGTTTGTTTTTTCTTGTGTCACTGGGATCCTGCTAGCCAGGACCCCAGTGCTCATAATTGTGGCCTGTATGTGTTCCCTGTGTGGTGCCTAACTGTATCACTGACGCTCTGCTAACCAGAACCTCAGTGTTTATGCTCTCTCTGCTTTTAAAATTGTCACTGCATGCTAGTGACTATTTTCTCCAATTCTTATTGCAATACTGGAACACCCTTATCATTCCCTGGTATATGGTACCTAGGTACACAGGGTATTGGGGTTCCAGAAGATACCTATGGGCTGCAGCATTTCTTTTGCCATCCATAGTGAGCTCAGACAATTCTTACACAGGACTGCCACTGCAGCCTGAGTGAAATAACGTCCATGTTATTTCACAGCCAGTTTACACTGCACTTAAGTAACTTATAAGTCACCTAATGTCTAATACTCACCTGGTGAAGGTTAGGTGCAAAGTTACTAATTGTGAGAACACCCTGGCACTAGCCAAGGTTCCCATAACATTGTTCAGGGCAATTTCCCCGGACTTTGTGAGTGTGGGGACACCATTACACACGTGAACTACATATAGGTCAATACCTATGTGTAGCTTCACAATGGTAACTCCGAACATGGCCATGTAACATGTCTAAAATCATGGAATTGTCCCCCCAAGCCAAATCTGGTATTGGGGTACAATCTCATGCATACCCTGGGCTCCAGCATGGACCCCGGGTACTGCCAAACTAGCTCTCTGGGGTTTTCTCTGCAGCTAACGCTGCTACCAACCCTCAGTCAGGTTTCTGCCCTCCTGGGGTCTGGGCAGCCCAGTCCCAGGAAAGCAGAACAAAGGATTTCCTCTGAGAGAGGGTGTTACACCCTCTCCCTTTGTAAATAGGTGTTAAGGGCTGGGAGGAGTAGCCTCCCCCAACCTCTGGAAATGCTTTGAAGGGCCCAGATGGTGCCCTCCTTGCATAAGCCAGTCTACACCGGTTCAGGGAGCACCCAGCTCCTGCTCTGGCGCAAAACTGGACCAAGGAAAGGGGAGTGAACACTCCCCTGTCCAACACCACCCCAGGGGTGGTGCCCAGAGCTCCTCCAGTGTGTCCCAGACCTCTGCCATCTTGAATGCAGAGGTGTGAGGGCACAATGGAGACCTCTGAGTGGCCAGTGCCAGCAGGTGATGTCAGAGACCCCTCCTGATAGGATCTTAACTGGTTAGGTAGCCAATCCTCCTCTGAGGGCTATTCAGGGTCTCTCCTGTGGGTTTCTCGTCAGATAACGAATGCAAGAGTTCACCAGAGTTTCTCTGTATCTCTCTCTCTTCAACTTCTGCCAAGGAACGACCTCTGACTGCTCCAGGATGCCTGCAAAACCGCAACAAAGTAGCAAGATGACTACCAGCAACATTGTAGCTCCTAAACCTGCTTTCTCGACTGTTTCCTGGTGGTGCATGCTCAGAGGGCTGTCTGCCTTCACCCTGTACTGGTAGCCAAGAAGAAATCTCCTGTGGGTCGATGGAATCTTCCCCCTGCTAACGCAGGCACCAAACTTCTGCATCACTGGTCCTCTTGACCCCCTCTCATCTTGACGAGCATGGTCCCTGGAACACAGGAGCTGGATCCAAGTGACCCCGACAGTCCAGTGGTCCTTCTGTCCAAATTTGGTGGAGGTAAGTCCTTGCCTCCCCATACCAGACAGTAATCCTGTGTACTGCGTGATCTGCAGCTGCTAGGGGTTCTGTGCACTTTTGCAAGGATTCCTTTGTGCACAGTACAGCCCAGGTCCCCAGCACTCTGTCCTGCATTGTTCAACTCGCTGAGTTGACCACTGGCTTTGTGGGACCCTCTTTTGTTGTGTTGAGATGACCGCCATGCTCAGATTTCTTGAACACCTGTTCAAGTGCTTCTGCGGGTGCAGCCTGCTTCTGCATGGGCTCTTTCTATTGCTGATTACCCCCTCTGTCTCCTGCTCCAAGGGGCGACCTCCTGGTCCTTCCTTGGCCCGGACAGCACCCATTATCTTCAACCACAACTTTTGCAGATAGCAAGGATTGTTTGCGATCTTTCTGCATAGAGACAACTCTGCATCCTCCAGCACGCCGTGGGACATCTTCTGACCAAAGGAGAAGTACCTGGCACCTTCTGTTGTTGCAGAGTCCTTGGCTTCTTCCACCCGGAGGCAGCCCTTTTGCACCTTCATCCGGGGTTTAGTGGGCTCTTGCCCCACTGGACACTTACGTGACTCTTGGACTTGGTCCCCTTCCTTTGCAGGTCCTCAGGTCCAGGAATCTGTCTTCAGTGCTTTGCAATCAGTTGTTGCCTTTGCAAAATCCCCTATCTTATCTTTACTGTCTTTCTGGGTAGTAGGGGAACTTTACTCCCACTTTTCAGGGTCTTGGGGTGGGGTATCTTGGACATCCTTAGTGTTTTCTTACACTCCCAGTGACCCTCTACACAATACACTAGGCCTGGGGTCCATTCGTGATTTGCATTCTACTTTTGGAGTATATGGTTTCTGTTGCTCCTAGGCCTATTTTCTCCTATTGCATTTTATTGTGTCCTACAGTATTTGCACTACTTTTCTAAGTGTTTACTTACTTGATTTTGGTTTGTGTGTATATTTTGTGTCTTTTACTTACCTCCTAAAGGAGTATATCCTCTGAGATACTTTTGGCATATTGTCACTAAAATAAAATACCTTTATTTTTAGTAACTCTGAGTATTGTGTTTCTTGTGATATAGTGCTATATGATATAAGTGGTAGAGAAGGAGCTTTGCATGTCTCTTAGTTCAGCCTAAGCTGCTCTGCTTTAGCTACCTCTATCAGCCTAAGCTGCTAGAACACTACTAATCTACTAATAAGGGATAACTGGACCTGGCACAAGGTGTAAGTACCATCAGGTACCCACTATAAGCCAGACCAGCCTCCTACACTCCCTAAGAGTACTCCCCTTATTCCGATGTATTTGCATGTAGCACTAAATAGAGTGATCTGTATTGCCAAGTTAAGGCATCTCCTATACTGGGTGCCGCTTTATTCCACAGAGGAACGCTTGTCTTACAGAAATGCAATGAAAGAACTGCTAGCTCTTGATAAGAACATTTCCTTCAAGTGATTTAGACACATTAGACAGTGGTTACTATGGTGTGGTCTTGGATGGTTCTGGACTAATCCAGAAGTGCTAACATCTGCATCAAAAAAGCACCTTATGACCATGTATTGGTACTACACCAAAGGCAATCTCTACTATAACTGTACTTTAGGGAGACTATCAAAAGAGTTTCTGGCCTTTAAGGCCTTCCCTTAATATGAATCTTTTCTGGATTTGCCGCAATCCCACCTGGCTAAAATTCTGTATCTTAAATTCCGCTACAGTACTCTGGAAACAGGGTCCATTATATCACAGTGGATCACAGGAAGGCCAACAGTACACACTGAGAATTGCCCAATGTGCTTTATACTCCTCAAAAGAAACATCAATCATATACAGTTTTTCTCTTCGGACTATGTAAAGCTGTGAGCGAAGTGGATTCAACCACTATGTAGTCAGCTTGGCGTTAGACACTACCAGGAAGATTCAAGGGTACTTAAAAGTGTCACCTCTGTTGACATTGTGTTTTCCCTGGGTAAATATTTGTTTGCAGTGCAGCTTCTAAGGAAACAGAAAAACCTACAGCTATCGCATTGCAGAACCCTGTGCGGGTTCCTTATTTAAACTTACCATAGAGCTACTCAGGAAGCAAAATGATTAAAAACTCCAGTTTTACTGAATTTTATACTTTTGGATATGTGGTTTAGTATACTACTGCATCTTTATCTGAGCAAGCTACACCAGTATTTTTATACTGGAAACCTTGTCTGCAGTATCCTACATATAGGGCCAGATGTAGCGAAGTGTTTGCTCCTCGCAAACAGTGAAAAACGCCGTTTGCGAGGCGCAAAAGCCTCTTTGCTATGCAGAAATGCATTTTGCGAGTCGGATCCGACTCGCAAAATGCATTTCCGACTAGCATATAGGAAGGAGTGTTCCCTTTCCTATTTGCGACTCGCAATTGTGAGAAAGTAGCCTCTTTCTAGCCTTGTTACCCCCACTTTTGTCCTGTTTGTGAGTATATCTCAGGTGTTTTCACTGTCTCACTGGGATCCTGCTAGCCAGGGCCCAGTGCTCATAGTGAAAAACCTATGTTTTCAGTATGTTTGTTATGTGTCACTGGGACCCTGCTAGTCAGGACCCCAGTGCTCATAAGGTTGTGACCTATATGTACTGTATGTGTTCCCTGTGTGATGCCTAACTGTCTCACTGAGGCTCTGCTATCCAGAACCTCAGTGGTTATGCTCTCTCTGTACAAATTGTCACTAACAGGCTAGTGACCAATTTCAACAATTCACATTGGCATACTGGAACACCCTTATAATTCCCTAGTATATGGTACTGAGGTACCCAGGGTATTGGGGTTCCAGGAGATCCCTATGGGCTGCAGCATTTCTTGTGCCACCCATAGGGAGATCTGACAATTCTTACACAGGCCTGCCAGTGCAGCCTGAGTGAAATAACGTCCACGTTATTTCACAGCCATTTACAACTGCACTTAAGTAACTTATAAGTCACCTATATGTCTGCTAAGTTACTTAGTGTGTGGGCACCCTGGCACTAGCCAAGGTGCTCCCACATTGTTCAGGGCAAATTCCCCGGACTTTGTGAGTGCGGTGACACCATTACACGCGTACACTATACATATGTCACAACATATGTATTGCGTCACAATGGTAACTCCGAACATGGCCATGTAACATGTCTAGGATCATGGAATTGTCACCCCAATGCCCCCCGAGTCTCTAGCTCAGACCCGGGTACTGCCAAACTACCTTTCCCGGGGTTTCACTGCAGCTGCTGCTGCTGCCAACCCCTCAGACAGGTTTCTGCCCTCCTGGGGTCCAGCCAGGGTTGGCCCAGGAAGGCAGAACAAAGGACATCCTCAGAGAGAGGGTGTTACACCCTCTCCCTTTGGAAAAAGGTGTCAGACCTGGGGAGGAGTAGCCTCCCCCAGCCTCTGGAAATGCTTTGATGGGCACAGATGGTGCCCATCTCTGCATAAGCCAGTCTGCACCAGTTCAGGGATCCCTCAGCCCTCTGCACTGGTGCGAAACTGGACAAAGGAAAGGGGAGTGGCCACTCCCCTGACCTTCACCTCCCCTGGGAGCTGCCCAGAGCTCCTCCAGTGTGCTCCAGACCTCTGCCATCTTGGAAACAGAGGTGCTGCTGGCACACTGGACTGCTCTGAGTGGCCAGTGCCAGCAGGTGACGTCAGAGACTCCTTCTGATAGGCTCCTTCAGGTGTTGCTAGCCTATCCTCTCTCCTAAGTAGCCAAACCTCCTTTTCTGGCTATTTAGGGTCTCTGCTTTGGGGAATTCTTTAGATAACGAATGTAAGAGCTCATCAGAGTTCCTCTGCATCTCTCTCTTCACCTTCTGCCAAGGAATCGACTGCTGACCGCGCTGGAAGCCTGCAAAACTGCAACAAAGTAGCAAAGACGAGTACTGCGACCTTGTAACGCTGATCCTGCCGCCTTCTCGACTGTTTTCCTGGTGGCGCATGCTGTGGGGGTAGTCTGCCTCCTCTCTGCACTAGAAGCTCCGAAGAAATCTCCCGTGGGTCGACGGAATCTTCCCCCTGCAACCGCAGGCACCAAAAAACTGCATCACCGGTCCTCTGGGACTCCTCTCAGCACAACGAGCGAGGTCCCTTGAACTCAGCAACTCTGTCCATTTGACTCCCACAGTCCAGTGACTCTTCAGTCCAAGTTTGGTGGAGGTAAGTCCTTGCCTCCCCATGCTAGACTGCATTGCTGGGAAACACGTGTTTTGCAGCTACCCCGGCTCCTGTGCACTCTTCGAGGATTTCCTTTGTGCACAGCCAAGCCTGGGTCCCTGGCACTCTAACCTGCATTGCACAACCTCCTGAGTTGTACTCCAGCTTTGTGGGACCCTCATGTGCAACTTCGGGTGAGCTCCGGTTCACTCCACTTTGTAGTGCCTGTTCTGGCACTTCTGTGGGTGCTGCTTGCTTCTGAGTGATCTCTTTGTCTTGCTGGATGCCCCCTCTGTCTCCTCATGCAACTGGCGACATCCTGGTCTCTCCTGGGCCACAGCAGCATCCAAAAACCCTAACCACAACCCTTGCAGCTAGCAAGGCTTGATTGCGGTCTTTCTGCACGGAAACACCTCTGTACGACTCTTCACGACGTGGGACATCCATCTTCCAAAGGGGAAGTTTCTAGCCTTTGTTGTTCTTGCAGAATCCACAGCTTCTACCATCCAGTGGCAGCTTCTTTGCACCCACAGCTGGCATTTCCTGGGCATCTGCCCACTCCCGACTTGATTGTGACTCTTGGACTTGGTCCCCTTGTTCCATAGGTACTCTCGTCAGGAAATCCATTGTTGTTGCATTGCTGGTGTTGGTCTTCCTTGCAGAATTCCCATATCACGACTTCTGTGCTCTTTGGGTAACTTAGGTGCACTTTGCACCCACTTTTCAGGGTCTTGGGGTGGGCTATTTTTCTAACCCTCACTGTTTTCTTACAGTGCCAGCGACCCTCTACAAGGTCACATAGGTTTGGGGTCCATTCGTGGTTTGCATTCCACTTCTAGAGTATATGGTTTGTGTTGCCCCTATCCCTATGTGCCCCCATTGCATTATATTGTGACTATACATTGTTTGCACTGTTTTCTATTGCTATTACTGCATATTTTGGTATTGTGTACATATATCTTGTGTATATTTGCTATCCTCATACTGAGGGTACTCACTGAGATACTTTTGGCATATTGTCATAAAAATAAAGTACCTTTATTTTTAGTATATCTGTGTATTGTGTTTTCTTATGATATTGTACATATGACACTAGTGGTACTGTAGGAGCTTCACTCGTCTCCTAGTTCAGCCTAAGCTGCTCTGCTAAGCTACCTTTTCTATCAGCCTAAGCTGCTAGACACCCCTCTACACTAATAAGGGATACGGTGTAAGGTGTAAGTACCCCTTGGTATTCACTACAAGCCAGTCCAGCCTCCTACATTGGTCGTGCAGCGGTGGGATAAGTACTTTGGAACTACTTACCACTTTGTCATTTTGTACTTTTCATAAGAGAAAAATATACAAAACAAGTTCAGTGTATGTACACCTAAGAGAAATGTTTTGCTTTCTTCTCTCACTTCTTTACTAAGTGCTGAAAAGTACCTCTAAACTTTCAAAAAGTTCTTAAAAAGTTTTAAAAGGTTTTTTTTCTGTTCTTTAAAAAGTTCTGAAACTTTTTCTTTCTTTTTCTGTCCCTTAAACTCTTGTCTATCATGTCTGGTACAGGCCAAACTCTTGATCTGGCCAGCATAGCTTATGACAACCTTTGCTGGAAAGAAGCAAGGAGTCTCTGCATAGATAGAGGTTTAGGGGTAGAAAAGAATCCCTCAAGACAACTGTTAGTTAATATGCTCATTGAACAAGATAAGACCTTAGTTGGCACTTCTGGTGAGAAATTAGCTGATGGTTCCCAATCTGATCCTGGGGCACCCCTAGCAAAGGATTTGGGAGGGAATCTTTACAACCTGCCCCTTAGCAGGCCACCTAGCATAGCTGGTACTGATGTGAATTCACATCACAGTAATAGTGTTGCTTCTCATCACAGTAGGAGTGTTACTTCTGTAGGCCAGAATGTTAGTGTGCCATCTGTTAGGGCCAGGTCTCCCTCTGTTCATTCTCACCATTCGTCTGTGTCAAGGCATGCCCAACCCACCCTCCCTGAAGACAGAATGTTAGAAAGGGAGCTCAATAGATTGAGAGTGGAACAATCCAGGCTGAAGCTCAAGAAACAACAGCTGGATTTAGATAGGCAGTCCTTTGATTTAGAAAAAGAAAGACAGGGGTTGGGGTTAGGACCCCATGGTGGCAGCAGCAGTATTCCAAATAGTCATCCTGCAAAAGAGCATGATTCTAAGAATCTGCATAAGATAGTTCCCCCTTACAAGGAGGGGGATGACATTAACAAGTGGTTTGCTGCACTTGAGAGGGCCTGTGTTGTACAGGAGGTCCCTCAAAGGCAGTGGGCTGCTATCCTATGGCTATGTTTCAGTGGAAAGGCTAGGGATAGGCTCCTTACTGTGAAGGAAAGTGATGCCAATAATTTTACAGTTCTTGAGAATGCACTCCTGGATGGTTATGGCTTAACCACTGAACAGTACAGGATGAAGTTCAGAGAAACCAAAAAGGAGTCTTCACAAGACTGGGTAGACTTTGTTGACCATTCAGTGAAGGCCTTGGAGGGGTGGTTACATGGCAGTAAAGTTTCTGACTATGAAAGCCTGTATAACTTAATCCTGAGAGAGCATATTCTTAATAATTGTTTGTCTGATTTGTTACACCAGTACCTGGTAGACTCTGATCTGACCTCTCCCCAAGAATTGGGAAAGAAGGCAGACAAATGGGTCAGAACAAGGGTGAACAGAAAAGTTCATACAGGGGGTGACAAGGATGGCAAGAAGAAAGATGGGGAGAAATCTCAAGATAAGCATGGGGATAAGGGTAAAACCAAAGATCCTTCTTCAAATCTTAAATACTCTTCAGGGGGTGGGGATAAAACAAATTCTTCCTCTTCTTCTCAACCTGCACACATTAAAAAGCCTTGGTGCTTTGTGTGTAAAAACAGAGGCCATAGTCCAGGGGATACGTCCTGTCCAGGTAAACCCCCTGAGCCTACCACCACTAATACATCAAGCTCTAGTGCCCCTAGCAGTAGTGGTACTAGTGGTGGGACTGCTGGCAACAGTCAAGTTAAGGGTGTAGTTGGGTTCACTTATGGGTCCATAATAGAAACTGGGGTAGTCAGTCCCAAGACAGTTTCTGTCACACCTAGTGGCATTGGCCTTGCCACACTGGCTGCTTGTCCCCTTACAATGGATAAGTACAGGCAGACAGTTTCAATAAATGGTGTTGAGGCCTTGGCCTACAGGGACACAGGTGCCAGTATCACTTTGGTGACTGAAAACCTAGTGCATCCTGAACAACACATCATTGGACAACAGTATAAGATTATTGATGTCCATAACTCCACTAAGTTTCTTCCCTTAGCTATAATTCAGTTTAGTTGGGGTGGAGTTACTGGCCCTAAGCAGGTGGTAGTATCACCTAGCTTACCTGTAGATTGTCTCTTAGGTAATGACCTAGAGGCCTCAGGTTGGGCTGATGTAGAGTTGTATACCCATGCAGCCATGCTGGGTATCCCTGAGGAATTGTTCCCTCTCATTTCTACTGAAATGAAAAAGCAAAGGAGAGAAGGCCTGAAAACTCAGGATCCCTCTCCAACAACAGGTAAAAAGGGTATCACAGTATCCCCTAACCACCCTGCCAATCAGGATATCATTCCTGTGGTGGGAGAAACCTCTCCTGGGGTGGCACCTGTTCCAAGGGAATCATCAGCTGGCAAAGCTGTGCTCCCTGAGGTAGAAGTACCTCTCTGTGGGATAACTAACATTGGTGACAAGAAGAGCACCATTTTTGTTAACATGGAGCATCCCTCCAACCCTCCCAGAGAAACTTTAGTGCAGAAACCCTGTACTGCCTCACAACACTTAGGACAGCATCCCTGCCCTAGTGTGGAGCTCATAGGACAGCATCCCTGCCCTGCTCCAAATCAAGAGAAACAGCATCCCTGTTCTCTCTTCCAGCCATATGGACAAAGTTTTTGCCCAGCTATGGCGTTATTGAGACAGCATCCCTGTCTGGCATTTTCATCACTACAAATAGGTTCAGTGGACAATTCCCACTCCTCTAAACTAAAACTTACTGATAGAAACTCTGAAAATATATCTTCACATTGTTGCATAGCTAAAAAACTTCAAACAGGGTGGTTTACATCCCCACAGGGAAGTAACCATATAGTGTATGATAAAGGGAGTAACCAGTCTATTGCAGAGCTACTCTCTACTTATCACCACTTAGACAATAAAGTCTCAACTGGCCAAGGTTAGCCTTATTGTCCTTCGTTTGGGGGGTGGGGGGGTTGTGTGAGAAAGTAGCCTCTTTCTAGCCTTGTTACCCCCACTTTTGGCCTGTTTGTGAGTATATCTCAGGTGTTTTCACTGTCTCACTGGGATCCTGCTAACCAGGGCCCAGTGCTCATAGTGAAAACCCTATGTTTTCTGTATGTTTGTTATGTGTCACTGGGACCCTGCTAGTCAGGACCCCAGTGCTCATAAGGTTGTGACCTATATGTATGTGTTCCCTGTGTGATGCCTAACTGTCTCACTGAGGCTCTGCTATCCAGAACCTCAGTGGTTATGCTCTCTCTGTACAAATTGTCACTAACAGGCTAGTGACCAATTTCACCAATTCACATTGGCATACTGGAACACCCTTATAATTCCCTAGTATATGGTACTAAGGTACCCAGGGTATTTGGGTTCCAGGAGATCCCTATGGGCTGCAGCATTTCTTGTGTCACCTATAGGGAGATCTGACAATTCTTACACAGACCTGCCAGTGCAGCCTGAGTGAAATAACGTCCACGTTATTTCACAGCCATTTACCACTGCACTTAAGTAACTTATAAGTCACCTATATGTCTAGCCTTTACCTGGTAAAGGTTGGGTGCTACGTTACTTAGTGTGTGGGCACCCTGGCACTAGCCAAGGTGCTCCCACATTGTTCAGGGCAAATTCCCCGGACTTTGTGAGTGCGGGGACACCATTACACGTGTGCACTATACATATGTGACGACATATGTATAGCGTCACAATGGTAACTCCGAACATGGCCATGTAACATGTCTAGGATCATGGAATTGTCACCCCAATGCCAATGGCATTGGGGAGACAATTCCATGATCCCCCGAGTCTCTAGCTCAGACCCGGGTACTGCCAAACTACCTTTCCCGGGGTTTCACTGCAGCTGCTGCTGCCAACCCCTCAGACAGGTTTCTGCCCTCCTGGGGTCCAGCCAGGCTTGGCCCAGGAAGGCAGAACAAAGGACTTCCTCAGAGAGAGGATGTTACACCCTCTCCCTTTGGAAAAAGGTGTCAGGGCTGGGAGGAGTAGCCTCCCCCAGCCTCTGGAAATGCTTTGATGGGCACAGATGGTGCCCATCTCTGCATAAGCCAGTCTGCACCGGTTCAGGGATCCCTCAGCCCTTCTCTGGCGCAAAACTGGACAAAGGAAAGGGGAGTGACCACTCCCCTGACCTACACCTCCCCTGGGAGGTGCCCAGAGCTCCTCCAGTGTGCTCCAGACCTCTGCCATCTTGGAAACAGAGGTGCTGCTGGCAAACTGGACTGCTCTGAGTGGCCAGTGCCAGCAGGTGACGTCAGAGACTCCTTCTGATAGGCTCCTTCAGGTGTTGCTAGCCTATCCTCTCTCCTATGTAGCCAAACCTCCTTTTCTGGCTATTTAGGGTCTCTGCTTTGGGGAATTCTTTAGATAACGAATGTAAGAGCTCATCAGAGTTCCTCTGCATCTCTCTCTTCACCTTCTGCCAAGGAATCGACTGCTGACCGCGCTGGAAGCCTGCAAAACTGCAACAAAGTAGCAAAGACGACTACTGCGTCCTTGTAGCGCTGATCCTGCCGCCTTCTCGACAGTTTTCCTGGTGGTGCATGCTGTGGGGGTAGTCTGCCTCCTCTCTGCACTAGAAGCTCTGAAGAAATCTCCTGTGGGTCGACGGAGTCTTCCCCCTGCAACCGCAGGCACCAAAGAGCTGCATCACCGGTCCTCTGGGTCTCCTCTCAGCACAACGAGCGAGGTCCCTTGAACTCAGCAACTCTGTCCAAGTGACTCCCACAGTACAGTGACTCTTAAGTCCAAGTTTGGTGGAGGTAAGTCCTTGCCTCCCCACGCTAGACTGCATTGCTGGGAAACACGTGTTTTGCAGCTACTCCGGCTCCTGTGCACTCTTTGAGGATTTCCTTTGTGCACAGCCAAGCCTGGGTCCCCGGCACTCTAACCTGCATTGCACGACCTCCTGAGTTGTCCTCCGGCTTCGTGGGACCCTCTTGTGCAACTTCGGGTGAGCTCCGGTTCACTCCACTTTGTAGTACCTGTTCCGGCTCTTCTGCGGGTGCTGCTTGCTTCTGAGTGGGCTCTTTGTCTTGCTGAATGCCCCCTCTGTCTCCTCACGCAATTGCCGACATCCTGGTCCTTCCTGGGCCACAGCAGCATCCAAAAACCCTAACCGCAACCCTTGCAGCTAGCAAGGCTTGTTTGCGGTATTTCTGCACGGAAACACATTTTCACGACTTTTCACGACGTGGGACATTCGTCCTCTAAAGAGGAAGTTTCTAGCCCTTGTCGTTCTTGAAGAATCCACAGCTTCTACCATCCAGTGGCAGCTTCTTTGCACCCACAGCTGGCATTTCCTGGGCATCTGCCCACTCCCGACTTGATCGTGACTCTTGGACTTGGTCCCCTTGTTCCATAGGTACTCTCGTCAGGAAATCCATTGTTGTTGCATTGCTGGTGTTGGTCTTCCTTGCAGAATTCCCCTATCCTGACTTCTGTGCTCTTTGGGGAACTTAGCTGCACTTTGCACCCACTTTTCAGGGTCTTGGGGTGGGTTATTTTTCTAACCCTCACTGTTTTCTTACATTCCCAGCGACCCTCTACAAGGTCACATAGGTTTGGGGTCCATTCGTGGTTCGCATTCCACTTCTTGAGTATATGGTTTGTGTTGCCCCTGTCCCTCTGTGCCCCCATTGCATTCTATTGTGACTATACATTGTTTGCACTGTTTTCTATTGCTATTACTGCATATTTTGGTATTGTGTACATATATCTTGTGTATATTTGCTATCCTCATACTGAGGGTACTCACTGAGATACTTTTGGCATATTGTCATAAAAATAAAGTACCTTTATTTTTAGTATATCTGTGTATTGTGTTTTCTTATGATATTGTGCATATGACACTAGTGGTACTGTAGGTGCTTCACTCGTCTCCTAGTTCAGCCTAAGCTGCTCTGCTAAGCTACCTTTTCTATCAGCCTAAGCTGCTAGACACCCCTCTACACTAATAAGGGAAACCTGGGCCTGGTGCAAGGTGTAAGTACCCCTTGGTACTCACTACAAGCCAGTCCAGCCTCCTACAGCAATGCAATTCAATTTCCGTTGCAAATGAAATCGCAGTTACCTTCCACTTGAAGTGGATGGTAACGCATTTGCAAACGGGAAAGGGGCCCCATGGGACCCCTTCCCCTTTGTGAATGGAAATAAAAATAATTTTTCAGAGCAGGTAGTGGTCCAAGGGACCACTGCCTGCTCTGAAAAATACCAAAATAAAAGGTTTCGTTTTTTTTTCTAAGTGCAGCTCGTTTTCCTTTAAGGAAAACGGGCTGCAGATAGAAAAAAAAAAAACTGCTTTATTAAAAAGCAGTCACGGACATGGTGGTCTGCTGTCTCCAGCAGGCCACCATCCCCGTGAGTGCCCCTACTCGCAATGGGGTCACAAACTGCGACCCACCTCATTAATATTAATGAGGTGGGTCTTTGCGACCCCATTGCGAGTTGCAGAAGGTGTCTGAGACACCTTTCTGCATACCAAAATGCGACTTCAATTTGTGAGTCGTACAGACTCGCTAATTGCAAGTCGCAATTTCCTACCTACCTACATCTGGCCCTTAAACCTTAGTGTCACTGGTCTCTTACTATGCAAGCTGTTTATTTATTATACATGTTTTGATGGAAAGGGCTGCATTTAACACTTGCACATGACGGTTTAAGTTGGGTTATTTTAGAGTATAGGCTATATGGGTCATTTATGATGGTTTTTACTTGAGTAGCACATGCTAACTCTGTTGCTTTTGAATGTGCTTGTTCAATTCACGTTTTCCCATTATTTTCATTTCAATATTTCCTATGTTTTGAGTTTATGACATAGTACTGATTATAATGCTGTTAATTGTATTTATTTTTGGAACCTTATTTACAGCTAATGCATCGGCTGAACCGCGCTGGAACCGTGAGAGCTTTCTCGAGTATTATTACGTGTCTATTAGACATTGGTTAATTACACTGAACTTGCCTTGTCTTGTAATGTTTCATATTGTATCGTATTATATGCACTGCATGTTTTATGGAATGACATTACGGAAATAAACATTTCAAACAGTTTGTGTTTATGTATTTAGCATCAAACTACTATGTATGCATACTTATATGAAAAATACGCCAAGATAGGACCAATCTTTATACCTACACCGATTTCCCAAAATAACGCAGACTATTTGCATGTCTTGAATCCCGTAATTTTTATTTACTGAACTAAGTGTAAAGTTCTGTGCCTGTGGATTTAAATATTTTACTAACATTCGACACTCAAACCTCACATTATCTAAACATAAAGGTGATATAGATAAAAAATTCCAAACACGCAATATACAATAAAAAATGTATTATAATAATGTTAACAGACACAATGCACCATGAGACGTCTACCTGTTTATGTTACATCCTATGGTATTTAACTACTGACCGACCACATCCGATTTATTTTAGAAACATATAAGGGTAACTTTATTTGATTTCCTATACAAGCCAAGGAAAAAGCATACAGGACGCATCACAAATTCATCTTTCACACCATCCATCCGCTTCATACTGGCACATATTATGTGGGGAGCAGGAGCTACTTAATGAAACTAAACAGCATGTGTTTACAGGCCAAAACATTTTCCAATTTCAACTGCATTTCGGTGATCCATATTTTCGAATCGTTTAAATCTTTCACCAAAGGGGGACATTTTTTACTACAATTTGAATTGTTTATTAACTGAAAATTAGTTAAAATAAATGTGTGGGGCGGCCAGAATTCTAAATCGACTATAATTGCTAATAAAGGGCTTGAGTCAGAATTTCGGGGAGGGGACTTACTCTGTCACACATCTGAGGAATATAGGGCAGGGGTCTTCGAACTAGGTGGCGGCCCCTCCTGTCCAAGCCTCAAGTGATCCCACGCAGGGTTGGGGGGGGGGGGTGCGGGGCTGGGGACAGTGCCAGGATCTGGCCAAGAGAAGCCTTATGCAGATAACAGTGTTTTGTTTTAAGCAGAAAATAATTTGTTGCCATTTTAAAAAGGTAACATAACTTAACTGCAAAGTTTAAATATCTAGACATGTTTAAACATTGCCAACTTAAAAGAATAATTGTGAAAAATTCTGAGGGGGAGCCCGATGATTTTTTTTTCCTACGAGAGGTTTAAAAACTGCTGGCCTAGGGAGATTGCAATATGGCAAACAGGATGTCTTTCACGATTGTGACAGAGTAACCCATCTGCAATAATCTAATTGCGGCCCAAAGTTCCTTACCAGAGCACCAAAATAAATATGCAGTGCGAAAACCAGTACGTCTCACTTTTTACATATGGGTGTGCTTCTTCATTAATTAATGACTTTGGGCCTGATTTAAAAGTTGGAGGGGGGGATCGACCGTGCAAATGTGACGAATATCCAGTCTGACATATTACGATTCCATTGTATTCTCTGGGAAAGGTGATATGGCAGACCAAAGATCCTTTATGTTTGTGGTGGCGTATTACCTCCCCTGACTCCAAAATCAGGTCCCTTTTTTTATTAGTGTGGATAAGTGAGTAGAAGAATGTAACCGATTTACTGAATGATTGAGGTAGCACATTTGTGTACACATGGGCGAATTAGCATATGAATGGACTGAATGACTTACCATTTCATCCGTCTATTTAGCCTCCAACCCATGCACTCACATTCTGCGTTTGAGCACTTAAAGAATCATTCAACAATCTATCCATGCCCATCCATTCACCCTAATGCATTTCTGTGATGGTCCTGCATAATACACATGAAATGGTCCGTAATATGTTTGTAATAGTTTTGCCCAAAAAGGAATCATCCTGAAGAAAGCTGTCTTTCTTCAAACAGAAGCTTGCATACCTATTTTCACTTTTGCAAAATACAATTAATCCTGGTGTTATCAGAAGAGTTATTTACATTCTCAGTAGACTACTATCATCCATTTCGTTTAGGTGGGCAAACAATCTTCACAAACTAATAACTATTTATCTTTATCTTTCAAAACGGATTATGCGAAAAATGTAATACTTGGGGAAATTACATATAATTCTAGCGGACTTTCAGGAGACATTGGGGTGCTCAGCATCCACCCGTACTTCTCCCAAAGATGTGATGATCCCTTTAGGGCACACAAGTTGTCCCATGACAGTGTATGAGAGCTTTGATCTGTTCCACTCAGCATGTCTATTTAGAAAGCAAAGAATGACTACAGGGCTTACTAAAGTTGTGCAATAAATCTCAATCCCTATTTTTTACTGTGCATTGTAATTAAAGGTTAGGGCTGGGGAGTAGACAGAAAATTCACATGCCCCCCCACTTCGATCCACACCTTTTATAGAACTGATGACCAATTCCAACTCACCCTAGAATACTTCCCTTCACCCTTCAATCTTTCATTCTTTTCAACTATGTGCCCATTCTTTTAGACTTCTGTCAACCCCCCACCCAATGAATCAACTTTTCACACTTCCATTATTCCACCCATCCATTAATCCTTTCATTCTTTCATCCTTTCACTAATCCACTGATCTATCTTTTTGCTATTTCAGCTTTCTACCCATCTATCTTCTCATTAGTCTGTCCGTTATTACACCCATCCATCCATTTTTAACACTCCCATCCATTTATTCTTTCACTCATTAATTAATTTATTCCATGTTTCATCCATCAATACTTTTACCATTTCTTACTTCCCTCTTTTCATTCACCTTCGTTTTCTTTGTAACCCTTTAATCCTTAATATATTCTTTCTATAGTTTTCACATTATGTATCCATTTTTCTTTTCTTCCCACTTTACGTGTTATTTCTTACCTTGCTCTTTTCCTCTCCCTTTATAGTTGCTGTTGGAAATGATCATATTTTGCATTATGCAACCCCAGATCTTTACAATGACTGTGTAACAGAACCGCTGTTACCACAGTCCAAGAACAGCAACAACAGAACACAATGAACAAGTCCCCCGGGGGTCGCCGAGGAAGCAAAAACCTGACGTGTTACACGGGGCCACTGTAGGCAAATCATTCTCCCAGAACGACGACTGCTTTTGGGGTCATGACCTACAAAGGCTGACCGAGCTGGGAACGGGGAGAGAGGAGAAGAGGAGACGCGGACCAAACCGCAACGAGAGGGGAAATCCTCTCGGCTGAATCAGGAGTAGACACAGGACCCGCTACTGAGAAACCAGGAACGTGTGGAGAGAATACGAGGAGTGCACCAGGAGCCTGACGCAGGAACTGAGAAGTCCGAGGACATTTTCACTGAGGGACAGCCACGCCACGTTTCTGGACTAGGTACGGTGATCTTTTAAGGAGTGAAGGACCTTCCTTAAGAGGGGTGAAGGGAGACTTTAAAGGGGGATTATGACCTCCTTTTAGTGTCACTTACTTATAATACAGAACCCTGATTGGTGGTGGAAGAAGCCTGATACCAGTGCACCTATTTGCATGAGAAGCACTATTTTGAGTTGACCTACACTTACACCTCACCGGTGACCCTAACCCCACTGTATATATTGGAAACCCTTACCTGAAGCCAGACCCTCTTCTTTCGTCCAGCGGAGATCCACCATGTTTCTGACCCTGCAAGAGGGTATCATGCCCTGCAGCACTCCTTGGAAGGCTTGTGGACTCCAGACCAGACCTAACGAAGGGAACAAGAAGAATACAGAAAGACAAGTTACTTTGTTCCTCAAGTAGACACAGGGAATAAATGCAATTATCTTGTGAAAGATCCTTAGTAAGACTGGGTTATTCCTACCTACCCTCTTACAGTGGTGACTGAAGTAGGATAGAACGATTCTCTACTGAGGCAGTGGTCTTACCTATAGTTGAGACGGAACCATATACCACCATGGACGAAATGATTTGTCAACTAGCGTAAGGACAGAGGCAACTACAATTGATATTCGAGGAACAAGTGAGGACTGCACAGAAAGATAGGGATCAACTCCAATAATCCCTGAAGAGTCAGGCAACGATAACCGCTAACAACCAATTAGTCCATGAAACAGCCCTACAGAAATTGACAGACACAATTGCGAGTTCCAAGGTTCACCCAAATGTACCAAGTTCCATTTTGAAAATTGTCATTGAATCAGAAAACACCCTAAAGTATATATCACGGATGCTATTGAGTTGGCCAGTGCTTACCATCATACTATAGTTGCAAAGACTTATCCTGCCCGAGGCAGTAGAGCTCTTCTCACTGCGGAGAAGATCCCTAGTGACAGAAATCCTCAGAGGAGTCTCCTCGGTGGTAGTAGGCATCCCCGAACTCTGGGAAAAGAGATGGTGTCCCAATCACAGTGCTTTACCTATGCTGAATGAGGCCAAATAGCACATAATTGTCCTCGACGGGTCCAGAATCCCGGACCCATGGAAATAGGCTTCGCAAAAGGAAGGGTCTTCTGTACAGGGGGTAGGAGCACTAGATACGTCATAGAAATGACAGTGAATGGTCAGCCCACCCAAGTACTGATTGATTCAGTGTGCTGTCAGTCTGTGATCAGAGCCAAGAGGGTGAAATCTCACCAATGGGAAAAGGAAAATAAGACAGCAATAACATGCATACATAGGGAGACCAGATTCTAGCCCCTTGCTCATGTAACAATGGAATGGAGAGGATTGATAGAAGTTCTTAAGGTCGAGGAACTTATAATAAGAACCGACTACCATGTCTTTCTGTTATTACTGAATAAAGCTATCAGCCAAGAAAAGACACAGCAATGGTTGTCAGAGGCTCCTTTTTATGGTGATGTGTTAGAAGGAGGTAAGGAAAAGGCAAAATTGAGTCGATGAGCAAAGAGAGAAAATAACAAGGCATATGCCTCCCTCAGCATATCTCACAAGTTTTCCTTTTTCTTCCATAGTTCACCCTGGAGATCATCAGCCGGGGAGCTTCCGTAGAAGTCAGAGGGAAGACCCTACACTTAAAAATGTCTGGGAGCAGGTCATTCCAGACACACAGGTTAAGGTAGGATTTGTTTTTTTAAAAAGTGTTTGTAATATAGAAAAGTAAAAACCCAAAACAAAACCCTTACCCTGCTACTATACCGAAGCCCTGTAGACCCCAAGTGTTGCATTTGGCACATAGCAAAACAGAGGGGTGACATTATGGCCAAGAGAAAACTGAATCCTATCTGCTCCAATGGTTCTTTGAGCCAGGGGTATACTCAGACGTATGGACGTTTTTTCCTCTTGTCCCAGATGTCAGTTTACCAGTCCTCTTCAACAGCCAAAGGCACCCTTACAACCATTACCCATTATTGAAACCCTGTTTATCCGGGTGGGTATGAACTTGGTTGGTCCCTTAGTTATGTCTTTAAGGGGTTATCAGTATGTATTAGTTCTCGTTGACTATGCCACCAGATACCCAGGGGCCTTATTGCTGAGAAACATCACTACAAGGATGGTGGCTCCGGCTATGGTTGAATTTTTTTCAAGAGTAGGTTTCCCTAAAGAATTACTAACAGACCAAGGAACTCCTTTAGTTTCCAGGTTAATGGAACAGATATGTTATCTGTTAGGTATCAAGCAATTAAGGACCTCAGTATACCATCCACAAACAGATGGTTTAGCAGAGAGATACATTTGTACCATTAAATCACTGCTCAAAAAAACTATATCTGATACGGGGAGGGACTGGGATAGAAAACTACCACTAGTTTTGTATGCAATTCGTACCAATATTCAGTCTTCCACAGGACACTGCCCATTTGAATTAGTTTTTGGAAGATGTCCTAGACGTTTATTGGATTTGGCAGCAGGAAAATGGGAAGAAGAAGAAGATGAGGGTAAGAACTTGTTGGAGTACGCCAAAAACTTTAAAGACAGTTTATACTCCCTTTGGGCAGAAGTACATGAACAGATGGCGAATACACAAATGAAGCAAAAACATTATTACGATCAGGGTAGTAAGTTAAGAGAACTACAGGTCGGTAACAAGGTGTTCATTCTATTGCCCTCATCTGAGAATAAACTGTTAGCAAAATGGCTGCGACCCTATACGGTACTAGGAAAAGTGTCTCCTGTCATGTACAAGATAGCAGTACCCCATGTAAACAAGAATGAACAGATACACCACATTAACCTACTGATTGAATGGAAAGAGGAGGAGAATATGAACACAATACCCAAACAGGTATTCCTAAATACCAACACCCAGACTCTGGATATCCAGTTTCCACCCACAACCACCGAGTCCAAGAAGCCCCTTCCAACCCTAAACGAGAACTTGAAACACAAACAAAAAGAACAGACAGTGTCCTTAGTCAGTCGTTATAGGGATGTCTTTTCCACAATACCTGACAGAACCCCTCTTGCTCAACATCATATTTACACATAGATAGGGGAATGCATCCGTTTAAGACCATGTCATGTTCCCGAGGCTCAGAGACAAGCCATGGAGTAAGAAGTAACAAAGATGTTGGATAGTGATGTCATCGAGCCGTCCTCCACCCCTTGGTGCTTCCTGATTGTATTGGTCCCAAAATCAGATAATACGCTCAAATTTTGCATAGACGTCTGACAGGTAAACTCGAGGTCTGACTTTTATACTCATCCAATGCCCAGGATCGATGAAATTATTGAGTAATTTGGGTCGGCTCGATATCTCACCACCTTAGACCGGGCAAAAGGGTATTGGCTAATATCTTAGCCCAGGAGGACAGGTGCAAAACTGCCTTCGCCACTCCATCTGGTCTATATCACTTTAAGGTAATGCCATTCGGACTACACAGAGCCCCTGCCACATTCCAAAGACTCATGGATAAACTCCTTCTTACCCATTAAGATCATGCAGTGGCATACCTTGACAACATTGTCTTCTTCAGTCCTTCTTGGAAGACACATTTGTTGCATTTAGAGTCAGTAAATAAGACCCTTAAGAAAGCAAATTTAACAGCAAATCCTAGTAAATGTCGAATAGCCCAAGAGTCAATAAAGTATTGAGGTTACCACATTGATGAAGGCACCATTGGAGCCCAGATCGACAAGGTAAAAGTCATACAAGAAATACCCTACGGCCAAGAAACAGATCTGTTCATTCCTAGGCTTAGTTGGTTATTACTGGAGATTTATACCTCACTTTTTCGACAAGGCTGCTGTGTTAACAAATCTTCTCCAAGCCAAATATCCGAACCGCATCATATCCTTGACACCCCAACAAAAAGACAGCTTCAATACCCTACAAAATATTCTTGTACCCACTGAGTCCTTTTTTGTCCTGATTTCACAAAATTCCTTCTGCTACAGACGGATGCCTCTAACCAAGGACTAGGAGATGTGCTGCTACAACCTGACAACTTGAAGGAACTCCACCCAGTGGTGTACGTTAGTCGCAAACTGTTACCATGGGAGCAGAAGTATCCAACCATCGAGAAGGAGTGATTATGCATAAAATGGGCCATAGAGGCTCTTCAGTTCTATTTGTTGGGACGTTCTTTTCACCTTCTTATGGATCACGCTCCCTTAACCTGGTTAGCATGACATAAAGACTCTTCTCCTAGGATACTGTGCTGGTTCTTAACTCTTCAACCTTTTTCATTCCAGACCCTTCGTATTCCGGGCAAGGAAATTAACCCAGCCGATTTCCTGTCACATACTCCGTGTTCTTCGTGGCACGATTGGCCATGCTTGGATGTAGGGATGTGTAACGGAACTGCCATTACCGCGGGCCAAGACCAGCAAAAACAGAACACTATGGACAAGTCCCCCGGGGGTACGCCAAGGAAGGAAAAACCTGATGTGTTACCCAGGGGCACTGTAGAGAGAACATTCTCCCAGGACAACAACTACTTCTGGGGTCACAAACTACAAAGGCTGACCGAGCTGGGAACGGGGTGAGAGGAGAAGAGGAGATGAGGAGGAGACATGGACCAAGCCGCAATGAAAGAGGAATTCCTCTCGGCTGACTTGGGAGGAGACGAAGGACCCCGCTACTGAGAAACCGGGAACCTGTGGAGAGGAGAAGAGATGAGGAGTACACCAGGAGCTGGACGCAGTTGCTGAGAGGTCTGAGGACACTTTCACTGTGGTGCAGCCACGCCACTTTCCTGGAGGGGCATGGCTGCACAAGGTACAGCAATATTTTAAGGACGGAAGGAGCTTCCTTAAGAGGGGTGAAGGGAGGAAGAGGGATACTGTAAAGGGGAATTATGTATCTTATAATACAGAACCCTGATTGGTGGTAGAAGAAGCCTGATACCAGTGCACCTATTCACATGGGAGTCACTATTTTTAGTTGTGAAGCACATGATTATCTCTACCCACTGACCTACACTTACACCTTCTCGGTGACCCTAACCCCATTGTATATACTAGAAACACTTACCTGAAGCCAGTCCCTCTTCTTTCTTCCGAGGGAGATCACCCTCTGGGAGAGGGTGTCATGCCCTGCAGCACTCCTTGGAAGGCTTGTGGACGCCAGACCAGACCTAACGAAGGGAACAAGAAGAACACAGAAAGACAAGTTACTTTGTTCACCACGTAGACACAGGAAATAAATACAATTATCTTGTGAAAGAACCTTAGTAAGACTGGGTTATTCCTATCTACCCCGTTACAGACTGCTTTTGCTGGCTGGAGAATTCTGTGAGCTTTGCTCCTATGAACAAGAGGTGAAATGCTTGTACTCTCCCTTTCAATATGTTGGAATTGGCATACCCTTAATTGTGATATTTAAATAACCTATAAATCCTAGAATATAGTATAAACAGTACTCATGATGCATAATGTCACTTACTGGAATGATAGAACAAACATTACTGTCATTGTAGCCTGGCTGTGCAGTTCTAAAACTGCTAATTTGGTCTTTCAAAATAACCCTCTTTGACAGGCCTAAACCATGTCTGTAAATGTTAATACATCATCCCCAATTGCACCTTACTGTTCATAAAGTTGCATGCATGGTATTTAAAAGTAAGGTATGTAAAGGTTTAATGTAAAACATGTCCTTAAAGTGGAAAGAGCCATAGAAGCTATTTTCAATGCAGCATGGTTTGTTGTTCTATAGGAAAGCAAAGGGATACAATATTAAGGGCCAGATGTAGCAAACTTTTTGCATGGTGCAAACAGGGAATTTAGCTGTTTGCGACATGCAAATAGCACATCGCAATGCCCTAACCCCGTTTTGCGAGTCGGTAACCTGGTTACTGACTCACAAAACGGGACTGCGAGTCACAATTAGGAAGGGGTGTTCCCCTTCCTAATTGGGAGTCACAGCGCAATGCTGCATTGAATCGCAGTTACCCCCAGTGTCACACTGGTGGTAACCCATTTGCAAAAGGGAAGGGGACCCCATGGGACCCCTTCCAATTTGTGAATGAGCTGGAAAACATTTTTTCAGAGCAGGCAGTGGTCCTAGAAATATTTCCTGCTCAACCCAGTTTGTCTGCAATCTCCGGACTTGTCCACACAAGGGTTAGAATTAAGTGCCCTATCTATCAAGGATATTCATGACACAGTGACATTACTGTCTATTGCAGATCGTGACGAGGAGCCTATCACTCTTTCACAAGTGTTGGAGGGCTTAGATATAACATCAAACACCAGCACTATCAGTGGTTTAAAGGAGAAATCTCGTTGGACACTAAAGTCAATCATTAATAATAATTTGGATGCGTTTCTTGAATATTGAGTATTTATTCAAGAGTAAATGCTGTGATCTTATCCAAAATTTAATTGTTGAAGAAAGTACGGTGCTTAAATCACTGCAGCAAGAGAAGGATATTATCATCAGACAAGCTGACAAAGGTGGGAATGTGGTAATCATGAATAAACTGGATTACGATAATTAGATCATTTCGCAATTAAGTGATGTTTCATGTTATGAACATACTGTCTATAATACAATGGTCAGTTTGATGAATACGGTAAACGGCAAATTGTTGATTTGGCTTCTGCAGGGGTTATTAACTAGAGAGGAATATTTGTACCTGAAAGTTGATCATCCAAGGTTTCCTTGTCTATACACATTGCCTAAAATCACAAGAAATTACCTGGGTCGACCTTTTGTTTCTGGCATATCAGGACCAACAGAGAGACTCTCTGAATATGTGGATCTTTATATACAACAATTTGTGTATAATCTCCCATCTTTCATTAAGGATACAACACATATACTGAGTATTTTAAGTGATGTAGAATGGGACAGCAATATGCTGCTATTTACATTATCGATCATGATCTAGGATGGCTAGCTTTACAACATTTCCTTAGTAAGAGGTCAGCGAGCCTTTGGGAACACATTAAACTGTTGATCGATATGAGTGAGTTGATCCTTGGTAATAACTATTTCCTTTTTAATAAGGAATGGTATTGATTTTCCCCCTCTTATGCGAATCTCTTTATGGGTTGGTTCGAAGAGAAATGGGTCTGGGGTCCCGAATCAATTCAATGGCAAACTTATATTCTTTATTGGGGGCGCTACATCGATGATTGTTTTATGATTTGGACAGGCAATGTAGAGAAATTGGTTGAATTTTGTGAATTTGTGAATTCTAATCACATGAACATCAGATTCACTTATCATTACAGCCCCAAGATCATTGAGTTCTTAGATGTAGAACTGTTTATTGATGACAACAGGATACATAGTAGACTTTTTCGGAAAGTCACGGCATGCAATTCTATTCTACATGCTGCGAGTACACATCAGAAACATCAGATTAGGTCAATTCCGTATGGAGAACTGGTGAGAGCGAGACGTAATTGCAGTAAAGGAGATGATTTTATTGATTGTATCAACAGGATGAGTATGAGATTTGAAGCACAAGATTTTTCGAAACTCATAATCAGAGATGCACAAAAAAGAATCAAACACATCCCTAGAAAAGACACATTGAAATCTATAAGCCAGGGTGAACTGAAGAAAGGGAAGGAGAAGGACAAGGTCCGATTTGTTACTGATTACACCAGTACATCCCTGGCTCTCAGAAAAATCATTAATAGGCATTGGAATATTTTATATCAAGATGAGGCCTTGAGGAATTTTATATCTGATAAGGCCGCTTTTACATTCTGCAAAGGTAGGTCTTTGAAGAGTATTCTTAGTCCAAGTTTTATAACACCTAACCCCCCCAAATACCTGGTTAACAACACGTAGGGTAGGTTTTTTCAGATGTGGACAATGTGGGGTATGCCGTTGGGCGTGCCATGGTGTCAAAACTTCTATACAACATGGACCCTGTATACAAAATCAAGTCAGCCATTGATTGTAACACTTCTTTTGTCATCTATATGATAGGGTACAAATGTACTCGTATGTACATTGGAAGCTCGATTCGCCCTCTCAAATCTAGAATTGGTGAACACGTAAGGGCGCTAAAAAATGATGACATTAGATATCCTATAGTGGCACACATCATGGCTTGTAATTCACAGGACAATTATAAGAATTTGGAATTTTTGGGTTTGAACATGTTCCGAGAGACCCCAGAGGGGGCAATAGGGAACTCGCTTTGCGTAAAAAAGAAGCCACATGGAAAATGAGATTAAAAGTGGTTGAATCAGCCTTAACACGGATAGAGAACTTGAGTATTTTTCGGGGTGAATAACATTTTGGGATATTGTCTGGTACATGTATCATTGACAATGCTTGTAATGTAATGGTCTAGGTATTGTTAATGATTTGATCAATTCGATGTTAACAGGGATACCTACATTTCATTATTGTCTCATTATTTTTATAATAATTGTGCTGTATGAACTCAACCATGGGATTGTTTTATTTTCCACGACTATTATGATTTATGTAATAATTTTTATTATTGTGATGCTGGTTTATATAAATAATCAATATTTGATGAATTTTCATCGCAGTGCACTTAAAATAAAATAATGAATAATAGGAATTTACATGACATTTAGATACATAAACAATGTCTCTGGATTATAGCCGTCAATTCATTCGTTTCCACTGATTGATTGTTACACTTGGTCGCGATTGAATGGTCTGTTCTTCGTTTATTACTTGAGAAATGTAGAATAGCATTCTATTTTTCATATTGGGTTGATTTGGGTGTTAACAAACATGCAGAGCCTCAAATTTAGTCTATTAAGTGCATTTCAGCAGTTTTATGGGCCCATCGGTTTTGGTTTAATTATGGGTTCTAGTCCGTCATTTGTTTCATATTCAAATTCATTGTAGTTCGTCATTGATACCATTAGTTTACATGAGCAGTTCCTTCCACACGTTGACGGCATCGTATACCTTAATTGGGCACTCCCATTTTTCTTGATGACAGCGTCAATTACTGGTTTTAGTCCGTCATTTGTTTCTCTATTCAAATCCACTGTTGTCCGTCATTGTTGTCTTTTAGTTTATATAAGCACTTCCGTCCACACGTTGACAGCAGCGTACATCTCAATTGGGCACTCCCGTTTCTCTTGATGACAGCGTACTCGCGATCGGTTTAGGAAGGATAATCCTCATAGTACAGGTAAACTTGTGGCCGCGTTTTTGGTTTTCGGATGTTTATATAGTTCCATATAGTTACATATTTCACTAGATTGCTGATTGAGACGGTATCTATGTTCATGCCCACATCATAGAACTTTATTTGGATCTGTCCACACACTGAAGGCAGTGTACTCGTGATTTGCTTTAGAGAGGACAATCCTCGATGTCTAGGTAATTTGTTGTCGCGTTTTTGGTTATCGGATGTTTATATAGTTATACAAAGCCACATTTTTCACTTGATTGCTGATTGGATGTTGTTGTTGTTTATGCCCACATTATAGAACTCTATTTGGACTCAAACAAATTTGACATGGTGCTATTGAATGACCAATTTCATCACTTCGCTTGCTATTGGATTAAAGGTTTCCTTTCTCTCCCGATATTCACAGCATGTTACGTTTGGGATTTATAGTCGGATTAACACAGGGACGTACTATTAAGTTCTTGGGTCTGGTGTTATAGTGTGTTGGTCACTGTAGTTTGTGATTAATTTTGCCGCATTTATGCACAGGGTTTTTTTATCAACTGAGTCCTCAGTTGTCATGAGGTAAATAGGTTTGTTTGGTTGCTATAGTCCGTCACTTGTTGTATTGGAATTCTCCACAGCTTGGTGTCTAGGTCCTTTTTGCCCTTTTAGCATTATTCACTTCTTTTTAACTAGTCTATTTGCACACTGTGTGAATCTTTTTGGCACTTCAAAAAAATCTCAATTGGGCAATCCCGTTTTTCTTGATGACAGCGTACTCGCGGTTGGTTTAGAAAGGATAATCCTCATAGTACAGAACTTTATTTAGATCCGTCCACACCCAAGGCAGCGTACTTCTTAATTGGATACTCCCATTTCTCTTGAGGACAGCGTACTCGTGATTTGCTTCAGAGAGGACAATCCTCGATGTCCAGAACTCTATTTGGACTCGAATAAATTTGACATGATGCTATTGGACGACCAATTTCATCAAGTCACTTGCTATTGGATTAAAGCCCTGAGGAAATCGTTTGGGTTATTCCCCGAAGACGAAACACGTGTTGGCTGTGCATTGGCTGTATATCTATGAACCATACCAACTAAGCAGTGGGTCATTGCATATTGAAATCAGGAGCATTTACTTCAGAAGGACTGGATAACATTAAAAGACCGTGTACATGAAACTTTATGGACTTACAGTGGTGTTACTTATGGGATTGCATTTCAATGACTGTATGAGATTTATTTATGGGTAATTAGTAATGAGTGCCTCACATCTGTTTTTGTGCGTGATTGTGTTTACTCTGTAAACCATACTTGGGGGGTTGGGGTGTTCCCCTGTGAGTGCACTGTTTTCACAATATATTAGATATTATCCATGAGCGCCATTTCTGCCCCCTTTTTCGCATCCTAAACCTTACTAGTCTGTAAGACCATGAGGGAGGCAGTGGCACAACAAAGGGTGCCTGACACTAGCCAACCTGAGGAACAGCCTTCCACCTCCGCCGGCGCTAGTGGACAGGAGGCCCCGCCACAGGACCAACAGGCCACCAGCACCACACCCCCTGCAGAAGGAGAACCACCCCGCAAATGGTCCCTCCGATCCAGGCAGAAGACAGAGAACATTGCCAAGGCCCCCACCAGAAAATTGGACTCTCATGATACTCACCCTTCTGTCCCACTCAGTTCCCCTGTCCACCTTGAACTCCCATTGCTCCCCTTCCTGTGCCCCCTTGGAAAATGCACCTGTAATACCAAGAGACTGGACTCTACCATGGACTTTCCTCCACCATCACCCCAGCCCATTGCACATACCCTATACTTTTTAGCACCTAAATAAACACCCTTGAAACAAATACCAATCTGGAGTCAGTGTAATGAATCTCAAATGTATTAGTACAACATTCTCAAAGCATTGCAACTTATATGTACAGTGAAATATACTACAGGATGACCTTTGGTGGGCAGCAGTACATATAACAGGAGCCAGAATGGGACACACAGATCTGGAAATCGAGAATCCAAAGTGAACATTCAGTGGCCATAGACATAGGGTAAGAGGCTGCCATGTACAATGTCCAACAGATTACTGAAATGTTAAGTGGAATTACAGTCTCTTACCTGTGTGTCACTGGAAGTACTGCTGTATTATATTTGTTTTGTTGTCAACATCGTCTTCCTCTGCCTCCTCTTCGTCACTGTCCACAGGCTCCACTGCTGTCACAAGACCATCCCTAGGCTCATCCTCCTGCAGAAAAGGCACCTGGCGTCTCAAGGCCAGGTTGTGCAACATACAGCATGCCACGATGATCTGGCACACCTTCTTGGGTGAGTAGTACAGGGATCCACCAGTCAGATGGAGGCACCAGAACCTGGCCTTCAGTAGGCCGAAGGTTCTCTCAATTATCCTCCTTGTATGCCAATGTGCCTCATTGTAACATTCCTCTGCCCTTGTCCTGGGATTCCTCACTGGGGTCAGTAGCCATGACAGGTTGGGGTAACCATAGTCACCTGTAAATATCAAGACACAACTGTTAGACACACACTAACCCTTAGGGAATACCCCATACCCAGACACCTACTTATACTGGGTGGGGACCTTGGGCTCACCTATTAGCCACACCCAGTGCCTCTGGAGATGGCCCATCACATATGGGATGCTGCTGTTCCTCAAAATATAGGCGTCATGCACAGAGCCAGGATATTTGGCATTCACATGATAGATTTACTGGCCAGCCAAACACACCATCTGCACATTCATCGAGTGATAGCGTTTTCTATTCCTGTAAACCTGTTCATTTCTCCAGGGGGGAGGTGGCAAATGCCACATGTGTACCATCAATGGCACCTATGATGTTGGAGATATGTCCCAGGGCATAAAAGTCAGCTTTCACTGTGGCCAAATCATCCAACTGGGGGAACACGATGTAGCTGTGCATGTGTTTCAGCAGGGAAGACAACACATTGGTCAACACGTTGGAGAACATTGGCTGAGACATCCCTGATGCCATGGCTACTGTAGTTTGAAAGGAACCACTTGCCAGGAAATCGAGCACTGACAGAATCTGCCCTAGAGGGGGGATTCCTGTGGTCTGGCAGATAGCTGACATCAGGTCTGGCTCCAATTGGGCACACAGTTCTTGGATTGTGGCACGATCAAGTCCGTATGTGATGATGTGTCTGTCCTCCATTGTCGCAAGGTCCACCAGGGGTCTGTATATTGGAGGATGCCGTCATCTCATAATCTGCCTCAGCAGTTGTAGCCTATGGAGGAGAATGGTGAGCAGATGGTCATATTTCCACCATAGATTGCATTAATATTGCTGAATTTACGTCACAGAAGCAGTATGTGAAGTCGAGAGTCAGATGATGTGCCAATGTCTGCTGTCTCGCAGTTAGGTGGCATGCCATGTGCCCCCCTGAAATGGCGGCTGCCTGACCTGTGAGGAGAGACAAGTGGAAATGAGGTAAGTGTGCTTGCATTGTGCGCTGTCGCAGTAGGTGGTCGATGACCGCCGCGCAACTGCGCATTGGTTATCATTGGGCCCTATGGGTTCCATGAGCGGATGTCACTGCCATTTTCTATCTCTTCATTCACTTGCTACCTGACCTTCAACAGGAGAGGATCTACACTGCAAGTGCTGCTGTGACCTGAGTCTGGAAGCGACAATGGCTCATGTGTCTGGGGAAAGGGCCCTTACCTTCATTGTGGAGGAGTTGGAGAAACTGGTGGATGGGGTCCTACCCCAGGACACATTACTCTACGGTCCTCCAGACAAACAGGTGAATACACTGTGAGCATGATGTGTGGGCAATGCATGTTTGGAGTGGTGTGGATGTAAGCCACATGTTGGGGGGTGCTGATGCATCCTGGCCTGAGTGCTGCATGAGAGGTGGTCAGTGTATGTGCTTAAGGGCATGGGTGGCAACTGGTGGGCAATGGGTATGCCGGTCCAGATGTGTGAGTGATTTCCTTTTCTGCTGTCTTTTCCCTCCAGGTCAGCACCCACCAGAAAAAGGGTATTTGGCATGGCATCGCCAAGGAGGTGCGGATCCTGGGGGTCTATCACAGGCGGAGCACCCACTGCCGCAAGAGATGGGAGGACCTGCGCTGCTGGACCAAGAAAACGGCAGAGGCCCAGCTGGGGCTGGAAGGGGTGCCCGTCGCACCATTACCCCCCTGATGTTCTGCATCCTGGCGGTGGCCTATCCGGAGTTGGATGGGCACTTGAGGGCATCACAGAAGCCTCAAGAGGGTGAGTACAGATTCAGAAAGCTGACTTTGCGCGCTTTAGGAGGTAGCTGAGTTTGGGGTGTGGGCTGTGGGTGCCACTAGGCCAGGGCGATCCTGGCAGGGTAGGTCCTTTGTGTGCAGGCTCTGGCGCACTCCTACCTCAATGGTGTAAGTGGCAACTACTCCTGGGCAGGGTCTGTGGGTGTCAGGTGTGCAGATGCTGGCGTTTGGCATTGTACACCATGGCCTTGTGACTATCTTAGTGACTGGTTGGACATGGCCTAGTGCATAGGGCAGCTCACTGTGTGTTGTGTACGCCAATGGTAGTGTTGTTGCCGGCATTGACCGAGTGTATCCTCTGTCTATCCCCCCCTTTTTGTTTTGTTGCCCTGTCCTTGTGTCATTAGCATCATCTGGCGGAGGAGCAGAGGCACCGGCGACGGAGGGAGCTGCATTCCACATGGGCCTGGAGGCCTAATCCACCGAGGGTGAAGGCACCAGTGGTTCGGAGGGCGAGGGGAGCACCACAACAGGGACAGGAGGGGAGACCACTGACAGCGACTCCTCCTCAGATGGAAGCTCCCTGGTGGTGGCGGACATCTCGGTGCCCACCCCAACAACAGGTAAAGCCGCCACCCCGTACCAGCAACGCCCTCCCAGCAGCCCCTCAGCATTTTTCCCATGCCCGCTCGCCCAGCAGCCCTGCTGCCCTCAGTGAAGAGGCTATTGACCTCCTGAGATCCCTCTCTGTTGGACAGTCAACCATGCTGAATGCCATCCAGGGTGTCGCAGTGCATTTGCAACAAACAAATGCATACCTGGAGGGCATTCACTCTGGCGTGGCGCCCAACAGAGAGCATTTCAGGCTCTGTCCTCAGCACTGATGGCAGCCATTGTCCCTGTGTCCAGCCTCCCCCATCCAACGTCTACTTCCTAGACCCAATCACCTGTACCTCAGCCTATCCCAAGCCCTCCTTCAGACCAGCATACACCCAAATCACCACACGAAAGTGGCTCCGTCAAACATAAGCACCACTCTTCATCTCACAGGCACTCACACAAGCACCATGCCCATGCAAACACACCAACATCCACGGCCTCCACTGTGTCCCCCTCCTCCTCCTCCTCCACCTCCCTCCCAGTATCGTCTCCACTCACACCTGTATGCACTACATCTTCATCCACTACCTCCATCACCAGCACCCCCATCACTACACACCCCTCAATGGCAGTCACCACCCCCACAACCATGCACACATCCTCTGTGTCCTTTCCCAGTGTGTCTGTGACCCCTCCTCCCAAAGTAGACAAATGCAAGCACCCACCCACCCACCCACCCAACAGCCATCCACCTCACAACAGCATCCAGCCCATGCACCTTCACCCAAACTCAGCAGAAGTACATCTCCTACAACCACTCCCTATACCTCCACTCCCAAACCTTCTCCATCTTCCCGTCCCAGTGTGGCAAAAAAACTTTTCCTGGCTAACGTTGACCTCTTCCCTAACCCTCCCCCCATCTTTCCCCTTGTGCCTGGGTGTCCAGAACCCAGGCCAGCACCTCAGCCACCAAGTCGGCGTCCGCTGTGGCACTTCCAAGTCCCAGAGGATCAAAGGGGGCCCGTCAGTGCAGCCAGTGTGCCACCGACCCCTGCTAAGGACAAAGCCATCCCGCCACCTGCCAAGGTGAAAAAGGGGCCATCATGCAGCACGGGCAAGAAGGACGACCCACCCAGAAAGGCCTCCTCCAAAACTCAAGCTGCCAGTGCCAAGGTCCCAGCAGCATCAGCCAAGGTGGGGAAGTGGAAGAAAACCCAAGGCAAGCCACTTCAGGCCTCAGAGGCTCCAGGTGAGGGACTAGTGCCCACCATCAGTACCGACAGCCCCGCAACCTGTACAGCGGAAGCACCGCCGCAGGCACAGCCACCTGCACCGCCAACTCCCCCGCCACCTGCACCACCCCCTGTACTGCCGTTGCCACACTAACTGTGAGCAGCATCATCCCCAGTGGGCAGCCTTCTGAAGCTGCAGGAGACAGTCTGGTGTCTCCATCCACCACTACCAGCACCTGCACCACGGCCAGCACCGGCAGCATCCCCGCCACAGACCCCGCCGCAAGCACCGCCACCTGCACCGCCATCAACACCTCCACATGCCCAGCCGGTGCCACTACAACTGTGAGCAGCATCATCCCCAGTGGGCAGGCATCCGGGGCTGAAGGAGACTGCCAGGACCATCCTACCACCACTTGAAGCACCCCCACTAGCACCAGCAACACCACCAGTTTAAACCACCCACTTGAGAGACTGTGGCTTTGTTCTCCCCAGGACCAAGCAGTGGGCAAACTACCCACTTGAGAGACTGTGGCTTTGCACTCCCCAGGACATCGCTGTGGGCATGTAGCCCCCTCCAGGACCGGTGGTGTAGTACCATCTTCCGGCTAAGGTGCCCCCCTTCCCCATCCCCCTGAGGTGCCTGTTTGTTTTTGACCTGACACCCCTGCAGTGTTCTCTCCGTTTTGAGGCAGTAGTCAAGTGTGGGCTTCGCCCATGATTTTTTGGCCCAGTGGGCCATGGACATTTGCAAAGGACAGTGTACGGCCTTCTGTACATAATGTAAATATTTGGATATACTGTTTTGTAAACATTTACTATGTCTGCCTATTTCTAATATGTCACTGATTGGACTCTATTCCTTTTTCTCTTGCATTCTTCCAGGGGGTAACAGGTGTAAACGTAATGTTGATGCATGTTTTTGTGTGTATGGTGTTGTGGGTGAGGGTGGGGGTGGGGGTGTTGCGTGCTGCGTGTATGTGCCCCCCCTCCCCTGTGTGCTAGGTGCAGTACTCACTGTGGTCGTCGCCGCCGCCTTTGATATCCGTTGTGTATGAGAAGATGCACCAGCATGGGGAGGACCTGCAGCTCGGGCTCCATGGCCTCCTGGTTCTTCGTTTCTTGTCGAGAGGTGAGTGGATTCCCTTCAAATTCATGTTTCCGCCGAGCTTTTAATGGCATTGTTACCACCCTGGAAAAGCTAGCAGATTGGCGGGTTGTGATAGGGTTGGCAGTACATTGTCTTCCGCCTGTCTGTTGGCGGTTACCGCCACGGTGTTTGTTGCTACCGCCGTGGCAGTCAGAGTGTTAAAGTGGCTGTCTATGTTGGCGGTTTCCGCCATGGTTGTGATTCCATTGTTTTTACCGCCGGCCTGTTGGTGGTATTACCGCCGCTTTAACACTGACCGCCAAGGTTGTGATGAAGGCCTACGTTTTCTTAATGCCATTATTTAAAGCCTGGGTATGACCAGGCATTAAGGTACCTGTCAACACATTTCCATGGCCAAATACCATGGACTGGGCCCACAGGTGCCCACCCCAAGCCCCAGGAATACCCACACCCACACCAGAGCTCACCTTAGGATGGAGGAACCCCATCCCAGGTGAGTAAGGTAAGCATTTTTTTATTGTGCCATTGGGGGCCCTTACATGGGGCACGGTCTGGGTGTAATGGTCATACCCATGGGACACTGATCCCCTGTGCTGACCATTGGGGTGGGGGGCATGACTCCTGTCTTCACTAAAAAAGGAGTCATTTTTGGGTGGTTGTGCGTCAGGAAACGATGCTAGGTTGGCTACTGGTATTATTTTTGCCGTTAACCAGCCTACTGTCATTTTCTGTTGCACAATCTCCTTTTCCCATACTGCCATCTCCACCTGGGTAGCGTCTTTTTTTTTTTACGCTAGAACAAGTTTAGCGCTGGCTTGCCCCATTTCTTCAATATGGAGCCCGTCTTGCTTTGTAGAATGACACAAGCCGGTACTATACTTTTTGATGCAAAACTGCATAATAGCAGTTCTGCGTCAAAAAGTATAAATATGCCCCTACATTTTTCAAAAATATGCATTAAGCTCTCATAATCAGAGCGCACTGATTCTTTAGGTTCCTCTGCTTTTCTCAAAATCTCCACGTTTCTAATTTCCTTAGGAACTCACTTTTTCAAATACTTAATCACAGTCTTGTATTTGTCTGCTACTGTCTGCTATTTCATTTGCTGGTCCATTTGTAGGACCAAGCCTAGTTGGATCCAGTGTCAGCCATCCAGTAAAAACCTTCATTCTAACCACAGATCACCAGGGAGTACAATCTCACACAATGTATTTAAATCAGCCCATAGCATTAGGACAATGTGTGTCAACCAATGTATATCTTTATACCACTTCCTAGGGTCTTCTTTCAGTTTTGGAAAACTATTTGTAAAAAGATTTAAATTAGTCCATGTCCACCGAACATGTACCAGATACCCCAAATACACTTTCCTTAAAGGAAATTCCACCAGTGAGGTTGTCCCTACTTCTAAATCACTTGCAATACTTCTTTCCTTTCCCTCAACCCCTCTCATTTTACTTTTATTCACTGTCCTTTTCTTCCATTTTTCTCCATATTTCTTTAGGTCATTACAACCCTTGTTTTCTCAATTAGGTCCTTAATATTGGAGCTTAAAGTAATTAAACCTATCTCTTTTATTTTCTCCTGGGTTAAATCCTTTTTATAATTTCATTTTGCATTTCTCACTTTACTAGTGTCAACTGCTAGCACATTAGTTTTTTCTTCCAATTTGTCATGAGCTTCATTGGCACATTTCGCTGCTTCTTTTATCAAATATCTCATTTCCTCAGCATTGCAATTTAATAGTCTGTTCAAATCCACATTTCCTTGCAACATTTCACCAAATTCAATTTTCAGAATTCCTATACAGATGGCTCCACTACCATTGCTCTCACTGGTGAAACCTATGTTTGATGTTATAGTACCCCACTTCTACTAGTACTAGGAACTGCCATTATGGCTATTACCTCTGTTGAGGTATTTGGTACCATCCCTATATCTCCACCAGCATCCTGATCAACTCCAATCTGGGTTGCCTCCACCGATCTGTCCGTATACAGAGGTCTACAATTCAAGAGTTCACTTACGATTTGATTACCATCATCATTTGACTACACATATTTCTATATTTCTTTTTCTCATTCTTTCCCTTTATCCTGCAGTTCTCCCTTAACAATTACAGGAAATGCTTTTACACATTCTATAATGTACTCCCCACAACTCAGTTTTTAGTGATCTAGTTTGCTTAATAGCCAACACCTAAATGATTTCTTTATGTTTTCATCTTTCTTATCTCCTTCTTTTCCATTTCCTTTTAATCCCATTTATTAAGTGCCTGACCTGAGTGGTTCTAGGTATTGGCGTCAAATGAACATGGTTATTCTTAAAATATTAAAAGTACCCTATAATTGAAACTGTAAAGCCTCATCATGTGCTGTATATTTATTCCCCTCAGAGATCCAGGTGCATGTGTAATACCCGACCTCTATCATCATTTCATATGCTGATGTTCCTTCCCTCAGTACTTTCTAACCTTCTCTAGGTATCACCCTCTTAGGTTTAGGTTTGGAAAAGATACCACCAATTCTTACTACACAAAATAGTCTCAAATTGAACTCAAAAATACAATAAAATGATATACACAACCTTAGCAAGCAACAGCCAATAACCACACAGCTCTGTCAACCTGTCACAGCGCTTGTATGCCAGCAACCAACCAATCATAGAGCAGCTTAACAGTGACATGTCAGCAATCTCAGATCGGCTCATTGACTAGGCAAACCAATCTTAGCGCGACTTAATCATGAACAGGAAAACAATTAGGGATCCACATTGAACCACATGAAATCAAGAAAACACTTTTCTCTTTGCTGTAGAAAGATGAAGGTATGAGAATTACTCATTTGCAAGCCATAAAATGTGCAGTATTGATACATAAAAGAAAAGATCACAAAAATTATTCAAAGATATCGCTAGGCAAAATCCTGAAAAGCAGAAATCCACCCCTGAATTATTATACTTCACCCTGTGCACTCACTGTGGAAAAGTAATCAATTTCTCATGGTCTTGGCTTCACGGCAAATCTGATAACTGTAGGAAGGTAGCCTCTTTCTAACCTTGTTACCCCCACTTTTTGGCCTGTTTGTGAGTATATGTCAGGGTGTTTTCACTGTCTCACTGGGATCCTGCTAGCCAGGGCCCAGTGCTCATAGTGAAAGCCCTATGTTGTCAGTGTGTTTGTTATGTGTCACTGGGATCCTGCTAGCCAGGACCCCAGTGCTCATAAGTTTGTGGCCTATTTGTATTCCCTGTGTGGTGCCTAACTGTCTCACTGAGGCTCTGCTAACCAGAACCTCAGTGGTTATGCTCTCTCTGCTTTCCAAAGTTTTCACTACAGGCTAGTGGCTAAATTTACTAATTCACATTGGCATATTGGTACACCCATATAATTCCCTTGTATATGGTACTGAGGTACCCAAGGTATTGGGGTCCCAGGAGATCCCTATGGGCTGCAGCATTTCTTTTGCCACCCATAGGGAGCTCTGACGATTCTTACACAGGCATGCCAGTGCAGCGTGCATGAAATAACGTCCACGTTATTTCACAGCCATTTACCACTGCACTTAAGTAACTTATAAGTCACCTATATGTCTAACCTTCACCTGGTGAAGGTTGGGTGCAAAGTTAATTAGTGTGTGGGCACCCTGGCACTAGCCAAGGTGCCCCCACATCGTGGGCTATAGGTAGGTCACTACCTATGTATAGCGTCATAATGGTAACTCCGAACATGGCCATGTAACATGTCTAAGATCATGGAATTGTCACCCCAATACCATTCTGGTATTGGGGTGACAATTCCATGATCCCCAGGGTCTCTAGCACAGTACCCGGGTACTACCAAACTGCCTTTTTGCCTTTCCGGGATCTCCACTGCAGCTGCTGCTGCTGCCAACCCCTCAGACAGGTTTCTGCCCTCCTGGGGTCCAGGCAGCCCTGGCCCAGGAAGGCATAAAAAAGGATTTCCTCTGAGAGAGGGTGTTACACCCTCTCCCTTTGAAAATATGTGTGAAGGCTGGGGAGGAGTAGCCTCCCCCAGCTTCTGGAAATGCTTTTATTGGCACAGATGTTGCTCATCTCTGCATAAGCCAGCCTACTCCGGTTCAGGGATCCCCCAGCCGTGCTCTGGCATGAAACTGGACAAAGGAAAGGGGATTGACCACTCCCCTGACCAGTACCTCCCAGGGGAGGTGCCCAGTGCTCCAGACCTCTGCCATCTTGGAAACAGAGATGTTCAGGGCACACTGGACTACTCTGAGGCTCCTTCTGATAGGCTCTTATCTCTCTTGGTAGCCAATCCTCCTTCCTTGGTATCCAGACCTCCTTTTCTGGCTATTTAGGGTCTCTGCTTTGGGGAATTCTTTAGCTAACGAATGCAAGAGCTCATCAGAGTTCCTCTGCATCTCCCTCTTCACCTTTTACCAAAGGATCGACTGCTGACTGCTCAGGACGCCTGCAAAAACGCAACAAAGTAGCAAGACGACTACCAGCAACATTGTAGCACCTCATCCTGCCGGCTTTCTCAACTGTTTCCAGGTGATGCATGCTCTGGGGGTAGCCTGCCTTCACCCTGCACCAGAAGCTCCGAAGAAATCTCCTGTGGGTCGACGGAACCTTACCCCTGCTAATGCAGACACCAAAAGACTGCAACACTGGTCCTCTGGATCCCCTCTCATCCTGACGAGCGTGGTCCCTGGAACACAGCAACTCTGTCCAAGTGACTCCCACAGTCCAGTGACTCTTCAGTCCAAGTTTGGTGGAGGTAAGTCCTTGCCTCCCCACGCTAGACTGCAAAGCTGTGTACTGCGTGATTTGCAGCTGCTCCGGCTCCTGTGCACTCTTCCAGGATTTCCTTCATGCACAGCCAAGCCTGGGTCCCTGAAACTCCTTCCTGCAGTGCACAACCTTCTGAGTTGTCCTCCGGCGTCGTGGGACTCCCTTTTGTGACTTTGCGTGGACTCCAGTTCACTCTTCTTCCAAGTGCCTGTTAGGTTACTTCTGCAGGTGCTGCCTGCTTCTGTGAGGGAACCCTGAGTTGCTGGGTGCCTCCTTTGTCTCCTCCTCCAAGAAGCTACATCCTGATCCCTCCTGGGCCACAGCAGCACCCAAAAACCTCTACAGCGACCCTTGCAGCTAGCAAGGCTTGTTTGTGGTCTTTCTGCATGGGAACACCTCTGCAAGCTTCATCGTGATGTGGGACATCCGTCTTCCAAAGGAGAAGTCCCTAGTCCTCTTCTTCCTTGCAGAACTCCAAGCTTCTTCTACCCAGCGGCAGCTTCCTTGCACCTTCAGCTGGCATTTCCTGGGCTCCTGCCCACTCTCGACACTGTCGCGACTATTGGACTTGGTCCCCTTGTCTTACAAGTACTCAGGTCTGGAAATCCACTTTTGTTGCATTGCTGGTGGTTGTTCTTCCTGAAGAATTCCCCTATCACAACTTCTGTGCTCTCTGGGGGTAGTAGGTGCATTTTACACCTACCTTTCAGGGGTTTGGGTTTTCTTACAGTCCCAGTGACCCTCTACAAGCTCACATAGGTGTGGGGTCCATTCGTGGTTCGCATTCCACTTTTGAAGTATATGGTTTGTGTTGCCCCTATACCTATGTGCTCCTTTTGCAATCTATTGTAATTCTACAGTTTGCATTACTTTTCTTGCTATTACTTACCTAATTTTGGTTTGTGTTCATATATCTTGTGTATATCACTTATCCTCATACTGAGGGTACTCACTGAGATACTTTTGGCATATTGTCATAAAAATAAAGTACCTTTATTTTTAGTAACTCTGTGTATTGTGTTTTCTTATGATATTGTGCATATGATACAAGTGGCATAGTAGGAGCTTTACATGTCTCCTAGTTCAGTCTGAGCTGCTTTGCCATAGCTACCTTTTATCAGTCTAAGCTGCTAGAATCACCTCTTCTACACTAATAAGGGATAACTGGACCTGGCACAAGGTGTAAGTACCTCTGGTACCCACTACAAGCCAGGCCAGCTTCCTACAATAACCAGCTCGATATCTTCTTTTAACACATTAATCTTCAAATTGGATTACAAATATGAATAATATATCATCACAATGGAAATCAGTCCACCAGCTGAACTCACCATTAATATTACATTGCCAAACAAATCAACACAGATCCAGAAATCCTTAATCAAGACTCACACCTCACATTACACACCCAAACTCAGTTTTTCCCTATTCATACCTACAATCCAACTTCTTTCAGGAACACTAAGGGGGTCATTACAACATTGGCGGTAAAAGCCGCTTACCGCCGTGCAGAAGACCGCCAACACACCGCCGCGGAATTCCGCCACGGTCATTATGACCCACAGCTCAGAATCCGCCAAAATCCAGACACCCACACAAGTCCGCCACAGCAAAGGTCAGTGATAAACTGCCGATGACAAAACCTCCACTGTCATGCCAACAGGAATACTCCCACACTATCACGACCCACGAATCCGCACAGCGGTCTTTCAACCGCGGTATTCCATTGGTGGTACACACCGCTGCGCTCAAAATACTCACACATTTACAAAACACTACCACATTGGACAATTTAAAATACATACACCTGATACACATACACACACCACTCCCACACATCCAATACAATATAAAACACACACCCACATCACCCACAAACCCTTACGACCACAATTGTGACTGAGGGCCAGAGAGAGACACCACCATCTACAAACTAGCATCCACAGGCATCCAACACCATCACTCACACAACATCCACGCACCTCACACAACACACCTCTAAATATCACCCCACACATCACAACACGCACCACCCCACACATCACCCACCCCCCCCCCATGGCACGGCAAAGATACCCCAGGTTATCTGAGGAGGAGCTCAGGGTCATGGTGGAGGAAATCATCCAGGTAGAGCCACAGCTATTCGGATCACAGGTGCAGCACACCACCACAGCTAGGAAGATCGAGCTGTGGCGAAGAATCGTGGACAGGGTCAAAGCAATGGGACAGCACCCAAGAACTAGGGATGACATCAGGAAGAGGTGGAACGACCTATGGGGAAGATGCGTTCCGTGGTCTCAAGACACCACATTGCGGTTCAGATGACTGGCGGGGGACGCCCAACTCCTCCCCCACAACTAACAACATGGCAGGAGCAGGTCTTGCCTATACTGCATCCTGAGGCCCTCGCAGGAGTAGCTGGAGGAATGGACTCTGGTAAGTCACTCTTCACTACTTTCACCCCCACTACCTGCATGCCATCACATACCCCCACCCTCGCCCTTACCCCCATCACTCCAACTCCTCACAGATGTCCCAATATCACAGACCACACATCCCAAACCCAAGCCCTGCATGCAACACCAAAGCATAGACACCTATCACCAATGCATGGCCACTACCCATACCCATACACCCCCCTAAACCATTATCACACAAGGTCCTACACAGGAATGCGTGCACCGGGGTACACGGTCACCCACCCATTGCACACCATGGCACACACAGATGCAAAAATCATGCCTTTACACCCCTGCAGGACCCCTATCCAACGTCACCGGACAGGAGGGTCCAGACATGTCCACTCCCCCCACAGAAGAGGCCCACAGTGATGACAGCAGCTCTGTCCAACTGGATCAAGAAGACCGGCCTGGCCCATCTGGGACCTCGGGACAGTCGGTTCCCCTCACACTGGCACAGTCCACTACAGAGCTTCCCCTCTCTGGAAACACGAGCGCAGCACCCACCCAGCAGGCCCATACCTCTGTCCCCAGGACACGTCAATCAGCAGTGTTTCCACCACTACAGGGAACCCAGGCTAACCCACCACCCCAACAACACCAGGGACCTGGGGGCAGTGGCAGTGGGCACACGGTTCAGGGGACAGAGGCCCAGGAACACAGGGGAACTGGGAGGGCTGCTGTGCGACAGGGGGAGGACAGGCCCAGGGAACCCACTCTCCACGAGGCCCTCTCCAACATCATGGGAGCCTACTACCATTCCCAGGAGACGATGGCAACGGTACTGGCCAAGTTTCAGGAGACCCAGCGGCTGCAGGAGGAACAGTATTTGGGCTTCAGGTAGGAACTCAAATCCATCAATTCCACCCTGGACACCATTGTAGGGGTGCTGAAGGAACTCGTGAACACCAGGAGGGACACTGTGGCACAACAAGGGGCCCCTGACAATAGCCTGGACGATGCACTGCCCACCACCTCTGCCGGCACTAGTGGACAGAAGGCACCGCCACAGGACCACCGCACCAGCACCCCACCCAGTGCAGATGGAGAACCACCCCACAAACGGTCTCTGAGATCCAGGACAAAGACAGAGAACAATGCCAGGACCCCCGCCAAGAAATGAGACCACCCTGATTGTCATCCTTCTGTCCCATTTTATCACCCTGTCAATACTTAAACTGCCCCAGCTCCACATCCTATGCCCCTTTGGACAATGCACCTGTGAGACTAATAGACTGGACTCTGCCATGGACATTCCTCTACCATCAGCCCTGACCATTTTACAACCCCCTCCACTATTGAGCACTTAAATAAACACCCTTAAATCAGAAAACAATCTGGAGTCAGTCTGTGCTTTCGAAAATGTGTATTTGTATTTACAGTGGCAAAATGCTATATCAAATGTAATGTCAACATACCTATGTCACAGAGCACTAGTTCATGCGTAAACAAAGCAGATGTCACACAGTGTGACCCACATCTGCAAAATCGTAAGGGAAAGTGACCCTACACTGGGTAAAAATGACAGACAGATGAGAGGTAGAAGAATTAAATCAAATGTAGCAGGCTGTGTTGTCTTCTTACCTGTGTCTCACTGGAAGTATTGCAGGATCACCGTATTCCTGTTGTCTATGTCCTCTTCTTCAGCTTCCTCGTCTTCACTGTCCACAGGCTCCACAGCTGCCACAACACCTCCATCTGGACCATCCTCCTACAGAAAAGGCACCTGTCGTCGCAAAGCCAAGTTGTGAAGCATTCAGCAGGCCACAATGATCTGGCATACCTTCTTTGGTGAGTAGAATAGGGAACCACCTTTAACCCTCCTAGTTTGCCCATGGGCCTCATTGTAGCGTTCCTCTGCCCTTGTTCTGGGATTCCTCACAGGGGTCAGTAGCCATGACAGGTTGGGGTAGCCAGAGTCACCTGCAAATGTTGAGGGACAACTGTTAGACACACACTAACCTTTAGGGACAACCCCAGACAACTATCCGCACTGTATAGGGTCCATGTCCTCACCTAATAGCCGCACACTGTGCCTCTGGAGTTGCCCCATCACATAAGGGATGCTGCTATTCCGCAGAATGTAAGCATCATGTACTGAGCCAGGAAACTTGGCGTTCACATGGGAGATGTACTGGTCGGCCAAACACATCATCTACACATTCATTGAATGGTAACTCTTCTGGTTTCTGTAAACCTGTTTACTCCTGTGGGGGGGACCAAGGCCACATGTGTCCCATCAGTGGCACCTATGATGTTGGGGATATGTCCCAGGGCATGGAAATCACCTTTCATTGTAGGCAAATCCTCCACCTGAGGGAAAACGATGTAGCTAATCATGTGTTTCAGCAGGGCAGACAACACTCTGGACAACACGTTGAAAAACATAGGCTGGGACATCCCTGATGCTATGGCCACTGTTGTTTGAAATGACCCACTTGCTAGGAAATGGAGTACTGACAGCACCTGCACTTGAGGGGGGATTCCTGTGGGATGGCGGATAGCTGACATCAGGTCTGGCTCCAACTGGGCACATAGTTCCTGGATTGTGGCACGATCAAGTCTGTAGGTGATGATCACATGTCGCTCCTCCATTGTCGACAGGTCCACCCGCGGTCTGTACACCGGAGGATGCCGCCATCTCCTCACATGCCCCAGCGGACAGTGCCTATGGAGGAGAACAGCGAGCAGAGAGTCAACCAACTCTGAGGTACGTAAACACAGCATACTGTATTAGCAAATCGACAGATGCCTGTATGAGTGTTTAGGCAAGGCCTAGATATGTGTGACGCAGTCCAAAATAATGCCATGTGGGCCCATGAAATGGCGGCTGCCTGACATGTAAAGTGGGACAATGGGATATGAGGTAACTGCGCTGGTGTTGTACACCGTCGTGGTAGACGGTCGAAGACCGCTGCGCAATCCTGCATTGGTTAACATTGGACCCAATGGGTCCCAGAAGCCAATGACGATGTGCGCTGGCGGTGACAGTACGCACCGCCGTGGACGTGACCACCATTTTCTATCTGTTCAATCACTTGATACCTGATCTTCGACAGGAGAGGACCTACACTGCAAGTGCTGCTGTGACCTCAGTCTGGAAGAAACAATGGCTCGCGTGTCTGGGGAAAGGGCCCCTGCCTTCAGCACGGAGGAGTTGGAGAAACTTGTGGATGGTGTCTTCCCCCAGTACATGCTACTCTACGGTCCTCCAGACAAACAGGTAAGTACACTGTGAGCATGCTGTATGGGCAATGCCTGTGTGGAGTGGTGTGGATGAAAGATAGGCAGGAGAGAATGAGGCGTGTATGAAACGACGGTGAGTGCATGTGCATCATGCCAAGGGTAGGCTTGCGGGCCAATTACTGTCACGGTGCGGACGGTAATAACTTATCTTTTTCTCCTGTACTTTTCCTGTATGTCAGCGCCCACCAGAAGAGGGCCATTTGACGTGCCATCGCCAAGGAAGTCCGGACCCTGGGGGTCTACCACAGACGGAGCACCCACTGCCGGAAAAGATGGGAGGACATTTGCCGCTGGAGCAAGAAGACGGCGGAGGCCCAGCTGGGGATGGCCTCCCAACGTGGGAGGGGTGCCCGTCACACCATGGCCCCCCTGATGTTCAGGATCCTGGCAGTGGCGTATCTGGAGTTGGATGGGCGCTTGAGGGCATCACAGCAGCGACAAGGGGGTGAGTACACTCTCATTCTGCTGATTCAGCGTGCATTGTAGGTGTCTGGGTGGGGGAGGTGGGCAGTGGGTTCCCCTAGGACAGGGCGAGTTTAGTAGGCAAGGACCCTTCTTAAGGCAAGCCCTTTGGCACCCCACCCCACCTGTGTCCAGTGCCAACTACACATAGTCAGGCTTCTGTGACATCCATGTGTGCAGCAATCTGGCATAGCCTCATAACCCATGTCCCTGGGATTGAATAGGGAACTCCAAGTGCGCGACGTAGTGCAGGGGGCTTCTGTGTCTGTCTTGTCCGCCAACGGTAGCGGTATTACATGCACTCAACATGTCTTTCTTCTGTCTTCCCCCCCTTTTTGTGGTCTCCCTGTTCTTGTGTGCATTAGCATCATCAGGCGGAGGAGCAGTGGCACGGGAGCAGGAGGGAGCTGCATCCCACATGGCCCTAGAGGGCGACACTACGGAGTCGGAATTTACCAGTGGGACGGAGGGAGAGGGGAGCTCCACGGCAGGGACAGGAGCTGACACCAGCGATACAGGCCCATCTGTTCCCCCCGCATCTACAGGTATAGCCGCCACCCCCCCTACCAGCACCGCCCTCCCAGCAGCCCCTCAGTGTTTGGCCCGTGCCCGCTCATCCAGGAGGGTGGGCATCTCCTTCGCCCAAGGCACCTCAGCCCCTGTCCGTGTCACCCCTGCTGCCCTCAGTGAGGAGGCCATTGACCTCCTCAGGTCCCTCACTGTTGGGCAGTCTACCATTTTGAATGCCATCCAGGGTGTAGAGAGGCAGTTGCAACAAACCAATGCATACTTGGAGGGCATTCATTCTGGTCAGGCAGCCCATCAGCGAGCTTTTCAGACTCTGGCCTCAGCACTAATGGCAGCCATTCTCCCTGTCTCTAGCCTCCCCCCTCCAACTTCCTCCACCCAGACCCAAACCCCTGTACCTCAGCCTATCCCAAGAACACCATCAGACCAACATGCACACACCTCAACACACAAGGGAAGCTCTAGCAAACATAAGCACCACACATCCCACAGGCACTCACACAAGCATTACACACATGCAGACACACCAACATCCACTGCCTCCACTGTGTCCTCCTCCTCCTCATCTCCCTCCTCCCTCCCAGTCTTGTCTCCACTCACACCAGCATGCACTACATCCTCAGCCACTAGGTCCATCACCAGCACACCCACCACCACACCCCGCTCACATGCTTCACCACCCACACAACCATTCACACGTCCCCTGTGTCCTCTCCCAGTGTGTCTGTGAGGCCACCTCCCAAGGTACACAAACGCAGCCACACACCCACCCAACAGCCATCCACCCCACGACAGCCTCCAGCCCATGCACCTTCACCCAAAGTCACCAAACGTACACCTCCTACAACCACTACCTCTTCCTCCACTCCCAAATCCCTTCCATCTACCCGTCCCAGTGTTCCTAAGAAACTTTTCCTGTCCAACCTTGACCTCTTTCCCTCACCCCCCCACCCCTTCAGTCTCCTAGGGCCCGACTCTCCAGGTCCCAACCCAGCACCTCGGCCAAAACATCTTTGGGACCAGTGGTGCCAGTAGTAACTGGCTTCTGGAGTGCACCAGGCAGCAGGGCAGCCAGTGTGGCAAGGAGCCAGAGCACGGACAGTCCCCCACCTGTAAAGCATAAAAAGTTGGCCAGTGCCCGGCGGGAGAAGGGAAGAAATCAGCCACCAAAGCCGCTCCCAGGGGTACAGTTGAGGGTGTGGAGACAGCTGCGCCCCCATCCAAGGTTGGAAGATCTGCACGGCGGACAAGACCGCCACCATCCCCAATGCTCAGGACACCGCCGCCACCATCCACGCTGCCAAGGACACCGCCACCACCATCCCCGCTGCCCAAGACACTGCAGCCAGCAGCACAGCTGCCCAGGACTCCGCAGCCAGCAGAACCGCTGCCCAAGACACCCCCGCCACCATCCCCGCTGCCAATGACACCGCCGCCACCAGCCCCGCTGCCCAAGACACCGCCGCCACCATCCCGCAGCCCAAGACACCGCTGCCAGCAGCACCGCTGCCCGGGACACCGCCGCTAGCAGTACCGCTGGCCAGGACACCACCGCCACCATCCCCGCTGCCAAGGACACCGCCGCCACCAGCCCCGCTGCCCAAGACACCGCTGCCAGCAGCACAGCTGCCCAGGACTCCGCAGCCAGCAGAACCGCTGCCCAAGACACCCCCGCCACCATCCCCGCTGCCAATGACACCGCCGCCACCAGCCCCGCTGCCCAAGACACCGCCGCCACCATCCCGCAGCCCAAGACACCGCTGCCAGCAGCACCGCTGCCCGGGACACCGCCGCTAGCAGTACCGCTGGCCAGGACACCACCGCCACCATCCCCGCTGCCAAGGACACCGCCGCCACCAGCCCCGCTGCCCAAGACACCACTGCCAGCAGCACCACTGCACAAGCCACCGCCGCCAGAAGCACCGCTGCCCAAGACACCGCCACCAGCAGCACCGCAGGCCAGTGAGCGCCAATGATTCCGACGCTACTGAGGCCACCACAGGCAGGATGAAGCACTCTGGGCACAAAGCCCCCTCCAGAACCAGTGGAGTATCACATCCACTATCTCTGTCCTTGGCAGGATGAAGCACTCTGGGCAAAAAGCCCCCTCCAGAACCAGTGGAGAAAGGCATCCACTACCTCAGTCCTTGGCAGGATGAAGCACTCTGGGCACAAAGCCCCCACCAGAACCAGTGGAGAAAGGCATCCACTACCTCTGTCCTTGGCAGGATGAAGCACTCTGGGCACAAAGCCCCCTCCAGAAACCAGTGGAGAATGTTATCCACTTAAGAGACTGTGGCTTTGCACACCCCAGGATGTAGCAATGGGCAAACCACCCACTTGATACACTTGAGAGACTTTGGGTTTGCACTCCCCAGGATTGAACAGTGAGCAAACCACCCACTGTAGAAACTTGAGAGACAGTGGCTTTGTATTCCCCAGGATGTAGCAATGGGCAAACCGCCCACTGGAGAGAGTTGAGAGACTGTGGCTTTGAACTCCCCGGTGGTAAAAAAAATTGCAATTACGACCGTGGCGGAAACCGCCAACAAAGATAGCCACTTTAACACTCCGACTGCCACGGCGGTACAAACAAACAGCAAGGCGGTCACCGCCAACAGACAGGCGGGAGACAAAGTACCGCCCACACTATTATGACAGGCCAATCCGCCACCTTTTCTGGGATGACAGTGTCCACTGGTTCTGGAGGGGGCTTTGTGCCCAGAGTGCATCATTCACCCCGTGACGGACTCAGTTGCGTCAGTGCCCTTGCCGCTCATGGGCCAGGGGTGCCCTGTTCAGCGGTGTTTGAGTCGGCGGTGCCCTGTTCAGCGGTGTTTGAGATGGCGGTGCCCTCTTCAGCGGTGCTTGAGACAGCGGTGCCCTGTTCAGCGGTACTTGAGACAGTGGTGCCCTGTTCAGCGGTGTTTGAGACGGCGGTGCCCTGTTCAGCAGTGTTTGAGATGGCAGTGCCCTCTTCAGCGGTGCTTGAGATGGCGGTGCCCTGTTCAGTGGTGCTTGAGACGATGGTGCCCTGTTCAGCGGTGTTTGAGACGGCAGTGCCCTGTTCAGCGGTGCTTGAGATGGCGGTGCCCTGTTCAGCGGTGCTTGAGATGGCAGTGCCCTGTTCAGCGGTGCTTGAGACGGCGGTGCCCTGTTCAGCGGTGCTTGAGACAGTGGTGCCCTGTTCAGCGGTGCTTGAGATGGCGGTGCCCTGTTCAGCTGTGCTTGAGATGGCGGTGCCCTGTGCAGCGGTGCTTGAGATGGCGGTGCCCTGTTAAGTGGTGCTTGAGGAGGCAGTCTCCATTGCAGGGACTCAGCTGCTGGCGGTCCTTCATGGCCCAGCGGGGCTTTTGCTGGCGGTCCTTCATGGCTCAGCAGGGTTTGTGCTGGCAGTCCTTCATGGCCCAGCTGGGCTTGTGCTGGCGGTGGCCTCCTGGGCAGATGGGCTGGTGCTTGCAGGCCCCTCCTGGGCAGCTGGGCTTGTGCTGCCGCTCCTGTCCTGGGCAGCTGGGCTGGTGTTGGCGGTGGCCTCCTGGGCAGCGGGGAAGATGGCGGTCTTTTCCGCCGTGCTGCTCTTCCCAGACTTGCTGGGTTTCTTGTGGCCCTTCCCCTCCTTGGAAGGTGTCACAGCTGACTCCACACTCCCACCGGGACCCCTGGGAGCGGCTTTGGTGGCTGGAGTCTTCCCCCTCTCCCGCTGGGCTTTGGCCAACTTCTGATGCTTCACAGGTGGGGGACTGTCTGTGCTGTGGCTCCGTGCCACACTTGCTGCCCTGGTGGCCGGTGCACTCCAGATTCCGGTGACTACAGGCACCACTGGTCACGGAGATTTTGTGGCTGAGGTGCTAGTTCGGGACCTAGGAGGCGGACGGGGTGGGGGAGGTGTGGGAAAGAGGTCAAGGTTGGACAGAAAAAGTTTTTGGGAGACACTGGGACGGGTAGCTGGAGGGGGTTTGGGAGTGGAGGAAGAGGTGGTGGTTGTAGGAGGTGTTCGTTTGCTGACTTTGGGTGAAGGTGCATGCGCAGGAGGCTGTTATGAGGTGGATGGCTGTTGGGTGGGTGTGTGCCTGTGTTTTTGTATCTTGGGGGGGGGCGTCACAGACACATCGGCAGAGGAAACAGGGGATGTGTGAATGGTAGTGGGGGTGGTGACTGAACATGAGCGGGGTGTGGTGGTGGGTGTGCTGGAGAGGGACGTAGTGGCTGTAGAGGTAGTGCATGCAGGTGTAAGTGTAGATGAGACTGGGAGGGAGGAGGGAGACGAGGAGGAGGGGAACACAGTGGAGGCAGTGGATGTTGGTGTATCTGCATGTGTGTGATACTTGCGTGAGTGCCTGTGGGATGTGTGGTGCTTATGTTTGCCTGAGCTTCCCTTGTGTGTTGACGTGTGTGCATGCTGGTCTGTAGGTGTGCTTGGGATAGGCTGTGGTACAGGGGATTGGGTCGGGGTGGAGGAAGTTGGAGGTGGGAGGCTAGAGACGGGCACAATGGCTGCCATCAGTGCTGAGGCCAGAATCTGAAAAGCTCGCTGAAGGGCCACCTGACCAGAATGAATGCCCTCCAGGAATGCATTTGTTTGTTGCAACTGCCTTTCTACAACCTGGATGGCATTCAAAATGGTAGACTGCCCAACAGTGAGGGACCTGAGGAGGTCAATGGCCTCCTCACTGAGGGCAGCAGGGGTGACTGAGGCAGGGCCTGAGGTGCCTGGGGCGAAGGTGATGCCCACCCTCCCGGGTGAGCGGGCATGGGGCGAAGGCTGAGGGGCTGCTGGGAGGGTGTGCTGGAAGGGGGGGTGGTGGCTGTACCTGTAGATGGGGGTGGCACAGATGTTGCCGCCACCACAAGTGAGCTCCCATCAGAGGACGATTCCGTGTCACTGGTCTCAGCTCCTGTCCCCGCCGTGGAGATCCCCTCGCCCTCCGTCCCACTGGTGAAGCCCGAGTCCATAGTGTGGCCCTCCATGGCCATGTGGGATGCAGCCCCCTGGTGCTCCGGTGCCACTGCTCCTCCACCTGATTATGCCAATGCACACAAGAACAGGGAGACCACAAAAAAGGGGGGACGACGACAGAAGAAAGACATGTTGAGTGCATGCTTTACCTCTACCGTCGGCGAACACAACAGACAGAAGCCCCCTGCACTACGCCGCACTCTTGGGCTCCACTGTTCAATTCCTAGGAAATGGCCTACAAGGCTATGGACAACATCTGCACACATGGATGACACAGGGGCATTACTAGGTGTACTTGGCACTCTACAGAGGTGGGGTGGGGTGCCACATGGCCTGCCTTACGGAGGGACCTTGCCTACGGAACTCGCCCTGGCCTAGGGAAACCCACAGCCCACCTCCCCCACCCAGACCCCTCCACTGCACGCAAAATCAGCAGAATGCAAGTGTACTCACCCCCTTGTGGCTGCTGTGATGCCCTCAAGTGCCCATCCAACTCCAGGTAGGCCACGGCCAGGATCCTGAACATCAGGGGGGGTCATAGTGCGACGGGCACCCCTCCCACGTTGGAAGGCCATCCCCAGCTGAGCCTCCACTGTCTTCTTGCTCCAGCAGCGAATGTCCTCCCATCTTTTCCGGCAGTGGGTGCTCCGTCTGTGGTAGACCCCCAGGGTCCAGACATCCTTGGCGATGGCACACCAAATATGTTTTTTATGGTGGGCGCTGACCTACATGAAATGTACAGGGGGAAGAGCAAGCAATTACCAACTGCACCGTCAAAGTGATTGGCCCCCATCCCTACCCTTGCCATGTGGCACATGCATTCACCTTCGTTTCATGCACGCCGCACTCTCCCCCCTTCCTTCTTACATCCAGCCCTCTCCACACAGGCATAGCCCATACAACATGCTCCCTGTGTACTTACCTGTTTGTCTGGAGGACCGTAGAGTAGCGTGTACTGGGAGAGGACCCCATCCACAAGTTTCTCCAACTCCTCTGATGTGAAGGCAGGGGCCCTTTCCCCAGACACTCGAGCCATTGTCTCTTCCAAACCGAGGTCACAGCAGCACTTGCAGTGTAGGTCCTCTCCTGTCGAAGATCAGGTATTGAGTGATTGAACAGATAGAAAATGGCGGTCACGTCCGTGGCGGTGCGTACCGTCACCACCGGTGTACATCGTCATTGGCTCCTGGGACCCATAGAGTCCAATGTTAACCAATGCAGCATTGCGCCGTGGTCTTCGACCGCCTACCGCATCGGTGTACAACGCCAGCACAGTTACCTCACATCCCATTGTCCCACTTTAGAGGTCAGGCAGCCGCCATTTCAGTGGCCCACATGGCTTAATTTTCAACTGCGTCACACATACCTAGGCCTAGACTCAACACACATACAGGCCACCTTCGGTGTATGAATGGTTTCCTGTGTAAACTGTGGGTACGTACCTCTGAGTTGTTTGACTCTGTGCTCGCTGTTGTCCTTCATAGGCACTGTCCGCTGGGACATGTGAGGAGATGGCAGCATCCTCCGGTGTACCGACCGTTGGTGGACCTGTCGACAATGGAGGAGCGACATGTGATTATCACATACAGGTTGACCGTGCCACAATCCAGGAACTGTGTACCCAGTTGGAGCCAGACCTGATGTTAGCAATCCGCCATCCCACAGGAATCCCCCCTCAAGTGTAGGTGCTGTCAGTGCTCCATTTCCTTGCAAGTGGGTCTTTTCAAACAACAGTGGCCATAGCATCAGGGATGTCCCAGCCTATGTTTTCCAACGTGTTGTCCAGAGTGTTGTCTGCCCTTCTGAAACACATACGGAGCTACATCGTTTTCCCTCACGTGGAGGATTTGCCTACAGTGAAAGGTGATTTCTATGCCCTGGGACACATCCCCAACATCATAGGTGCCATTGATGGGACCCATGTGGCTTTGGTACCCCCTCACAGGAGTGAACAGGTGTAAAGAAACCGGAAAAGTTATCATTCAATGAATGTACAGATGGTATGTTTGGCAGACCAGTACACCTCCCATGTGAATGCCATGTTTCCTGCTCAGTGCATGATGTCTACATCCTGCGGAATAGCAGCATCCCTTATGTGATGGGTCAACTCCAGGGGCACCGTGTGTGGCTATAAGGTGAGCCCCTGGAAGCAAGACAGTGGGAATGCTTGTCTGGTACTGGGGATATCCCTACAGGTTAGTGTGTGTCTAACAGTTGTCCCTCGCCATTTGCAGGTGACTCTGGCTAACCCAACCTGTCATAGCTACTGACCCCAGTGAGGAATCCCAGGACAAGGGCAGAGGAACGCTACAATGATGCCCATGGGCGAACTAGGAGGGTGATCGAGCGGACCTTCAGCCTCCTGAAGGCCAGGTTCCGGTGCCTCTATATGACAGGTGGATCCCTATTCTACTCACCAAAGAAGCTATGCCAGATCTTCGTGGCCTGCTGTATGCTTCACAACTTGGCTTTGCGATGACAGGTGCCTTTTCTGCAGGAGGATGGTCCAGATGGCGGTGTTGTGGCAGCTGCGGAGCCTGTGGACAGTGAAGGCGAGGAAGCAGAGGAAGAAGACATGAACAACAGGGACTCAGTGATCCAGCAATATTTCCAGTGAGACACAGGTAAGAGTACAGACCTGACTACTACATGTACTTTAACACTACTACCTTTCTACTGTCTGTCGTTTTCACCCAGTGTATGATCACTGAGTTGTTACTTTCCCTTACGGTTTCACAGATGTGGGTCCCACTGTGTGACATCTGCTTAGATTCCTCATGGACTAGAGCTGTGTGACATAGGTATGTTGACATTACAATTGAAAGAGCATTTTGTCACTGTAATTGCTAATACAATCTTTCGAAATCACAGATAGACTCCAGATTGTTTTGTGCTTTAGGTGTGTTTATTTAAGTGCTCAATATTGGAGGGGGTAGTATAATGGTGAGGGGTGATGGCGGAGGAATGTCCATGGCAGAGTCCAGTCTATTAGTCTCACAGGTACATTGCCCAAATGGGCATAGGAAGTGGAGCTGGGGCAGTTTAAGCATGGACAGGGTGACAAAGTGGGACAGTAGGATAACAATCAGGGTGGTCTCATTTCTTGGCAGGGGTCTTGGCATCGTGCTCTGTCTTTGTCCTAGATCTCAGGAACCGTTTGTGGGGTGGTTCTCCCTCTGCCGGGGGTGGGGTGCTGGTGTCATGGTCCTGTGGCGGGGCGTCCTTTCCAGTAGCGCCGGCAGAGTTGGTGGTCAGTTCATCGTCCATGCTAGTGTCAGGGGCCCCTTGTAGTGCCACAGTGTCCCTCCTGGTGTTCTCAAGTTCCTTCAGCACCCCTACGATGCTGCCCAGGGTGGAGCCGATGGTTCTGAGTTCCTCCCGAAGCCCAAATACTGTTCCTCCTGCAGGCGCTGGATCTCCTGAAACTTGGCCAGTACCGTTGCCATCGTCTCCTGGGAGGGGTGGTAGGCTCCCATGATGGAGGAGAGGGCCTCGTGGAAAGTGAGTTCCCTTGGCCTGTCCTCCCCCAGTCGCACAGCAGCCCTCCCAGTTCCCCTGTGTTCCTGGGCCTCCATCCCCTGGACCTTGTGCCCACTACCGCTTCCCCCAGGTCCCTGTTGTTGTTGGGGTGGTGGGTTAGCCTGGGTTCCCTGTAGTGGTGGATACACAGCTGATTGACGTGTCCTGGGGATGGAGGTATGGTCCCGCTGGGTTGGTGCTGTGCTGGTGTTTCCAGAGGGGGGAAGCTCTGTGGTGGCCTGTGACTGTGTGAGGGGAACCGACTGTCCCAAGGTCCCCGATGGGCCGGGCTGGTCATCTAGATCCAGTTGGACAGAGCTGCTGTCATCACTGTGGGCCTCTTCTGTTGGTGGTGTGGACATGTGTGGACCCTCCTGTCCGGTGACCTTGGGTAGGAGTCCTGCAGGGGTATAAAAGGATAGTTATTACATCTGTGTGTGTCATGGTGTGCAATGGGTGGGTGACCGTGTACCCCAGTGCTTGCATTCCTGTGTGGGACCTCATGTGATGATGGTTTAGGGGGGTGTTTGGGTATGTGCAGTGGGCATGCTTTAGTGAGGGGTGTCCATGCTTTGTTATTAAATGCAGGGCTTGGTGTTGGGATGGGTGGTTTGTGATGTTGGGACATGTGTGAGTAGTTGGAGTGCTGGGGGTGTGAGTGAGGGTGGGGGTATGTGCTGGCATGCAGGTAGGGTGGGGATGTAATAGTTAAGATTTGTCTTACCAGAGTCCATTCCTCCAGCTACTCCTGCGAGGCCCTCAGGATGCAGAATTGACAAGACCTGCTCCTCCCATGTTGTTAGTTGTGGGGGAGGAGGTGGGGGTACGCCGCCAGTCCGCTGAACGGCCAGGTGGTGTCTTGAGACCATGGAACGAACCTTCTCCTGTAGTTCGTTCCACCTCTTCCTGATGTCCTCCCGATTTCTTGGGTGCTGTCCCACTGCGTTGACCCTGTCCACTATTCTTCGCCATAGCTCCATCTTCCTTGCAATTAAGGTGTGTTGCACCTGTGATCCAAATAGCTGTGGCTCTACCCGGGCGATTTCCTCCACCATGACCCTGAGCTCCTCCTCTGAGAACCTGGGGTGTCTTTGCTGTGCCATGGGGTGGAGTAGGTGATGTTTGGGGTGGAGTGTGTGGTGATAAGTGTGCTGATATGTAGTGGGGTGTTATGTGAGGTGCATGGAGATTCTGTGGGTGATGGTGTTGTGTGCCTGTGGATGCTGTTGTTCTTGCTGGTGCTGTCTCTCATTGGCCTTCTTTCTGAATTTTTGATAGTAGGGGGTTGTGGGTGATGTGGGTGTGTGTTTTATATTGTAATGGGTGTGTGGGAGTGGTGTGTGTATGTGTATCAGGTGTGTGTATTTCGAATTGTCCAATGTGGTTCTGTTTTGTGTGTGTATTTTGAGTGCAGCGGTTTGTACCGCCAATGGAATACCGCTGTTGAAAGACCGCCACGTGGATTTGTGTGTCATGATAGTGTGGGCATATTTCTGTTGGCGGTGGAGGGTTTGTTTTTGCCAGTTTATCACTGACCTTTGGTGTGGCGGACTTGTGTGGGTGTCTAGATTTTGGCCGATTCCGAACTGTGGGTCATAATAGCTGTGGCGGTATTCCACGGCCGCGGCGGTGTGTTGGCGCTCTTCTGCACGGCGGTAAGCACCTTTTACCGCCAATGTTGTAATGAGGGCCTGTGTCTTCTGGTGTGAGTGCAGGCCCCTAAGTTTGAAAGGTACTGTCACATGACTCAACTACAATTGTTTGTCCATTGGTTGGGGGCCCTCCTACTTGAGGGAATCAGGGTGAGCAACCACCCCCTACCCCCTACCCCAGTCCCAGACAGTGGTGTGTAGCCTAATACTCCCAGAAGTGAAACTCAGGCATGACTTTCTGAATCTGGTGTCAGTGGTGCAGCTTTGCCCTCACCCATGGCTTGGCAATAACAAAGCGTGTTCTCTTTTATGCCTCCGTTATACCCTCAAGCCTTCTGTTCATCAGTGGCTGTTCCTCCAGGGGAGCGGAACAGCGTCACCACCCAACCCCCACTGCTGTGTTAAAGCGTCAAATATAAAATGGCAATACAATTATTTTATTACCATTTTATTTATGATGCTTTCTGCCAGCAAACAGAATGTGAGGGAGGGCCAGTGCATCACTGCTGCCAATCACTGGAGCGTGTATCCAGCCCACTCCAGCGAATTAAGATTTTTTTTCATGCTGCTTAACAACATGAAAACAGTCTTTTGATTGGATGAAGGAATTGGCTGTAGGCTTCATGCTCGTAGGACGTGCTGCAGAACGAGAACGTGCTGCAGGACATCGAGTAAGGTAAGTGTTTTTTGTTATGTGTGTATGTTTTGTGTGTATGGTAGAGTGGGGCAAGATTGTGAATTATGGAATAGTCTACCTGGACTATGTTAACGAGCCAAGCCCTTTCATGTAAGCGCTGGGATAGGAAGGGTGGTAGGAAATATTATCTGTATGCAGTAATACAAATACAACGCACATGTGGAAATGTTTCACTTATGAGCATGTTCAATGCACCTCTGTTATAAGGCAAATACAGCAGGGGAACACCACGGGTAGAGTACCCCCACACAAGGAACCATTGACCTGACTGTTACGTGCCTGGACATGGGGGTGGCACGCTGCATGTGGCAGCTGGCACAGGACTGACATGCAACCGGCGGGGATGGTCCTATTAATAACCAATTGCCTCCTGTTCTGGGGGGAGACAGGTGTAGGCCGCAGGTTTCCTGTGAGTTGTCTGGCTGGGGGACAGAGGAGGCCTGGCCCGGTCACCACTGTGTGCCAGGTTTGCCACCCTTCACCTGGCTCTAATCCAGTTCAGTGGCTCCAGGCACTTTCCTGTCTCCAGCACGTGACGTTGTGTTCGTTTTGTGCAAGTATCAACATTTAGGAACCAAAATTAAGTTACAACCATTACTTCTAATAAGTTCTCTACCCAGTGCTTCATAAAAATAAATATCACAAAAGAAACCTTGATGGTTTGTTAAAACATAATATTACACAGCAGCTAAATATTAAAAAACATTTGCTAAGTCAATAGTTTATACACTGTTTAGGTATGAACTATGTCAATCCTTATAGAGCATTGTCAAAAAAAAGTGGTAGAAGATAAAATGACGCTGCCACTGTTGCCGTCTACCCAGTGCTTAATTTGTAAATAAAAACGTGCCGGTGCCCAAAATCCTCCTCTTAAACACAATGCTGCTGCATTTAAATGTGAGAGCACGGAATACTGAGGCAGCCTAATCCTGAAGCCATTTCGGGCCTCTTCAATCCGTTAAAAGCCACTCCTTGCCCCTTCAGCTCACTCTGGCAGCTTTCTGCTTTCTACCTTAGTAAAGCTTTTTTCCTTTTTTGCTTCCTCGGTCTTTCCCGTATATGTCTTTTGCTCACAGCAAATGCTTGAGGCAGAAGAATAAGCCCCGGGCCTCAAAAATAAGTGCCGGTGCTCAGCATTGGAAACAATAAGCACAAATTAAGCACTACCTCTACCTCATTGTGTAGGCGCATGAATACAATATAACCCACGCATAAATATGCACCACTCTACCCAGGTAGTATGCCAATTTCTATTTTTTTACTAAGCGATCTAAAATGGTGGTAAAATAAAAAAATATATATATTATGAGTCATGAGCCAATCTCGTTTAAAATGGGTCATATTATGCTCTTGAGCGTGCAACTTGAAGGAATAATAATGAGCAAAACGTGCACAGAGTTGAAGGAAACACTGCAAGTTAAATTATTTATTTCAATTCAGAATGGACAGCGTATCTAGCATTTCAATTATTCGTGTTAATTTTAATAACAAGTGAAAATAATTTTCTGGTAAAAATTGGCATTAGTTCATGTGTTTAAGATCTGAAAGACGCTGTTTTATAATTACACAGGCTTTTGTTGTATTACTTGTGTTTTACATGTGGGGCAAACTACTCCCATCAGGCTTCCAACACCACTGCTTTATAATTAGAGCTCTCAGTTTTATGATATTTTTCGATCTGTATTTATCCATATTTATTTATTGGCCACCTTGTTGGTATTTTTCGATATTTATTTTGTGTTTTGTAAACAGGTGTTAACTCATATATTTCCATATCTATTTAACAGATAAACATACACTCATAGTTTGATGCCTGTCAGGTTTTAGCACATTACATAGCCAAAATAATGAAATAACATGTGGAGACAGAGTGCTGTAGCCTGGAACCCTTTCAGTTGGTGTACTGCGCTTCGCTCTCTCGGTGGCAGTCTAAGATGACTTTTATGCCCCACCACTCTCAGAAGTCACCAGCAGCCACTGCTGCTCATTTAATGCCATATCTGAGACAACACGGTTTAGGTACTGAAATCCACCTGTACACAGTTCAATGTTTGTCTCCTCGTTGACCATTGTTGCTAAATTTCTGTATTGAGCGGTTTAATCTACTGTGCATCACGGCATGAAAATACCAATAAAGATATTTTATAATAAGTCAAAGTTCAAATCCTCTCTGAACACTGTTCTATGACAAGATTGTGGATTAACTGCACCATGAAACCAGAAAAAGTAGAAAACTAAGGCCCATATTTATAGTTTTTCATGCAAAACCGTACAAACTCAGTTTTGGCTCAAAAAGTATAGTGCTGGATTGCGTCATTCGAAAGCGCCAGCTGGGCGTCAAATTTATGGAATTCCGCAAGCTGGCGCAAAGGGTGGGCTAACATCTGGGAAAATGACATTAGCCGCGTGGAGGTGGCTGTATGGGGGAAGGGGGTTTTGCCTCAAAAAATGACGCCAGGCTGGTTAGAGGCAAAACAATGCCTTTAACCAGCCTAGCACCATTTCCTGATGCACAACCATCCATACCACATGACTCCTGTCTTATAAAAGAAAGGAGTCATACCCACCACCCCAATGGCTGGCACAGTGGACAAGAGTCCCCTGGGCATGGCCACTGCACCCAGTGCCATGTAGGGCGACCCATTTCAGGACCCCCAATGGCGCTTTAAAAAATCTTTTAAAATACTTACCTCTCCTTACCCTGCTTACCCGAGATGGGGACCCCCATCCTTTGGTGTCCCTCTGGTGTGGGTGGGGGTGTTCCTGGGGCAGGCACCTGTGGACTCTTCCCATGGTGTTTGACCATGGAAATTGGTCCACAGGTCCCCTAACGCCTGCCCTGACCCAGGCGTTAAATAATGTCGCTAAGTAGGCTTAGAGCCATTATTTAGGGCCACCTCCCTAAGGAGGATAAATAAGACGCTAGGGCCCGTATTTATACTTTTTGACGCGAAACTGCGCTAACGCAGTTTAGCGTCAAAAAGTTTTGCGCCGGCTAACGCCATTCTGAAGCGCCATGCGGGCGCCGTATTTATTGAATGGTGTTAGCCGGCGCAAGCAGACCGGCGCTGCCTGGTGTGCGTGGAAAAAAACCACGTACACCAGGCAGCGCCGGCGTTGGGAAAAATGGCGCTAGGGCGTCTTAAAAATGGTGCAAGTCAGGTTGACGCAAAAAATCGCCTCCACCCGATTTGCGCCATTTTTAACGACGCCCAGACGCCATTTACATGACTCCTGTCTTAGTAAAGACAGGAGTCATGCCCCCTTGCCCAATGGCCATGCCCAGGGGACTTATGTCCCCTGGGCATGGTCATTGGGCATTGAGGCATGTAGGGGGGCACAAATCAGGCCCCCCTATGCCAAAAAAAATTATAAAAAAAAATACAAATTATACTTACCTGAACTTACCTGAATGTCCCTGGGGTGGGTCCCTCCAGCCTTGGGTGTCCTCCTGGGGTGGGCAAGGGTGGCAGGGGGGGTCCCTGGGGGCATGGGAGGGCAGCTGTGGGCTCATTTTGAGCCCACAGGTCCCTTAACGCCTGCCCTGACCCAGGTGCTAAAATCCGGCGCAAATGCTGGGTTTTTTGGCCCTCCCACTCCCGGGCGTGATTTTTGCCCGGGAGTATAAATACGACGCATTTGCGGCGCAGTCATTTTTTTAGACGGGAACGCCTACCTTGCATGTCATTAACGCAAGGAAGGCGTTCACGCAAAAAAATGACGCTCTTTCCTCATACTTTGGCGCTAGACGCGTCTAACGCCAAAGTATAAATATGGCGTTAGTTTTGCGCCGAATTTGCGTCGAAAAAAACGACGCTAATTCGGCGCAAACGGAGTATAAATATGCCCCTAGGGGCTTTAAGTCTTTTTTGGACGGGAACGTCTACCTTGCACCTCATTGGCGCAAGGTGGTTTCACGCATCCAAAACATTACTTTAAATCCAATATTTTGATGCTAGACTGGTCTAGTGTCAAAATATAAATATGGAGTTAAGTTGGTGCTGAATTTAGCGTCAAAACAAATTACGCTAATTTAGCGCAAAAAAAAGTATAAATATGGACCTTTAGGGCTTTATTTGCAACTTTTTGGCACAGAGCAGCACCGCATGGTTTCTTGCTGCACTGCCCTAAGTCAAAAGAAAAGGGCATGAAAGCACTGTATTAATGGCATATGGTGCATTCCTGTCCTTCCTGCCTGCGCCTGCAGCATATAAATTGGTTCTGAGTGCCAACTCAGGCACCCTTGCACCATGGTGCAAGGTTGTCTGCATTGGTGACTCAATTGCTTTTTTGCAGTAAGGGACCCCTTTACAATCAATAGAGGCGTTTTCTTCCCTCTATGTGTGCTGCAAAATGCAGCACACATAAAAAAGGGAAAAACCAAGGAGAAATAATGTTATTTCTCCTTGTTACTTCTCCCCTGGGGAGTCACACAGTTTTGACCCATTTCCTGGTTCACAGATTTTTGTAAATCTGGGAATGTGTCAAAACCCACATATGTTGCATGGGAAAACCCACCTTAATGCCCATAGAATGATTTCTTGATATAGAGTAAGGCAATGCAGTGCTTTGTGTTGCCTTGACTTACTCCATACCTATGAGGCCATGCAAAGCCATGCATAGATACAGATATGATTGAGAGGCCTCTGCCACAGAAGGTTTAGAAAAAGTGATGCTCTGGCTGAGCAGGAGTCTTGCTTTGCTGTACAAAAAATTACATTCTACCTCAAAATAGATGTTAGTATTCCAGATTACTGAAGGTCACAGGACATGGTCACAGCTATTTCTGAAACGTTTAAACACTGCAATAGGCCTGTCAAGCTCTACAAAGATATTTTTGAACAGAGCTCTTTTTTCTGTTTCACTCCTTGGTACAATGTAACTTTTGCACTACAAGACAGAGGGACTCGTTTGCAAGGAAATTATGCAGTATGGCGCTGCAAGTTATCTTGCAGCACCACATGGCGTTATTTTGAAAGTGCAAGGATGCATTGTTTTTACAGAAATGCAGCGCATTCCTGTACTTTCACTGCACTGGTGCACATACTGCTGCCTACCGCCAATGCAGGCACCCTTGCACCATGGTTGAAGGGTCCCTGCTTTGCAAGGATGATTGTTTATATGCAGGGACACTGTCCTGGCAATAAACAATCATTAATGGCATTTTCATCTTTCTATGTGAGCTGTAAAATGCAGCACACATAGAGGAAAGAATTGGGATGAATAATGTCATTCCTCCCTGTTGCACCACTTTAACGCCACCCCTGAGGTGGCAGAGGAATCTGATGCATTCCCAGACTTATAATATGGGAATGCGTCAGATCCCATAAGATTCCATGGGTGTTGCAAAACCTACAGTAAAAGCCTTGGAACACCCCTTTCGTGCAGTGTTATGTGTGAAAGGGGGCCATATAAACAAGGCATTGTAAATATGGGCTGGCATACTGCACCACCGGAGCATCAAAATAAATTATACTCTGGTGGTGCAGTATGCCACTAGCGTCTTGTAAATGAGGCCTAAGAACTCTGCATAATTAATATCTAAATATCTTAACAAGGAAATGAAAATAATCAGAGAAACTTGGGCCCTCATAACAACCCTGGTGGTAAATCCCGCTTACTGCTATGCTGACGGCTGCAAAGATACCGTGGGTGCGGTGGAAATCTGCTACAGGTATTATGAACCAAATTTCGTAATCCGCCACAATACAGACACCCACACAAGTCCGCCACACCAAAGGTCAGTGATTAACTGGCGATAGCAAAACCTGCACCATCACACCAACAGGAGTATGCCCACAGTATCACGACCCACGAATAAATGAGGCGATCTTTCAACCGCAGTAATCCATTGTCGGTACACACTGACTTGCTCAAAATACACACACATTTGCAAAACACAACCACATTGGACAATTCAAACTACACACACCTGATACACATATAAACACCACACCCACACACTCACACCACTATAAAACACACACCCACATTACCCACAACCCCTTAAAACAAAATTTTTGGAAGAAGCAGAGAGAGAGAGAGAATAGCAAACATAACACCAGCATCTACAAGCACATACCACCATCACTCATACAACATCCATGCACCTCAAAGAACACGCCTCAACACAACTCTTCACACAGCAACAACAAACATCACCTCACATATCACCCACACCACATTATGGCACCTCAAAGACACACCACACCAGGTTTTCTGAGGAGGAGCTCAGGGTCATGGTGGAGGAAATCATCCGGGTAGAGCTACAGCTATTTGGATCACAGGTGCAGCAGACGGCCATTGCTAGGAAGATGGAGCTATGGCGGAAAATTATCGACAGGGTCAATGCAGTGGGACAGCACCCCAGAACATGGGATGACATCAGAAAGAGGTGGAATGACCTACGGGGGAAGGTGCGTTTCATTGTATCCAGACACCAGGTAGCCGTACAGATGACGGGGGATGGATCCTCACCTCCTGCCCCACAACTAACAACATGGGAGGAGCACGTCTTGGCAATCATGCATCCTGAGGGCCTCGCAGGAGTAGCAGGAGGACTGGACTCTGATAAGGCAAATCTTTACTACTTTATCCCCCACCCTACCTGCATGCCATCACAAACTCCCACCCCTACCCTCACACCCATCACCCCAACACCTCACAGATACCCACTATCACAACCCACCCATCCCAATACCAAGCCCTGCATGTAACACTAATGCATAGACACCCATCACAGACTTGCATGGACATCCATCACCAAAGCACGTCCAGTAGAGAGACTCACCCAGGCCACAAAATCACCACTCACACAAGGCCCAAGGCAATAATGCAAGCACAGGAGTAGAGGGAAACACCCATTGCACAAGATGGCACACACAGATACAATAACTATGCATTTACACACCAACAGGACCCCTACCCAACGTCACCAGACAGGAGGTGCCAGCCATATCAAGTCCCCCCAAAGACGAGGCCCACAGTGACGACAGCAGCTCTGCACGCCTGGATCAAGATGAACAGCCTGGCCCATCAGGGACCTCTGGACAGTCAGTTCCCCTGCCAAAGTCACAAACCACCACTGAACCTCCCCCCTCAGGAAACACCAGCACAGTACCCACCCAGCAAGCCCAGGACACGTCAATCAGCAGTGTGTCCACCACTACAGGGAACCCAGACAAACCCACTAACCCAAGACAATCAGGGACCTGGGGTCAGTGGCAGTGGGCACACGGTTCAGGGGACAGAGGCACAGGACAATAGGGAAGCTGGGAGGACTGCTGTGTGACAGGAGGAGGACAGGCCCAGGGAACCCACTCTCCACGAGGCACTCTCCAACATCATGGGAGCATATCACCATTCCCAGGAGACCAGGGGCACGGTATTGGCCAAGTTTCAGGAGACCCAGCGGCTGCAGAAGCAACAGTACCTGGGGATCAGGGAGGACATGAAGTCCATTAACAGCACCCTGGTCACCATTGCAGGGGTGCTGGCAGACATGGCCAACACCATGAGGGAGACAGTGGCACACCAACTGGCCCCTGACACTAGCCTGAACGATAAACAGCCCTCCACGTCCGCCGGCGCTAGTGGACAGGAGGTCCTGCCACAGGACCAACAGGCCAGAAGCACCCCTCCCCCTGCAGAAGGAGAACCACCCCGCAAATGGTCCCTGCGATCCAGGCTCAAGACAGAGAACATTGCCAAGACCCCCGTCAAGGAATAAGACTCTCTTGATTGTCACCCTTCTGTCCCACTATGTCACCCTGACCACCTTGAACTGCCATTACTCCACTTCCTATGCCCCCTTGGACAATGCACCTGTGATACAAAGAGACTGGACTCTACCATGGACATTCCCCCACCATCACCCCAGCCCATTGCACATACCCCTCCACTGATTGGCACTTAAATAAACACCCTTGAATCACAAAACAATCTGGAGTCAGTCTGTACTTTCACAAGTGTGTTATCACAACCTCTCTGAGGAAAGCCAAAGTGAACTGTCAGGGTCCATACACAGAGGTAAAAAGGCAGAATCATGCAATGTCCTACAGTAGTCTGATATGAGAGAAGCAGTGCAAGCCTCCTACCTGTGTCTCACTGGAAGTATTGCATGATGATGTTGTTTCGGTTTTCAATATCTTCTTCTTCTGCCTCCTCTTCTTCACTGTCCACAGGCTCCACAGCTACCACAAGACTAACATCAGGCCCATCCTCCAGCAGGAAAAGGCACCTGGCGTCGCAAAGCCAAGTTGTGCAACATATAGCATGCCACGATGATCTGGCACACCTTCTTCGGTGAGTAGTATAGGGAACCACCTGTCAGATGGAGGCACCGGAACCTGGCCTTCAGGAGGCCGAAAGTCCACTCAATAATCCTCCTAGTTCGCCCATGTGCCTGATTGTAGCATTCCTCTGCCCTTGTCCTGGGATTCCTCACTGGGGTCAGTATCCATGACAGGTTGGGGTAACCAGAGTCACCAGCAAATATTGAGGGGTATCTGTTAGACATACACCAACCCTTAAGGACTCTCCCATACCCAGACACCTATTCAAACTGTGTGGGGACCTTGGGCTCACCTATTAGCCACACATGGTGCCTCTGGAGTTGGCCCATCACATAAGGGATGCTGCTATTCCTCAAAATGTAAGCATCATGAACTGAGCCAGGATACTTGGCATTCACATGGGAGATGTACTGGTCTGCCAAACACACCATCTGCACATTAATGGAATGGTAGCTTTTGCAGTTTCTGCGGGGCGGGACAAATGCCACATGTGTACCATCAATGGCACCAATGATGTTGGATAGATGTCCCAGGGCATAGAAGTCAGCTTTCACTGTGGACAAATCCTCCACCTGGGGGAAAACGATGTAGCTGCGCATGTGTTTCAGCAGGGCAGACAAAACCCTGGACAACACGTTAGAGAACATTGGCTGTGACATCCCTAATGCCATGGCCACTGTTGTTTGAAAGGAACAACTGGCCAGGAAATGGAGCACTGACAGGCCCTGCACTAGTGGGGGCATTCCTGTGGGATGGCGGATAGAAGACATCAGGTCTGGCTCCAACTGGGCACACAGTTCAAGTCTGTAGGTGATAATGATGTGTCTGTCTTCCATTGTTGACAGGTCAACCAGGGGTCTGTACACTGGAGGATGAAGCCATCTCATCATCTGCCCCAGCGGATGTGCCCTATGGAGGAGAAGGGTGAGCAGAGGGTCATATACCACGTAGGTTGCACAAGGGTGTTTTGCATTATTGTGATGTAATCGGTGTGTGGCACTGTCTGTCTGTATTCCTGCCCAAAAGTGCTGTGGTACAGTTAGGTGCCCTGCCATGTGGCCCCCTGAAATGGCGTATGCCTGACCTGTAAGGAGGGACAAGGGGAAATGAGGTAACTGTGCTGCCGTTGTGCAGCGTTGCGGTAGGTGGACGAAGACCGATGCGCAGTTCTGCATTGGTTATCATTGGGCATCATGCATTCCAGGAACCAATGAGGATGTACGCCGGCGGTGACGGTATGCACAGCAGCGGATGTGACCGCAATTTTATACCTGTTCACTCACTTGATACCTGACCTTTAACAGGAGAGGACCTACACTGCAAGTGCTGCTGTGACCTGAATCTAGAAGCGACAATGGCTACAGTGTCTGGGGAAAGGGCCCCTGCCTTCACCACAGAGGAGTTGGACAACCTGGTGGATGGGGTCCTACCCCAGTACACGCTGCTCTACGGTCCTCCAGACAAACAGGTGAGTACACTATGTGCATGGTGGATGGGACATGAATGTGTGGAGTGGCGTGGATGGAAGATACGTGGGGGGGCTGTGGCCAGCATGTGAAGATGGTCAGTGTATGTGTTTCAGTGCAGGGTTGGGAAGTTGTGGCCAATGAGTAAGAATAACCGGACGGGGTAGTAAAATCCATTCTTACTTTAACTTTCCTCTAGGTCAGCACACACCTGAAGAAGGGTATTTGTTGTGCCATCGCCAAGGAAGTGCGGACCGTTTGGGGTCTATCATAAACGGAGCACCCACTGCTTCAAGACGTGGGAGGACCTGCATCGCTGGAGCAAGAAGAAGGCGGAGGCCCAGCTGGGAATGGCCTCCCAACGTGGAAGGGGTGCCCGTCGCACTATAACCCCCGATGTACCGGATCCAGGAGGTGGCATGTCCGGAGTTGGATGGGCGATTGAGGGCATCTCAGCAGCCACAAGGGGGTGAGTACAATCTCATTCAGCTGACTCTGCGTGCCTTACGAGGTATCTGGGTGGTGGAAGTGGGCTGTGGGTTCTCCTAGGCCAGGGCAAACTTGGTAGGGTAGGTCCCTTGTTAGGCAGGCTCTGTGGCAGTCCAACCCCAATAGTGGTAGTGGCCATCTACACCTAGTCAGGTTCCTGTGGGTTCCAGGTGTGCAGGAAATGGGGTTAGGCATAGTCCCCCATGGCCAGGTGATTTTCCTACGAACTGTTAGTGCATGGCCTAGTGCATAGGGCTGCTCCCTATGTGTTGTGTCCGCCAACGGTGGTGTTGTTGCTGGCATTGACCATGTGTCTCATCTGTCTTTCCCCCCTTTTTGTTTTGTCACCCTCTCCTTGTGTGCATTAGCATCATCTGGCGGAGGAGCAGTGGCACCGGAGCAGGAGGGAGCTGCAACCCACATGGCCCTGGAGGGTGAATGTATGGAGTCTGAAGGCACCAGTGGAACGGAGGGCGAGGGGAGCTCCACAACGGGGACAGGAGGGGACACCAGCGACAGCGACTCCTCCTCTGATGTGAGCTCCGTTGCGGTGGCAGGCACCTCTGTGCCCTCCACAACAGGTACAGCTGCCACCCCCCCCTACCAGCACCGTCCTCCCAGCAGCCCCTCAGTATGTTTCCTGTGCCCACTCACCCAGGAGGGTGGGCATCTCCTTCGCCCCAGGCACCTCAGCCCCTGCCCCAGTCAGCCCTGCTGCCCTCAGTGAAGAGGCTATTGACCTTCTGAGATCCCGCACTGTTTAGCAGTCAACCATTTTGAATGCAATCCAGGGTGTTGAGAGGCATTTTCAACAAACAAATGCCTACCTGGAGGGTATTCATTCTGGCGTAGCGGCCCAACAGAGAGCATTTCAGGCTCTTGCCTCAGCACTGATGGCAGCCATTGTCCCTGTGTCCAGCTTCCCTCCTCCAACTTTCACCACCCAGACGCAATCCCCTGTACCTCTGCCTATCCCAAGCACACCATCAGACCAGCATGCACATACATCAACACACAAAAGTGGCTCAGGCAAACAAGCACCACACATCCCACAGGCACTCACACAAGCACCATACCCATGCAGACACACCAACATTCGCTGCCTCCACTGTGTCCCCCCTCCACATCGTCCAGCTCCCTCCCACTCTTGTCTCCACTCACACCTGCATGCACTAGATCATCAGCCACTACCTCCATTACCAGCACGCCCATCACCACACATCGCTCACGTGCAATCCCCACTACCATGCACACGTCCCCTGTGTCCTCTCCCAGTGTGTCTGTGAGTCCTCCTCCCAAATTACACAAACGCAAGCACACACCCACTCCACAGCCATCCACCTCACAACAGCCTCCAACCCATGCACCTTCACCCAAACTCAGAAGACGTACACCTCTTACAACCACTACCTCTTCTTCCACTCCCACACCCACTCCATCTTCCCGTCCCAGTGTGTCTAAAAAACTTTTCCTAGCTTCCATTGACCTCTTCCCTATACCTCCCCCGTCCTTTCCCTAGGTCCAGGATGTCCAGTTCCCGGCCCATCACCTCAGCCACAAAATCCCCGACCACTGTGGTCCCTGCAAGTTTGAGAAAATCGAAGGCAGCACCCATCAGGGGTGCCAGTGTGCCACCTAGTGAGGCCAAGGACCACCCTATTCCGCCACCTGACAAGGTAAAGAATTGTCCCGCATGCTGAAGGGAAAAGCCGCACCAACCACCCAGCAAGGCTTCTTCCAGAACCAAAGAGGACAGTGCCAAGGTCCCAGCAGCGACTTCCAAGGTGGGGAAGGGACACAAGGGCAAAGGGAAGTCAGCTCAGGGCACGGAGCCTCCGGGTGAGCGACTGGTGTCACCCCTTCTGCAAGACAGAACAGCAACCTGTACGGCGGTGGCCACTGTCACAATGACCCCCACCTGCACTGCTACCGGCACTGCCACCTGCACTGCCACCTACACGTCTGCTGCCTCTTCTACAGTCCCCAGCATCATCCCCAGTGGGCATCCTTCCGAGACTGCAGGAGACGGCCTGGTGTTTCCCTCCACAGGTGCAGACACCTGCACCACCGGCAGCATCTCTGTTGCAGACACCGCCGCAGCCACCACCACCTGCACCGCAACGTGCCCAGCCAGTGCCACCAGAGCAGACATCAGCAGCATCCCTAGTGGGCAGCCATCTGAGGCTGCAGAAGACAGCCTGCTGTCTCCCTCCACAAGTGCAGACACCTGCACCACCGTCAGCATGTCCGCTGCAGCCACCGCCACCCGCCCCGCGATGTGCCCAGCTAGTGGCACAACAGTGGACATAAGCAGCATTCCCAGTGGGCAGCCGTCCGAGGCTGCAGGAGACGTCCTGGACCCTGTACACACTACATGAGGCACCACAACCAGCACTGGCACTACCAGCAGTTGGCAGGGTAAATCGCCGCAGGGTGGAGCGTGTCTCTGCCTCCATGGAGTATCATGCTACTTGTTCCCTGAGAATCTCGTGGCTCAGACACCCAGGTGAGGGACTGGGAACTGCCACACCCCAAGTGCAGCATCACTGGGCACAAAGCCCCCTCCAGAACCAGTGGAGAAAAGCATCCATTCACCCAGTCCTTGGCAGGATGAAGCACTCTGGGCACAAAGCCCCTTCCAGGACCAGTGGAGAAAATCATCCACTATCCCAGTCCTTGGCAGGATGAATCACTCTGGGCACAAAGCCCCCTCCAGAACCAGTGGAGAAAAGCATCCACTACCCCAGTCCTTGGCAATATGAATCACTCTGGGCAAAAAGCCCCCTCCAGAGCCAGTGGAGAAAAGCATCCGCTAGAGAGACTGTGGCCTTGCACTCCCCAGGAGCAAGCAGTGGGCAAACCACCCACTTGAGAGACTGTGGCTTTGTACTCCCCAGGAGCAAGCAGTGGGCAAACCACCCACTTGAGAGAAAGTGGCTTTGCACTCCCCAGGACCAAGCAGTGGGCAAACCACCCACTTGAGAGACTGTGGCTTTGTACTCCCCAGGAACAAGCAGTGGGCAGTGCACCCACTTGAGGGACTTGAGAGACTGTGGCTTTGCACTCCCCAGGAGCAAGCAGTGGCCATGAAGCCCCCTAGAGGAGCAGTGGCGTCGTCCCATCATCCAGCTGAGGTGCCCCCCTCCCCTTCCCCCTGAGGTGCCTGTGTTTTTTTCGACCTGATGCCCCTGCAGTGTTCTCTCTGTTTTGAGGCAGGTGTCATGTGTGGGCTTTGCCCATGCTTTTTGGGACCACTGGTCCACGGACATTTAATGGAACAGTATGCGGACTTGTGTACTTGATGTAAATATTTGTATATACTGATCATTGAAAGTTATCTCGGCCTATCTGGATTTTCGATAATTACACTTGTTACAATCATTTCATTTGGTCCTTGTGTTCTTCCAGAGGGTGACGGTGTGTATCTGTGATGTATTTGGATTTGTTTGTGTGTATGGTGTTGTGGGTGAGGGTGGGAGTGTTGCGTATTGTGTGTGTGTGTGTCACTCTCTTCCCCCCCCTACCCTTTGTGCTAGGTGCAGTACTCACTGTGGTTGTCGCCATCGTCTTTGATGTTCCTGGTAGATGAGGAGGTAAACCAACATTGGTAACACCTGTAACTCCGGCTCCATGGCGTCCTGGTTCTTCGTTGGGTGTCGAGAGGTGAGTGGTTTCCGTTCCAAAGACTGTTTCTGCTGTGCTTTTGATGGCATTGGTACCGCCCCCAGAAAAGCTGGCTGTTTGTTGCCTTGTAATAGTGTGGGCGGTATATTGTCTTCCGCCTGTCTGTTGGCGGTTACCGCTGCGGTGTTTGTTGCTGCTGCCGTGGTGGTCGGAATGTTCAAGTGGCTGTCTGTGTTGGCGGTTTCCCCCATGGTCATGATTCCATTTTTTTTACCGCCGGCCTGTTGGTGGTATTACCGCCGCTTTATCACCAACCGCCAGGGTTGTAATGAGGGCCTTAATGTCTCTGATGTCAGAACCGTTCCACAATATATCTTAACATTTTTAAAGAGGTAGAAGAAATTACTAAAAGCGTTACTTTGAGGAGAAATTCAAATTTTTCAGAACATGGATAGAACTCATGAAAACATACCCCAAAACTACTTAAAATAGTGAAACACATTAAAGTGTAGACTACATCAAGCAACAACACTTCCTCAGAAATCGTGGAAGTTTCCCAAAAGAGAAAATGAAAAACTTATACCTCTCTCTTACCAGCTGGACAATGATAAAACCTGTTTTTCTAATGCATAGAAAATATTGAATGCTGTATCCTCTTTCAAGGACTTTTCAACCTGTTTTTCCAATGCATAGAGAATGTATCAAACTCCGGATCCTCTTTTAAGGATTTTTCACAAAACAAACTATACAACACCAATTAGGGCATGTCAAGGACATCCTTACTAATAGCGAGGTGCAGGGGGATGGAATAATGTTTTGCCACAGGTAATGCATTTGCAAAACATTCACAATTACCACCAACTTCATGTTGGTGCTAATCCATTTGCAAGTGGGAAAGGGTGCAAAAAGACCCTTTCCCCTTTGCAAATGAGGGTGCCAGAAAAGAATGATTTACATATGCCTGGGTCTAAACTGGGGTGGCGTGCTGAGCAAAAAACAATGGATTAAAGTCAGATCTGTTACTGGATTTGTTTTGCATTCCGTCTATCATCTGTTCTTTTTACTTTTAGAAAGTTGAAATTTTCCTGCCCTTTACCCTTTGTGCCTGTCTTGGGTCATATGATTGGGTGTAGCTGACAGATATACTTTGTGAATTCCTCCCAGACAGTTGCACAATAGCAGGATTAGGTGTGCCTCAATAGGTTATCAACTCGAAGGAAAGGCGTTGGAGCTGAGCCAAGTCCCACTGCACCTGAATGAGGTGTGTCCTGTCAACTCAGGATTCAAGGCGTTCCAAGAACTTAAAAGAACCTGAAATACCCTGAAAATACCCTGGCACCCTTCCAGGAGAAGGGCACCAGGGTATAAAAATAAGGCTTTCAGACTCACTCTTCAGTTCACTACTGGGCCTGTGGAAGGACTGTCAGAAGACTGCATGCGGCTGTGACCGGCTCTGCACTCTGCCAGACTGCTGCTGTACCTGGTAGGACTGGCCTGCTGCCTAGAGCATGCCTTGAACCCTTAGAAGTCATCCCTGCTGTTGAACTTCCTTTATATCTGTACTCTAGAATAGAAGAAGTGACTCCAAGAGCTGAGTTTGCTGGTCTCCTGTTCAGAGCCACAGGGACATATGCTAAAACAATTCGAACCTGCACCTGGACCCAGCCTAAGTGAGTCCTGAACCCCCAAGATGTCTCCATCTACTCCTTGGGCCAGATTTACAAGAAACTGGTGCTGCACCAAAATCAGCAGTGCTGCACCAGTTTCAAAACACAGGACTGGTCCATTTTTACAAGAATACGTGCAGCCCTACATTTCCTTCAGCATCCTTGCACCATAGATGCAAGGATGTCTGCGTAACTCTCTATGCACATAACAATCGGCAATGGTGATTTGGCACTTCTATGTGTGCTGCAAAATGCAGCACACATAGAAATACCAAAGCATAATGTTGGAATGATTGTTTATGTGCAGGAACAGACACCTTGCTAAACACAAACAATCATCCATGGCATTTTTGCTTCTTCTATGTGGGCTACAGAATGCAACACATAGAAAAAAGCAAAAAACAGGGAGGAATACAACCAATCCTCTTCATTTTACCATGCTAACTCTGCCCCTGGGGTTTTTGGTACTGCCACAGATTTACAATTTCTCTAAAATCTGGGGCAGTGTCAAAAGCAATGGGTGCTGCAGTGGAAAGCTCACTGTAACACCGATTGCACAGAAAACTGCATTGGAGGGGCCCATGTTTAAAAGGGGGCTTAAAGCCACAATAAGTGGTGTTACATCTCCTTGTAAATATAGAGTAGTGGTTAGCACCACAGGAGCGTCACAAAATGTGACAGACCAGTGGCGATAGGGCCTTGTAAATCTGGCCCATTATAACCAATTGGTTGTGGTTCTTCAAAGATGACCATTTTCTGAAATTGAGGACTAAAATTGGCCAAAAAGTGCTTTGAGAACCAGGGGGAAATCGAGACCAACCTGCTCGCTATCCTCCTGAGGTGCATCTCCGGTCAGACCGACTTTGCTGCTTGTCCCGCTATGTTCTTCTCCAAAGCAGAAAATCCATTTCAGCAGTCCTTCCACAACGGAGTATCCAGCTTCACGGAACTGTCTTTGGTCCTTTGCTCCATCCTGCTGGAGATTTTCGACTTCCATTTTCGATGAGTAAGTCCAAAGGCAAAAACCTTCACCACTGCTTTGCTCCATGGCCATCTGATGACAACGCACCCTCAAAGGTAGGTGCTGACAGAGCCTAATCCACTTCTTGTATCTGAAACATGCTCCATTGCAGTCAGCCTTAACTTTCAACTCTGACCCGGTCTTGTAGGACCAGATGTCAATCGTTGGCACTTTTATCTTTTAGGCGCTATTTTAATTGTTAAACTTTAAAAATTCATTACTCCGGTTCTACTTATTGGATGTTTTGGTATAAAATATTTTAGTAAAATTGACTCCAATTTTCTAAATTGCTTTCAGATATTTAATGTGTTGTGTGTTCACTTTCTGTTATGCATGAATACTCATCACCTCTAAATAAAGCCTTACTGCTTTTGTGCCAATCTACCCAGGTTAATTTGGTGTATTTTTGTCGTTCACTCAGCAACCAATTGGGCTGCTGCTTGACCAGGGCTCACACGTCAATCAACCAACAATCCACTTTCTCACAATTATTTAGAATATATTCTTGTTCATTCAAATTCATATGTTTTGACACAGTATTGGCCATAATAGACCACATCTTTGGGCCAAACAACTTGAAACACTGTAGGTCTATTGTATGTTTGACAGTATTTATTCCATCTGTCAGGGTGGCACAAAACATTGCATTCAATACCCTGATGGATAGAGGATGACTATAATTCTAGATCACTGCCACTCCAAGAGTGATCTCTTTACTTTTGGCGGAAACACATTTTGCAATGGTTCCTTAGAAGGCACTAAGGCCCTCATTACAACCCTGGCGGTCGGTGATAAAGTGGTGGTAATACCGCCAACAGGCTGGCATAAGAACAGCCAAATTATGACAATGGCAGTGAGAACTCCAATAGACAGCCACTTTACCACACTGACCGCCAGGGTGAAAACCACAGCCACCACAGCGGTAGCTGCCTATAGCCAGGCAGAAGTCAAAGTTCCGCCCACCGTATTAAGACACAGGAAACCGCCACCTTTTCCGGGGTGGTACCAATGACATCAAAAGCCTGGTGGAAACAGAGCTCAGAAGTGAAAGGACTCACCATTGGAGACACAGGGAACAACCATGCCGCCATGGAGCCCGAGCTGCATATCTTCCCAATGTTCTTCTACGTGCTGCTCCACCATGAACACCAATAACGGCGAAGACGACGACGGTGAGTACAGCCACCTAGCACACAAGGGAGGGCGGGAGGACAAAGAGAGTGACACACACACACAACACACACACCCCAACACCATACATACAATCAGCCGCATTACTAAGACATTTGTACCCCGTACCTCGGATGAAGAATACAAGGACAACATAAATTTATCCAAAGTGAGTGTAATAAGATCAACACAGTAGAAATACAAAATATGCAATGTAACTGCTATATACAAATGTAAGGTTCAAGGGACAATGCCCAGTCCTCAGTGTGCATGGGCCACAGGCCCACAGGCCAAAGTCCAAGGCCCCACTTGTCACCTGCAGGGGTACAGTTTACAGGGGGCACCCCAGCCAGCATATGGAACAAGACCACTGGTTCTGGAGGGGGCAACATGCCCTGTGCTTGGTCCTGGGGAGTGCAAGGCCACAGTCTCTCAGGTGGGAGATCGTCCCACATGCTCTGGAGGGGGCAAGATGCCCTGTGCTTGGTCCGGGGGAGTGCAAGGTCAGAGTATCTCAGGTGGGTATTCTGCCCACATGCTCTGGAGTGGGCAACATGCCCTGTGCTTGGTCCTGGGGAGTGAAAGGCCACATTCTCTCAAGTGGGTGATCTGCTCACATGCTCTGGAGTGGGCAACATGCCCTGTGCTTGGTCCTGGGGAGTGCAAGGCCACAGTCTCTCAAGTGGGTGATCTGCTCACATGCTCTGGAGGGGGCAACATGCCCTTTGCTCTTGATTCTGGGGAGGCTGGGGTCAGTGGGTGTCTTACCCAATGGCTCTGGAGGGGGCATCGTGCAATGTGCTCTTGATCTTGGGGAGGCTGGGGTCGGTGGGTGTCTTACCCACTGGTTCTGGATGGGGCATTGTGCAATGTGCTCTTGATCCTGGCGAGGTTGGGGTCAGTGGGTGTCTTACCCACTGGTTCTGGAGGGGGAATCGTGCCCCGTGCTCCTGATCCTGGGGAGGCTGGGGTTGGTGGGTGTCTTACCCACTGGTTCTGGAGGGGGCATCGTGCCCTGTGCTCTTGATCCTGGCAGCAGCTGGCTCCTTGCCCTTCTGGGCAGCAGCTGGGGCAGGCACCCTTTCCTTGAGGCAGCCTGGTGCAGGCTCCTTCACCCTTTGCACACGTGCCCTGGATCCTTTCCCACCAAAAGTGGGTGTGAAGATTACTGGGCCTGTGGACTGGGTGGCTGAGGTGTTTGCCTGCGTTTTTGCCACCCTAGCCAGACGTGAAGGATGAGGGAGGTAGGGAAGAAGTCAAGTTGGGCAAGGAAAATGCTTTTTAGGTACAGTGGGGCAGGAAGAGGGAGAAGGTTTGGGAGTGGAGGAAGAGGAAATGATTGTAGGAGGTGTCTGTCTGCTGATTTTGGGTGCAGGTGCATGGGCTGGATGCTGTTGTCAGGTGGATGGCTGTTGGGTGTCTGAGTGCTTGCGTTTTTGTACTTTAGGAGGGGGGCAGACACAGTAAGAGAGGACACAGGGGACGTGTGTATGGCTGTTGTCGAAGTGTCTACCAGTGAGGTGTGTGTTCTGCTAGGTGTGGTGGTGATGCTGGTAGTGGATGATGGTGTAGTGCATGTAGGTGTGAGTGTAGACACAACTGGGAGGGAGTTGGAGGAGGAGGAAGAGGGTTGACAGTAGAAATAGTGGATGTTGGTATGTCTGCATTTGATGTTGGATGATGTGTGGTGCTTGTGTTTGCATGTGCCACTCTTGTGTGTTGTCTTGTGTGCATGCTCGTCTGCCTGTGTGCTTGGGATAGGTTGGGGTTGAGGGAAATGAGATTAAGAAGAGGAAGTTGGAGGGGGAAGGGTGGAAACAGGGACAATGGCTACCATCAATCTCTGTTGGGCCGCCAAGCCAGTGTGAATGCCCTCCAGAAATGCATTAGTTTGTTGCATTTGGGTTGCCAGCCCCTGGATGGCATTCACAGTGGTTGACTGCCCTACAGAGATGGATCTCAGGCGGTCAATAGCCTCCTTACTCAGGGCAGCAGGGCTCACTGGGAAAGGGGCAGAGGTGCCTGGGGCAAAAGAGATGCCCATCCTACTTGGTGAGCAAACAGGGGCAACTCGCTGAGGGGCTGCTGGGAGGGTGGTGCTGGTACGGGGGTGGCAGCTGTAGCTGTAGCTGGGGTGGTCACAAAAGTGTCCTGCACCACCAGGGAGCTTCCATCGGAGGAGGTATCAAAGTCTGAACTGTTCCCTCCAGTCTCTGCCGTGGGGCTCCCCTCACCCTCCCTCCCACTGGTGCCCTCAGCGTCGGTGGACTCTGCCTCCTGGGTCCTCTGGGATGCAGCTCCCTCCATTGCTGGTGCCTCTGCTCCTCCGCCAGATGATGTTAATGCACATTAGGACAGGGTGACAAAACAAAAAGGGGGGGGAAGAGACAAAGTATACACCTGGTCAATGGCTTCACCAACACCACCATTGGCGTACACACCACTCTCACACACAGGGAACAGCCCTACGCACTATGCATTGCACTACCAGTTATTGTGCTAGCCACCAAGGTATGGTGAGGGGCACACACCGCCAAATGCAGCGCACCTGGGATCCATGCAGCCCTGATCAGTTGTGGATGCCTACGAGCATGATCATCCCTTCTGGACCCTTGCCAAGAGGGGACCTACTCTGCAATGTCAGGCCTGAGCTAGGGGCACTCACTGACACATATCCCCCACCTGGATACCACCCTCCCATGCGTAAGTAGTAATGATGGGAACTGTACTCACCCCCTTGAGACTGCTGTGATGCCCTCAAGCACCCATCCAGCTCAGTATAGGCCACCACCAATATGTGGTCCATCAGGGAGGTCAGGGTTCAACAGGCACCCCTTCCTTGTTTGGAGGCCATCCCCAGCTGGGCCTCCTCAGTCTTCCGTGCCTAGCGTCTCAGGTCCTCCCACCGTTTCCGACAGTGGGTGCTCCACCTGCCGTAGACCCCAGGGTCTGCACATCCTTGGTAATGGCACACCATAATCCCTTCTTTTGATGGGCGCTGACCTGCACAGGGAATATACCCAGCAAAATTGTTTCAGTCAGACAGTGCTGCCTGTTATACTTATGGCCTACCATACCCCTTCACTTCACCATTTGCACACACATGGCTCAGCACACAACCTATACATCGCCCAGAGGACATCCACCGACCCCCCTTCACACGAGGCCTTCACACACACCACCCTATGTATTCATGTCACATGCATTGTGCTCACAGTGTTCTCACCTGTTGGAATGGAGGCCCATACAGCTGTCCTTAATGGGGTAGAACCCCATCCACCAGTCGCTTCAGCTCCACCGAGGTGAAGGCAGGGGCCCTTTACCCAGTCACACGGGCCACGGTAGGTTCCAGACACAGGTCACAGCAGCACATGCAGTGTAGGTCCTATCCTGTTGAAGGTCAGGTAGCAAGTGAGGAATCAGATAGGAAATGGCGGTCACGTCCGCGGCAGTGCATACAGTCGCCGCCTGCGTAAATCACCATTGGCCACTGTAAGCCATAGGGCCCAATGTTATTCAATGAGGAGTTGCATGGCGGTTCCAGACCGCCTCCCGTAATGGCGCACAACGTTAGCGCAATTACCTCACTTCCATCTATCCCTCCATACAGGGCAGGCGGACGCCATTTTGAGGGGGGGGCAGGCCCTCGATAATAAATGTGTCACAGCTAAAATTTGGACATGCAGGACCAATCCCACTTACCCAATCCAAATTGATATCATGTATTGTACTGTTGTGGCTCCAATGTTCAGTTTGTGACCGGCTCCTCACTCCTTTGTCCCATAGATTGCTACGACTGCGGATTAATAGGAGATGGAGACATACCTCTGTGTACAGACGCCTGGTGGACTTGGCAACAATGGAGGGCAGGCACATAATGCTCACCTATAGACTTGACAGGGCCACAATCACAGAGCTGTGTACCTGATTGCAGCCTGACCTGATATCTGCTATCCGTCACCCCACTGGGATCCCCACTCTTGTGCAAGTTCTATCAGTGCTCCATTTCTTGGCAAATGGTTCTTTCCAAGTGACATTGGGCTTGGCAGCAGGAATGTCACAGCCAATGTTCTCAATAGGGCTGACCAGAGTGTTGTCTGTCCTTATTAAACACATGTGCAGTTACATTGTTTTTCCCCAGGTGGAGGATTTGGCCACCGTGAAGGCTGACTTCTATGCAATGGGACATGTCCCCAATGTAATTGGGGTGATTGATGGAACTCAGATTGCATTTTTGCCACCCGTCTCAATGAAGAGGTGTACCGAAATCATAAGAGTTTTCACTAAATTAATGTACCAATGGTGTGCTTGGCAGACCGGTACATCTCTCATGTCAATGCTAAGTTTCCTGGGTCGGTGCATGATGCCTTTATCCTTAGGAATAGCACCATCCCAAATGTGATGGCCAACTACAGAGGCACAGGGTGTGGCTAATAGATGAGCCCTGGTTCCCACGCAGTAGATGTTTGTATGGGTATGGTGTTGGCCATTTGGGATAGTGTGTGGCTAAATGTTGTCTCTCAATATTTGCACGTGACTCTTGTTACCCCATCCTATCATGGCTGCTGACCCCTGTGAGGAATGTCAGGACAAGGGCAGAAGAACGTTACAGTGAAGCACATGGGCGAACAAGACTGATAATAGAAAGAACCTTTGGCCTCCTGAAGGACAAGTTCAGGTCCCTCCATCCAACAGGTGGATCCCTGTGCTACTCACCCAAGAAGGTCTGCCAGATAATTGTGGTATGCTGGATGTTGCACAACCTTCTCTTGAGATGTAATGTGCCTTTTCTGCAGGAGGAGGAGGCTGGAGATGGCCGTGTGGCAGCAGTGGACCCTGAGGATGAAGAGGCAGAGGATGAGGATGAGGATAACAGAACAGCAGTGATATGACAATACTTCCAATGACACACAGGTAAGACAGTGTTACTTAACATTTCATTGTCAATTATTTGTATATGTTTTGCACTGGCATGTTGTTATTTCCCACTTCTATGCCCACTTACTGTACCCTTTGGCAATTCATTTTTACAGATGTTGGTGCCCCACTATCATTCCTTCTGTGATCACTTCAGGCAAATACAGGTGTTTCCTATGTGCACAATAACTGTACAGTTGAATTGCAATGTTTGAACCTGGTTAAGTGAATGCCTTCTTAAAAAATGTTACATACTCCATACGTCTATTTCTTTCAAGTGTGTTTATTGAAGTGCTAAGATGAAGAGGGGCAAGTGCAATGGGATGAGGTGATGATGGAGGAAAGTCCAGGGTATTGTTCCACTATATTTGTAGCACAGGTGCATTGTCCATCAGGACATAGGAAGGGGAGCAAATGCAGCTCAAGGTGGACAGGGTGACAGAGTGGGACACAAGGGTGACAATCAGGAGATTCTCATTTCCTGGTGGGGGTCTTGGAAATAGTCTCTGGATTCTGCCTGCATCACAGGGAACTTTTGTGGGATGGTACTCCTTCTGCAGAGGGAAGGGTGCTGGTGTTGATCCTGTGCGAGGCATCCTGTCCACTAGTGGCAGCGGAGGTAGAAGGTAGTTCAGATGTCGGCTAGGGGCAAGGGCCCGCTGTTGCGAGACTGCCTCCCTCATTATGTTGGCCATGACTCCCAGCACCCCTGGAGACCAGGGTGGTATTGATGGCCTGCAATTCCTCCCTGATCCCCTTGTACTGTCCCTCCTTCAGACGCCTGTTCTCCTGCACATTGTCCAGGATCTGGCCCATTGTGTCCTAGGAATGTTGGCATGCTCACAGGATCTCGGTGAGTGCCTCCTGGAGAGTTGGTTCCCTGGGCGTGTCCTCCCCCTGGTGCACAGCAGTCCTCCCAGTTTCCCTGTTGTCCTGTGCCTCTGTCCCCTGAACCGTGTGCCTACTGCCACTGACCCCTGGTCCCTGATTGTTTTGGGTATGAGGTGTGCCCTGTGGTCTCTCTAGAGGTGCACGCACTGCTGATTGACTTGTCCTGTCGACAGAGGTGTGGGTATGCTGGGTGGGTGCTGTAGTAGTGTTTCCAGATTGGGGAGGCTCTGTGGTGGTGCGTGACTGTGCCTGGTTAACCAACTATCCAGAGATCCCTGATTGGCCAGGTTGGTCATCCAGATCCAGGAGACCAGAGCTGCTGTCATCACTGTGGGCCTTTTCAGTTGGGGGACTAGATAGTGCTGGCACCTCTTCTCCGGTAACATTGGCTGGGATACCTGTGGGGATGTAAATGCTGTGTTATTGTTTCTGTGTGTGACATATTGTGCATCGGTGGGTTTCCCTATTTGGTTGTATTTGCCCTGGCAGCTTTCGCTTGTGTAAGTTGGTATGTGGTGAGCTAGCTGATTCTCTCTAGTGTGCATGCTTTAGTGATTAGTGTCCATGCAGGGCTGTGAGTGGTGTGGGGTATATGTTGGCATGCAGGTGGGGGGGTAGTAGTAGTATAGAGTTGACTTACCAGAGTCCAGTCCTCCTCCTACTCCGGCCAGTCCCTCAGGAATCATGATTGCCAAGACTTGCTCCTCCCATGTTGTTAGTTGTGGAGGAGGGGGGTGGGTCCATCACCAGTCCTCTGTACAGTGAGTTGGTGTCTTGCTGCAATGGAACGTACCTTCCCCCGTAGTTCCCACCTCTTCCTGATGTCATCCCTGGATCTTGGATGCTGTCCCACGGCATTGACCCTGTCTATGATTCTCCGCCATAACTCCATCTACCTTGCTATCGATATCTGCGGCAACTGTGCTCCAAATAACTGCTCCAGATAACTGTGGCTCTACCCTGATGATTCCTCCACCATGACCCTTAGCTCCTCTTCTGAGAATCGGGGTTGTCTTTGTGGTGCCATGGTTGTTGTGTAAGGTGTGTAGGTGAGGGTGCGTAGGGTAATGTGTTGCGATGCGTCATGTTGGGTGCATGAGTGGTGTATAGGTGTGAGTGGTATGTGTCTCTGGTTGTGTGAGTGGATCTTGCTGTCTCTCTCTGTTGGCAATTATTTGTAGTCGTAAAGGGTTGTGGGTAATGTAGGTGTGTGTTTTATAGTGATGTGGGTGTGTTGGTGTGGTGTGTGTATGGGTGTCAGGTGTGTGTAGTTTGAATTGTCCAATGTGATGTTGTTTTGTATGTGTGTGTGTTTTTTTAGCGCAGCAGTATGTACCGTCAATGGTTTACCGCGGTTGAATTTGTGGGTCATAATGTGTTGTTCTGTTGGCGTAAGGGTGTGGGTTTTGATACCTCCAGTTTATCACTGACCTTTGGTGTGGTGGAATTGTGTGTGTGGCTGAATATTGAAGGATTGGTGTATGTTGTGTCATAATATGGTGAACAGATATCCAGCGCTGCAGTGGTATGTTGGCGGCAGTCAGCATGGCAGTAAGGGGGATTTATCGCCAAAGTCACAATGAGGGCCTAAATATTTTATGGATGGCCATCACCGAAATGTTTTGTTTTTGTAAAAAAAATTGCCTGAGGGCCTGATTCACCAAGATAAATTTATATATTTGTGTAAGTTTACAATTGTTTGCTATTCATAAAGGGATTTATGATTAATATTCTCATACATCCGTTTGTGAATAGCAAACAATTGTACATGAAAGTGTAAGTTTACCTACGTAAATCAGGCCCTAAAGTTGGTTTTGAAAAAGAAGTAATTATTAATTACACATCCATGTTTTCCCTGGCAGTGCTGGACAGAAAAAGATGACATCAGACAATCAACCCTAAAGAGGGAAGGGGGAGTGATGCTCTTACTCTGGCTGCCAGTACCCCTCTCAGGCTATTGAAGTAAGCTTTCCCTTGACAAATCAAGTGGTGCAAATGCTGAGAGTGTGACAGACAGGGCACCCCATCACATTTGTGTTGTGAAACCATGTCCACCAAACTGTAAATCAGGCCCCATGTGTCAAAAAACCTCTACAGGTTGTAATTCAGGAAGAATAGCAGAAGCTGAAAATGCTGCAGTGCAGCGTCACTTTTATTGTACCTCTTAGCGCCCCCCTAACGTCACCATGTGTGCACCATATTGAAAATAGGGCGCACCATGGAGGTAGTCAGGGGACTGATGTCAACATTTTTTACGTTAGTCAGGTGCTTTGCAGGACTAGAATCAAATATTTTGACGCTAATTCTGCAAAGTACCCAGAGGCCCATTGTAAATAATGGAAGCCTCTGTGCCATTCTTTTGGCCCCCCTAATGGGGGAATGCCCCCTTTGCATACAGCATGCCTTGCACAGGCATAATGTAGCGAAAGGGTTGCAAAGCGGCGCAATGCATGCAAGCAACAGTACAATGATATGCACTGCACATTTGTATAATGTGATAGTTACAAAAACTCCAAATCAAAACACCTCAACATATCATTAAAACTCACCAATATGGTACCAACTGTTTGCATGTCAATAGACACTTACACAAAAATTCACAAAAATCCCTAAATGAGAACGTGTCCATACAGGTATGCATAAGAATTTAACACAAACTACCCTATCATATCCATAAAAGGTGCACATAATTGTAAATATGTAAACTCAATGTGATGGAGTATTTGCCCTATACAATGAAACAAGTTTGTTTACACGTTTGTCCAACCAATGTAATCTCTAAACTTCTAACGTGTCAGAGATGTATTATGGTCACATGTACCACTGGTTTTTGTAATTTCAGTTTTTTGATGATGCCATTTAACTTTAAACTTTCACATTCCCTGTGGTATGCATATGTGTTTATCATCAACATGTCTTGTTGAAATAAACACAAATGCAAACTCAAGCCACAAAAATAGAAACATTAATATTTTTGGGAGAAATTGTCCAGTAACATGATGAATTCTTGAACAAAAATTAACATATCCATTACAAATGTACAGCACTAATGTATGCACCTTATAAATATGTCAAAAATAATACCTGTGCATGTCACTGTCAGAAATTAGAATAAGTGCATGTCACACACATTAAAGTAGATAACACTATCAGCAAACAATTACTAATAGTATAACATTAATGCCAGGACACAGGTATTCAAAATAAATAAATGTTAATATGCTAAGGAGATTTTTCTCTCAGTGTGTGTTTTATTAAACAACAAGCAATGTCCAAATATTCCATAAGCGAACAAGTGGGCTTCAGGCCCTGAACTTGCTTCCTAATTGAACTGTCAAGTCCATCCTCCTCAGTAAGATGCATCTATTGGGCACAGAGCAGTTTGGGAGAGGTGGGTTTCGTTGTTGGGGGGTGGTTTTGGATCTGGGAGGGGTGGGTTTGGGTGCCGGTGGATTGGGGATAGGAAGGGGTGGATTTACAGTTGGAAGGGGTGGTTTGGAGTGGAAGAGGTCAGGGCCAGGACAAATAAAAGATATTTTTGAGGAAAATTTGAAGGATGTTTGACTGGGGTTGGGAGCAGGTGTTGGGGGCAGGGTTGGAGAGCGTGCAGAGATTCACTATGTGGAGTTTCGCAAGGTGGCTAAAAAATATGTGAGCTCTGCAGCATTATTACGTTTTGGAGTGTGGTGCGTGTTCTCATGCTGAAAATATTGTATGAACGGCACCATGCGGTTCGCTTGTGTGCAACCATTTTGTTTTTTCTGTCTCTCTCTGTGCATGGTGTTGGGCCTAATTTTAATCCACCCTTAATGTTTTTTAATCCCATCGTTATCTAAATCATCCACCCTCACTTTCCTTTATTGCATCAGTGTGTGTCGCTGTATTTTATGTTTTTGTCATTTACTGGGTTTTTCACGACTCTAGAATACTTTCTTTTTTTTGCTTTTTCACTTACTTCTTTATTTTTTCTTTCTTCCTTCGATTTCTCCCCTTTTCTTACACCCAGCATCATGGCACAGCAGAGTGGCAGAGGGAGTGGCTGCGCCAGTGCGGTTGCTAGCTGCACACCTTGCAAAAGTCAGCACCTCCAAGGGGTGCAGCCTCTACCCATTTCTACTGAGACACAGGTGGCAGTACTTGTGTTCTTTGTGAAGCACTGCCTTCCCTCCATGCTGGCAGCAAGCCGCAGGTCTGGGAGCTGTCACTCCTTTTGGGAGTGTTGACTGCTGTGGGAAAGGTTGTGCGGGTCTGTGCGTCAGCATACTGGTGTCCAACACATCCATTAGCAGTTGAGGCAACATTGGCAGAAGTATTGGAATGCAATCAAGACCTGTTTGACCTGCTGGGCATCGAGGTGTTGGGGCTCAGTGGGTTAAGAGTTATTTATTTGTTGTGTGTGTTCCACATTGCTATTTATTTTTCTAACAGCAGTGCTGACTCCCAGAGGTAAGTTAATTGTAAGTTATGATGAATTTTGTGTGATCCAGTTTGAGGTAGCCAGGTGATCAGTCACTGCTACCCAGTTGTCCTCATTAGTGCACGTTTGGGCTGATTATTTAAAAAGCCATGCAGTCTGAGACTTCTCTGTCCCGTCACCAAAAATAAGATAATGGTAGTAGTAGTAAGTAATATCAGTGAGTTAGTAATCTTTTCTTTTGTGCCTTTCTTTATGTAGCTTATGCAGTCCCAAACACAATCTCCAAATGATGTGTAGTATGCATCTATGCAGTGAAAACAAAGGGAGACTGACTTGGCACATCAAAGGTGGTTGAGAAGCAAAGATCATTTGTTGCAATATGAATGCATTTGTATTAGTAAGTAGTTGCAAATGTAGTTTAGGAAATTTCCAGTAGGGCTTAAGAGTAGGAAATAAATTGGTCAACTTGAGTCGAAACTAGTACTATATGTGATCTTATTCAGAAAAGTACAAAGTTCCTGTGTTTGCCTTTGCTTGTCAAAATATTTTTTAGAAGATTAACTGTTCCACTAATCTATTTTTTTTATCTTCTTTATTTCTTAACTCACCACCCAGGGGGAAGAAAAAGATCTGAGTTGGGTCCGGGAGACAAGGGTGCAAGTGCCTCCACCACTGTGGCAGCTGGTGGATCTGCTGGCCCCAGTAAGTCTTCCTGTTATATTATTATTCATTTCCGAACTTTCACCTCTCCTCATTTTTTTTCTTTTCTTTTTAGTTCTGTGCCTCTCTCTCTTTTATTTGTATTTATTTTCATTCTAAGCTTTGTTTAATTCTTATCACTGTATTTTTTACCATTTCTCATGTCTCTCTACCTAACTTCCTCCTATCTGTACTAGTATATAGCTTTCTTCTGCTTTGTTAGTAAGCTTAGCTTTCCCTTCTGCCGTGATATATCTGATAAGACTAAGAGGACAGATTTTTAGGACAGGTGCTATACCAAGAAGGTCCCATGCCCAAGTCAGCGTTTCTATGCATATTTGTGATGGTTTTCTTTTCCTTGCTCATGCTCAAACAGTAAAACGAGCCACTGGCCATGGTCATGGTGGGAATCCATGTTATGTGTATGTATTATTCATTTATTCAGTAGTGTACTATATCAGCAATTTCGATGACAGCACAGCATAACTAGAAAGTAGCATGAAGATGGTCCCACTGGATTTGCCTACTAAGACCTCACCATAGGTCCTCCAGGATTGACCAAGTAGTACACCCCTTCATTGCTCTTCCATGAAACTCAGCTCTCCATTACAAAATGTTTGTGATTGTCCTGACTACTTAGCTTTTCTAACATAATTAACCAATAAAGGGTCTGGTTGAGAGATTGGAGTAGGGGTTACTCTCTCATAGAGATCCTGTCTGCCAAAATCTAAATCCCATTAAATCCTATGGGATTTAGATTTCGGCAGTTGCGATATCCATCACCTTTGTGACAGAGTAAAACCTCTGTCAAACTCTAATTCAGGCCCAAAATTCCTAAAGTGAACAATAGAAGAAGAAAGAACTGTAGTGATCTATTGCAGTCATATTTTGTTGAATTAATTCTAAAAAGAATTACAAGGGGAGGCGTATCTGGCATCTAAGATGTGTAACATTTTTTCCAGCTGCACCTACCACCTGTTCAGGGGCCAGCAGCAGCACCGCTATGCCGAAAGCAGCAGGGGTTGGAGAGGGAGAACTGTAGGCAGCAGGGACAGGCATTGGTAAGTCACATTGATTTCTTTTTGACAATTTCTAGTATATTCACTGCAACTGTGTTGCTTGTGAACACCCAGTTTTAGCTGCTACAGTGGAGGTTGAGATCTTAATGGCCTATTCTATCTGCAAGCAAAAGAAATTAGGGAACTCCTCTCGAGAGGGACATGTCTGTTCACCTACTTTGCTTGGTTTGCTTGGTTATCAAAGCTATGATTTAAGGTGGCGGTATTTTTATTTTCTGTATACTCCCTTGACTCACTGTAGTTGTTGAACAAAACAGATATGTGGCCTTCCACTGATCATTATTCATTACCTCCCTGCCTATGCTGTTTAGTCACCCATGCTCCTATGATGTAACTGCAGTGTGGTTCAATTCGTCAGTACAATAGTGTTGTCTGTGCAATGTGATGTGTGAGCAGTCTGTTGTCTGTTTCAGTTAATGCAGCATTTACAAAGTTGTCAATGCATTGCAAACTTAAAACAAGGTGTTTCCCTTCCCTCCCAGTGCCCACTCTGTCACCTCCTAGTACTTCAGTACTTTATTCGTTCCTAACTTTTGTCCCATTCACCACAAAAAAAATGAAAAATCTCCTTTTGGCATGTGCCACATTTATGTACAAGTGATTTATATTTCAGGGCTTCCATAATGGGTTCATGCCAATTCAAAATTTGTAATTTCGACATGTGTCTATCATATTAGAGCATGTGTGGGTATAAAACTGGCACTGTGATTCTTATTCAGCCACATCAAATACCAATGGCCTTAGGGGTCCAGCAAGGTACTGCTTCTATGCCACTCTCCTCTTTAAACAACTGTTTGCACAGAGCTCCTTTTTCTTTCTTGCTATAGTTACTCCTGATAGACATACTCCACCATGTCAGGAGTTAGCAGTCTGACTGTGGGGGCATAGGCTGGTGGCCATTAGCACACTGTGGCTGTTGGCTCTGCAGGAGGAAGAGAACGAGGCTCAGGATGCTCCTCAGTCTTCCAGCAGCAACAATACCATCAGCACCACTGCCAGCTGACAACAGCCCATCCACGTCCAAACACTGCTGCCCCCTGCATGCTTAGTTAGCATACTCCAGCACCACGTCCTACAACACCTCACATGCTTGGAGCCCCTGGTGGTACAGATAGAAGAAACCATCAATAATCTCCGGACTCCCATGGAGAACACCCTGTTTTAACCCTTTACGTTTTTTGTTTTGGTGGGAAGGACACTTGTAGGGTGAAGAGGGTGGGAAAGGATGTTGGGACCAGTTTTTTTTTCACATTGGACATTTTATTTAGTCTTCCATAGGACCTTGGACTTAATTTTGTTGGACTTTGGGGACAGGGCAATTTGTTTGGTGAGAGAGGTGGGCCTGTTGTAGGTGGAAAGAGTAAATGTAAATAATGGAAGGGGAATTATTTTGTAACTTTATTTATGCCTCAAGTCTTTATTTTGGTGTTTTAGGTTGTACTGCTGTCTTTTAGAACAGCCTGTTTTTTAAAAATAAATCTGCTTAAAAAGGTATATGTCAGTTAGTTATACCATTGCTCAACTACCCTCTGTAACTATATTGATCACTATGGTGAATGACATTGCTTATTTTTCCTAGAAAAATCTTGATACACACAAACAACATCTTCAGAGGAAGTTAACTGGTAACTAAGCAAGTTCACTTTACTCCATAGTTCTCTTACCTGAATAGATGAAGCTAGGGCTGCTGCCTCAGTCTTCTTACTGAGGGTTTCCTAAGGTGCCATCTTATGGTGGTGGTAGAAGTAGTAGCAGGCCAGTGGGATAACAGAGAAGACATAAGAAGCAAGATTCCACTCCCACCCATGTGAACTCCAACTGTAGGATTAGTCAAAGGGTTATCCAATGTCAATTAGATTGAAAGAAATCAGAGTTAGTGAGTAACATAATTTTAGAAAGACCGAAACCAGACAACCACAATGACACGAAGACCTGACATGATAAAAAAAATAGCAATTAACTTCATCTGGGCAATGATGAACTAGTATTTAATGAAAACTATATATTTAGAAAATTATATACTCAAGTCAGGAGAAGTGGACTCAGAGCCAGGAGTAGTATGGACAAGGTTAAGCATGTATGCAGCACACAACACAGGGCCTGAATGATGATGTCGATGAATGATGCATGGGTGGGTAAATGGGGCCGGTGTGGGCTATTGCTAAGTTTTAGAAGGTCATTCAGTGAGTTGGAGTTGCTTTTCACCACATCTGCCTCAGCAAGTGTCTGATCCATTTATGGTGTAAAATTAAGTCAGACCTCAATAAAAATCACACAGCGCAGGGAAGAGTGTTAGGTGTCCAATGAATGGATGGGAATGGGGATTTGGGGAAAGGTGTGACAAAGGCAAACACTGCTTGAAAGAAACAATGACAATATTCATTGGGGTGCTGAGCAGCACCATCATCATTCTGTTGTGGAAAGAAATGAAGAAATTAGTATAACACATTTCAGTAAAATGCTTTGCAAACAGTCCTTCAGTCCCAGAGAGACCCAAGATAGTATATCTCAAAGTTTTCTGTCTTCTAATTTGAAAAATAAAAACTACAGAGGAGTGAAGTTAACCAACCCAGTTCTAAAAATTATGATTGTTAAACAAAATTATACTGTATTGCCAAAGTGGGTGGTGCGTTCTTATGGGAATGTCTGTCACTTGTGGGTACCTAGCTGAATCTGTCCAGTAGGTAAGCTAGAGTGTTGAGGTTTCACCAAGTTTCGTTTGTACAGGAAAGGAGAAGTGCTGCCTATGGAAAAGGAGAAACTGTTTTGTAGAGTAAAGGAGAAGGGCAAAAGGAAGCACAGAAAGCTTCATGAGGAGTCAGCAGTATACCAAGAAGACTCAGAGGCAGAGCAAAAACACAAAGAGGAGTTTCACGTTTGAGTCAGCATTGCAGCAAACACACACTCTGTAGCATTTCCCAAATTAATGCACCTCTCTCCAGTCCACATAGCTGAGTGAGTACTAGGTGTCAGAGTCTTCATCATCATCATGGTTTATCTTTGAAGTCAAAAACGTTCTTCTTCTAGCTGTTGAGGTAGTCCTATCCTGCGTCCTTCCACCCTCCTCCTCCTGATTCCGATGAACTCAGTCTTACTCCAATCCCAAGCGAGATAGACCTGTGGTTAATGTTTTTGTGTTGAAAAACAAATAGAGAAACAGAATTGGAGTAGTTTGTGTAGATTTGTGTTTGTTAACTAAAGTGTCTGGTAGGTTTCCAGTGAACCATTGAAAAGGAGTGGACCCTGCAGGTACATTTTTCTAAGTTTGAAAGACCAATCACCCATCAGCCCCTAAACATTTTAAATCATTTAAATTAAGTTTTCCAATTTGTTGAACACCTTCACGCACTGTCTGCCACCACATTTATCATCAATCATCACTCACAATCACTGAATGATTTATCATCATTCATTGGTGCAATAGTTAGTAGTTACCAATTTGAAACCAAGCATGGTAGTATAAACAAAATTGTATCTCCTCTTTGATGCTAGGAACACATTGGAATTTAGAATTGACACTGGCAGTCTTTTAATCAGTGATCTTCTGGGGCAGCCCTGCTACATGATTTAAAAAACTGAATGAGCAATCAGGCTTTTTTTACTGCACACTGATCCAACTTTAATTTGGAAATATATATGATTAAAAATGGTGGGACAGCATACATGCAACACAAACATAATGTTCCACTATCAACCCTTTTTTTGCAAACAAAGAAGTTCAACAATAAATAATTAAAAAGTTCTATGGTGGCACTGGCATACTCAGTCCTTAAACTCAGGTGGTTCATACAGAAGTTGGTCATCTAACACATTTGATTCTGACTAGTCATCTGCTTTCTCCTGATGCTGTTTCAGGGATGGTGTAATCAGGTGGCATGAAATGTTCGCTCATTTTAATCATGATCAATTGCTCCATGTTTTGAGATGAGAAACTGGTTCTTCCTACTGTAACAATTGTGTCACCTGCACTGAACACACACTCAGCAGACACACTGGCTACAGGACAAGCCAGATACTTTATTTCCAACCTGCTAAGCTCTGGCCCCTGGTGGAGCTTCCCTTATAATACACCATTGGGATAAGATTCACATGACCTGCTTTGGGTCATTTAGATACTCCTAGAATATCCTCTGAATGGTCATGGGTGCTGTCACTTGCTCAGCCTCTTTTGTCTTTGCCTCTGCACTGGACATGCCGCTCTAAACCAAACCAATGCTTAGGTTGGTTCCAATTCTTCTGTTGCTAATATTGGCGGTCTTGTTGTTGGTAGTGTTGGCTGTGGTGATAAGAAAATACTTGACTCTCCGGAAGCTAAAGGCGGCACCCCAGAACTCTAGAGAGGGTCTCTAACTTTCAGACATTGTCCAGCTTGTTTAACAAGCCACTGCTTGCATTTTGAAACATGCCCTTCAGAAAAAGGAATTACTTTTTTTGTTTTGTGGATCAAGTAGGGTGACACAAATGATGGTATAATTTTGCAGCCTTGCATTACGAATCGAGCAAAAGATTAAACTCTCAGCCAAGGCATGAGCTTCTGGGTTTTCGTTCACAATCATGACTGTAAACCTTTCAGACACCTTCTTTAGCTGGTCATGTAGGAGATGCAGCAATGGGATAGCATGGCCTATTATACTGTACTTCTTGGCAACTTTCCATGTGAAAACCTCAAAAGAGATTAGCATCTCTGTCAGGCATTTGATTAGGCCCCATTTGTTCTCATCCATCATAGCTTTCCCAATTGCATCCCCTCCTCTTTGAATGACACAGTCATTGATATGGCTGTACTGCTCAAACAGACATTGCAACATGTAATAGATTGAGTTCCAATGTGCTAGCAGCTCCTGTATCAGGGTTTTAACTGGTACTCTACTAGCAAGCTGAATAATCCGCAACTGCTTCTGAGTTTTAAAAGAATGGCTGAAATGAATGCAGATTCACTGCAGGTGATCAGCATGTTGCTATGTCTTCTTTTCTGAGAGTCTTGTACAACCAGGTTAATGCAGTGCATCAAACACAGGATCCCGAAATAGCCAACTTCTGCCATGGCCTTAACTATTCTGCTGCCATCGTCAGTGGCAACAAATCCAATTCTTAGACCTCTGGGTCACAGCCATTCAGACACCTTGCTGTTAAATTCATCCAAGATGTTTGCAGATATAGGTGATTTCTCCATGGCTAACAAGGCTATGGTTGTATGCTGCTGCATGCTCTTAAAACATTCTTAGGTGCACGACCTGTAGATTTCTTTTACTGTACCCCTCAAAAGAGATCCAGTGGGCAGTGATGCACGTCATTGGTTCCCCTGACAAATGATGCACATGTCTGTTGTGAGGTAGATAGTGTTCACAACACTTTTCTGTAAAGCTTGTCCAATCATTTGCAGCACATCATGATGCAGTGCCGGAAAACCAAATGTGGCAATATAGTTTCTACACCATACCTTCAATTTCAGGCAAATGGCTGCCACAAGTTCTAAGAATACCACTCCTCCACAAAAGAAAAGGTCCAGCGCTAACATTTTCCCAGCTTCCCATTGTATAAATGCGCCATTGGGTGGTTTAGACAGCTCCTGTCTAAACATGCACATAACAGTAGCCTGGAGTTTCTTCTTTTCTAGAGCCGCTAATAAAGGCAAGTTTCGAGAAGTAGTTGGTGGTAGACTCAATGTGCATTATGGGGCAGTTACAGTATGCTGTGGTGTCTCTACCTTACTCTGAGTCTTGTGCCATTGTGAGGTTGCTGAGGTGTGTCATTATGGTGCACTGCTGGGGACAGGACTGCTTTGTGTGAGGATGTCACCTTCTTCCTCACCACCCACTATGATTGGACTTCTAGCCTGTGTTTCAAAACTCTCCTCACCTTCACCACCACAACCACGTTCAACAATTTTTTTAAAGTGCTCCTCCCACCGGAGTGCATGATGTTTTATTATATGGGTCATTTAGCCATACGATAATGTGAACCAGACTATCTTGACAAATACTTATATGGCAAATGGAGCATATTGCAATATTCTCCTCCTGTTTGCTTGTAATAAAGAAGTCCCACTTTGAGAAGAAGTACTTTCTTAGTGGGCTACTGCCAATGCCTGAGGAAGACCTGGAAGTAGGTGGATGTGTCATTGATTGCCTCTCTGGAGTGCATACTTCTTCTGAGGTAGGGGTTGGTGCAGGTCTCTGCTGGGGCCTTACAGACAATTGAGCTGGTGTTGCTACCTGTGCCACATACCTCGGAGAAGGTTGAATAGTAATGCTGGACTCTTCTGTGCCACCTATCACATTGACTGGCTCGTTGTGGTCATCTTCCTCATCATCCCCTTCCATGTATATAAGGCTTTTAAAACTTTTCTTTTCACTTGGTTCTCCTGGTTTTACCCGGACTCTGCCAGGTTCCACTCAATGTCCCTGTTATTTTCATCAGAGTTGGTGCTTGGAGGAGATGGTAGAGTAGTACCCTTCTTTTTCCTTGCAGGAGTTGTGAAAGGCAATGATTCTAAAAAAGGAAGTTTTTGCTTGGCTGAAAGCTCAACCTCCTGTTCTGCTCCAACTTGAGGAAGATATGCTATTGCTGGCTGTAACTGCTGTCCAGTTTGCTTTGTTTCATGAAACAATTGGGTACTACTTTGCAAAAGGGGAAAATCCAATTCAAAGTCACTGCTCATCGTCATCGCCATGACTCCAATGACTGCCTCACTGACAGATATGGTTCTTGGTTCTGGTTGAGGTGGTACTGTTAATGTGGGAGTGCTGCTCCAGGTTCCTCCCCAGAGGCTGTGTGGCAGGCACACACCTCCCAAACAAGGTTGCGGTTGGCCCAATACTGATGGAAAGCTGCTTCTTCTCAATGACCACTTTCTTTGGGGCCATCTTAATGCTTTCAGTTGGTAGTAGCACTAAGCTTTACAAGCAGAAAAGATTAGAGGACTGAAGTCAGGAAGTACTGCAGGTGACATCTCTTTTTCTCTTGTGCACCTAATAGCAACCAACCAAGAAAAACATGTAGAAAGTGAAACACAACATTGTTGCAGGTTGAAATTGTACAGAGAAAAACAATATTAGTGTGGATGGCTACTTAAGTAATAAATAACCATTTATCCAAACATTGTAAAGACAAACCATACTACCATATCATAAATTTCATTTCAAATCAGGCAACACCAAATATAGATATAGCTCTTTGCTTCATCTCCATCTATTCTACAGGAGACACCTATGGTAGTCATAGAGGGGCATGGGTTAATGGAATAATTATTTGAAAAAACTATGGAAGGCAAAGGGGAAAAGGAATAATAATTAAAAAATGAATGATGCTGTTGTGTCCGCAGTGCACTACAGCCAGGGTATCGAGAAGGAAATGGAATTATACATAAAGAAACTGAATGCAGTAGTACAGCTGTGAGTCTATGGTGAATGGATGGATCGATGGAAGTACGGATGGCTGGCTGGATGGATCAAGGGAAAATGCAACATAAATAAATAAATAAATATAACAAATAAAAACAAAATAAAACAAAAACATAAAAAAATGTAAACTAGCAATACAAAAAGTAAAATAAAAATTAAGAAATTAAAATTGCAAAAAATGTAATTACAAAATGAAAATAGAAAAATTAAAAAATATGTAAAATAATACAATAAAAATAAAATAAAAATATTAAAATAAAAAATAAAACAACTATCAATAATTGCTGATGTTTGAACATCTGCGAGTCTTGGTAAAGACACTTTGGCTGGATGCACAAAATGGCTGCCAGCCAGATGGTCAAACAACAACAGTAACCTAGGTGCTATGGAAAAAAAGGAACACATGGAAGCCTGTGGCAAAAACACACTGGTTGGATGCCTAAAATGGCTGACAGTCACATAGTCAAACAACAACGGTATGAAAGAAGGCATGGGATCCAGGCCTACGGACACAGCCTACAAAAAAGGAACCCTGTCCACATGGTATGGAGAACAAACACAAACAGTGGCAGATGACAAACAAACAAACACACACACACACACACACACATACACACACACACTGGCCAGAAAAAGGAGGCATAATGGTAAGACTTAAGAAAACACTAACATGAATTCAGCAATGCAAAATATGAAAATTAACTAAGCTATACAAATTTTACAATAACACACACCCTCCTATGCCATCAATTACCCAATATATACACTTTTTACAGAAAATAAAATTAAATCCAAACAGTAGTCAACAATTTTAATTTAATCCAATGGCATCCCGAAGCCATAAATGAAGTTTTAAAAACAGAAACCACAGAAACATTTCTTTCATGCATTGATGACTAGTACTTGGCTAACTGGCTAGATCGCCCATTGGAAGTCTATGCCACATAGTAAAATAAATCAATTTTGAAAATGTAACAGACATAGAGAAAAGCTACTGAGCTGTGTAACAGTTTTCCTCTCCAAAAGATGAAAAATCAATGAAATGCAAAAACAAAAATAAAAAGCTAAGTCCCTACTTAAATTCCATAACACCCACCACAATGAAATTTAAAAATCAAATTAAAGTACGAAGAACTACTGGTGCATGTCCTATCAGCAAAACAACACCCTTACACAACAGTTTTGAACTTACTTGTGTGATATCAAAAAATAAAATCCTTAAAACCAAAGCTATAAATTCAGGAGACAAAGAGAGTGATGCTTCCACCCTGACATCCAAGAGAAAATTGACCAGGAGATGGACAAAGCACTGATTGGAGCCTGCTGGACAGGAACAGGAAGTCAGAGTCTCTAGGGCACTTCCTTCCTGTTGGATAAAAAAGTTTGTTTTTTTTAAAACTCTTCTTGGACTAGAAAACAACTTGAATGGTCCATTGGAGAACAAAATTCACTCAAAAACCCCTTTTTGACTAGATTTAACTGCTTCTTGAGTAGAAAATTTACTCAAGGTATATTTGTGTCTGGAAGCCCCTCGAGGGTGTGTGATATCTCTCATGCTAGGGAGCTGAGAACATCATGGCGTTAATGATCGAGCGCCAAAAATAAACCTTGTGCGCTTGAATTGAAAAAAAATCGGGATGGTGGAACTCTGTAACTCTGTGCTATTCCACGTAGTGCAAAGTGCCTGAATTTTGAAAACTCTCCCAGTGGAGGTGAGTTTTGCACCCAGGCCTTGTTCAGACATAGAGGGAATGGCAGTTAGTGATGTGTGTGTCTGTTGAGGGTTCAGTTGCCTGAGAGCCTTGTTTATGTGGTGTATGTTTGAATATGTGTTATTTGCTGGGTGTCTGTTGTCCAGTTGAGTGTTGGCATTTGTGTCCTGTGGGTGTGGTTTTGGTGCTTGTTGATGGGGTGGTGCATATGGGTTTATTATCTGCAGGTGTGCTGGTGGTGGTAGTGCATGTGGGTGTGGTGGTGGTTTGGTGTCTGCATGTGTGCTGGTGGTGGTGCATGTGGGTGTGGAATTAGGTGTGGTGTCTGCAGGTGGGCTCGTGGTGGTGGTACATGTGGGTGTGGTCGTGGCATGGTGTCTGTAGGTGTGGTGGTACATGTAAGTGTGGTGTGTTCAGGTATGCTGGTGTGGCACTGGTAGTAGTTGTGGTTCTAAGGTAAGGGAAGGTTGGGAGGCGGGGTTGATGATGAGACCAGGCCGTGGAATGCTCTTTGTAGGTATGATGTTGCACTTTGAATGCATTCCAGGTAAGCCAACTTGATTTGCATCTGGCAACTAAGCCTCTGGACGGCATTCAGGAGTGCACTCTGGCCTACAGAGATGTTCCACTAGAGTTCAATGGCCTCCTCATTCAGTGCAGGCGGGAGCACAAGGGCAGAGGGGAGGTGCCTACAGCAAAGGAGACGCCACCCCACTCAAACATTTACCTTTTCCTTTGGGTTTCCATACAGCTGGCTATACAGGGACAGGACCTCTACGGTGAGGAGATTTGACTCTCCAGGGAGAAGGTAGGAGCTTTGTCACCTGCTTTTCCCCGCTTCCTGGCTTTTCAAGGTCAGTAAGAACAGTAAGGTTGAGCAGGGGTTGCTGGCTGCAGTGTTTGGAGGCATGTGAGCTTTTTATGATGTGCTGCATACAAGTATACAGTGTATGCAATCTGTGACGAAGACAGACACAGCCATTAGCTGTGCATGTTGTCTGCTCACTTGATTTCTACATCTCGAGGGGGTGTTCCCACTTTTCAAGGGCAACACATGATTCATTTGTACTATGAAACACCACCATACCCCTGCAAATGTTATAACTTAGACCTGAGAGGGCCTAGCTTGTTGGTAAGTACAGTATGACTTGAGGATCATTTGCTTTAATCATAGTTTAGGAATGTACAACGCATTGACATAATTTTTGTCAATTTATTTTTTACTTTCTTGTAGGAGGCTCAGTTTATCCTATCAGACCATGGATATTTGCACTGCTGAGGAATACAACAACGCCCAAGGAAGCCTGTTTCAATGAGGCCTATGGAAGAACACAAAGACTAGCAGAGTGGGCTTTTGAGCTCCTGAAGGCCTGATTTGGATGTCTGGACAAGACCCATGGAGCCCTTCTCTACTCACTTGATAAGGTGTTCCAAATCACATTTGCCTGCTGTGTGTTGTACAACATAGCCCTGCAGTGGAGCAACACAATCATCACAGAGGGTGAAGGCCATAAAGAGCCCGTGGGTGAGGATATTGAAATGCCCAATGAGGATTACAGTGGTGAAGAGGAAGGAATTGACATACGTCAAGAAGTTTTTGACAACTTCTTTGCCTGAGTGTAAGATATCAAATGTCAGAACATCTTGGAACATAGTGAACACATAAGTCAATGATGGTAATTTAGTAGTAATTGTTAGTTCAGGAAAGGCAATGGAAAAGATGCTTGGTGGTAAAAGATCCCACACATTGACTACTGTGTTTATTGACATAGAGGCACTCATTATGACTTTGGCGGTAAAACCCACTTACTGCCATGCTGACTGCCGCCAACATGCCGCCACCAGGGCAGATAGCCGTTCACCATATTATGATACACAAACACACCAATCCGTCACTATACAGCCACAGACACAAGTCCGCTACATCAAAGGTCAGTGATAAACTGGCAGTATCAAAACCCACACTGTTATGCCAACAGAACTATGCCCACCACATTAAGACCAACGAATCACCACGGTGGACATTCAATGGCAATAAACCATCAGTGGTACATTCCGCCGTACTCAAAATACACACACACATACAAAACGACACCACATTGGACAATTCAAACTACACACACCTGACACCCATACACAAACCACACCCACACACCCACACCACTATAAAACACACATCCACATTACCGACAACTCTTTATCATTACAAACTATTGGCACGAGACAGCCACCACAGCCACAGACAAGACCAGAGCCACACACCACCCTCACCTATACACCACCCATGCACCTCACAACACACACCCCAACACATCACCCTACACACCCTCACCCACACTACCCATGGCACCACAGCGACACCCGAGATTGTCTGAGGAGGAGCTAAGGGTCATGGGGGAGGAAATCATCCGGGTAGTGCCACGGCTATTTCGAGTACAGGTGCAGCAGATATCCATTGCTACAAAGATGGCGCTATGGTGGAAGATCGTGGACTGGGTCAACTCTGTGGGACAGCTCCCCAGAACAAGGGATGAATTCAGGAAGAGGTGGAACGACCTACTGGGGAAGGTGTGATCCATTATAGCAAGACATCAACTAGCTGTACAGAAGACTTGCAGTGGACCCCCTCCTCCCCCACAACTAACACCATGGGATGAACAAGTCTTGGCAATCAGGCATCCTAAGGGCCTGGCAGGAGTAGCAGGAGGACTAGACTCTGGCAAGTCAATTCTTTACTACTATCACCCCCCTACCTGAATGTCATCACATACACCCACCCTCACTCCCATCACTCCACTCCATCCTACACTCCCCACCATCACAACGCACTCATCCCAATGCCAAGCCCTGCATGCACTACCAATGCATGGACACCACTCACAGCCCTGCATGGACACCTATCACTTAAGCATGCACAATGGAGAGAATCAGCTAGCCCACCACATACCAACTCACACAAGTTAAAGCTGTCAGCGAAATAGAAACAAAGAGGGCAACCCACCCATGCATAAAATGTCAGACACAGAAACAATAACACTGCATTTACATCCCACAGTTATCCCAGCCAATGTCACCAGAGAAGAGGTGCCAGCACTAGCCAGTCCCCCCACAGAAGAGGCCCACATTGATGACAGCGACTCTGCTCGCCTGGATGTGGATGACCAACCTGGTCCATCAGGGACCTCTGGACAGTTGATTACCCAGGCACAGTCACATACCACCACAGAGCCTCCCCCATCTGGAAAACCACCACAGCACCCACCCAGCATACCCATGCCTCTGTCCCCAGGACACGTCAATCAGAAGTGTGTGTAGGAGGCTGGCCTGGCTTGTAGTGGGTACCAGAGGTACTTATGCCTTGTGCCAGGTCCAGTTATCCCTTATTAGTGTAGAAGAGGTGTTTCTAGCAGCTTAGGCTGATAGAAGGTAGCTATGGCAAAGCAGCTTAGGCTGAACTAGGAGACATGTAAAGCTCCTACTATACCACTGGTGTCATATGCACAATATCATAAGAAAACACAATACACAGAAGTACTAAAAATAAAGGTACTTTATTTTTATGACAATACGCCAAAAGTATCTCAGTGAGTACCTTCAGTATGAGGATAAGATATATACACAAGATATATGTACACAAACCAAAATTATGCAGGTAATAGCAATAAAAGTAATGCAAGCAGTGTAAAGTTGCAATAGATTGCAATAGGAGCACATAGGTATAGGGGCAACACAAACCATTTACTCCAAAAGTGGAATGCAAACCACAAATGGACCCCAAACCTATGTGAGCGTGTAGAGGGTCACTGGGACTGTAAGAAAACAGTGAGGGTTAGAAAAATAGCCCACCTCAAGACCCTGAAAGGTAGGTGTAAAGTGCACCTACTACCCCCAGAGAGCACAGAAGTCGTGATAGGGGGATTCTGCAGGAAGAACAAACACCGGCAATGCAACAACAGTGGATTTCCGGACCTGAGTACCTGTAAGACAAGGGGACCAAGTCCAATAGTCACGACAGTGTTGAGAGTGGGCAGGAGACCAGGAAATGCCAGCTGAGGGTGCAAGGAAGCTGCCACCTGTTGGAAGAAGTTTGGAGTTCTGCAAGAAAGAAGAGGACTAGGAACTTCCCCTTTGGAGGATGGATGTCCCACATCGCAATGAAGCTTGCAGAGGTGTTCCCACGCAGAAAGACCGCAAACAAGCCTAGCTAGCTGCAAGGGTCGCGGTTAGGGTTTTTGGGTGCTAGTGTGGCCCAAGAGGGACCAGGATGTCGCCACTTGGAAGAGGAGACAGAGGTGGCACCCAGCAACGTCAGGAGCCCTCACAGAAGCAGGCAGCACCCGCAGAAGTACCTGAACAGGCACTTGGAAGAAGAGTGAACTGGAGTGAAGAAGGTTGTGCACTGCAGGTTAAAGTGTTGGGGACCCAGGCTTGGATGTGCACAAAGGAAATCCTGGAAGAGTGCACTGGAGCCGGAGCAGCTGCAAATCACGGGGTACCCAGCAATGCAGTCTAGCATGAGGAGGCAAGGACTTACCTCCACCAAACTTGGACTGAAGAGTCACTGGACTGTGGGAGTCACTTGGACAGAGTTGCTGAGTTCCAGGGACCACGCTCGTCGTGCTGAGAGGGGACCCAGAGGACCAGTGATGCAGTCTTTTGGTGCCTGCGGTTGCAGGGGGAAGATTCCGTCGACCCACAGGAGATTTCTTCAGAGCTCCTGGTGCAGAGAGGAGGCAGGCTACCCCCATGCACCACCTGGAAACAGTCGAGAAAGCCGGCAGGATGAAGTGATGCAAGGTTGCTAGTAGTCGTCTTGCTACTTTGTTGAGGTTTTGCAGGCATCCTGAGCAGTCAGCGGTCGATCCTTTGGCAGAAGGTGAAGAGGGAGATGCAGAGGAACTCTGATGAGCTCTTGCATTCGTTATCTGCTGAGATCCCCAAAGCAGAGACCCTAGATAGCCAGAAAAGGAGATTTGGCTACCTAGGAAGGAGGATGGGCTACCAAGAGAGGTAAGAGCCTATCAGAAGGAGCCTCTGACATCACCTGCTGGCACTGGCTACTCAGAGCAGTCCTGTGTGACACAAACACCTCTGTTTCCAAGATGGCAGAGGTCTGGGACACACTGGAGGAGCTCTGGGCACCTCCCCTGGGAGGTGCAGGTCAGGAGAGTGGTCACTCCCCTTTCCTTTGTCTAGTTTCGCGCCAGGGCAGGGCTGAGGGATCCCTGAACTGGTGTAGACTGGCTTATGCAGAGATGGGCACCATCTGTGCCCATCAAAGCATTTCCAGAGGCTGGGGGAGGCTACAACTCCCCAGCCCATCACACCTATTTCCAAAGGGAGAGGGTGTAACACCCTCTCTCAGAGGAAATCCTTTGTTCTGCTTTCCTGGGCCAGGGCTGCATGGACCCCAGGGGGGCAGAAACCTGTCTGAGGGGTTGGCAGCAGCAGCAGTTGCAGTGCAAACCCTCTAAAGGCAGTTTGGCAGTACCCGGGTTCTGTGCTAGAGACCCGGGGGATCATGGAATTGTCCCCATTCTGGCATTGGGGTGACAATTCCATGATCTTAGACATGTTACATGGCCATAGTTGGAGTTACCATTGTGACGCTGTACATAGGTACAGTGCACGCGTGTAATGGTGTCCCCGCAAAGTCCTGGGAATCTGCCCTGAACGATGTGGGGGCACCTTGGCTAGTGCCAGGGTGCCCACACACTAAGTAACTTTGCACCCAACCTTCACCAGGTGAAGGTTAGACATATAGGTGACTAATAAGTTACTTAAGTGCAGTGGTAAATGGCTGTGAAATAACGTGGACGTTATTTCACGCAGGCTGCAGTGGCAGGCCTGTGTAAGAATTGTCAGAGCTCCCTATGGGTGGCAAAAGAAATGCTACAGCCCATAGGGATCTCCTGGAACCCCAATACCCTGGGTACCTCAGTACCATATACTAGGGAATTATATGGGTGTACGAGTATGCCAATGTGAATTTGGTAAATTTAGTCACTAGCCTGTTAGTGACAAATTTGGAAAGCAGAGAGATCATAACCACTGAGGTTCTGGTTAGCAGAGCCTCAGTGAGACAGTTAGGCATCACACAAGGAACACATACATATAGGCCACAAACGTATGAGCACTGGGGTCGACTAGCAGAGTCCCAGTGACACATAACAAACATACTGACAACATAGGGTTTTCACTATGAGCACTGGGGCCTGGCTAGCAGGATCCCAGTGAGACAGTGAAAACACCCTGACATATACTCACAAACAGGCCAAAAGTGGGTGGTAACAAGGCTAGAAAGAGGCTACTTTCTCACAGTGTGTCCACCACTAGAGGGACCCCAGGGCACACCTTATCCCCAAGACAATAAGGGACCTGGGATCAGTGGCATTGGGCACACGGTTCAGGGGACAGAGGCACAGGACAAGAGGGAAGCTGTGAGGACTGCTGTGCGCCAGGGGGAGGACTGGCTCAGGGAGCCGACTCTCCAGGAGGCACTCACTGAGATTCTGGAGCAGATCCTGGACAACATGTAGGAGAATAGGCAGCTGCAGGAGGGACAATACCAGGGGATCACCGAGGAGTTGAAGGCCATTAACACCACCCTGGTCTCCATTGATTGGTGCTGGCAGACATGGGCAACATTACAAAGGAGGCAGTTGAACAACAGCGGGCCCCTGACACTAGTCAGACATCTGAACAACCTTCCACCTCAACTGCAGCTAGTGGCCAGGAGGCCCTGCCACAGGACCAACAGGCCACCAGCACCCCTCCCCCTGCTGAAGGAGAACCACCCCACAAATGTTCCCTGTGGTCCAGGCAGAAGCCAGGGACTATTACCGAGACCCCTGCCAGGAAATAAGACTCTCCTGATTGTCACCCTTGTGTCCCACTCTATCACCCTGTCCACCTTGAACTGCCATTGCTCCCCTTCCTATGCCCCCTTGGACAATGCACCTGTGCTACAAATAGACTGGAACAATACCCTGGACTTTCCTCCATCATCACCCCAGCCCATTGCACTTCCCCCTTTTCTTCTTAGCACTGGAATAAACACACTTAGAAAAAATAGTATGGAGTATGTAAAATTATGTGATTATGTATTCGTTTAACAAGGCTCAAACACTGAAAATCAACTGTACAGTAATGTGCACATAGGATAAACCTGTAGTTGGCTGCAGTGAACACACCAGGAGCTATGGTGGGGCACCAACATATGCAAAATGAGTTTCTAAAGGGTACAGGGATTGGCATAGAAGTGGGAAATAACAGCATGCCAGTGACAATGTTAAACAAAAAAATGCCAATGAAATGTGAAGTAGCACTGTCTTACCTGTGGATTACTGGAAATATTGTTGAATCACTGCAGTTCTGTTTCCTCATCCTCTGCCTTCTCATCCTTACTGTCCACAGGGTCCACTGCTGCCACACGGCCATCTCCTGCCTCCTCCTCCTGCAGAAAGGGCACATGGCGTCTCAATGCAAGGTTATGCAACATGGAGCATGCCATGAATATCTGACAGACATTCTTGGGTGAGTAGCACAGGGATCACCTGTTAGATGGAGGCACCGAAACCTGGCCTTCAGGAGGCCAAAGGTATGTTCAATGATCCTTCTTGGTCACCCATGTGCCTCATTGTAAAGTTCCTCTGCCCTTGTCCCAGGATACCTCGATGTGGCCAGTAGCCATGATAGGTTGGGGTACCCAGAGTCACCTGCAATTATCGAGGGACAACATTTAGCCACACACTATCCATTATGCCCACACCATACCCAAACACCAACATCCACTGGGTGGGAACCAAGGCTCACCTATTAGCCACACCCTGTGCCTCTGTAGTTGGCCCATCACATTTGGAATGCTGCTATTCCTCAGGATAAAGGAAACATGCACAGACCCAGGATAATTTGCATTGATGTGGGAGATATACTGGTCCGCCAGGCACACCATCTGGACTTTCATGGAATGAAAACTCTTTCAAATGCAATATCTGTTCCATCAATCACCGCAGTTATGTTGGGGATATGTCCCATTGCATAGAAGTCAGCCTTTACTGTGGCAAAATCCTCCACCTGGGGGAAAACAATGTAGCTGCGCATGTATTTAATCAGGGCAAACATCACTCTGGTCAGCACTATTGAGAAAATTGGCTGTGACATTCCTGCTGTCAAGCCCACTGTCATTTGGAAAGAACCAGTTGCCAAGAAATGGAGCAGAGATAGCACTTGCACAAGAGGGGGGATCCCAGTGGGATGACGGATAGCAGATATCAGGTCAGGCTCCAGTTGGGCACACACCTCCGTGATTGTGGCCCTGTCAAGTCTGTATTTGAGGATAATGTGCCTGTCCTCCATTGTTGCCAAGTCTACCAGGGGTCTGTACATAGGGGTATGTGTCCATCTCCTAGTCATCTGCAGCAGTTGCAATCTATGGGGCAAAAGAGTGAGGAGCGGGTCATAAACTGTACATTGTAGCCACAACAGTACAATGAATGATGTTATTTTGAAATGTCTATGTGGCATTTGTACCGTATGTACAATTGTGAACTGTGACACAGTTATAATCCAGGGCCTGCATCCGCCTGTCCTGTGTGGATGGACAGGTGGAAGTAAGGTAATTCCGCTGATTTGCGCCGTTGCTGGAGGCGGTCGGGAACCGCACTGCAACGCCTCATTTGATAATATTGGGCCCTATGTGGTACAGTGGACAATGGGGATGTCACCATCCTTTTTCTATTTGTTCACTCACTTGCTACCTGACTTTTAGCAGGAGAGGACCTACACTGCATGTGCTGCTATGACCTGTGTCTAGGGACCCTACCTTCACCTCGGCAGAGATGGAGCAACTGGTGGATGGGGTCCATACCCCAGTACAGACTGCTGTACGGGCCTCCAGACCAACAGGTGAGTACACTGTGGGCACGATGCATGGGGCATGAATGCATGGAGTGGTGTATGTGAAGGCCTCGTGAAGGGGGGGTTGGTGGATGTCCCCTGGGTGACGTGCAGCTTGTTTGCTGGGCCATTTCTGTGCAAATGGGGATTTGAAGGGGTAGGGTGGGCCATGAGTGTAACTGACTAATACCTTTCCCTGTGTGCATTTTCTCTGCGGGTCAGCGCCCATCAAAAGCAGGGTATATGGTGTGCCATCGCCAAGGACGTGCAGACCATCGGGGTATATGGCAGGCGAATCACCCACTGTCAGACACGGTGGGAAGACCTGAGACGCTGGGCACGAAAGACCGTGGAGGACCAGCTGGAGATGGCCTCCCAACGAGGAAGGTATGCCCATCGAACCCTGATGGCCCGCACATTGGCAGTGGCCTATCCGGAGCTGGCTGGGCACTTGAGGGCATCACAGCAGCCTCAAGGGGGTGAGTACAGTTACCATCATTACAACTTACTCATGGCAGGATAGTATCCGGGTGGGTGATGTGTGTCTGTGGGTGCCCCTAGGCCAGGCCTGACATCGTAGAGTAGGTCCCATGTTGGGTAGGGATAATGGAACGGGGTGCGAATAGAGGAAATATGGCGCTCAGGATGACAATCTACCCTAAGTAAATAACGGGGAACCTCACAAGGGACACACCCTACCCTTAGAGGTGAAAAACCACCTCACAACTTAGAAAATACACAAAGAGGGACCCCTCTAATATCACAAAAGGAATTAATTCCTTTTGTGATATTAGAGGGGTCCCTCTTTGTGTATTTCCCATGTTGGGTAGGGTTCTGATGAGATATTCCTCCTACCTAGCTAGGAGGCATGCACTACTGGTCAGGGCTTTGTGGGTCCCAGGTATGCTGCAGTTGTTATGTGTCCCTCCCCATGCCCTGGAGACTAGCATTGTTACTGGTAGTGCACTGCATAGTGCGTAGGGCTGTTACACTGTGTGTGAGGGTGCTGTGTATGCCAACAGTGGTGTTGGTGCAGCCATTGACAAAAAGTTTCCTTTCTCTCTTCCCCCCCTTTTGTTTTGTCATTCTGTCCTTATGTGCATTAGCATCATCTGGCGGAGGAGCAGAGTCACCGGCGACGGAGGGAGCTGAATCCCACAGCTCCCAGGAGGCAGAGTCCACCGACGTTGAGGGCACCAGTGGGACGGAGGGCGAGGGGAGCAGCACAGCGGGGACCGGAGGGGACAGTTCAGACACAGATACCTGCTCCGATGGAAGCTCCCTGGTGGTGGTGGACACCTCAGCCGCCACCCCGAACCAGCATGGCCCACACAGCACCCCCTCAGTGAGTTGCCCTTGCCTGTTTACCCAGGAGAGTGGGCATCTCCTTCCGCCCAGGCACCTCAGGCCCTGCCACAGTTAACCCTGCTGCCCTGAGTCAGGAGGCTATTGAACTCCTGAGATCCATCTTTGTTGGACCGTCAACCATTGTGAATGCCATCCAGGGGCTGGCAGCCCAAATGCAACAAACCAATGCATTTCTGGAGGGCATTCACACTGGCTTGGTGGCCCAACAGAGATCAATACAGGCTCTGGCCTCCTCTCTGAATATAGCCATTGTCCCTGTTTCCACCCTCCCCCCTCCAACTTCCTCTACCCAATCCCATTCCCCTCATCCCCAACCTATCCCAAGCAACCATGCAGATCAGCATGCACACAAGATAAAACACAAGTGTGGTTCAGGAAAACACAAGAACCACTCTTCATCCCACAGGCACTCACACAAACACAATCCAGATGCAGGCATACCAACATCCACTGCCTCCACTGTGTCCCCCTCTTCCTCTTCCTCCTCCACCTCCCTCCCAGTTGCGTCTTAAATCACACCTGCATGCACCACATCCTCATCCACTACCGCCATCACCAGCACACCTATCAGAACCCACACCTCTCTGGCAGACACCACCCCAATAGTCATGCACACGTCCCCTGTGTCTGTGTCCCCCCCTCCCAAAGTACACAAATGCAAGCACTCAGACACCCAACAGCCATCCACCTCACAACAGCATCCAGCCCATGCACCTGCACCCAAACACAGCAGACAGACACCTCCTACTACCACACCCTCTTCCACCACTCCCAATCCTTCTCCCTCTTCCTACCCCAATGTCCCTAAGAAGTTATTCCTCTCCAACATTGACCTCTTTCCTCCCTCTCCCCTCCATCCTTCACGTCTGGCCAGGGTGGGTAAAACCCAGGCAAGCACCTCAGCCACCCAGTCCACAGGCCCAGTTGTGTCCACACCAACTCGTGGTGGTAAAGGGTCCAGGGCACCAGGCAGCCTCACGGAAAGGGTGCCTGCCCCAAGGGCTGCCAGGATGGGCTAGGAGCCATCCCCAGCTGCTGCCAGGAAGGGCAAGGGGCCTGCACCAGCTCCTGCCCTGAAGAGCAATGAGCCATCCACAGCTGCTGCCAGGAAGGGCAATGGGCCTGCACCAGCTGCTGCCCTGAAGAGCAATGAGCCATCCCCAGCTGCATCCAGGAAGGGGTCTGCAGCAGCAGACAGAAAGGACAAGGGGCCTGGTGCAGGGACTCAGTCAGAGTTCCCACCACCAACCATGGTTGTGCAGCCATCTGAGTCTGCAGGGGATGGGCTGGAGCTTCCCCCCACCACCACCACCAGCAGCACCACCACCAGCAGTGGGCAGCCATCTGAGGCTGCAGGGGATGGGCTGGTGCTTCCCCCCACCACCAGCAGCAGCAATAGCACCAGTGGGCAGACGTTCGATGATGCTAGGGATGGGCAGGAGCTTCCCCCCAAAACTACCACCAGCAGCACCTGTAGTGTGGTAATGTTTATGTATCCTTTGCGAGTTTGCTTCAGGCGTTAGGCCTTTGTGCACTTTGCCCTGGATGTATTTTATTCCTTTGCTTGCAGCATAGAGCCTCTGTGCACTTTGCTCTAAATGCATTTTATTCAGCTTCGTACTGTTATTTTACAAATAGCCAGTTCTACGGTCTTGTTTTATTTTTTATATCACACTGTTTAGCCTACTTCAGCACTGGAGTTCTCAATAACACATTCTTGTTCACTCTGTGCTTCAGTGAACAATACAGTCTGGTACATTGCCGATAGACGTGGTAGGAGTTTAGTCTTTGGATTACTTGCGTAGGGACATTTTGTGATCACACTGACATGTTAGTTATAAAAACACTTCCTTGTCCTAATACACGTAAGAGGGAGATTCCAACCAGGGAACCACAACTAGACGCCGACTGCCTTGTTGCAGATGCTGAACCAGATCACAGGCCTTTGCTCAGGTATGAGGGTTGATGTCTGCCCAGGGAATCTGAAAAGCAAGTTAGTAGCTTAACATGCTGTGCTCGAAACATAACTTACTGAGAGAGAATAGAATCTATTAACACCATGATAGCGTTGTTTTTATGTTTCACTCTCATCGTGACTATTTTAATCCTACTGTGTTGTATGGTTCTGGTTATTGCGGCTCACGCCTTATTATCTAAAATGCAGTTGTTTAATTAAAAACAATATATAAAACTTAAACTGCCTATGTCATGAGATCATACTGTAAATGAGAGAGCTGGTTGGGACCTGAGTGACCACGACTTCCCTGAGAAGTTCTAAAGATGTCATGCACTCGGCTGCCCAATCATCCCTCCCCCTTGGCAGAGATGAGGCACTGCTAGTTAGCCCGAGCAAAACCGGATTGTAGGTGACAGAGGTCCTTCTAGGTGGGTCAGACTCAGTCCCCCACGCCAGGAACGACCATACTACCTAGAAATCCAGTAGTCTTATTTAGGATAATGAGAGCCCACGCGACATGGCGCCGCCAACGATTGGTCTGGCTCTAATTTTCGGGTCCGGCTAACTCTTTCGGTCTCATATATATATTGACTCCTCGGTTCCGTTAACGGAGACGTTCGTGGCGCTGAGGATTTCCACCACCACAATATAGGTGGAACCTATTGTTTTGTGGTTGGTTGTTCAAGCTTGAACTCTGAAAGGAAAACCCCGATATTGGTGTGCCTTCTCTAAACTAGCGCTGTTTTAATAATGGCGAATCCCCAAGTAATGAACATCGCAGTTAATATGCGACACCCGCTCACAGGATATCTGTTAGCACATGGTCTAACGAACCAGGGGGGTCCAGTCACGTTTGTGGTGGACGCCCATGCAGCCTATAGAACAGAACTTTTTTATTCTTGGGTCGTATTTCCGGCAGTTGATGGGGCTTCACACACATTTCATGATTATACTGTTGCAAATGCCCCTGGACAATACAGGGCATATGCATATTTAGAGATACCTCTATCTTATCAAGAACATAATAAATGGCTTGATGGTGCCCTACCCCACACCATAGCATCAGTTAGGTTAGGCCCACTAAGTAATGATGGTCCTACCTGGCCTTTATTGGCTACATATACACCACATCCTGCGGTTGCTCAATTGGCAGTGGCTGAAGTTCATCGATTATATACAGAATTAACAACTACATATAGACGCTTAGTGCAATTTGTGATGCAGACACTAAACACAAACCAAGCGTGTGCTGCTCCGGCACAACCACATGCAGCGGTTCCGGGTATCAATCCGGCCACTGTGCACTCGGTGATGGGCAAAGTACCGGCTAAACGAGAGGAAACTCCATTTTGGCTGGCACAAAAAATTAATACGCTGGAAGCAGTATTTCCCCATACGGGACCTCAGGATAAACATAGAATATTGACGATGTGTTTGCCGTTTGGTATGGTTCCTACCGTGGAACATTGTAATACATGGGGCACGGTGTTTGCTGCGCTCTACACTACAGCACACAGTACACCGACATTGGCTAATCTAAAAGGGGAGGCAGTGGCACTAGCGGTGCGTATGCGTCTTCGAGACGTCCCGCAACTGAATCAGGAGCGGGAACTGCCGAGAATAATAGCGGAAACATATTCGAGTATCGGTCGTGATAGCCTAGGGGTTAGACCCCAAAAACCACAGTTTCAGGGTAAGAGTGGTAAGGATACTACTAAACAACAGCAACCTGAGGGTACTAAAAAGCGCTGGGAGAAAAAACAGCAAACACCTAAAAAAGAAAGGGGAGAATCTCCGCGACCGGAGACCCCGCAGGCTAGGTATAATCTCAGAAATAGGAATAATTTGAAGACGCCTGATAGATATCAATATACTGATACACGCCGATCTCGTTCCTTTCAGGACTCATCGTAAAAAAGAAATGAGAGAGGTGGGCGGTCAGAGCGAAAAACAGAGTACGTGAAACCGAGACAGGAATCACAACGCTCATCGGAGGTTTCTGTCAAAAAGGAAGAGAAACCGACCCAACAAAAACAGCAGTTTAAAAAGAAGAAGGTGGCGGCAGTCTCAGTTAGACATGCCACACAAGAAGAGAGTTCTCTTGACGAACAAGACATGGGCACAATAGTTCGCCGGAATCTTCCAGAGCATCTGGAGGTGAAAGCAACTGATGACTTCATACAAGTCGAAACAGCAGATATGCGTGTCTCTGATCCTGATAGAGTTTATACAGTAACTTTGCAATTAGAAGGGGACATTGAGCGCACTATAAGCGCCATCTTTTGGGATCGTGTAGTCAAATTGTATGACATTCTGCTGACCGAACAGGATTGGCCCCCGGACTTTGTTCGCGACTGTCCAGTTGGGGAGGAGGTTATTAAACCTTCATTCTCACCACTTGTTCCGGGAGAACTCGTAGAGTCCTATAGCGTTAAATGGGCTCTGGCACAGGCACCCGCCTTATATAGAAATCATGTGGGGTGTGATAGGGATTCACCTTATCATGTAATTCCGATTAGGGGCGAACCTAAGCTGCAACCGCAATATCCTATAAAATTTGAAGCAAGGGCATCGGTAAGGAAAATACTTACTCAATTGGAGTACCAGGGAGTAATTGATGAACCCTGTGTCTCACCGATGAATAATCCCTTATTTCCTGTAGCTAAACCGGACCATTCTTATAGGATAGTGGTGGATTACAGACATTTAAATGGACATACACGCACATATGCAATACAAAATTCACACAGCGCAGCGCTCATGAATAATATAGTGCGTAAAAAATACAAAACAACTTTAGATATCTCGAATGGTTTCTTCTGCCAGAATATAGCACCCGCAAGTAGGGATTTTACTAGCTTTAGTGCGTTTGGCTCTCAGAAAATATTTTGTCGTTTGTCTCAGGGGTATAAGAATAGCCCAGGACTGTTTTCGGCTCGTGTGACTGAAATTTTGCACGAGTTGGACCCTGAAGCTTTGTCATATGTCGATGATATATATCTGACAGATGACGAGTTACTACAACATTTAAGGTGGGTAGCCCGCATTGTTGTGGGATTTGCCAAAATTGGCTACAAATTTAACTTTAAAAAATCAAAAATTGCCTTCCTCAGTGTCATTTTCCTGGGATATGAGCTGTCGAATGAGGGCAAGAGCTTAGTGCCACACTTTTTGGAAAAATTTGCACAGTTGCAACCTCCTAATACGATTAAGAAACTCCAGTCGTTTTTGGGATTTCTAAATTTTGGCAGAACTTACATTCCTGATTATGCTACACGTATAAAGCCATTATACAAGTTGAGTCGCCCAAATTTTTCGAGTAGATTTTGGACGATTGAGCATACACATATTCTTCGAGATTTGCAAACTGATCTCTTAGCTGTAAAGCATTTGACACACAGGACAATAAGACACATCTGGTCATCAGGGTTATAGCTGGGGCCGTTGGGTTCACGTATGTCACCTTTAATGAGGGTGAGACAGTCCAGCTAGGATTCTGCTGCAGAACAACGTTTTGCGCAAACGGAGAAAGATGGCTGTGATTAAAGAAAGACCTCTTGCCCAGGGCCAACGCATCATTGTTGTTTCCCTGATTCCAGCCTTAGAGGCTGTTACAAAAGCGAGTGTTCCTAATGCGAAAGCGCTACACCCGCGATGGATACAATGGGCTACGTCTTTGACAGCCACGGATGTAGATTACATTTTTGACCCAAAACTGCAGACTCAGGAATTTCTTTATATGAAATGGAATACCCAGTCCCCGCTGGCACATTGCCTATTGATCAATATCGAGTGGTCATGTACACCGATGGCTCTGCACAACCAGCAGTTGGGACTAAACAACAGTATTCTGCTGCATGTGCGGTGGTGAGCGGCTATATGGAGGGGGAGAAGTTCTGCCCCCAACATACTTATACACAGAGCTTGGGAGACTGTACGGCACAGTTGGCTGAGCTGAAAGCTCTGTTGTTAGCCTTGGAACATGCGGATCGGCACAGTTCACACTGCTTGTGTGTGATTCCTATTACTGTGTTCAGTCTTTCAATGAATATTTACATTACTGGAGGTTAAATGGGTTCAGAGATTCCAAAGGCAACACATTAAAACACAGGTTACTGTGGGGGAAGGTTGCGGATCTGAAGGAAACGCTTCCTAAGGTCCATGTTGTGCATACACTTGGACACCAGCGCGTTGGAGTACACGTTGCTGGGAATAATTTGGCTGATGTAGCCGCGAAATCGGCAGTGGCAGTTGCCGCTGTGGCCGCAGTAACTCGTTCGAGTTCCAAACCAGACACAGAGATTTTGGCGGCCATAAAGGCTACGGCTGATGGCACGCCATATCCTAAAGGATTCCTTTCAAAATATAATTATTCCATGGGTAGTATGCTGAACGCTGAGGTTAAGACCCCAGGCGTTGGTGTACGCGACATGCCCAATAAAATTGTGCAACCTCAATTGATTACTGCAGCTCATGAGGGGGCGGCATCTGCACATGCTGGCGTGGCAGCCACGATTTCACTCTTACAGGCCCGTTACTGGTGGCCTGGTCTCTATAAAGAGACGAAGCAGTATGTCCTTTGTTGTGACATCTGTCAACAAATTAAAGTTTCCACGGTTCGACGCCCGCAGCAGACGCCCCTTCTAATATCTAATAAACAATTACAGTGTGTGTACTTGGATCATTGTGGTCCGTTGGCCCCAGATAGTGCATACAAATATATATTGGTAGCTGTAGATTCGTGCTTCAGATTTGTGTGGGTCTGGCCACAGCGCTCGGCTGACGCTCGGACTGTTATTAAAGATTTGCGCATCTTTATCGATATATATGCAGTTTGCGGCTTTTCATTCGGACCAGGGCCCTGCTTTTGCCTCTAAGGCATTCAGGGACACCATGGCTTCGTTGGGGGTCCAACTCCAGTTCTCGTCTCCATTTCAACCCGAGGGAAATTCTGTCGTGGACCGATTAAATCGCGATTTAAAGCAATCCTTAACGGCCAGAGTTATAGGTACGGGTCGTAGCTGGCTAGGCCACCTGTATGGAGTACAGAGAGAACTGAATAACTTGCCTAGAAGGTCCCTGGGGGGTCGTACTTCATATGAGTGTCTGTTTGGTACACAAATGTATGTTCCTGATCTAGACGGTCCTGGTGTGGAGGCGGCAGATACGCCCTTTGACATAAATGATTGTGTCACTGTTTTGCAGGATTTACAACAATTCCGTGAAGATAACTCTTCTGCCAGTGCTGCCTCCACAGGAATTAAGGATGAACCAGTAACGCCCACTGGTTGGATTCCCAGAGTTGGGGATCTTGTGCGTGAAAAGGTCGCAGTAAAAAAAGAATTTGGCCCTTCGTATCGAGCGCCAGTCCCTGTACTAGGGGTCCACGGCACAAGAACTGTGATTTTGCTGCCGTTGCAGGGGGCCAAAGGAAATCACTTTGTATCCATCGACAATGTCAAGTTACAACATGTGGCCGATTCTGCACAGCAGACCAAGAGGAACGCCCGAATCCTTCTCACTACTGGGGAAGATGTGGCTTTTCATGACTCTGATGGCTTTTTTCATGTGGCTGGGGTTTGTTGTCACCTTTTTTCTGGTGATACATGGTCATTTTCTTCCTGAACGATCTGAGATTGAGCAGGTGGAGAGGGTGTTGAAACCACATTTTTCATCACATATGGTTCGGAGAGACTTGTCCTTTGTGAACATTTCTGCTGTACCGATTCTGGATGGGATTGTGTGGGATAGAGTAATGTTTGATATATATAGTCCCACTGAAATAATTCAGATACCGTATGTTCTCAAATTATCTATGAATGATATCGTTATACCAGGCATTGTATCTGATGATTGGGATGTGAAGACGGTTGATTCTATGTTGACAGAATTGCAGTATTATACTGTCTATGAAAATGAAGATGCTTACCAGTTTAGAGATAATTATAGTGACTTGTTTTGTTACAATTATTGTGGACACCACTTTATTCATAAAGCCAGTAGCCCTAAATCAATATTTGAGTATATGCAATGGGAACATTGCCCGATTCCTCCACAGGGGAGTTCTAAAACGTATTATGATAAATGTGCATATTTTTCTGGGCATCATCAACAGAATGCTAAATCATATTATTTTAGAGTTACTCCGCATGTTAATAAGCAAATGTTGTTGACTGATACTAAATTACTGTATTCATATTTGTTTGTATCCAAGCTATCGGTTGAGGGGTATGAATATTGGTCCAAAACCATTGATTTAAAAAGTGTTTGGGAAACGAAAAATTGGCAAATGCGGGGTAGGGACACATTGTTTAGGGCATGTATTATTCCTGTCCAGATGATTTTTTTAAATGACACTGTACAACAGACTAGCTGTTTAGGCTTAGCAACGTTTAGGGAATTAAATATGCCTGGCATACCTGTCCCTTCCAAATTGAAAGATTGGCAACATTATATAAATGCCACATTTAGTGAGCTTACAGACTGGGTCCAGAATGGTACGCTTAACACTTCATTGACACGTCCAGGCGGGTGGTTATTGTGGCACATAGACACTAATGGGTGTCATCAATGTTTTGTCACCTCTTCGGGAGGTTTCAGGACTAGTAGGGTGGACCCTCGCTACATATCACCAGAGCACGCTGATATCATTACTACATATAGCGTGGGGAAACTTTGTCAACAATGGTTAAAGTCATCCACACTAGATGCAGTTAAGACACATCTCACTTTACTGTCTAATTATACTGACTTGCAAGATTTTTTGTCAGGTCCAAGAGTGCCCCGGAAGAAACGTTTTTTGTATGAAGTGTACAATGAGATATGGGAGCTTTCACAACAGGAGGCAGCGGCCCGGTTGAGGCAGATAGATCAGGAGAATTTGAAACAAGCATTGTCTGTTGTGGATAATGGAATGCATACCTTGTCCGACCGTGTATATACGATTGACAACATTGTTTCCTCTGCTATAGACATTATTAGATCAGATATGTCTTCTTTATATCATTGTTGGAAAATGGGTTATTGGTAGGGCAGGTAGGTACCTACACCTAGCAACAAGCCACTAACCTCCACATAGGTACAGTTAGGTCTCAGTAAATTAATCCCAGCTCAACCCTTGGTAGCTTGGCAACGAGCGTCAAGGCTTAACTTAGGAGACAAAGTGTAAAGCATTCAAATATCACAAAACAGTAATTAAATAAAACACAGGAAACAGTTTAAAAATCCAAAACCAATTTATAAAAATAGTTTATATTTTTATCTTTAAAATGACACAAAAACGATTAAAATCGGTTCAGGGGAACCGGAGATATGAATTTTTAAAGAATTATTACTTTTCTAGCGCTTAGAAACAAAAAGCGCCAATCGGGTCATCTGGTTGCACCTCGACCGGGGCAAAGTCAAACTTTCAGGCCGACCGCGATGGAGCCCTGCTCGGCTACAGGTCGCGGGAGGCCTCGGTTAAAAAGTTACCTTCTGACTTAGTCTTTATTTTGAAGTTTTTCTTCACCGGGACGAACCTGCCAGTTGAATCCGACCTCCTGGAGCCCTTGTCCGGATACGCGATGTGGGTTTCCTCGGTGGAGACTTTTACCTTCGGACTTAGTCGTTTTTTCGAGATGAAAATCCTTCGACCGGGGTAAACCTGGATCTTGATCCGACGTCCATGGAGCCCTTCTCGGATACGATGGCTGGGAGGTCCCGGTCAACTTTTTACGTTCGGACTTAGTCTCTTTTTTGGATGTTTTTCTTTACCGGGACGAACCACGAAGTCAGGCCGGGTCGCGGTTGAGGCAAGCCGGCTAGAATTTCCGCGGCGGGTCGGTCCCTCTCTGAAGCTTTTTTCCAAAAATTCTCAAATCTTTTCCAAACTTCTGGGGCTTCACCCAGATGTTCTTTTAAGGTTCTTTTGGGGTCCACAGCTCACCGCAAGGGTCCAGAAGTTCTGTGATGGTCCTTGGGGGGTGCGGACTTCAACTCCCAGAATGCACCTGGCGCAAACTCCTTTTTGGCCACTGGACAGTGGTCAGCTGGTCGCTTTCTTCAGGAGTTGGTGCAGGGGACTCTGGTTTAGCAATTTTTCACCTGTAGCAAACAGGGAGTCCCTCCTTGAACCAGTTGAAGCCAGGCAAAGTCCTTCTTGTGGTGAAGCCCAAGTGTGCAGCTGGTGCAGTCCTTCTGAGTGCAGGGTCCAGGTGCAGGCCAGGGGTCCAGCAGGGCAGTCCTTCTTCTTCTTTAGTTCCTTTCTTGTTGAATTCTGGAGGGGATCTGAGGTGTGGGTGCAGGTCTGCCAGTTTTATCCTTGCTCCTGGGTGAAAAGCAGGGGTCCCTGGTTCTCCAATCAGGGACAGGGTCGTCCCCCTGTGATGACCACTTCCTGGGAAGTGTGGCAAAAATCCATCCCAGAAGGCAACAGTCTCTAAAAATCCAACATGGATGAATCTGATTTTTGGAGGTTACATCTGGCTGAGCCCACCCACTGGTGTGGCTAAAAATCATAAACACACCCCTCTCCTGCCCTCTCCTAATCTAATCAAGGGGGCACCTAATTGTCTGGGGTTGCAGGATGTGGGGGTGTTGCTGGGTGCTGCAAATGTCCTTCTCTGCCTTTGAAGACCAGTTTGGCAGCCCTCCCCCTTCCTGCCTCACCATCTGCTGAGGGGAGATTCTCTCCCCCAAGCACATTCCTTTCTGTGAAGCCAGGCCACTTCACACCTAATCAAGGCAGCCTGGCAGAAGCTGCTGCAGGCTGGCCAATCAGAGCACAGCAGCAAAAACAATGCAGAGCTGAAATTGGCAAATTTTTAGGTAAAGTCTAAACTTTTTACCTGGACAAGTTATATTAAATCCAACAACTGGAAGTTGTGGGATTTATTACAACAATCAATTTGATACCAAATTCTTGGTATGTAACATTTAAGGAGACTTTAAAATTTAAAATAAAGTCTGCCCATTCTAGCCTATGAAGGCCATTTACTTCAATGAGGGAAAAACGAATTTGGCTGTTTTTACCTCACCAGGGCTTATAAATCTATTTTTATAAAGTCCCTGCTTATAGTTACATGGCACCCAGCCCTAGGGGCACATAGGGCACACCTTAGGGGTGACTTATACGTAAAAATAAGGTAGTTTAAGACTTTGGAAGTACCTTTAATTCCAAAGTCGAATTTGCATATAACTTTAATTTAAAAGCAGCCAGCAAGGCAGGCTTGCTTTTAAAATGACACTGGGCACCTCAGCAATGCACCTAGGTGTGCACCACCTATGCTGTGGTCCCTAAACCTACATGCCCTACCATATACTAGGGACTTATAGGTAGGTTAACTTAGCCAATTATAATTAGCCTAATTTGCATATCCATTTTACACAGAGCACAGGCCCTGGGACTGGTTAGCAGTACTCAGGGCACCATCAAAGTCAGGAAAACACCAGCAAAAAGAGGAAAATGGGGGCAAAAAGTTATGGGGCCTCTGCAATCAGCCCTGTTTTCTCACAATCATGGACAGAGTCAAACGCGGTCCATTATGCAGTTGGGTTGGACAATACAGACATTGAAGGCGGGTCGCGTTCAGTGGCAGCACATCAGAGCCAGGGAGATATTTTTTTCCTTTAATTTGACACGTCAGCAACAGCTGATGGCTAAAAAGGAAGCGACATTTGTTATGTTGAATATTGAAAAGTTGGAGAAGTTGCCTTTTACTGTGGCTGAGATTCCGTCAGCTGAGTGGTTGATACACAGGGTTATAAATTTGCCTATTTCCACTCTGCAATTCACTTCTTGTTTGAAGCATATTCCGGTGGGCAGATATGAGAAATTGGGAGACAGTTACATACATGAGGTGTGGGAGCTTCCCTTTTTATACAGATGTCTTAATGGTATGAGTGAGGTTTTTCTTAGCGGTAGCGAATGTGAAACTTCTGTCAGCCATTCGATGATTTGTAAGCAGCTGTCCTTGCATGGGGCGTGTAATGCCTCGGTTGAGAATGTAGCTTGCTATCTAAAGGGAGTTCCAGTCCCCGTGATTAAAAACACATTCCAGGTGCTTTCAAACGGCAGCTACGTCCTTCTTAACAGTGAAGCCTGTTGTGGCATGCCTGCCAGAATAGTTTACATGGTCGTTGCCACCAAGGTCGTTACGTGCTGCAAAAATGTGTTGTTTCCCCCCACTCAATTTAGGGAGGTAGCAGACATCTGGCCTCACATTGCTACTTCCAAGGTGAATTTCGACAAGTTGAGTCGACTAAAGGCTCTATTGTTTCAAAAGCATGTGGCCCTTACATCAGCACGTGAAACCTATGCAATTCAGGTGGCAAGGTCATCGGCAGAAATACAGTCCCTTTTAAATACTAACTTTCCGAGCCACTTTGGTGAACTCGTGGGACGTATATTTAATGCGTCCAGCACTGCTGGAATTGCACATTTTTTGAAAGCCATTGGTGTTTGGTTTGCTCATGCCTTCTCTTCCATATTCGGTTTGATACCTTCGGCTATACGTTCTATTTTCGGAAGCATCTTTGGAGGATTTCTGATAACTTTGGCTTTATTGGCTGGTGTTTTGCTGTTGCTATTGTTCTTCCGCAATGGCTGTCCTGCCACTATGAGATCCAATATGGGCGCTCCCATCAGCGCAGCTGTGTCGTGAGCGCATGATGTAGCATTTTGGAGCAACACTCCTGGGACATTTGGAGTGTGACTGGTCTCTATCATTCCGACCAGTTTTGGATTGTGTGCAACCCGTGTTTCGGTGCTTCTGGTGCTCGTTGGAACATGCAATGGCTCTCTGTCTCTCACTGCAGCACCCCCCAGTGGTTGATGCTGATCTGTTTATGTTCCCGATTAGGGCTCATTCCCAGACATGCGCACTACGGTTGCGTTTGCTTCGTGAGGCAGTTTACGAGATTCCCTTCCTGGAGGAAGATGTTATTGTCTCGTTCATAGGCCCTGCACAGGATGCCACCTTGGATGGTTCTGGGGCTTTGGAACACACCTGCTCCTTGATAGTATTTGGTGTGGATTTTCCGGTGTTGACATCTGCCGAAGTGGAGGATCTCCTGCTTCTCGTGGCTTCCATTTGAAATTGGGTTTTCTTCTAAATTGACATTGTATTGATTTGGCTTTACCGTCACATGCTTAAACATTTAAATATGGTTCTGTGCTTTGATGTCCTCTGGACTTGTCGAAATATATTTTGTGTCTTTTTATATCTGGGGCATATTATTATTGTTTTTCGTTTAGACTGGAACCACTTACTACTGACAAGGGGAGGGTGTAGTGTGGTCATTTTTATGTATCCTTTGCATGTTTGCTTCAGGCGTTAGGCCTATGTGCACTTTGCCCTGGATGTATTTTATTCCTTTGCTTGCAGCATAGAGCCTCTGTGCACTTTGCTCTAAATGCATTTTATCCAGCTTCGTACTGTTATTTTACAAATAGCCAGTTCTACGGTCCTGTTTTATTTTTTTATATCACACTGTTTAGCCTACTTCAGCACTGGAGTTCTCAATAACACATTCTTGTTCACTCTGTGCTTCAGTCAAGGATACAGTCTGGTACATTGCCGATAGACATGGTAGGAGTTTAGTCTTTGGATTACTTGCGTAGGGACATTTTGTGATCACACTGACATGTTAGTTATAAAAACACTTCCTTGTCCTAATACACGTAAGAGGGAGATTCCAACCAGGGAACCACAACTAGACGCCGACTGCCTTGTTGCAGATGCTGAACTAGATCACAGGCCTTTGGTCAGGTATGAGGGTTGATGTCTGCCCAGGGAATCTGAAAGGCAAGTTAGTAGCTTAACATGCTGTGCTCGAAACATAACTTACTGAGAGAGAATAGAATCTATTAACACCAAGATAGCGTTGTTTTTATGTTTCACTCTCATCGTGAATATTTCAATCCTACTTTGTTGTATGGTTCTGGTTATTGCGGGTCATGCCTTATTATCTTAAATGCAGTCATTTTATTAAAAACAATATATAAAACTTAAACTGCCTATGTCATTTATATATGAGATCATACTGTAAATAAGAGAGCTGGTTGGGACCTGAGTGACCACGACTTCCCTGAGAAGTTCTGAAGATGTCATGCGCTCAGCTGCCCAATCATCCCTCCCCCTTGGGAGAGATGAGGCACTGCTAGTTAGCCGGAGCAAAACCGGATTGAAGGTGACAGAGGTCCTTGTAGGTGGGTCAGACTCAGTCCTCCACACCAGGAACGACCCTGCTACCTAGAAATCCAGTAGTCTCATTTTGGATAATGAGAGCCCACGCGACACACCGACATCAGCAGTAGGCAGTCATCCAAGGCTGCAGGGGATGGGCTGGATCTTCCCCCCAACACCACCACCAGCATCAGCAGCAGCACTAGTGGGCAGCCATCCAAGGCTGCCGGGGATGGGCTGGAGCTTCGCCCCACAACCACCACCAGCAGCAGCACCACTGCCACCACTGAGCAGCCGTCACCGCTGGCAGACATTCTGTAGACCTGCCTTCCTGGGCTGTTGTGCAGCCTGCCCCCTACAAATCCTGAGGGTATGACACCCAGCTGAGAGACTGTGACCTTGCACTCCCCAGGATGAGAAGCACAGGGCATGTTGCCCCCACCAGAACGAGTGGGTATGGTACCCTCTCACCCCATCCTCCCCAGGATAAAGATCACAGGGCATGATGTCCCTCCAGAACCAGTGGGGAGGCCGCCCACTCACCCCATGCTCCCCAGGATGAAGATCATAGGGCATGATGCCCCCTCCAGAACCAATGGGGAAACCACGTACTCACACCATTTTCCCCAGGATGAAGATCACAGGGCACAATGCTCCCTCCAGAACCAGTGGGGCAGCCACCCACTCACCCCATCCTCCCCAGGATAAAGATCACAGAGCATGTTGCCCCCTCCAGAACATGTGGGCAAGTCACCCACTTGAGAGACTGTGGCCTTGCACTCCCCAGAAACAAGCACAGGGCATGTTGCCCCTCCAGAGCAGGTGGGCAAGTCACCCACTTGAGACACTGTGACCTTGCACTCCCCAGAAAGAAGCACAGGGCATGTTGCCCCCTCCATAGCATGTGGGAAAGTCACCCACTTGAGATCATGTGGCCTGGCACTCCCCAGGGCCAAGCACGGGACATGGTGCCCCCTCCAGGACCAGTGGTGTTGTTTCCATCTGCCGGCTGAGGTGCCTCCCCCGTTCCCTGTGCCCCTGAGGTGCCTGCCTATTTTCAAACTGATGCCCCTGCAGTGTTCTTTCCGTGTTGGTGCAGGAGACAGGTGGGGCCTTGGACTTTGTCATGTGGGCCTATGGCCCACGCATATTGAGGACTGGGCAGTGTCTCTTGATTAGTACATATGTATATACTTTTGGATTGGATGTACGTATTTTTGATGTATTAATATTATTACACTCACTTTCATCTATTCGTTTTGTCCTTGCATTATTCCTGAGGGTACGGGGTATGTATGTTTTCTTACTGTACCTGATTGTGTGTATGGTGCTGGAGGTAGTGGGTGCTGTGCGTGTGTGAGTGTCACTCTCTTTTTCCTCCCCCTTTCCCCTGTGTGCTAGGCGGCTGTACTTTCTGTGGTTGTCTTCGCCGTCGTTGGTGTTTGTGGTGGAGCAGAACATAGAAGATCATTGGAAAAATCTGCAGCTCGGGCTCCAAGGCAGCGTGGTTGTTTCGTGTGTCTCTAAAGGTGAGTTGTTTCCCTTATGTGCAGTGTTTCTGAAAGGCTTTTGATGTCATCGGTACTGCCCCAGAAAAGGTGGAGGATTGGATTGTCATTATACGGTGGGCAGAACATTGTCTTCCGCCTGGCTGTAGGCGGCTACCACCAGGGTGGCTGTTGTTTCCGCCCTGGTGGTCGGTGTGGTAATGTGGCTCTCTAGCTGAGCTCTTTCCGTCATGGGTGGCGGTATTTACCACCAGCCAGGGTTGTAATGAGTATCAAAGTATCTTTCTTTGTGCTAAGTAACTAAGTGTCCTCGTAACTTACCATTTGAGTCACATTTCTTATGTAAATTCATGAATTGTTCCTTGTTATTCTGTTTTAGGATTCTTCACCATGTCATTGTTATTTGGGCATTTCAGTAATATGTTGCTGTTGGAAAGTACAAAGGGAACATTGTTTGATCCTGAGACAGACACACACTTTGGGTGTGCAGAGCTTGTACAGACAACTTGCACAGTGATTGAATGGAGGTTCTTGAGATTCTATCAGGCCTGTTTTCTGTTGTATTAACACCCAGGCAATATGTGCTGCTTAACCTGCTTTGACCACATATATATGTCAAGCTATAGCATAGTGATCTCCCTTCACATTGGCTAAATATTTGATTTATGTGCAGTGCATTAAGCTGTTATTGTGTCTCATCATGGCTGAACAAACATTTTGTGGCACACCACATAAAAGTGGTTGGACATTCCAACAGATACTGCCACACTGTACTGAAATGATGATGTGGCCTCTAGTTGTGTTACTGCTATGATGTAGACTATTGGTGTTATTGATAAAAGATTCCCGTTATGAGGCAGGATGTCTGGCTACAGCTGAGATCATGAATCAATGGTTTGCCTACTTAATTAGGTTTTCTTTATTCCATGGTGTCAAGGTCGTGGAGTGTCAACTTCAAAATGGCACAGACTATTTGGGTTATGCATGGTTTGTTCAAATCATCTAAGATTTTGTCAAAGACATATTACCTACAAATGTATGACACCAATACATTGAGATTTCAGGGTTTCTTTTTCTAACTTTTTTCAAAAGGTAAATATTTGTTGACAGGTTTAAAACATGATGGTGTAAGGAAGACATAGGAAAGAAAATACCACAATAGATAGTACACCAGTTTTTGACTTTGTGTTATGTGCATTTATTTTGCTGACAACAATGATTGAAATATCCTTGAAACCAGAATAAAAAAGAGCAAGAAAAAATAACTAAAGCCCATCATGGTGCCTCAGGGCCTCCAGGTGATACTTGGAGGCTAGGGGCGCACTATTCCCAGCAGGTCATTCCACCACTTTCTTATTTACACCTGTGTGCACAAATGGTGAGATACAGCATTTATTCTATTCACTATTCTGTTCCACATTTCCCTTTTCTGAGATATGGTTGTTTTTTGTACTTGTGCTCCAAACAATTGTGGGTCTACTATAATAATTTAATCCACCATAACTGACAATTCCTCCTCTGTGGCACATGGGTTCCTCCTGCCTGCCATAGTGCCTGTTAGAGAAACAATCTAGGGCCAGACTTAAGAAGCCTGTTGCACCACATTAGCCTAATTTTTCTGACACTAATGTGGAGTTAGGTTGGCAAAAATGCTGTGCCATATTTAAAAAGTGGTGCAAACCAGGCATTTTGCCACTTCGTAAACTCTTGTGCCATATCATGCCTGCACCATGCATAATGTATGCAAGGGGGCGTTCCAGCGTACACAGTGGAACCTAGCATCATTCTTAACACCTGCCATAGTGCGCTGTATCATAAATATCATAAATACAGCCCACACGTGGTGCCATTACGGGGTGCAATGGGGCTCAAGAAAAGTGGCACATCATGAAAGGATCATGCCTTGAAATCGAGTGTGTTTTAAAGGATTTTCTGTAGATGTTCACATTTGGCCAATATACCTCAGGCGTGGGCTGCTAACATCTATCCAATAGCCACAGTACAATGCTGAATGAGTCCAACAATGGACTCCCACCACAATGGGACTGCTGCTGGTACATTGCCAGCACAACTGTGTTATCTGAATATGGTCAGTGCAATCCTGCCGTCCCAACAGGGTAATAATTGCCTGCATTGGAGTCTGCAGTGTCAGTTGCGGGATATAGTCAGTGCAACAGAGTAGCGTCCATCATTGGGGATAGTGGTAGAGCCACCATAGATCTAACTAGGGTGGTCGTATCACCATCAGCTTGATGGAGTACTTGGGACCACCGCTGCGGAGGCACGGTGATATTACTGTCAAGATCTAAATCAGGCCCTAAGAATAAAGGTAAAATTTGACGAGGCCTCCCACTCAGTGTATCTGACACGGGCTACATGGCGGTCAACCTCAGACTTTTACTTTATCCTGGCCAAGCGTGATCAGATTTCCGTGGTTGATGCTTTTCACATTTAGGTACTAGGAAGCACATTTTTACATTTAGGGCCTGATTTAGATATTGGCTAATGAGTTACTCTGTCACAATGGTGATGGATATCCCAGCTGCCAACATCTAAATCTCAAAGGTAATAATGCATTCAGATATAAGTGCACCAGATAAACGTCACTGTTATGGCGTATTAACTGGTAGCTAATATGTTAATCAAACCCCAAATCTTTAAAAATCTATATCTCTGGTTCCCCACTTTGGATTTTTGCTGTTTTGATGTCCTTTTAAAAATAAAATATAAAAATCTATTTTTATAATTTGGTGTTGGATTTGTTTATTGTGTTATGTCTTCCTTATTTGCTACTTTGCTGATATTAAATGCTTTACACACCTAACTGATCATGGGCCAAGCTAACAAGAGTTCAGCAAGGATTAATTTACTAAGACCATGACTGACCCTTATTTGAAATTGTGACATATTATTAAGTGTAGGTATCTACCTGCCCTAATTAATAAACCACAAATAAACCTCTTTCCAACATATGGTGTACAGTGGTGGGATCCAATCGGTGTATTTGATATCATCACACAGTATTTAGGTGAAGGCAATTAAAATCCTCTAAAGTGTCCAAGTGCACACATTGTTTTTGATTTTCTAATTCTGACTAATTTCAATTCATTGATTTGTTGATTGTTAGACCTGACAGCCTTAGGGGGGGTCATCCCTAACTTTTTGCCTGCCTCCCTCCACTTTTTGGACACTGTTTTTGCTGGTTTTCAGACTCTAACCAGTGCTAAGGTGCCTATGCTCTCTCCCTTTAAACATGGTAACATTGGATCATACCCAATTGGACTATTTAATTTACTTATAAGTCCCTAGTACTGTGCACTATGGCGGTCATTCTGGGCAGAGGGCCGCGGAAGCACCGCCAACAGGCTGGCGGTGCTTCATGGGCAATTCTGACCGCGGCGGTAAAGCCGCGGTCAGAAAAGGGCAACCGGCGGTTTCCCGACGGTTTACCCCTGCCCCAAAGAATCCTCCATGGCGGCGCTGCTCGCAGCACCGCCATGGGGATTCCGACCCCCTTCCTGCCATCCTGGTCCTGGCGGTAAAAACCGCCAGGAACAGGATGGCAGGAACGGGTGTCATGGGGCCCCTGGGGGCCCCTGCACTGCCCATGCCACTGGCACTAACAGGGCCCCATAATGATTTTCAGTGTCTGCCGTGCAGACACTGAAAATCGCGACGGGTCCCACTGCACCCGTCGCACCCCAGCAACTCCGCGGCTCCATTCAGAGCCGGCTTCATCGTTGCTGGGTCTTTCCCGCTGGGCCGGCGGGCGGCCCTTTGACGGTCGCCCGCCGGCCCAGCGGGAAAGCCAGAATTGCCGCCGCGGTCTTCTAACCGCGGTGCGGTCATTCGGCGGTAACCGCGGTTGGAATGACCGCCTATATATGCCTAGGGCCTGTAGATTAAATGCTACTAGTGGGCCTGCAGCACTGGTTGTGCCACCGAATTAAGTAGCCCCTCAACCTTGTCTCAGGCCTGCCATTGCAAGGCCTGTGTGTGCAGTTTCACTGCCAATTCGACTTGGCATACTCTTGCCAAGCCTAAAACTCCCCTTTTTCTACATATAAGACACCCCTAAGGTATGACCTAGGCAACCCATAGGGCAGGATGCTGTATAGGAAAAAGGCAGAACATGTACATATGTAGTTTACATACCCCGGTAGTGTAAAACTCCCAAATTCATTTTTACACTGCTGTGAGGCCTGCTCCCTTCATAGGCTAACATTGGGGCTGTCCTCATACATTGTTTGAGTGATAGCTGCTGATCTGAACGGAGTAGGAAGGTCATTTGTAGTATGGCCAGAATGGTGATATAAAATCCTGCTGACTGGTGAAGTTGGATTTAATATTACTATTTTAGAAATGTCACTTTTAGAAAGTGAGCATTTCTCTGCACTTAAATCTTTCTGTGCCTTACAATCCACGTTTGGCTAGGTTTAGTTGACAGCTCCTTGTGCATTCACTCAGACACACCTCAAACACAGGATACTCAGCCTCACCCCCATATATCTGCATTTTAAATGGGTCTTCCTGGGTTGGGAGGGTAGAGGGCCTGCTCTCACACAAACAACTGCCAAACCCCCTACTGGGACCCTGGCAGACAGGACTGAACTGAAAGGGGACCTGGTGCACTTCTAAGCCACTCTTTGAAGTCTCCCCCACTTCAAAGGCACATTTGTGTATATAAACAGGGCCTCTGCCCCTTCCAACTCAGACACTTCCTGGAGAACAAACTTGTAACCAGAACCTACATCCTGCCAAGAAGAACTGCCTGGCTGCCCAAAGGACTCACCTGACTGCTTTCTGTGAAGGACTGCTGCCTTGCTGTTGCCCTGCTGCCTTGCTGCTCCCTGGCTGTGGTGAAGAAGTGTTCTCCAAGGGCTTGGATAGAGCTTACCTCCTATTCCCTTAAGTCTCAGGACCAAAAAGACTTCTCTCTTGCAACTGGACTCCTTGTGCAATGAAAATTCGATGCACAGCTTGCTAAAAACGATGCACAGCCTGCCCCGCGGTGAATAATTCGAGGCACGCCGAACCGGAACAACGCTGCGCTTGACATCGCACAGACCCTGAGGTGTCGTAAAACCCCGCAACCCGAAAAGGATCCACGACCGAGCGCCGGAAATCGACGCACAGCCATCCCTGCATGGAAACTAAACGATGCATCACCATGTGCGGCTCGAGAAATCGATGCACACCTCCTTTGTTTCCACTCCTCTCCTCCTCTGCGGCCCATTGCAGAGATTTTTCAGCCGAACCAGGTACTTTGTGCTAAAAAGAGATTTTGTTTGCTTTAAAATGACTTAAGACACTTTGGCGGTCATTACAACACTGGTAGTCGGTGTTAAAGCGGCGGTAAAAGAAAATTAAATCACGTCCGAACAGCCACTTTAACACTGCGATCGCCACGGAGGTACAAACAAACACTGTGGCGGTAACCGCCAACAGACAGGCGGAGGACAATGTACCACCCACAGAATTACAACCCACCAATCCGCCACCTTTTCCGGGGCGGATTCACTGCGAACAAAAACACTGCGGAAACAGGACTTCGAAAGGAAAACGCTCATCTCTACACACCCCACGAGGAACCAGGACGCCATGGAACTGGAGCTCCAAATTCTGCCAGCCTTTATCTTTCTGCTCCTCTACCAGGAGCACGAACGGAGGTGGCGAAGACCACGGTGAGTACTGCACCTACGACACAGGGGAGGGGGGAGGGAAAAAACAGTGACACACACATGAACCCCCACCCTCACCCACTACAACACACACACAAGTACATGTTGATACATCACAATTACAGCCCCCAACCCCCCCTGGAAGAATGCAAGGACAAAAGGAAATGAGTCAAATGATTGTAATATATTAAAATACAGTAATCAAAAATATTTAAATATATACACATTAACACTATGAACAATTATATACACCAAGAACACAAGTCCAAGGGATTCCACCATCATAGTCCGTGGATCACTGGGCCCAAAAGGCAGGGGCGAGGCCCACACTCAATACCCGATCAAAACGGAGAGAACACTGCAGGGGCATCAGATAGAAATAAAACACGCACCTCAGGGGGAAGGGTAGGGGGGACACCTCAGCTGGTTGAGTGCACAACGCCAGACCCACGAGGGGGCTCCATGCCCATTGATGTATCCTGGGGAGTGCAAAGCCACAGTCTCTCAAGTCTCTACAGTGGGTGGTTTGCCCACTGTTCAATCCTGGGGCGTGCAAAGCCATAGTCTCTCAAGTCTCTACAGTGGGTGGTTTGCCCACTGTTCAATCCTGGGGAGTGCAAAGCCACAGTCTCTCAAGTGGATAACAGTCTCCACTGGTTCTGGAGGGGGCCTTGTGCCCAGAGTGCTTCATCCTGCCAAGGACAGAGGTAGTGGATGTATCTCTCCACTGGTTCTGGAGGGGGCCTTGTGCCCAGAGTGCTTCATCCTGCCAAGGACAGAGGTAGTGGATGTATCTCTCCACTGGTTCTGGAAGGGGCCTTGTGCCCAGAGTGCTTCATCCTGCCCGTGGCAGACTCAGTAGTGTCAGAATCATTTGCACTGACTGGGCTGCTGGCGGCGGTGTCCTGGGCAGCGGTGCTTGTGGCGGTGTCCTTGGCAGCGCTGCTTGTGGCGGCGGTGTCCTGGGCAGTGGTGCTTGTGGCGGTGTCCTTGGCAGTGATGCTTGTGGCGGCGGTGTCCTGGGCAGCGGTTTAGCTTCTGGCGGTCTTTTTCTGCCCTGCGGGGCTGCTGGTGGCAGAGTCCTGGGCAGCGGTTCAGCTGCTGGCAGTCCTGTCTGTGGCAGTGGGGCTGTTGCTGGCGGTCGCTTCCTGGGCAGCGGGGCTGCTGGCGGTCCTGTCTGTGGCAGCGGGGCTGCTGCTGGCTGTCGGTTACTGGTCAGCGGGGCTGCTGGCGGTCCTGTCTGTGGCTGCAGGGCTGCTGGCGGTCGCTTCCTGGGCAGCGGGGCTGCTGGTGGTCCTGTCTGTGGCAGCGGAGCTGCTGCTAGCGGGCGCTTCCTAGGCAGCAGGCTGCTGGCGGTCTTGTCCGCCGTGCTGATCTTCCCAGACTTGCCGCTTATACTGTGCCCCTTTCCCCCCCTTGTATGGTGTCGCAGCTGTCTCTACACTCCCAACTGGACCCCTGGGAGCAGGTTTGGTGGCTGGTTTCTTTCCCCTCTCCCGCCGGGCACTGTCAATCTTTTTATGCTTGACAGGTGGGGGACTGTCGGTGCTCTGGCTCCTTGCCACACTGCCTGCCCTGCTGCCAGGTGCACTCCATATTCTGGTGACTACTGGCACCACTGGTCCCGTCAATGTTGTGGCTGAGGTGCTAGGTTGCGACCTGGAGAGTCGGGCCTTAGGAGACTGGCGGAGTGGGGGAGGTGAGGGAAAGAGGTCAAGGCTGGACAGGAAAAGTTTCTTAGGAACACTGGGACAGGTAGCTGGAGGGGGTTTGGGAGTGGAGGAAGAGGTTGTGGTTGTAGGCGGTGTACGTTTGGTGACTTTGGGTGAAGGTGCATGGGCTGGAGGCTGTCGTGAGGTGGATGGTTGTTGGGTGGGTGTGTGGCTGCGTTTGTGTACCTTGGGAGGTGGCCTCACAGACACTGGGAGAGGACACAGGGGATGTGTGAATGGTGGTGGGGTGGTGACTGCACGTGAGCGGGGTGTGGTGGTGGGTGTGCTGGTGATGGACGTAGTGGCTGATGATGTAGTGCATGTAGGTGTGAGTGGAGACGAGACTGGGAGGGAGGAGGGAGACGAGGAGGAGGGGGACACAGTGGAGGTAGTGGCAGTTGGTGTGTCTGCATGTGTGTGATGCTTGCGTGAGTACCTGTGGGATGTGTGGTGCTTATGTTAGCCAGAGCTTCCCTTGTGTGCTGAGGTGTGTGCATGCTGGTCTGATGGTGTGCTTGGGATAGGCTGAGGTACAGGGGTGTGGGTCTGGGTGGAGGAAGTTGGAGGGGGGAGGCTAGAGACAGGGGAAATGGATGCCGTCAGTGCTGAGGCCAGAGTCTGAAAAGCTCGCTGAAGGGCTGCCTGACCAGAGTGAATGCCCTCCAGGAATGTATTGGTTTGTTGCAACTGCCTCTCTTCACCCTGGATGGCATTCAAAATGGTTGACTGCCCAACAGTGAGGGACTTGAGGAGGTCAATGGCCTCCTCACTGAGGGCAGCAGGGGTGACAGGGGCAGGGCCTGAGGTGCCTGGGGCAAAGGTAATGCCCACCCTCCTGGGTGAGCGGGCACGGGGCAAAGGCTGAGGGGCTGCTGGGAGGGCGGTGCTGGTAGGGGGGTGGCGGCTGTACCCGTAGATGGGGGGGCACAGATGAGGCCGCCACCTCAAGGGAGCTCCCATCAGAGGAGGAGTCTGCCTCGCTGGTGTCAGCTCCTGTCCCCGCCGTGGAGCTCCCCTCGCCCTCCGTCCCACTGGTGAATTCGGACTCCGTAGTCTCGCCCTCCAGGGCCATGTGGGATGCAGCTCCCTCCTGCTCCGGTGCCACTGCTCCTCCACCTGATGATGCTAATGCACACAAGTACAGGGAAACTACAAAAAGGGGGGGACAGAAGAAAGACATGTTCAGTGCATGCAATACCGCTACCGTTGGCGGACACGACAGCCACAGAAGCCCCCTGCACTACGCCGCGCACTTGGGGTCCACTATTCAATCCCTGGGACATTGCTTACAAGGCTATGGCCGAATTCTGCACACATGGATGTCACAGGAGCCTGACTAGGTGTAGTTGCCACTGTACACAGGTGGGGTGGGGTGCGGTGCCACAGGGCCTGCCTGAAGTAGGGAACTTAAATAACAAACTCGCCCTGGCCTAGGGGAACCCACAGCCCACCTCCCTCACCCAGGCACCTAAAATGCGCGCTGAATCAGCAGAATGAGAGTGTACTCACCCCCTTGTGGCTGCTGTGATGCCCTCAAGCGCCCATCCAAATCCAGATAGGCCTCCTCCAGGATGCTGAACATCAGGGGGGTCATGGTGCGACAGGCACCCCTCCCACATTGGGAGGCCATCCCCAGCTGGGCCTCAGCCGTCTTCTTGCTCCAGCGACGAATGTCCTCCTATCTTTTCAGGCACTGGGTGCTCCGTCTCTCTTAGACCCCCAGGGTCCGGATTTCCTTGGCAATGGCACGCCAGATGTCCTTCTTCTGGTGGGCACTGACCTACAGTAATTGTATAGGGGAAAAGAGAAGTAATTACCAACTGCACCGTCACAATCATTGGCCCGTATCCCTACCCTTGCCATGACGTACATGCACTCACTGTCGTTTCATGCACGCCTCATTCTCACCCCCCCTATCTTTCATCCAGCCGACTCCACACAGGCATTGCCCATACACCATGCTCACAGGGTACTTACCTATTTGGCTGGAGGACTGTAGAGTAGAGTGTACTGGGGGAGGACCCCATCCACGAGTTTCTCCAACTCCTCCGTGCTGAAGGCAGGGGCCCTTTCCCCGGACAAACAAGCCATTGTCTCTTCCAGACTGAGGTCACAGCAGCACTTGCAGTGTAGGTCCTCTCCTGTCTAAGATCAGGTATTGAGTGATTGAACAGAGAGAAAATGGCGGTCAAGTCCATCGTCATTGGCTCCTGGGACACATAGGGCCAAATGTTAACCAATGCAGAATTGCGCCGTGGTCTTCAACCGCGTACCGCAACGGTGTACAATCTCCAGCCCAGTTACCTCATATCCCCCTACCCCACTTTACAGGTCAGGCCGCCGCCATTTCAGGGGCCCACGTGGCATTATGTTTGACTGCATCACACATACCTAGGCCTTGCCTAACCACTCATACAGGCAAATTTAGATTTATGAATATTTTCAGAGTAAGCTGTGTTTACGTACTTCAGAGTTGGGTGACTCTTTGCTCGATGTTCTCCTCCATAGGCACCATCCGCTGGGGCATGTGAGGAGATGGCGGCATCCTCCGGTGTACAGACCGTTGGTGGACCTATCGACAATGGAGGAAAGACATGTGATCATCACCTACAGGCTTGATCGTGCTACAATCCAGGAACTGTGTGCCCAGTTGGAACCAGACCTGATGTCAGCTATCTGCCATCCCACAGGAATCCCCCCTCAAGTGCAGGTGCTGTCAGTACTCCATTTTCTTGCAAGTGGGTCATTTCAAACAACAATGGCCATAGCATCAGGGATGTCCCAGCCTATGTTTTCCAACGTGTTGTCCAGAGTGTTGTCTGCCCTGCTGAAACACATGCGGAGCTACATCTTTTTCCTTCAGGTGGAGGATTTGCCTACAGTGAAAGGTGACTTCTATGCCCTGGGACATATCCCCACCATCATTGGTGCCATTGATGGGACACATGTGGCATTGTTACCCCCACGCAGGAGTGAACAGGTGTACAGAAACCGGAAGAGTTACCATTCGATGAATGTGCAGATGGTGTGTTTGGCAGACCAGTACATCTCCCATGTTAATGCAAAATTCCCTGGCTCAGTGCATGAGGCTTACATCCTGCGGAATAGCAGCACCCCTTATGTGATAGGGCAACTCCAGAGGCACCGGGTGTGGCTATTAGGTGAGCACCTGGACCCAAATCAGTTGGAATAGTTGTCTGGGTCTGTGGATGTCCCTATGAGTTAATGTGTCTAACAGTTGTCCCTCACCATTTGCAGGTGACTCTGGTTACCCCAACCTGTCATGGCTACTGACCCCGGTGAGGAATCCCAGAACAAGGGCAGAGGAACGCTACAATGAGGCCTATGGGCGAACTAGGAGGCCAGGTTCCGATGCCTATTCTACTCACAAAGGAAGGTTTGCCAGATCATCGTGGCCTGCTGAATGCTTCACAACTTGGCTTAGGGACGGCAGGTGCCTTTTCTGCAGGAGGATGGTCCAGATGGAGGTGTTGTGGCAGCTGTGTACCCTGTGGACAGTGAAGATAAGGAAGCAGAAGAAGAGGACATCGACAACACGAACACAATGATCATGCAATACTTCCAGTGAGACACAGGTAAGAAGACAACACTGCCTGCTACATCTGATTTTAATCCACTACCTCTCTACTGTCTGTCATTTTCACCCAGTGCATGGTCACTGAGTTGTCACTTTCCCTTACGATTTCACAGATGTGGGTCCCACTGTGTGACATCTGCTTTGTTTCCTCATGGACTAGAGCTGTGTGACATAGGTATGTTGACATTACATTTGAAAGAGCATTTTGCCACTGTAATTGCTAAAACACTTTTTCAAAATCAAAGACAGACTCCGGATTGTTTTGTGCTTTATGGGTTTTTATTTAAGTGCTCAATATTGGAGGGGGTTATAAAATGGTGAGGGGTGATGGTGGAGGAATGTCCATGGCAGAGTCCAGTCTATTAGTCTCACAGGTTCATTGTCCAAAGGGGCATATGAAGTGGAGCTGGGGCAGATTAAGGATGGACAGGGTGACAAGGTGGGACAAAAGGATGACAAACAGGGTGGTCTCATTTATTGGCGGGGGTCTTGGCATTGTTCTCTGTCTTTGTCCTGGATCTCAGGGACCGCTTGCGGGGTGGTTCTCCATCTGCAGGAGATGGGGTGCTGGTGTTGTGGTCCTGTGGCGGTGCCTCCTGTCCACTAGCGCCGGCAGAGGTGGTGGGCAGTTCATCGTCCAGGCCTTGTTGTGCCACAGTGTCCCTCCTGGTGTTGATGAGTTCCTTCAGCACCCCTACAATGGTGCCCAGGGTGGAATTCATGGATCTGAGTTCCTCCCTGAACCCCAAATACTGTTCCTCCTGCAGCCGCTGGGTCTCCTGAAACTTGGCCAGTACCGTTGCCATTGTCTCCTGGGAATGGTGGTAGGCTCCCATGATGTTGGAGAGGGTCTCGTGGAGAGTGGGTTCCCTGGGCCTGTCCTCCCCCTGTCGCAATGCAGCCCTCCCAGTTCCCCTGTGTTCCTGGGCCTCCGTCCCCTGGACCGTGTGCCCACTACCACTGCCCACAGGTCCCTGTTGTTGTTGGGGTGGTAGGTTTTCCTGGGTTCCCTGTAGTGGTGGACACACAGCTGCTTGACGTGTCCTGGGGACAGAGGTATGGGCCCGCTGGGTGGGTGCTATGCTGGTGTTTCCAGAGGGGGCAAGCTCTGTAGTGGCCTGTGCCAGTGTGAGTGGAACCGACTGTCCCGAGGTCCCAGATGGGCCTGGCTGGTCATCTAGATCCAGTTGGACAGAGCTGCTGTCATCACTGTGGGCCTCTTCTGTGGGTAGAGTGGATATGTCTGGACCCTCCTGTCCGGTGAAGTTGGGTAGGGGTCCTGCAGGGGTGTAAAGGCATGATTATTGCATCTGTATGTGCCATGGTGTGCAATGTGTGAGTGGCCGTGTACCCCAGTGCTTGCATTCCTGTGTAGGACCTTGTGTGATGATGGTTTAGGGGGGGTGTATGGGTATGTGCAGTGGCCATGCATTGGTGATGGGCATCCTGCTTTGGTGTTGCATGCAGGGCTTGGTGTTGGGATGTGTGGTTTGTGATATTGGGACATGTGTGAGGAGTGATTGGGGTGATGACGAGGGTGGGGGTATGTGATGGCATGCAGGTAGGGTGGGGGATGTAATAGTAAAGATTTGACTTACCAGAGTCCATTCCTCCAGCTACTCCAGTGAGGCCCTCAGGATGCAGAATAGCCAAGACCTGCTCCTCCCATGTCGTTAGTTGTGGGGGAGGAGGTGGGGGTCCGCCTCCAGTCCTCTGTACCGCAATGTGGTGTCTTGAGACCACGGAACACACTTTCCCCCGTGGGTCATTCTACCTCTTCCTGATGTCATCCCTATTTCTTGGGTGCTGTCCCACTGCGTTGACCCTGTCCACGATTCTTTGCCATAGCTCCATCTTCCTAGCTATGGAGGTGTGCTGCACCTGTGATCCGAATAGCTGTGGCTCTACCCGGATGATTTCCTCCACCATGACCCTGAGCTCCTCCTCAGAGAACCTGGGGTGTCTTTGCCGTGCCATGGGGGGGTGTGGGTGATGTGTGGGGTGGTGTTTGTTGTGATGTGTGGGGTGATTTTAGAGGTGTGTTGTGTGAGGTGCGTGGATGCTATGTGGGTGATGGTGTTGAGTGCCTGTGGATGCTATTGTTCTTTCTGATGGTGTCTCTCTCTGGCCTTCTGTCTCAATTCTGGTCGTAAGGGTTTGTGGGTGATGTGGGTGTGTGTTTTATATTGTATTGGGTGTGTGGGAGTGGTGTGTGTATGTGTATCAGGTGTGTGTATTTCAAATTGTCCAATGTGGATGTGTTTTGTATATGTGTGTGTATTTTGAGCGCAGAGGTATGTACCGCCAATGTAATACCGCGGTTGAAAGACCGCTGCGTGGATTCGTGGGTCGTAATAGTGTGGGCGTATTCCTGTTGGCGTGACGGTGGAGGATTTATCACTGACTTTTGGTGTGGCGGACTTGTGTGGGTGTCTAGATTTTAGCGGCTTCCAACCTTTGGGTCATAATGACCGTGGTGGTATTCCGCGGCCGCGGCGGTGTGTTGGCGGTCTTCTGCATGGTGGTATGCAGCTTTTACCGCCAATGTTGTAATGACCCCCTTTATATCACTTTTCAGTGATATCTCTACATTTACTTATTGCATCTTTGATCGTTTTGACCTGTAAATATCCAGATAAATATTATATATTTTTCTAAACACTGTGTGGGGTATTTTTGTAGTGCTATATTATGTTATTGTATGATTTATTGCACAAATACTTTACACATTGCCTTCTAAGTAAAGCTTGACTGCTAAGTGCCAACCGACCAGAAGGTGGGCACAGGATAATTTGGATTCTGTGTGACTTACCCTGACTAGAGTGAGGGTCCTTCCTTGGACAGGGGGTAACCTGACTGCCAACCAAAGACCTCATTTCTAACATTGATTTTTTTCTAATTACTGACTCAATTTTTGCAAAGTTGTTTTTGTGTGATGAAAAATTTAGGGATATCTGATTGATCTGGATAGACTACCCACTCTCATGGCAGTTCAGCTTAGGGAGCTGAGTAAGGACAGGATATAGCCAGCAGCTACTACCCTTATAAAGACAGAACTGGTTAAATCCCTTAGATCATGGCCAGAGTCCCAACAAGAAAGTACAGAGAAAGCTCCACAGATAGGAGGGATGGGGCAGGATGCCCCTTCCTACCGCCAGAGATAGGAACACGCCTCAGTGATGAAGAGGGAGAAAAGTTGTCCTTTAACACAGCGACCAGGGCCCTGCCTAGAACTAGCTGAGGAGAGGATTCACCACAGGAGGAGTAGATGTGTTTGAGGCTCACTTAGCCTACATAGCTTTAGAGGAAGAGACGTTAGCCCTGGAGAAGAAGTGGGCAAGAGAAGAACAGGGAGAACAGCAAAAGCCTAAAATCAAAGGGACTGAGGTTGAAGCTTTCAGAGATACAGATGACAGTGTGACTGTGGTCATGGACAAACGGGTTTCTCCAGAGCAGATCCTACTTGGTGTATTTGATTAGGTGGCATGCATACAGCAGAGCCATGCTCCATCCCATGGCAATGGTAAGCTTGGAATAGGGAGGTGCGACAGACTCAAAGAAGATAGTTGTGTCTTCTGCCCTACTAGAGTGTCTACTAGCAAATTATCTTGATGCATCTAAATGGTCAAAGTTGAAAAGAAAGGTCCATGCACAGATCCTGCACCTCCCTAGGTGGATCTGTACTATGACCAGATCACAGGCTGCACAACAGCAGTGCTGAACACTTGGCCCCTGGAACAATGGGCTAAGCCTCCAGAAACAAGATAAAGGGCACAGGGTCTAATGAGTCAGCCCAGAGAAATCCAGCAGTGCAGGGGGACTCTAACCCTGAGGGGGTGGATCTGTCCTCTGAGATAGGGACTCCACGTCTGCAAAATCTGTCCAACTTGACAGAGTTTCAAGAAACTGGTAGACCCACCAGGAAAGAGTTGTGTCAGGGATAAAGAGTGTGCCCCACTCTTTAGGGCCTGAGGCAGACTGCCTTCAGGCAAGGGCAGAGTGATGTCAGTTGTTTCCATAGGGTCTACTGGACAGATGGAGTCCTCTATATGGAGATAAGGGCCCCCAAACCATGGGTGATCAGTAGAGTGGAGGTCCCCCAGAAGTATAAAGAATTCCTCCTCACTTTAAGCCATGACATGCCCTTGGCAGGACATTTTGGGCAGACCAAGACCTGGAATAGGCTGATTAATCATTTCTATTGGCCCTACATGTCTGCCAAAGTGAAGGAGTTCTGTAGCTCTTGTGTCACCTATCCAGCCAGTGTTAAAATAAGAGGCAAGCCAAAGGCTTCCTTATTACCGCTGCAAGTGGTTGAGACTCCCTTTGAGAGGGTTGGGATTGACATTATTGGTCCTCTAGACCAAATAACTGCCTTAGGCAACAGATATATCTTGATGGTAGTGGACAATGCCACCAGATATCCAGAGGCAATAACCTTCAGGGCAGTCACTGCTCCCACAGTGGCTATATGCCTACTTGGTGTGTTCTCCAGAGTGGGTTTCCCCAATGAGGTGGTCTCAGAGATGGGTACACACTTTGGTCCTCATTACGACCCTGGCGGTGGGTGATAAAGTGGCAGTAATAAAGTACCATCAAATTATCACCATGGTGGTGATAACTCCCATAGACAGCCAAAGTACCACACCAACCGCCAGGACGGAAGCAACAGCCAAAGTTCAGCCCACCATATTAAGACCCTGCAAACCACCACCTTTTCCGGGGCAGTACTAACACCAACAAAAGCCTGGCGGAAACAGAGCACAGAAGTGAAAGGACTCACCATTGGAGACACAGGGAAGAACCACACCACCATGGAACCCGAACTGTAAGTTTTCCCGATGATCTTCTGCGTCATGATCGGACTGGAACACCAATACCGACGAAGATGACAACGGTGAGTACAGCTGCCTATTATTTTGCTGTTATTTTGCTCGCCAAGTCACCCCAATTTGGACAAATCCACATGCAAATCAGTCTTGACTCTGTTCCCAATAGGAACAGTCCAGCCCAAACTGCTGGGCCAGGTCTTCCCTGGACAGGCAACAAACATCCTGGGACCGGTTTCAGAGTATTAACCTTCCTCAGCAAGGCTAGCTTGAATCCAGTGGCACAGCGAGCAAGGGACCCACAGCCATCAGTTTGCAAATAGGCAGGTACCTCAGGGGGGTGGGGGGCACTTCTGCCAGATGCGGGAACAAGCCCACTGGTTCTTGAGGGGGCAACATGTCCATTGCTTTTTGTCCTGGGGAGTGCTTGGCCACAGTCTCTAAGGTGGGTGTCTTTCCCACTGGTTCTGGAGGGGGCAATATGCCTATTGCTTTTTGTCCTGCGGAGTGCAAGGCCACAGTCTCTCAGGTGGGGGAATACCCCACTGGTTTTGGAGGGGCAACATGGCAATTGCTCTCTGTCCTGGGGAGTGAAAGGCCACTGTCTCCGGAGTGGATGTCTTTCCCACTGGTTCTGGAGGGGGCAACATGCCCATTGCTTTGTCCTCGGGAGTACAAGGCCACAGTCTCTTCAGTGGGTGACTTGCCCACTGGTTCTGGAGGGGGCAGCCCGGACACTAGCCCCTGGAGGGTGGTCTACATGGCGTCCGCAGGCTGTGATGGCTGCATGCTGGTGATGGTTGGGGGAGGCTCCTTGGCAGCCCCTGCAGTTACTGATGACTGCATGTTGGTGGTGGTTGGGGGAGGCTCCTGGGCAGCCATTGCACTCACTGATGGCTGCATGTTGGTGGTGGTTGGGGAAGGCTTGTGGGCAGCCACTGCACTCACTGATAGCTGCATGTTGGTGGTGGTTTGGGGAGGTTCCTGGGCAGCCCCTGCACTCACTGATGGCTGCACATCCACGGCTGGCTTTGGGTTCCGTGACAGCTGCTGGTGGTAGCGGTGTTTGCCTGATAGCTTCTACTGGCGTAGAGTGCCTCTTGTCCTCCTAGTCATGGGTTGGGGATCCTTTACCCTTTCTGGCATGGGTGGGTGGGCTCTTCCCCTCTCTGCCTGGTGGTGCAGGCTCCTTTCCCTTTCTCACAGCTCATGTAGGCTCCTTCCCCTTCTTCACAGCTGGTGCTGGACTCTTCGCTTTCATCCCAGGTGGTGCAGGCTCCTTCCCCTTCCTCACAGCTGGTGCCGTTTCTTCCCTTTCACCCCAGGTGGTGCAGGCTCCTTCCCTTTCCTCACAGCTGATGCTGGACTCTTCCCTTTCATACCAGGTTGTGCTGGCACCTTCCTCTTCAGTGTTGTTGGTCTAGTATTCCTACCACCATGAGTAGGTGATGCTACCACTGTCCCGGTGGACTGTTTGGCAGAGGTGCTGGGCTGTGCCCTTGGTACCCTGCCCATACGTGCAGGACGAAGGGGCGGGGTAGGGAAGAGGTCAATCTGGGAAAGGAAAAACTTTTTAGGGACATTGGGGCAGGTGGAGGGAGAAGTAATGGGAGTGGAGGATGAGGCAGTGATTGTTGGAGGAGTATGTCTGCTGGATTTGGGTGCAGGTGCATGGGCTGTATGCTGTTGTCAAATGGATGGCTGTTGGGTGTCTGAGTGTTTGCGTTTGTGTCCTTTAGGAGAGGGTACACAGACAGGGTGGGAGAAGACACAGGGGACGAGTGCATGAATGTTGTGGAGGTGTCTGCCAGTGAGGTGTGTGTTCTGCTTGGTGTGGTGAGGATGCTGGTAGTGGATATTGATGTAATGCATGCAGATGTGAGTGCGGATGTAACTGGGTGGGAGGTGAAGGAGGAGGAGGAGGGGGAGACACTGGAGGCAGTGGATGTTGTTGTGTCTGCAACTGTATGGTGTTTGTGTGAGTGCCTGTGGGATGAAGTGAGGTGCTTGTGTTTGCCTGTGCCACTCTTGTGTGTTGTCTTGTGCATGCTCATCTGCCTGTGTGCTTAGGATGGGTTGGGGTTGAGGAGAATGGGACTGGGAAGTGGAAGTTGGAGGGAGGATGGTTTAAACAGGGGCAATGGCCATCAGGGGGGTCAGGGTCTGACGGGCACTCCTTCCTCATTGGGTCTTGCATGCCCGCGTCTCATGTCACACCATATTCCCTTCTTTTGATGGGCGCTGACCTGCAGAGGGAATACAGACAGGAGGACACCATTAGACAAACAGTCCAACTTGTCACACAAATGGCCCACCATACCCGTTTGCATCACCATTGGCACACACATAGCCCAGCGCACAGCATGTACACTGTCAAGAGGAAATCCACTCCCCCTTACATGATGCCTTCAGACACAACTTCATGCAATCCTACAACATGCATCGTGCCTCCAGTGTACTCACCTGTTGGTTTGGAGGCCTATACTATACTGCAGTCCGTACTGGGGTAGGATCCCATCCACCAGTCACTCCAACTCCTCTAAAGTGAAGGCTGTGGCCATTTCCCCAGTCTCATGGGCTATGGTATAGTCCAGACACAGGTCACAGCAGCACATGCAGTGTAGGTCCTCTCCTATGGAATATCAGGAAACAAGTGAGGGATGTGAAATAAAATGGCAGTCACGTCTGTGGCGGTGCATACTGTCACCGCTGGCGTAGATCCCCATTTACCACTATACACCATAGGACCCAACATAAACCAATGAGGAATGGCACTGCGGTTCACAACCGCCCACCACCACGGCAAACAAGGTCGGCGGCATTACCTCACTTCCACCTGTCCTTCCACACAGGACAGGCGGTCGCCATTTCAGGGTGGGTGAACAGGCCTATCAATTATTTCTGCGTCACAGGATATATAGGTACATACTTTTATATTACACTGTCCTAAAACATGATTGGACGATGTGGACTGCTGTTGTGGTATAGTTGATCAAATTGTGACAGCCTACTCACTCTTGTGTCCCTTAGATACCTACCGCTGCGGATGAATAGGAGATGGAGACACACCCCTGTGTACAGACCCCTGCTGGGCTTGGCTACACTGGAGGACAGGCACACTATACTCACCTATAGACTGGACAGGGCCACAATCACAGAGCTGTGTGCCCAGTTGGAGCCTGAACTGATCTCAGTTATCCGTTTTCCGACTGGGATTCCCCCTTCTTGTGCAAGTTCTATCAGTGCTCCATTTCCTGGCAACTGGTTCTTTCCAGTACAGTGGGCTTGGCAGCCAAAATGTCAAAGCCAATGTTCTCAATAGTGCTGGCAAGAGTCTTGTCTGCCCCTATAAGATACATGTGCAGCTACATTGCTTCACTCCTGGTGGAGGATTTGACCAATGTGCAGGCCAGGTTTTTTTGCAATGAGACAAATCCCCAATATAATTGAGGTGATTGACGGAACCCACATTGTGTTTATCCCCCCGACGGCAAAATGAACAGGTGTTCAGGAATCGTAAGAGTTTCCATTCCATGAATGCGCAGATGGTGTGCATGGTGGCCCAGTACATCTCCCATGTCAATGCTAAGTTTCTTGGGTGGGTGCATGATGCCTTTGTCCTAAGGAATAGCAACATCCCAAATGTGATGTCCCAACTAATGGTGCACAGGGCGTGGCTAATAGATGAGCATTAGTCCCCACCCAGTGTATGTTTGTATATGCCTACGCTGTTGGCCATATAGGATAGTGTGTGGCTAAATGTTGTCCCTCAATATTTGCAGGTGACTCTGGTTACCCAAACCTATCATGGCTGCTGACCCCTTTGAGGAATGCCAGGACAAGGGCAGAAGAATGTTATAATGAGGCACACGGGCGAGCCAGAAGGATAATTGAGAGGACCTTCAGCTTGCTGAAAGTCAGGTTCATGTGCCTCCATCTGACAGGCGGATCCCTGTGCTACTCACCCAAGAAGGTCTGCCAGATAGTAGGGGCATGCTGCATGATGCACAACCTGGTCCTCAGACACCATGTACCTTTCCTGCAGGAGGAGGAGACTGGCGATGCCCCTGTGGCAGCAGTGGACCCTGAGGACAGTGAGGATGAGCAGGCAGGGGATGAGGATGTAGACAACAGAACATTGGTGTTACGTCAGTACTTCCAATGACACACAGGTGAGACAGTGCAACTTCACTATGACTATTGGTGTATTCCGTGTGGCATTGGCATGCTGGCATTACTCACTTCTTTCCCCTACTTACTGTTACCTATGTATATTCATTTTACAGATATTGGTGACATGACAACAATGTCCTAATGTGATCACAACAGCCAGCAACAGGTCATTAATTCTATGCTCGTACTATTTAAAGTTAATTTGCAATGGTTGTAGCTGTTTCAATCAAAACAAATTTGCAATACATGAAATACTAGTGGTCGAGTTTTATCCAAGGGTGTTTATTGTTGTGCTAAAATATAGAGGGGAAAGTGCAATGGAATGGGGCGATGATGGAGGAAAATCCAGGGTATTGTTCCAGTCTGTTTGTAGTACAGGTGTAGTGTCCATGGGGACAAAGGTAGGGGAGCAATGGCAGTTCAAGGTGGAGAAGGTGACTGTGTGGGACACAAGGGGGACAGTCAGGAAAGTCTCATTTTCTGGCGGTGGTCTTGGCAAGTGTCTCTGGCTTCTGTCTGGTTCGGATGGGAACATTTGCAGGATGGTTTACCTTCTGCAGGAGGAGGGATGCTAGTGGGCTGTGGGTTCTGTTTTGGGGCCTCCTGGCCACTAGCGGCAGCGGAAGTGGGGGGCTGGTCGATGGAATGGCTAGTGGTAGGGGTCTGCTTGTGTGTTGTTGCCTCCCTCATGATGTTGGCCATGTCTGTCAGCACCCCTGCTATGGAGATCAGGATGGTGTTGATGGCCTGCAAGTCCTCCATGATCTCCTGATACTATCTCTCCTGCAGCTGCCTGTTCTGCTGTACTTTGCTAGGATCTGGCCATCGTGTCCTGGGAATGTTGGTAGGCTCCCAGGATCTCGGAGAGTGCCTCCTGGAGAGATGGTTTCCTGGGCCTGTCCTCCCCCTGGCGCACAGTTCTCCCAATGTCCCTGTTAGCCTGTGTCTCCGTCCCCTGAATGGTGTGCCCACTGCCACTGACCCCAGGTCCCTGATAGTCTTGTGGGAGAGGTGTGGCCTGGGGTCGCTGTACAGGTGGACCCACTGCTGATTGATTTGTCCTAGGGACAGAACCGTGGGTACACTGGGTGGGTACTGTGGTGTTGGTTCCTGATAGGAGGCTATGTGGTGGTCTGTGAGTGGCCTTGGGTGACCGGATGTCCAGTGGTCCCTGATGGGCTGGGTAGGTCGTCCAGATCCAAAAGCACAGAGTTACTGTCATCACTGGGGGGCTCTTCTGTTGGGGGACTGGATAGTGGTGGCACCTCATCTCCACTGACATTATCCTGGGTACCTGTGGGGATGTAAATGATGTATTATGCTTCAAGTGTATGACATTTGTACTTCTGTAGCTTCCCCTCTATGGTGGATGTTACCCTGCCAGCTTTTGCTTGTGTATGTTGGTGTAAAGTGGGATTGTTAGTTTCCCTACGCTGTGCATGCTTTAGTGATGAGTGTCCATGCAGGGCTGGGAGGGGTGTCCATGCATTGGTACAGCATGCAAGGCCTAGCATTGGGATTAAAGATTTGTGTTGGTGGAGTGTGTGGGATGTGGTGGAGTGATGGGAGTGATGGTGAGGGTGTGTGATGGCATGCAGATATGGGAGTGATAATTGTTAATTGTTGAATTCCTAGTGTCCAGTCCTCCGCCAACTCTGGCGAGACCCTCAGGATGCAGTATTGCCAGTACCTGCTCCTCCTATGCTGTCAGCTGTGGAGGAGGAGGTGGGGGTCCACTGCCAGTTCTCTGCACGCCGAGCTGGTGTCTTGCTGCAATGGAATGTACCTTCCCCCGTGGGTCATTCCCCCTCTTCCTGATGTCGTCCCTTATTCTCGGGTGCTGTCCCACAGCTTTGACCCTGTCCACAATTCTCTGCCATAGCTCCATTTTCCTTGCTATAGATATTTGCTGTACCTGTGCTCCAAACAGCTACCCTGATGATTTCCTCCTCCATGACCCTTAACTCCTCCTCAGTGAAACAGGGGTGCTTTGTGATGCCATGGGTGTTGTGGGATGTGTGTTGGTGAGGGTGTTGTTTGGTAATGTGGTGGGGTGTGTGATGTGGAGTGTGTGAGGGGAGTATGGATGTATGTGGTGTGTGTGTCTAGCTGTCTCTGTGCTCTTCTTCTCAGTCTCCTGATGGCAATTGTTGTACGTAAGGGATTGTGGGTAATGTGGGTGTGTGTTTTATAGTGGTGTGGGTGTGTGGGTGTGGTGTGTATGGGTGTCAGGTGCGTGTATTTGGTATTGTCCAATGAAGTGTTGTTTTGTATGTTGGTATCAATTCTGAGCGCAGCTGTTTTGTGCCACCAATGGTTTACCGCCATTGAATGTCCGCTGTGGGGAATCGTGGGTCATAATGTGATGCACGTTGTTCTGTTGGTGTAACGGTATAGGTTTTGGGACCGTCACTTTAGCACTGACCTTTGGTCTTGCAGATTTGTGTATGTGGCTGAATGCTGTCAGATTGGTGTGTGTGTGTCATAATATGGTGAAAGGATATTCACCAGCGCTGCGGTAAGTTGGTGGCCGTCAACGTGGCGATAAGCAGGATTAACCGCCAATGTTATAATGATGGCCTTTATGTCTACCTATCTGAAGGCAATGTGGGATGAATATGGTGTTACTTACAAGTCCACCCCCCCATATCATCTCCAAACCAATGGTCTGGTGGAAAGATTTAGGAGGAGATGGGATGTTCTCTTCCCATGCCTGTTGTTTGCAACAGGGGGGTGCCACAAAAGGGGGTTGGTTTCAGCCCTTTTGAGTTACTGTTTGGGTACCCTGTAAGAGGGCCATTGCGTTAAGTGAAAGAGTCTTGGGGGAAGTCCCTCAAGGAGTCCAAGCAGAATGTGCTTGACTGTGGGCTAGGACTGGGGCCTCGCAATGCAGGGTACATGAAGAAGGAAAACAGCAACCTGAAGGTTAGCCACAAGCTCATGAAGCTCTGACATGACCAAAAGGTTACCATGATTGAATACCATTCATGTCAGCTGATGTGGATGTTGGAGCCTGTGTCTTCAACAGCCCTCCAGGAGAAATAGACTGGGCTCTACCTGATTCTGGAGAAAAAGGGTGAGGTCACCTATGTAATAGACCTTGAATCCCCCAGGAATCCCCACCGAATCCTGCATTTCAACAGACTTAAACCTCACCAAGAAAGGGAATACATGACCATGATGATAGTCACAGATGAGGGAAAAGAGGAGGAGAGCAAACCTCTACCAGATCTCCTTTCTTCCAATGTGCAAGATGGATCAGTGGAGGGAGTGGTACTCTCTCCCAAGCTGACAGAACGGCATAAAAAAAAACTGCCAACATCTAACCTCTGGTCTTACCACTTGGTGTGTCCATGACATTGACACTGGTGACAGCTTACCTATCAAAAGCAGGTTGCACAGGTTGTCTGACCATTTTAGAGCCAACATCAAGGCTGAGGTATCCACCATGTGCAGAGCTAAGGGTAATTGAGCCCTCTGATAGTCCCTGGGACAGTCCAGTGGTACAGACACCCAAGCCTAATCCCCAAGGTGGTAACAGGTACCTAGGATTCTGAATAGAATACAGAGGTTTGAATTCAGTCACCAAGACTGACGCTCACCCCACACCTAGAGCTGATGGGCTTAATTTTAGGTTGGGGGCTGCCACGTACCTGAGCACATTTGACCTGATCTCATTGTCCTGGCAGATTGCCCTACATCTAGGAGCAAAGGGGAGGGCACATTTTCCAATCCAGAAGGCCACTTTCACCTGAAGGAGACGTCCTTTGGTTTGAAGAATGCCTCTTCCACCTTTCAAAAGTTGGTGAACAGAGTCCTATCTTGATGATACAGCTATAGACATTTGCACCTGGTCCACCTGAGAGAAGTGCTTCAGGCCCTGCAACAAGCAGGCCTGACTATCAAGGCAAGCAAATGCTAGATAGGGCAGTGTTCAGTGGTGTACTTTGAAGGGGAGGCCATGCACAGACTCTGAATCCCAAAGTCCAGACCATCTTGGATTGGTAGGCTCTTAAACCCCAGACTCAGGTCAGGGCCTTTCTTGACCTGACTGGGTACTACAGAAGATTTGTCAAGAATGATGGCACCATTGTGGTTCACCTGGCAGAACTCCCCTCCAAAAAGCAGCCCACAATGTTTGTTTGGACCCCAGAATATCAGAAGGCCTTTGACATTCTGAAGGTGGCTATGTGTTCAGGACCCGTCTTACTGGCCCCTGACTACAACAATGAGTTTATTGTACAAACAGATGTTTCAGTGCAAGGGATTAGGGTAGTGTTGGCACAAGTAAATAATGAGGGCCAGGATAAGTCAGCTGCCTTATTAACAGGTGAATACACCCTAAAGAACAAAGATAGGGTGCCATTGAGAAGGAAGCCTTTGCTGTGGCCTGGTCCCTGACGAAGTTGAGACATTAATTGTTGGTACTCACTTACATGTTCAAACTGACCACAGACCTCTCAGATGACTCATGCAAATGAGGGGACAAATGCAAAACTGTTGAGACAGTCCATTTCCCTACAGGGGGTGGACTTCACAGTGGAACAGAGATACCAATGCAGAAGGAATTTCCAAGTTTTTCCACTTACATGATGAGGACTACTAGGGTGTAGGTTACTTACCAATCACCGTTCATCTGTGGGGGACAGTGTAAAAAATTCATCCTTTGGCCCTGATGACCTTCATTTTTTGGTCTACACTGGTAGTTACTGACTCTGATTGTGCCCTTGGATATGCTAACCAGTCCCAGGGCTAGTGCTCTATATAAAAGGTACATGATTATTAGGTGTAATTATAATTAACTCTGACAAACCTACCTGTAAGGTTCTAGCAGCTGGAAGAGCATGTATGTTTAGAGGCCCCATTGGAGTTAGATCACCTGGTGTCATTTTAAGGGCAGGCCTGCCTTGCTGGCTGCTTTTAAAATAAAAGTAAGCCCAAATTCGACTTTGGAATTAAAAGTACTTCCAAAGTCTTAAACTACCTTATTTGTACATGAATGCTACCCCTAACGTCACCCCTAGGTGCTCCAAGAGGAAAGTGCAATGTAATTATAAGGAGGGACATTGTAAAAGTTGCTTTTTAAGCCCTGGTGACGGAAAAACTGCTAATTTCATTTTCCCCCATTGTAGTGCAGTATTTCCATAGACTAACATGGGAAGGCATTATTTGAAAATAATAAAGTCTTATTTTTGATAGGAGGAAGCTAAAATCCAACCACATTTAAATGTTAGATTTAATATAACTGTTATTACACATAAAGAGCTTTAAAACACTTTCTAAAAGCTACCTAAAATCAGCCCTGTAGTTGACTCTGCTGATTGGTCTGTCTGTCAACCGAACAAAATAGGGGGTTTCCGGCGACGAGGAAAAGTAGTTGATATTTTTAATTCCACCACACACTGACAATGGATGTGTTTTCTCCACAGTGGCTGCCCCACTGGAGTGTAGTTCCTTTTTCTGATCAGGATATTAAGGGTGCTCTGATCAGCTTTCTATATTTTGATGACTTTTTTGATTGAATATGTCGACCAGTCTGGTCGCGCTAAGTGTCCAGAGTAAGGTAAGTTTTAGAAGTTCTTTCTTCATTAACAGACCTAGGGGATCAATATATTTTGTTGTTTGTTCATTCTTGGCTATGATTTGATGTATATTTTTGTTTTAAAGGTAGCAGAATTGGATACAACCTGGTGTGTTGTATTCAGTGGATTGTTGCCACTATTAGCCAATGCAATTCCTATTTTGTGCAGGTGCATGCCTTGGGTCCACTGGTGTTTTTTTTACTTTGAACAGACTGTTGGCTTTTGGTTCGTGGATTAGCTTTAAGTGTTTTCTAACATACATCCTCACTCCACAGGTGAACTAGGGGTAATCTTTGGCTCAGTGGCTATTACATTTTTAAGCATGCATTTCACTTGAGGGTTCTGTGGGCGGTGATGATTGACGAAACACAAGGGTTTTTTATGGTAACAAGTTATTTATGATCATGTAATTCATGGACAATTATTTGTTATTTGTTGATTGCCTATTAGGTACGTCTCCCACGTATGGTCCTGAAGTGGCCTGAAATTTATAGGGGCTGAAATGCATCACCCTTGTTGTACGGTAGGAAAAATACCAATAAGCTTCTGTTTGGAACACATTTGTGATACAAAAAATTGGACAGCAGTATCCTTGTGATGTGTTCGCTGTGCAGCTATTTCAACATTCAACGTGTACATGGCCCCTCTCACTGCCATCATCAGAAGCCACGGTATGAACAATGTGTCACATACTGATGACACCCAACTCATTATTTCCCTCTCCGAAGACCCGGACACGGTAAAAAGGAACATCCACTCAGGAATGGAAGCCATCTCCACCTGGATGAGAGAAAGCTGTCTGAAGCTCAACTCCAACATCATCATCAGAAATGCCACCTCCACTTGGGATGACTCTTGGTGGCCCACATCCCTCAGCGCCCCCCTGCACTGACTGAGCATGCCCTCAACTTAGGAATCATCCTTGACTCCTCCCTATCCATGACCCACTAGGTAAACTCTGTTGCATCCTTCTGCTGGCACACACTCCGCAAACTTAGGAAGATCTTTAGATGGTTCCCAGCAGACTGTTGCAGGACAGTCACCCACGTGTTAGTCACTAGCAAGCTTGACTATGGCAAAGCCCTCTACGCCAGCTACTCAACCAAGATCATCCAAAATTTAAAACTCATCCAGAACGCTGCTGTCAGACTCATTCTGGACCTCCCTTGTTGCTAACACATCTCCCAACACCTGAGGACCCTCTACTGGCTACCGGTTGAGAAGCAAATCACCTTCAATCTTCTCACCCACACGTGCAAGGCTACACACAACGCAGGACCAGCCTACCTGAACCACCATGTCTCCTTTCACACCCCCGCCAGATCCCTCCGCTCTTCCCATATGGCCCGACCACCATCCCTTGCATCTGCAAAACCACCGCCAGAGGACGATCCTTCACCTACACTGCAGCAAAGGTCTGGCACAACCTCCCCCTGCACCTCAGACAAAGCCCTTCTCTTACCATCTTCAGGAAGAACCTCCAGATGTGGGACTTCGGAGAATGCCTCCCTCCTCCCCCCAGCGCCTTGAGACCCTCGTGGCTGAGTAGCGACGTTTTATAAATACTGATTGATGATGATTATGATGATGATGACTATTTCCCATGTGGATTGTTCAATAGACTGGATACTACAACCACATCTCTTTAGATTTAAAGGATAAATCAAGCAAAGTGGCATATCACCCACAATTTCAAGAAGGAGGTTGCGCCAGTCAGCAGCCAGCAGTAGTTGGAGTGTACTCCAGGGCAACTCTGCACTACGAGAAAAAGAGCGAGCGAACACTCCCATTGCCTATTAACACCCACTCCCAACTGAAAGCCTTCTGAAGCTCTCTTCGAGTAGATCACCCTCTCACAAGTAAACTAGCAAACAGTAATCAGATTGACCAATCAGGGGAAGGAGCATGAGATCAGGTAAAGCACGATGTAATGCAACCAGTCAACCCACAAAGCAAACAAAGAGGAAAAGGAAAAGAGAACCGGCTATGGATGGAGTAGCAGTAAAAAGGAGAGCAAGCAGTGACTTGGATCACCCCATTCCATGCAGGAGACTGTCCCCAGTCAATGGCTCAGGCAGGGGGCAGGTTGAAGAATTTTCTAGCATGGAAGAAACAAACTGGGGAGAACCGAACGCTCAGGAAGTTGGGAGCCCCCCACCCAATCACCGCAAGATAACTGACTTCTTCACTTCTGTAACAACTTATGGTGCCAGAAAAAAGGATGGACTAGATCACCGCACCAAGCAAACGATCCATAGGGGGAGGTCTATCACCCATTTTTGATTTGCAAACGCAAGGAAGTTTTGGAGAGAGTCCTAGAATGAATTCACCTGTCCCCATCCCTCTTTCGCCAACAATAGTGATCGTGAGAAAGCAGCCTCTGAAATTAGACAAACGCACACAGCTCAAGTGCCCCACACTCAGGCACCAGGAGCTTCCCCCACTCTTGTGCAAGAGAAAACCATAAGGAGCGCCAGCTCAGATCCCGCCAAGTTCCGTAGAACATCCAGCTCAGTAAACCAATCGATTCTGGACTCAGAGATGGTAGCAACTGCGGAAATCCTAGAACAAGACCCCCGGCAAGGTGGGCCCCTGTGCCAAAGCCCCAAACTCCATTCCTTCCCAACGTTTGGATGTGAAAGTGAGGAATTAGAGCTCTGGAATATGGAACAGGGTTGTCCAACCAGATCACCCAAAGTAGAAATAGCGATAGTCGCTTAGAACTGTGCTCACAAAGCAACTAAAACTGAAGGTACCCTAAGTGGGGATTACAAATCCAACTTGCAACTACAATCACAACCACGGCCCCCGGAAGTTATAAGGGCAGATGACATGTGGGCTGCAATCCTAAACGCAATGCAAGCAATGGTTATGGCTCTGCAGTTTCACTCAAATAAAATGGATATCCAAGCAGTCTTGTTAAATACAATGGCAGTATTTGTCTCCGGTATCGACAGCAAGCTGGAAGAGTTAAACGCCTTAAGAACAAGGGCACAAGCTAAACAAGCCAATTACTTTACCATCTGCTCCTGCAAGGAAGTGGTAGATAAATTGTCTCAACTGCTGCAAATCCTAGAAGGAACACTAGACGAAATCAGTTCCGCCCGGAATGATGAACATACACATGCAACTCCCTTCGCTACCATGCTAACATCTGTCCCGTTTGTGCAAAAACAAGAGGAGAGGCTCTTCTCCCCCAAACAACCTCACCGTCGACCATAAGAGAGAAATTAATTCAGGCAGAAAGTAATGCTTCAGCAAGATTCAGAATGGAAATTATGGAGAATCACTTTTCACCGCAAGCTTCCGCCAAACCTGGGAACTCTGATAAACCTTCAACACAGGTTGTATTGAAAAGAGAACGTAAATGGGCAAGAAAAGGAAGGTCTGCACGATCACTCCAACTATCCATCTTAAAAACCTCCGAAATTATTTTAAATTAACAAAGTCAGGAGCACATGGCACCAAGTGGGAGGCAAAACAGCGATATCCACGTTCCAGCAAGTATTAGCACCGATACAGAAGCTGGAGTAAAGACCCCTTCTGACCCAACAGGTGTCATCCAGTCAACAAAGTCCCTGTTGAGGCCCCCCGCTGTACTTGGCAAACATACGGACAATTGTACAAGTCCCCAAAGGGACCAGCAGAGCACAAAGTCAAAAACCACTATGCTCGGACAATTCAGACAACCATCACAGGCAAATTCAAGCAGCAAGAGGAATGTCCATGTCACAATGCTGGGTGAAGTGGTCTACATGGAACATATCGAGCATGCAGAGCAAATCCAGGCCCCTCAAGCAGGTACTCAAAATGACGAATCAAACCTCCAGCTGCTCTGGGTACTGGAATTCACCTCAAGATCCTCCACAGATGTTCTCAATCGTTCTACTATTCTAAGATTCATAAAGGCACTCCCGGATCTACCGCACGTGGCCTTGGATGACATCACTGCAATTAAATTTATCCAAGCCGGAGGTAGCCAACACACAGACCCAACGCTTAGTATCTTTGCAGAGCCGGTCCTACCCAAACAGATTATGGAGAGAAGGGACCTTTTGAAAGCCTGGGGCATTGAGGTGGTCATCTACAAAGGTGAATGATATCCACCCCCACTATTGAACTCTCAACATCTGGAAACGCCCAAAGGCATGTGGTCCGTCTTGCATGGAGCATGCGCAACCACCCCTTACAGGAGAGCCTCTGAAGAAACGATTAGCGAGAGAAGACTTCCCAAATCCCCGTTGAAAGTCAAAATATGTAAAGAAGAAGACAGGAAAAGACTGGTTCGAGGTCAGAGATTCCCCCACGGAAGGGAATGGGTAGCATCGGCTCCTCCCCCAGGAGCGATGGGTAACAGCTGAACAGCTGAAGAATCATCCCCACAATGCGTATTGAACATCTGCTCATGGAACATAGGCGGCCTGCGGGCAAAAATGGAGGATCCAGAGGTAACAATGTTTTTTAGCGCAATTGGGCCCATATTTATACTTTTTGACGTTAAACTGCGCTAACGCAGTTTAGCGTAAAAAAATTTAGCGCCGTCTAACGCCATTCTGAAGCGCCATGCGGGCGCCGTATTTATGGAATGGCGTTAGCCGGTGCTAGCAGACCGGCGCTGCCTGGTGTGCGTGGAAAAAAACCACGTAGACCAGGCAGCGCCGGCGTAGGGGGAAAATGGCGTTAGGGCGTCTTAAAATGGGGCAAGTCAGGTTGAGGCAAAAAAATCGTCTCAACCCGATTTGCACCATTTTTCTCGACGCCCAGACGCCATTTAAATGACTCCTGTCTTAGTAAAGACAGGAGTCATGCCCCCTTGCCCAATGGCCATGCCCAGGGGACTTATGTCCCCTTGGCATGGTCATTGGGCATAGTGGCATGTAGGGGGGCACAAATAAGGCCCCCCTATGCCACCAAAAAAAATTAAAAAAAATAAAAAATTATACTTGCCTGAACTTACCTGAATGTCCCTGGGATGGGTCCTTCCATCCTTGGGTGTCCTCCTGGGGTGGGCAAGGGTGGCAGGGGGGGTCCCTGGGGGCATGGGAGGGCACCTGTGGGCTCATTTTGAGCCCACAGGCCCTTTAACGCCTACCCTGACCCAGGCGTTAAAAAGTGGCGCAAATGTGGGGTTTTTTGACCCGACCACTCCCGGGCGTGATTTTTGCCCGGGAGTATAAATACGACGCATTTGCGTCGCCGTCATTTTTTTAGACGGGAACGCCTTCCTTGCATCTCATTAACGCAAGGAAGGCGTTCACGCAAAAAAATGACGCTATTTGCCCATACTTTGGCGCTAGACGCGTCTAACGCCAAAGTATAAATATGGCGTTAGTTTTGCGCCGAATTTGCGTCGAAAAAAACGACGCTAATTTGGCGCAAACGGAGTATAAATACGGGCCTTGATATTATACTCCTACAGGAATTCTGGCAATGGAATCAATACCATTAGCAGGATTTATAGAATATCTCAGTTCAGCCACAAAAATTAACAGCCCCGGCCGGCCTAAGGGAGGCCTAGTGATATATATTAGCACGAGCATCTCAGCAAAGATCTAAGAGCACAAGGAGGATGATCTACACTTTCAACTAGTCAGGCTTGATGGATGAGGAAAGAATATACAGGAACCACTGATCTTAGTCAATATAATACATCAATCCAAAAACCAAAACAATTGAAGTAAACAAGTTATTAAACCAACTGATAAGGATGAAAAGTACGGTACTATTGGCTTATTGGCTAATATGGGGTGATTTCAACCTCAACCTATTCCACATTCCTGGTGAAAATCACATCCAAACAGTGGCAATAGTGCCTGCCCAAACCCTCCCAACAAAAAGCAGGAAAGACAACCTAGGGGAGAGTTTTATACACACCTGCGAAGCTGTAGGCCTTTTTGCATTAAATGGCCGAAAGTTGCTTGACATCCCACCAGCATGGACAAGATCCTTCAGGAAAACAGTCTCCCACCTTGACTATACACTGGTAACTCCCACCCTGCATACATTAGTGAGTAACTTCAGCATTCTGGACTGAGTGGAAAGTGATCACAAGCCACAGGTAATCGGGATCTGTTCATCACCCTACAAGCCAGAGAAAGCAGTAGCCCTGGAAGGGGTAATTGGCACCGAAAACCTAAAACGACTTAAATGGTCATCCAATACCATTAAAAGCCAAGCGGAAGGGGCTCTACTAAGGCTAGAATCCATGGCCACGTGCAGGGCGAATTTGACAACGGTCTGGGAGAACTTTGCCATCGACCTTATTAATAAAGACACCGTAAGAAGCACGAGAAAGGGAGCACAATAGATCCACCAAAAGCGTTTACATCTACATCTACCTCAGCCTTAGTAGGTAGACTAATAAGGCAAATGCGTAAATTCCCAGACAATGGATCACTATTGGCTGCCTTGCGAGAGCGAAGGAAACTATTAAAAGGCGAATTATGGTCCTTTAAAAAACATCAGCAGGAGACGCTCTGGGCCAAACTACACTATGCATCTAAATCATCTGATCTGAAAAGATTCTGGAAAATCATTAATACAATGGACAAGGGTCCAATGGCAGCTAATAATGCAAATATATCAGAGGAAGCATGGGTGTGCCATTTAAAGTCGCATCTGACACCGAAATCGTGCCGCGAGCCTAGGGTTTTTTTAAAATCCAGGAACCCGAGGTTGTAGAAAGCCTGAAGATCTCAGCATCAGAATTAATAAATATCATTGGGAACTTGCGAACTGATTGTGCTCCAGGGCCTAACGGTTTACCACAGGCACTGTTTAAACAGAAAACAGAAAGATGGGCCAAGTTCCTGCCAGCGATGTTCAACTGCCTACTCACAGCGGGAATTGTCCAGGCAACCTGGAGAGGCTCAATAATTCACCCCATCTATAAAGGAGGGAACATGGCTTCTCCAAGTAATTACAGACGTATAGCTCTCCTAGATGTCGACCTTAAGTATTTTTCATCTTGTGTGTTAAACCACCTAGAGACTTGGATTACAGACAAAAACATTCTGCTGTTCAATCAAAGCGATTTTACTAAACATCAAAGAACACTAACAAACCTCATGGCATTGGGACTTATTACCAACAGAGCAAAAGCAACCAGGACTCCCACCTATCTGTGTTTTGTTGACTTTAAAGCTGCCTTTGATTGTGTCCCCCGTAGTAAACTGTGGGCTAAACTACAGCTTTGGGGGCTACCAGTTACTATTTTAAAAGCTATGGAAATTATTTATTCTGATACATGGGTGAAGGTAAAACTAGGGGGTGGCTCACATCTATCCAGGGAGGTTAAAACAACAGTTGGTGTTAAACAAGGCTGTGTATTTGCCCCAACATTCTTCAACCTGTATATAGCGGATCTGTCTGCAAAGTTAAACGTGGAATCAACCCATTCCCCCTCTCTGGGTGGCCAGCAGCTATCTAATATGTTATATGCAGATGACCTTTTACTAATTAGCGACACCAGAAGAGGCATGCACAAACTGCTAAACAAACTAGAAGAGTCTGCAAGGATAACTGAATTAGAAATCAACCACAACAAATCTAAAATGATTACTATAAATCGCAGACCCACCAGCCAGCATAAATGGTACCTAAATGAAAAGACTTTGGAGGAAGTAAGCTCCTACAGATACCTAGGAGTTGCGGTTGATGCCAGGTGTAACTTCGCGCCACAAAAAAGGAATCAAAACTAAGGCACAGACACTTGCTTATGCCGTTTGCAAGCTCTCTAATTCAATCTGTGGCCATGCCTTGAACCTCTTGACAGCCATAATGAGAGCAGAAATAATGAGGGGTATGGAGTTAGCTCTCTTGAAGAAGGTTTTGATAAAGACGTACATGCGTGTCTTTCAGTTACCAAGTAATGCCTCCGCAGCCCAGGTCAGACTAAAATTTATGTTGGCTAAGCAGTCGCTGGCTCACCCTGCGGCATTCATCAAGTGTTGTTACAAACTGAGTCGCGCACAAAAAGGGTCTTTAGCCAATCTAGTCTGGCAGGAAATCACCTTAGAAAGAGGGAATGGAATCTACAAAAGGTATCAGGAAGAGAGCATAAGCCTCTTGAACCTAGGTGAGGTATGGGATCAGTTGCTTTCCACGCCGGCTTTTAACAAAGCAGTCAATAAGTCAAGTAGACTACATAGCTGTTAAAAGACAGGGAGGCTCTAACCAAAAGGTCGCATGGCTGGTTGATTCTCAAATTGTATAAAACTCTTAAAGAATCACCACTTATGGCTGCCCCATATTCACAGAAAATTAAGCAGCGCTTTCTAAGGCTCAGGCTGGGTGAAGTTCCAACATCAGACCTCATGCCAAATTGGAAGAAGGGGCCACGAGCGGGCATGCATGAGTGCCGCCTTTGTCATCTGGTGGTAGAAAACTTGATGCATGTGGTCTGCATTTGCCCGGCCCTGGCTGTAGAAAGAAAATGCTTACTAAAAAAAGAACTAAGGGGGTTATTCCAACTTTGGAGGAGGTGTTAATCCGTCCCAAAAGTGACGGTAAAGTGACGGATATACCACCAGCCGTATTACGAGTCCATTATATCCTATGGAACTCGTAATACGGCTGGTGGTATATCCGTCACTTTACCGTCACTTTTGGGACGGATTAACACCTCCTCCAACATTGGAATAACCCCCTAAATGGCTTAGGGATTAGATCCTGAAGACAAGCATTAATTGAAGATTTCAATCCACAAAACACCATATTGAATATTTGATTGGTTCAATTTCTGGAATCTATTCCGGTAAAATAACATCTGCTGAAACAAGCCTGTGATAGGGAGGGCGTAAATAGAGACAAAATCAATCTACTCTGAGTAAACTCATCAAAGAAAGAAAGGTAGTTTGGTAACATCGCTGGTCACACAGCTAGACCGCTATGAAGTCTTGCACCAGTCAAGCAGGAGTAATTTGAATTTGTAGAATGTATTTAACTCTTCCCAGTTTTATAAGTTTATGTAATATATATGTTTCAGTGTATTAACATGGTTCTGTCAAATTTTATGTTGAAGGATTACTTTTATGGTTTTAATTACCTAATAAAATAAACTTTCTCTCTCTCTTTTTTAGATTTAAAGGAAGGATTGGAGTACAATCTCAATGAACTGAAATTACTTTATAATTGTTCTGTTTATGTGTATAATTTTCTTATATGTGTTTTATGTTCAAAACTGATTCATGTTTTCTATGTGTCAAGATGATTTATTTCTTCAATTTAGTATTTTTGTACCATTTTGATGAAGTCTAATTAAATTAACCTTAGACATAGATTTTTTCTTTTAGTGACTAACTTAGATATTCACTGATGTACTAATGTAAATATTTAGTTTTTTCTTTATTAATAAACCATATATTTTATATATAGATTAGTCCGTTTGTGGCAGGCTGAGCCAAGCTACTTTAATGAGGTGTGAAGTGGCCTGGGCCGAGACAAAAGAAGCATCTGATAGGTGGAGATCTGCAACAGCAGATGTCTGAGCAGGAAGGGGATTGGATGGGGATTGGATGGCCAAACTGGTCGTCAAAGGAGGTAAAGACACTTGGGACAGAAACCGGACTTCCCCCATTTCCTGCACCCCCAATCAGATAGGAGCCCTGGTAATTAGATTAAGGGCCTGATTTAGAGTTTGGCAGACAGGTTACTCTGTCACAAACACGACAGATGTCTGCTGTATTTCGATCTCCATAGGCTATTGTGGTAACATAATACAGTGGACAGAATATCTATCACATAGGTGATGGAGTAACTCCTTCCGCCAAACTCGAAATCAGGCTGTAAGAGAGGGGCTGGAAAGGGTGTGTTAAGGAACGTTAGACATACTAGTAGGTGGGCTTAACCAGACCTGCATCTCCAGAAGAGATAGTTTCCATGTAGAATTTTTAAGAAGCAATGCTTTCTGAGATTGAAATATGCCAAAAGTGGTCATCACAGAAGGGGACACCCTCCCTCCCTCCCATTGGCCAGAGGTACCCCCTGCTTGCCAACCCAGAAACCTGCATAAATATGGAATAACTGCCCAGCATCTCAGATCTCTGCTGTAAGAAAATCAGAAGAAGAAGGACTGCATTGCTGATCCCCTGGTCAATACCTGAAGGGCTGCCCACAAGGACTGCACCAGCTGCACACTTTAGGCTTCACCACAAAAAGGATTTTGCCTTGCTTCTGAAGATCCAAGTATGAACTCCCTGTAAGCAACAGGTACAGATGAGCTACCAAGAGTGCCCTGCAGCGAGTCCTGCAAGAAGATCCCAGCTGGCCAGCGTCCAGTGGGCTTTTGTGGATTTGATCTTTGACCAGGTGTATTTTGGGAATTTGAGTCTCAACTCCAAAGGACCAACTCAGAGCTTCTAGAACCTTGGATCACATTTCTTGACACTGCAGGACCCCAAAAAGGACTTCTGGAAGAGGACCCAGATGTTTAGAGCAACTTTTGTAAAAAAGCTCCAAAAGGTGACTGACTCATCAATGACATTCAAGCTAGTGACATCGAACCGTGACCCAGCCTGAACTTCAGGTCTGTCCCACTGAAGTTCCAGAGCTTTTCCCCATTGACAAGATTTGGAGGAGCTGACCCGGGCTTCATGCTGTACCAAGCTACTGATGTTGCATCTCAAGTCAGCCTTGAGAGGAGTCCCACTCGACGACGCGAGAAAAAACTCCAGAAAAGAGATTAAGAACTGATTTCAAGTTTGAGGGAGGAGGTTACTTCATCTTAAAAGTGACAGATATCCTGACCACCGTATTACGATTCCATTACAGCGTATGACATTTGTAATACACCAGATGGGATGTCTGTCATGTTTCTGACAGAGTAACACCTCTGCCAAACTCTAAATTCGACCCTAAGTCTGAAGGTAAAATGTTGCCTGAGGCCTCCCGCTCAGTGTATCTGATTTGGGCTCCATCACAATTGGCCTCAAACTTTGATTTTGTTCTGGTCAAGCATAAGCAGATGTCTGTAGTTGGTCCTTTTTGCTTGTAGGCACTAGAAAGCACACATTTACATGTAGGGCCTCATTTATGAGGCCTTATCAGCACACTGTGCATTTCTTTTTACACTCTGGTGGCACAGTTTTCCATTTGATGTTCACTAGACCACACAAAGCCATCTTGCATGGCTTTGCATGGCCTTGTAAATATGGTCCGCTTTCACGCATAAAACTGTGTGAAAGGGGCAATCCATGGGTGTTGCTGTGGGTGTTCCCACACAACACCAATGGAACACTAAGGAATCTGATGCATTCCCAAATTTACAAGTCTAGGAATGCAATAGATTCCTACACCACTTCAGAGGTGGGATATGTGATATGCAACGGGGAGAAATATCTTTATTTCTTCCCATTTTTCCCTCCAAAGTTGGCACAACCCCCCTCCCCACCCGACCCCGAACATGCACATAGACACACCCCTACACGCACACACACCCAAAATGCACATATACACACCCCTACACGCACACATACACCCCGACAACACATACCCGCACACATACAAACAGACATGCACACCGTCCGATCTGCACACATTTCCCATACACACAACACCCCCCCGCACGCATACACTCACTCACTCACCCCCTCTACACACTCACACGCATACCCCCATGCATGCACACAACACACATCTCCCCCCACCCCCTCCCCTAACGGACGATCAACTTACCTTGTCCGTTGGTCCTCCGGGAGGGGACGGGATCCATGGGGGCAGCTCTGCCACCAGCACACCGTCACCAGAACACCGCCACACCGAATCATGGGACGTGATTCAGTGGGCGGTGTTCTGTTGACGTGGCAGTTGAGGTTAAGCAACCTCCACTTTCCTGCCGTCCGCCAGAATGGCTGCTGGCAGCTTTCCATACAAAAAAGGATGGCGGGCTGCCAGCGGTCATAATACGCGGCGCGGAAGACTGCCACCACTGGCGGTCTTCAGCATGGCGGTACTTTGGCGGTCTTACGAAAAGACCGCTGAGGTCGTAATGACCCCCTAAAATTAAACATTCATATCTCTCCTTTCCTACGTCAGAATTTTGTTGTTTTGGTGTCTGTTTAAAGATAAAAAAAAATCCTATTTTTAAAAGTTGGTGTTGGATTTTTTATTGTGTGTTATGTCTTCCTTATTTACTGTTTTGTTGATATTAACTGCTTTACACACCTGTCTCCTAAGTTGAGTCTAACTCCTGGTGGGCCAAGCTACCAAGGGTTGAGCAATGAGAAACATACTGAGTTCTTGACTGGACCTTATTTGAGATTGTGACATTATTATTAAGTGTAAATACCTACCTCTCCTTACTAATAATCCACTTTCTAACAGGCAGTAGATTACTGTGACCCGTATTTTGAAATATTTTTGACCATGTATTACATGTCCAAAGTTACCAAGTAGTGATCAGATTTTCTGTCAAATTTCAGCCATTGGTAGGTTTGGACAGTGCAAACTTGTTTGACACTCACACATACATATGTCCCTTTGAAACATCTGAATGTTGTCGCTTGCCTACATGACATTGACCCAGACTTTGATGTCTTTACTTGCTTTGGCATGAACATTTGCTGCCTACATGTATTGCAGTTCCAGAAAGTGACATGGACAGTTATATATTTTGTTGTCAGCCTTTTGCCAATGCTTGTTGTCAGGCAAGTTATGATGAACTTAGATTGACACATAGGTATTGCAAAGTGGTCATTTTTTTATGTAGGGCACACTGAATTAGAAAAAAAAGTATCTTCATATTTTAAACATGGATACAACACTCTAGGTTTTCACATGTGTTGGACCTGGCTTTTTGCCATGGAACTTGCATGAATACACTCACACAACACCCATGGAACACCTCCCTTGCGCACAGTGATGCAACACAGCATTGTGGGCCATATGTATGAAAACATTGGCTTGCGAATCGCAAATAGCGATTTTTAAGAAATCGCTAATTCCGAGTCGCAATTGGCCATGTAACAATATTGCAATTCGGAATTAGCGATTTCTTAAAAATTGCAATTTGTGGTTTGCGAGGCCCATTTACTGAATCACAATTTGCATTTTAGCAAATTGCGATTTTTTTTTGCGATTCGGTAAAAAATCGCAAATTGAGAGAAATTTCTAGAAAGCACACCTGGAGGAGCCTGATGACATCACCAGCAGGAAATGAGTCATCCCAGGCAGTTTCAGGTGCCACACCCAAACCAGCATCCTGAGAGAGAGCAGCCCAGCCACACAGAGCATCACTCAGAAGGAGCCAGCACACCTGAGCAGGGATGGATACCCCAGGCCAAGCACAGGAGAAGGGAGAAAGAAAGCGCAAGCTGAAAGAGCAGGAGCTTGAGGTGCTAACTGAGGAGGTGGTCAGGAGCCATGACCGCCTTTTTGGAAAAAGCTCACTCCAGGTGCCTGAGAGTGGGCGGATATACAATCAAAAATCTGCGCAATTGGAGTGGCACAGTGCTCCATTGAAGAGATCAAGAAGAGGTGGTATGACCTGCGGTCACGTGCGAATGAGATGGTGGCAAGGAGACTTGCGGAGACCACGGCACAGGCGGCGGTCCAACCACAGAGGCACCATCCACACCATTGGAGGACCTAGTCGAGTCCACACTCCTCCCTGAAGCTGTGACAGGGGCCACAGAGATCGACACCTCCGGCACACCAAGTACCAGCTAAGGTAAGTGCAATATTGATTTGTAACCCCATATGTATATGCACAAAAGCCCCTTAGGAATGAGCAATTACATTGTGAGAAGTAGTCCAGTCCACATCTTAGAAGCAGCACAACAATGCATTATGGGAGTGGCAGTCCAACACCCAGAGCTGAAAGTAGCACATACAATGTATTTAAGTAGAGTGACACCCATAGGAACACAACACACACAACACAGTGTAGAGAAGTACCTGTACCTTTATTACCATTGTCTGACCGTAAATGTAACACACATAACAGACATGCTGCATATTGTTGTTGCAGGTGGGCCAGGCCCAGCAGCCACAGAATCAGCACGGGTAGGCAAGAGAGACACCCATCTGGCCTCCAATTCCAACACCAGTGGGTCCCTCAACATTGCGACTGTCCGACGCAGGCCCAGGGCACTGCCACTGCCAGAGCTCAGCAACGACTCAGATGAGCAGCAGGAAGGGCCAATTACCCAATCAGCAACAGACAGGTGCAGCCAGATGCAGGAGGTCAGGTGTCATCAGACCACAGCACCACGCAGGATGGCGACAGATTCAGGGGCATAGCAGCATGAGGCAGATGAGGGTCCCTCCTTCTTTGGTGGGCTGGAAGCTGCTATGATGCAGCAGCAGCACCTACAAAATAAGAGGATCCTCGGATTAGAAAATAACTTGCGCAAACATAACCGCAACATGGTGGGCCTGCATCTCCAACTTGACTCCCTCAATAACAATATAGTACAACTGCGTGAGGGACAGGTGCTGGCATCACAGGACACCAGGGACCTCACAAGTGCTGTCTGTGAAATCTGCCAGGAGCTGCACCATGAGAGGGTGAGCCAGCGCAGACAGGAGCGCAGATTTTGTAACATGTTTGGCAGCTTCTGTCGTTCGTCTAACAGGGTGGCAAATTCAACTGCACTGATTGCCCGTCGTGCAGTGGCTGCGCAAGTGGAGGCAGCACACAGCAGCAGGGACATTGTGAATGGACTGGTGCAGATCACCAATGTGATCGAACACATTATGGGATCCAGGTCAGCCACTCTAAGTGAGCTTGCACTGGGGGACACTGAAGACAGTTCCAGCCTCAGCAGTGTAGCTGTACCAGTATTGGACACCAGACAGTGCAGTGCCAGGCACAGCATTGCCACTGAGGCGGACAATAGAGGTGCCAATGATGTAACTGGGGAACCGAGTGGTGTGCATGGCCACAAAAAATGACTCTAGCTGCCAGTGGACTGTTTTACCTATGAAGTAATAGTGCATTACTCAGGTCCTTCATTGATTTGAGTTTCTCACTTAATCTTTTTTGTGTCATTACTCACACGAACATTACCTGACTTAAGGTAATAAATTGATTTCACTACAGGTACAGTTGTCAGTGGATTTGTGACAATTATACTGACGTCTGAAATGGTTGTGTGTGATGTCGGCACGCCTTTGCCTTCCCTTTGCTGCACTAGTCCTGGCTGGTGGATGTAGGGGTGGTATGGGATCATCATCCTCATCAGATTGAGTATCACATATTTCTACAGGTATGTTCCTGGTTGTAGCTATATTGTGCAAGATTGCACAAGTAGCCACTCTTCTACATGTCGTCTCTGGGCTGTACTGTAGTGCCCCTCCACTTATGTGGAGGCACCGGAAGCGACTCTTCAGCAGTTCAAATGTGCGCTCCACCACATTGCGGGTTGCCCTGTGTGCTGCGCTGTATCTCCGTTCAGCTGGTGTTGCACGATTGAGGTAGGGCGTCATCATGTAGGTGCGCACTGCGTAAGCACTGTCTCCTGGAAGGGACAGAGGGTATGATGAGTAAGTGAGCCATGTGACATCAGCACGCCATCAATACGCCAGTGTACAGAGGGACAATACCTAGTAGATATCCTTCACCAAACTCCCCAGCTAGCAGTCGTGTGTGAATCCCGCTGTGGCGAAAGATGTATGAATCATGTGTGCTCCCTGGGTACCTGGCCACGAGATCAGTAATGATGTATGAGGCATTGCATATCACCTGTATATTCATTGAATGTTGGTATTTCCTGTTGCAGTACACATACTCTGTGGCGGATGGTGGACAGATTGCCACATGTGTCCCATCTATGGCACCTTTGACGTGGGGGAACTGTGCCATCTGATAAAAATCTATTTTTGTCTGCTGGATTTCCTGTGGGGTGCGGGGCAATCTGATGTACTGGTGTAGTTTGCTCAGCATGGCATTGATAAATGCATTGAAAAATCTGGAGAGGGTACTCTGTGAGACCCCTCCAGCTGCTGCTATGACCTCTTGATAGGTCCTGAGGCAAGTAGGTGGAAGGAGCATAATACCTGCACATGGGTGGGTATGCTGTGAGTCCTTTGTGTTCTGCGCTGCAGTATGGGTTGTAGCTCAGCTATCAGATCAAGTATCATGGCTGAGTTCAACCTGTACCTCTCATATATTTCCTCCTCTGTCAGGTTAAAAAGTGTAATGCGCACTCTGAAAATGCGCTCCTGTCTCCTCCTCCCTCTCCTCAAACCTGCTAAGATCCTCATCGTCCTCGCCATGACGTAGAGTACAGCCATTGTTGAAAAGCGTCGGAGGCATTCTGGGCCTCTTTATATAGGTTGCACCTGGTTACCACCTGGTTTCAGTTCATGGTATTTTGCATGTGAAAAATGCCATTCTGCGAAAAATCGCAATTTACGATTTTTTGATGCCTCTCTTTGCAACTTGGATTTTGCGAGTTACAATTTGCGCCTCGCAATTTCCTACTGGAAATACCGAATCGCAAATTGCGACTCGCAAAACCAGGTCGCAGCGAACAAAATCGCAATTTTTGCGATTTCTTATTTTTGGTCTGCGAATGCCTTTCATGCATCGCAGACCACTTTTTTGCACTCGCAAACGGATGATTTTTGCGATTCGCACTGTTTGCGAGTGCAAAAAAGTTTCATACATCTGGCCTTCTGAGTTGTGTTGCATTAGTCCAGGTTTTTGACACCATTCAAAGCCACACGAAGTGGCTTTCATGTCCTTAAATAGCTAACTTAGTGGTTTGCATCATGTAGTAGGAGGCTGGCCTTCTATGTAGTGTGCATAGCTAGGCACTGTGCATGGGGTCCAGACAACCACATAATGGTTTACAGGAGTAAAAAATAGACCACCTAATGCTCTCATTTTGTATGGTAGCTTTATCAAGCAGTTACGCCAATCCTGGAGAAGTGCAAAGCATGTGTTGTACTCACAGCATCAATCTTGCAACTCACACATTCAAAGGAATAATTCAAGACCAGTTTAGAAAAATACATCAGATATTTGTATAAATTCTAAGACTAAGATCATCAATATGGATTAAGTACTTTTCGAGATATCAATTTTTGAAGTTTAATATAAATAGTCTTTTAGTGCCTAAGTACGCCACATAGGAATGAAGGCTAAATTTTAAGAATACATAAAAAAATCATACAGTGGGTTTACCAAGTTCTTCTTTTGCACAATGGTTAAGGTTGTCGGAGGGCACACTGTGCCAGCTGGCAAATTCCGGTTGCTCCTTGTTCCGGTGGGAGCATCAGAAAAAGGTATCTGGAGCTGGTTCAGGGCCCCTGAAGGGGACCACTTGAAAAAGAACTGCACAGGTAAGTTTAAAAGTGAATCCTCGGGGTCTCCTTGGAGTGTTGAGGTTGCAAGAGGTGAGGGACCCTTAGAGCGCAACTGGTTCTTTGGTGCAGGGCACAAGGCGGCTGGGTGCGGAGCAAATCATTGAGCCAGGAGCTGTGCACAAGGATGCCATCAGAAGCAGGAGGTAAGTCATTTCAAGGGTCGTTTTCAGGACAACGGGGGCTCTCTGAAGGGAGGTCTGGGTTGTTTCTGAAGTCCCTTGACTCTAGCTTCCTCCTGGTCTTTTTACAGTCCTGGTTGCATTGTCTTTCCTGGTGATCAAGGTCAGGTACCCAATACCAAGGGAATTAGTACGAGTCAGCCATTAGAGAGTGCAGTGTCAAGAACCTTGGCACACTGGCACGGTTTGTCCTCGCAGCAATCTATATACATTTTGGTCCAGCTGCAGCATCCAGTTCTGGAGTTAACATCCGGTCAGTGAAGTGGACATCACTGGCTTGTTAGTTCCTTGTGGATTTAGACTGGTACCTTCAGTCTGGAGGGAGTTCTCTGGCAATTTGTGAAGCCTGAGGTCCTCTGGTGTTCTTTAGAGTGTTTCCAGTTCTCCAGCAGTTCCTTAGCAGCGATTATGGGGTCCTGAGTGCAGCAGGCGAAGATTGGTGCCTTTTCTTTGTGCAGCAGGTCCACAGTTCTCGTACCTTTGGATCTTCTTGTTGCTAGTTGTTGGACCAGGCCCTTTTTGCACGCCCATCCCCAAACTTGTTGCCTTATGCCTCCTATTTTTCTGACCAGTTTTATTGGTTTTAGGACCCTGGGCAATTTATCACTGCTAACCAGTGTAAAGTGTATATGCTCTCTGTATGCATTATATTGGTGATTGGTTTGTCCTTTATTGCCATATTTGATTTATTAGTAAGCCCTAGTAAAGTGCATCAGAGGTGCCCAGGGCCTGTAAATCAGATGCTACTAGTGGGCCTGCAGCACTGATTGTGCCACCCACATGACTGGCCTTGTAAACATGGCTCAGACTTACCAATGCAATGTCTGTGTGTGCAGTTTTAAACTGCCCGTTCGACCTGACAAGTGTACCCTCTTGCCCAGTGCAAACCTTCTCTTTTTATACATGTAAGGCACCCCTAAACTAGGCCCTAGGTTGCCCCTTGGGAAGGTGCAGTGTATGTTAAAGGTGGGACATGTGCTGATGTGTTTACATGTCCTAACACTGTTGCAAGGCCTATCCCTCTCATAGATTAACAAGGGGACTGTCTTTAAACATCTTTTAAGTGCAGTTACCCTTTGGGAGCAGATAGAAATATGGAGTATTATCCCCACTAGACAGTGACAAAGAAAGCTGGGGTGTAGCCTGCATATCCTGATGGGCCATCTGTGCTAGAGGTGAGGGAGGTTGGTCACTTACTCCTGAATGGGCTGTGCCTGCCATCACATAATGCAGTATCCAGCCCCATGTTGTGAGTCTGGAGCCAGTCCTGGGCAAGCCAGGATCCTGTGAACAACAGAGACTTACTTTGAAGTTTGCCTATTACAAAGGCAGAAAGGGGTATAAGCAGTGGACTCAAAACCCCAGATTTTCAAATTACTTCTGGAACCAAGAGGAACATCTGTCAAGGAGAAGAGCGAAGGAGCTGGAGGAGGAGTACTGCCCCTTTGCCCATGACTGTGCTTTGCTGGGTTGGCCTGTAGTTGCTGCTTCTGCCTGAAAGAGGAAAGACTGGACTTTGTCCTTTATTCCTGCTTGTGAAGTGTCTCCAAGGGCTTGGACTGAGCTTGCCTCCTGTTTTGAAGTCTCAGTGCCATCAAAGACTTCCTCTGCCAGCATTTGGACTGTCTACTGAGACTCCTGCCCTGCCATGTGCTGCCCTTTCCAGTCCCTTTGCCCTTAAAAGGTGAAGCTGGTAAAAAAAGATTGAAACCCCACACAGGACACTGTGCGGGGCAAATTTCAATGCACCACCTGCAACGCAGCTATAAAAATGACGCACCACCCACATCACGGCTGAAATCAATGCACCATTTGCATCATAGCCAGGAAATTGACACATCACCTGCATCGCAGTGGGAGAAACAATTCAGCACCCACTTGCAGCTGCTGCAAATTACGCAACCCCCATTCAGCGATGTTTTCCATCACCATGAGGCTGCATTTCTCACTCTTTATCGCTGGGCATCAACAATCAACCAAAACGTGCATGAACCTGAAGTGGCCTGTCTGGAAAACGGCACACGGCCTCACTTGCCAGTGAGAAACCGACATATCACTGACTTTTTCGACACACGCTCGCCTGGGTGGATTTATCTTGGACGCAAACCAGGTATTTTGTGTAACAACAAAATGTCCCTTGTTTTCTATAGAGTAAGACTCTTTTTACTTTGAAAATTCAGATCTTGAATTGTGTATTTTGGATTTTTGTCATTTTGGTCTTGTTTGACTTAGATAAATAAACTGGTGTGGTGTCCATTTTTCAGTGTTTTCCTTGTATTACTGTGTGTTTTTGTACAAATACTTTACACATTGCCTTTGAGATAAGCCTGACTGCCTGTGCCAAGCTAACCAGGGGTTGAGAAGGGATTATATAACTGTGTTTCTCCAATGCCCTGAATAGAGAGAGGGTAGCTTTTTGGTCGAGTGCAAACTGACTGCCAAACAGAGACCTGAAGATGTAACAAATGGGTCATCTATATTAGGGTGGCTACATCCATAAAGTGACCACTTCCTGTTGGCAGAAGTCACTTCCTTACACCTGATTGGCTACATTACTTCCATCTAAGATTGAGAAAAATGAAATGGATAGTCCAGCTCGTATGGAACACATTATGGGTGGTGCATGCTGGGTAGGGCCACTCCTCCTATCCTTTGAGTTTCTCACCGTTGTTCCTGCTAAAAGTGGGTATTTACAATAGAGGCAGCCATCTGCTCCTAACAGCAGGTCTGGGGGTCAAGTTTCAAAAGCTGCAAGCCCTTTGAAGCCCGCCAACAGGGTAGTACACTTTCCTGAGAGAGGGGGTGATAAGAAGTGCTTTGTTCTATATCCCAGAGGGCAGAGGACCTCACCCCAGTTGTGCAGATTTGTGTCTGGCGATGGCAGGCTGGATGGGACAGGCCAGCAACCATGCCAGGGTAGTTAGCTTTTGCACGGGACACTTCTAAGGTGTCCCCTGAGAGCATTTGGTCATTAATCCAATACTGGTACCAGTTTGAATTTATCATTCCAAACATCCTCGGGGTCAGAGTGGCCCTCCTGTAGCTGTGAAACTCGTATTGACCAGTGTCTAGCATGTATTAAAATGGCTGTTGTGTTCACTCACTATGTCCCAGGTTTGGCAAGGACACAGTGGGGGCATATTGCTCATGCAGCTTTGCTCTAACATGCAGTATACTGTATCATGCCTTAGGACTTGAAGACCTACCAGAAGGGTGTCTTACCCATAGTGCATGCAGTGAGAAGTGGACAGGGAAAATATGTGGTGTGCCATGGCAAGTTTGTATTTTAGGTGTGCATCAGGACACTCAGCCTGCAATGGCAGTGGTGGGTGAACCTAAATGCAGGGCCCTAAAGGGTGGTATAATCAGTGATGCTGCTGTCAGGGGCCTACCCTTAGTATTTCCTGCCCTGTGTAGCTAAATACAATTTACTAGGGACTTATGGGGGTAGCTAAAGGTATCTCCAAATGTACCAATGCATCACAACAGTGTAGGGAAAGAGCTCTGACCCAGGGAACCTGGTTAGCATGTGCCCTGGGCTCTAACCGCTTCTAGGCTACATCACATACCAGGCAAAAACTGGGGGATAACCATGTCAAAATTAAACATTTTCTCACACTACCCATCCCCCCCAAAAGAAAGGGGATGAGATTACCCTTTCCTTAGTGAGTCTTCATCATCTAATTTGAAGAACCTCTAAAGGCCATCTGCATTGGCAAGGGCAGCCCCAGGTCTTTGTTCCACTTGAAAGTCCAATCCCCGAAGGGAAATAGACCACCTAAGTAGATTGGGGGGTTTCACCCCTAATATGTTGTGGCCATCTGAGAGGCCTGTGGCCAGTCTGAAATATGAAGTGAGAGGCAAACAGGTATGCCTCAGCTTCTTCAGGGCCCAAACCACAGCAAAGGCTTCCCTCTCTATGGCACTCCAATTTTGTTCCCTAGCGAGTAGATTCTTGATTATAAAATCAACTGGCTAGTCATGTCCATAATCATTTTTCTGGGAAAGGAACACTCCTTTGCCCATTTCAAAAGCGTACGTTTGGACTATACATTTTCTGGAGTAGTGTGGTGCTTGTAGGACTGGAGCAGAGCACATAGTATTCTTCAGAGTGGCAAAGGTCCTTTGAAAACTCACTTTCCAATTAACCTTTTTAGGCATTTTTGTGGAGGTTAGTTCTGTGAGGGGTACAACTATGGTACCAAAATCCTTCACAAATCTTCTATAGTACCTGGTCAAGCCAAGGAATGCCCTGACCTGTGTCTTGGTTGAGGATTTTTCCTAAGCCCAAATGGGCTGGATCTTGGGCCTGAGCTGTTGCACTTGGTGTCCAACAACCAGGTGGCCAAAGTAAAAAACTTTCCCCTGCCCTATCTGGCACTTACTGGCCTTGATAGTGAGGCCCATCTTCTGCAGAGCCTCAAGAAACTTCCCTAGGTGGATCAGGGGATCCTGCCAAGTGGAATGATAGGCAGCTATGTCATCCTGATAGCTTGCTCTACAATATTCCAGTCCAGCAAATGCTTGGTTCACCAACCTCTGGAATGTGTCAGGTGCATTCTTTTGTCCAAAGAGCATAACAGTGATAATACCCAATATAAAATGTTGACCTCTCTTTTGATCCTGGGGTCAGGCGAATCTGCCAGTAACCAGATGTCAAATCAAAGGTACTAAGATATTTGGCTGACCCTAGTCTATCTATGAGCTCATCAGCTCTTGGGATTGGGAATAATTCAGTTTTTGTACAAGAGTTAAGGCCCCTGTAATCCACACTGAACTTCATTTCCTTTTTCTCTGCTTTGGAGTGAGGTTTGGGGACTAAAACTACTGGGCTAACCGAGGAACTCTCAGAGGGTTCAATGACACCAAAATCCAGCATTGTTTTAACCTCTGTCTGGATACTCTCCCTGACATAGTCTGACTGTCCATAAATTTTATTCTTGAATGGCAAGCTGTCTTCAGTGTCCACAACATGAGTATACCAGTTTGACTTTCCAGGGGTCAGGGAGAATAACTCAGCATTCTGGTTGAGGACTTTCCTGCAGTCAGCCTGCTGTTATTCTGTGAGGGTGTCTGATAAGACCACACCATCCACAGAACCATCTTGAGGGTTGCTGGAGAGCTTCGCTCTCATTCTCCTGTCCCTCATCTGTACTGTGAGCTTGGTCATATCAACTGTGTCATAGAAGGGCTTTAGGCAGTTGACATGAATCAACTGCAGTAATGGTTCAAAGGGGTATAGTCTCAGGATCTCTAGTGGCATGATCCACTACCACTAACATGTATCTGTGTCCTGAAGCTGTTTGAAGGTCAAGAGGACCAACAATGTTGACCAGTGTCCTTTTAAAGGGCACCCCAACCACAAGTTGTGCATTAAGAGGTCCTTCAAGTGTCTGCCTGCTTTGTCCAATGGCTTGGCAATTAGAGCAGGACTGGCACTTTTTGGGACGTTCCTGGACAATAAAAGTGGTTAACTAACCTAGTTTAAGTTTTATTTTGTCCCAGATGGCTAGTGAATGTATGTCGGAACCACACCTGCCGGAACAACGCATGCCTGAACAACGAGGTCGAAACAACGACCTCGTTGTTACCACTAATGCCTTTACCACAAATGCCTTTACAACAATTTTTTGTTGTAAAGGCTTTCCTGGTAAAGGCATTAGTGATAGGCATGCATTGTTCCACCATGCGTTCCCCCTGGCCCCTCACCCCACCCCTAAAAATTACTGCAACCCCCCCTAAAACCACACCAACCCCCCACCCTTGCCCCTAAAACTACCCCAACCCCCACCTCATCCCTAAAATTACCACAATCCCCACCCTACCCCCAAAAGCTAAAACAACCCCAACCCCCACCCCATCCCTGAAACCTAAAGTACCCCAATCCCCACCCCTAAAACTACTCTGAGCCCCCCACCCTGCCCCTAAACCTAAACCCCCCAAACTCCCTCACCCCGCCCCTAAAATTACTCGACCCCCAACCCACCCCTAAAACCTAAAACCACCCCAACCCCACCCCTAAAACAACCCCAACCCCCACCCCATACCTAAAAGCTAAACTACCTCAACCCCCACCTCCAAAACCACCCCAACCCCCACCCCTAAAACAACCCCAACCCCCACCCCATCCCTAAAACCTAAACTACCCCAACACCCACCCCTAAAACCACCCCAACCCCCTAAAACTAAAACCCCAAACCCCCACCCCGCCTCTAAAACTAAAAATACTCCGACCCCCACCCCACCCCTAAAACTAAAACTAAAACCCCCCACCCGCCCCAAAACTAAAAATACCCCTACCCCACACCCCCACCCCTAAAACTAAAACTAAAACCCCAATCCCCCAAACCCGCCCGCCCCCAAAACAAAAAATACCCCAACCCCCCACACCTGCCCCTAAAACTAAAACCCCAACCCCCACCCCATAAACAAAAAATACCCCGACCCCCGCCCCTAAAACTAAAACCCCACCCCCCCACCTCCGCCCCACTTACCTGACTCGTCGCGTCATCCTCATAAGCCGACTCCCTTGTTTGTGCATTAACCATGCATGTGCGTTGTTCAGCACATGCGTGGTTAAGGCACAAAACAACAAAGTCATGGTTAAGGAAAGCATAGTTCCGCTTTCGTTGCCCACGACTTCGTTGTTCTGGAGTCGTCCTTCACGGCGTTTCCCATGCCTAGCTATTGGACTGCCATATGCTAGAGTGAGGAGAAATTCACTGAACTGCTGAGGCACTACCACCCTCCTGCTTGTACCAGGTTTGAGGTCTCTGGCCTCATTGTACAGGAGCCCCTCCTCCCAATGAACCCTATGTGTACCAATCTGACATTTCCTAGCTCTTCCTCTGCAGCTTGCTACCTCAGGCCTTCAAGAGTGGGGCAGGCTAGGATCTGTTGTAAAGCTGGTTCCCTAGTCCTCTTGCCTTTTCTCTTTGGAGACTGGTCCACTATTTCAGGATCCATCTCTCCTTTTTCCTTCTGAAGTTTGGTCACATGCCCATTCTGGGATCCCAAGCATTTTTGCATGGGACTTCAGTTCTACTTCAGCCTAGGGGGAATGTTCCAGGTAATTTCCAAGCAGGTAATCTACTGGAATGGATGAGGACACAACCACTTCTTTTTGCCCCCTCAGTCAAAGGTTACCATAACCATGGAATGGAACTTTGTCTCATTGTCAAAATTGGTGACAGGATAAGACTTCTCTACCAGGTACTGTTTTGAGTGGCCCAAGTGCTGGGTTACCAAGGTAAAAGTGTGCTGCCTGTATTTTTGCATATTACTTGGTCATCACAGGATAATTCTACCCCGCCCTCAGTGACAAATGTTACCTTTGTGGGGTCACTGACACTGACATGGTCAGGCTACACCTCAGATCCCATCTAGAGATTGACAACCACATTTACTGCAGATTGAGTAGAGACATCCTTTTTTCTTTTACAGCTAGAGTCTCCAGTTTGGTGCCCTTTAGTTTTGCAGTCATGGCACCAAGCCTTGCTGGGATCAAAGTGCTTTCCTTTGTACCCACAGCTAGACTATGAGGACTCTCTGGGCCTATCCTCTTGTGCAGATTTTTGGGAGCCTTGAGAATATTCTTGGCTCCCATCTTTCCCTTGGGGGAGGCTTCTTGGCCTCTTTCTTCTGGTCTCCCCCACAAGTGTTAGTTTTTTGTTATCTTTGTTTTGACCCAATGGCCTGCCTTCCTCAGGAAAGTGGACTCAGGTCTACCAGGTGCTGATATAGCCTATCATTGAAACATCTACTTAGCAGATGCTCTTTCATGAATAGGTTGTACAGCCCATCATAATATTGGTTCTTGAGCAGTGGTCCAAACAGGAAGTCAAATAGGGCCTATCTTAAGTGAAGGGACTCAGTGGTTTAGGCTGAGTTGGGGTAGCTGCTTCTGTCGTGGGCCATCTCTATGAGCTGCCGTGGAGGAGGCTGCAGAGGGTAGTACCACCAGGAAGCCAGATCGGGCCTATTGTAACTGAACAGATCCTGTGTTTTAGAGTGGGTGGTGTCTATATGGTCTCCTAAGGCACTGCTAGATGACCAAGGAGGGCCCAAGGAAGTGTGCCTGGGTGAAGCTGACCCAGGACTCATGGACTCTTAAGAGACACTACAGGGGGTATAGCTCATCCCCTGAGGAGGAGGGTGCGTAGGCCAGTTCTTGTAGCAGAGACCAATTATAGGGTCGAGGTTTCCATGGTAGTTTCCATGTAGACCAACTTGGGGTGGAGCGGGTTGCAGGCTGTCTGATGAGGAACCCTCAGTGCTCCTCCCCAAACACTGCCAGTGTGGTGGTGAGTACTGAGCCAGACTGGTGTCCTTCTGGAAGCCAGGCCAATAGTGTTCTCCATGAGGAAGGGTACTAAGTGTTGAGTGGACTCGTCTCCTTTATTGTCATCCTACAAGAGTGATGGCAGCAACAGACCCAAGCAGCAGTCTGTTTGTGAGGGTCATAGGAGCCTGCATCCTAAGCATGTGGGAACCCAGAAGAAAAACTGTACTGGGTGGAGAAATCATCATGAGGGGGATCAGCCAGGTGCTCTAGTGAGTGGGTTATAGACAATATCCCACATGGAAGCATCAGAGCAGAGGCACTGAGCCCTTGTCTAAAAGATGGGTAATGTTGGATAACCCACGTCAAACGTAGGCCTATGTTTGTTCAGTCCATGTAAACAGTGAGGGACATTTGTACGAAAGCTTTTTCCCATAGACACAGAATGGGTAAAATCCCTTGGTATATCTGGCCCTGAGTAACCTAGATGCATCCAACATGGAAACAGAAGGGTCCATAGGGCAGTCTGGGATGCTGGCAGGGAGAGGTGGTTGTAGAAGGCTGGCCTGGTTTGTAGTGGGTACCAAAAATACTTACACCTTATACTGGTCCAGTTATGCCTTATTAGTGAAATGTAGTCAGTGTCTAGAAGCCAGGCTGTCTAGGGGAAGCTGTAGCTGAGCAGCCAAGGCTTATCTAGGAGACATGTAAAGCTCTTGCAATGCCACTGTAGTCACACAGTACTCACACAAATGAAAATACTCAGTGTTACAAAACTAAAGGTACTTTGGGCCAGATGTCGCAAGCAGTTTTGCTCATTCTGTGTCTATGGGAAAATGTGTTTGTACATATGGCCCTTTATTTTTTGTGACACAATGCCAAAAATACCTTAGAGGTTATACTCCCTTAGGAAGTTAGTAATATACACTAGAATGCAGGAATAGCTGTAAAACAGTTAGAAAACAGTGCAAATAGTGAAAATCACATTAGGTTAAAATGGGCCTAGGGGGAACAAAAACCATATACTAAAATAGTGGAATGCGAAAGTCGGTTTCCCACCCAGGCAAGTTTAGTGTATAGAGGGGCACTGGGAGTGTAAGAAAAAACCAAAGGTAAGTAATAGAACCCACCCCAGAGCCCAGGAAAACAGGAGTAAATCACTGTAAGTTTCCTAGAACACACAAGAAGTCATTATAGAAGATAATGCAAGAACCAAAAGAGACTGCAAGACGCCAATGATGGAAGAAGGGGCCCAAGTCCAAGAAGCATTGAAGAGTCCGGGGAGAACAGGAGTCCCTGAAAACCCAGATGAAGGTGCAAAAGAAGAACCACCGGTGAAGAAGAAGTCAGTACTGCACCCAAGAAGATTGATGTGGGTTTCTGGTTGGTGTAGAAGATGTCCCATGCCGGATGGAAGGTTGCAGTCTGGTTTGCGTCACTGGATTCCCCCAACAAGCCTTGGTGCATGTAAAGCTTGCGGTTAGCAGAAAATGGTGTGCCCGGGACCAAGAGAGATCTGGTGGCCTGTACCCAGGAGGGGGGAATCAGAGGGCCTCTCAGCAACTCAGAGAGCCCTCAGAAGACCAGACAGCATGCACAGGTGTCCCACAGCATGCGGACAAAGAAGGTGCAAATGGAGGCCCATGCAGCATGACACAAAGGGATCCCATGCCTCCGGAGAACCACTCAGGAAGCTGCGCATCGCACGAAGGAGTGCTAGGGGCCGGAGCTGTGCTGTGCATGAACAACTTCATGTAAGTTCGCACACAAACCTTGGCAACTGCAAATCATCTGGTGCACGGGGTACTGTCTTACATGATGAGGCAAGCTCTTACCTCCACTAAAGTTGGATAGCTGGACCTTAGGACAGTCGGGACAACTTCACTCCACCACCCATGTTTCTGGATCCATGCACTTCATCAGGAGAGGGGACCCAAGCCAACGGTCAACACTGCAGAGGGGTGCCTGCTAAAGCAGGGAAGTGACTCCTTCACTTCAAGGGAGATTCCTTTGCTTCTTCTGGTGCAGGCTGAAGACAGGCAGTCCTCGGAGGTTGCATGACCTGGAAACAGTTGTAGTTGCTGGGAAGAGCTGAAGATACAATGTTACAGAATTTGTCCTTGCTTCTTTGTTGCAGTTTGTGGAGTTCCTGGAGGGTCCAGATGCAGTTTCATTGGTAGAAGATGAAGTAAAGGATGCAGAAGATTCCTGCTGGTGTCTGAATCTGAGGAAACACACAGGAGAGAGAGACTAAATAGCCCTGAAATGGGGGATTGGTAAGCTACACAGGTAAACACCTATCAGGAGAGGGCTCTGACATCACCAGCTGGCACTGGCCACTCATATGCTTCTAGAGTGCCCCATCACCTTGGATTCCAAGATGGCAAATCCCAGGAACACTCTGGAGAAGCTCTGTGCACCACCCCTGGGGTGGTGATGGACAGGTGAGTGGTCACTCTCCTTTCCTTTGTACAGTTTTGCACCAGAGCAGGGACTGGGGGTCCCTCAATCAGTATAGACTGGATTATGCAAGGAGGGCACTCTCTGTGCCCTTCAAAGCATTTCTAGAGCCTCTGGGAGGCTACCCCTCCCATGCCTGTAACACCTATTTCCAAAGGCAGTGGGTGTAACACTGTAGGAAAGTACCATCTTGCCTGGCATGTTACCCCCATATTTCACTGTATATATGTTGTTTTAGTGTATGTGTCACTGGGACCCTGCCAGCCAGGGCCCCAGTGCTCATAAGTATGCCCTGTATGTGTTCCCTGTGTGAAGACTAACTGTCTCATTGAGGCTCTGCTAACCAGAACCTCAGTGGTTAAGCTCTCTCTGCCTTCTAAATTGTCACTAACAGGCTAGTGACCAATTTCACCAATTCACATTGGCATACTGGAACACCCTTATAATTCACTAGTATATGGTACTGAGGTACCCAAGGTATTGGGGTTCCAGGAGATCCCTATGGGCTGCAGCATTTCTTTTGCCACCCATATGGAGCTCTGACAATTCTTACACAGGCCTGTTTTCTTATGATATTGTGCATATGACACCAGTGGTATAGTAGGAGCTTTGCATGTCTCCTAGTTCAGCCTAAGCTGCTCTGCTATAGCTACCTTCTATCAGCCTAAGCTGCTAGAAACACCTCTTCTACACTAATAAGGGATAACTGGACCTGGTACAGAGTGTAAGTACCCCTTGGTACCCACTACAAGCCAGGCGAGCCTCCTACAAACACCCCTTTCCCAAAGGAAATATTTTTTTCTGCCTTCCTGAGCTTGAGCTGCTTGAGCAACAGGAGGGCAGAAACCTGCTTGTGAGGTGGCAGCAGCTGGGGCTGCCTGGAAAACCTCAGAAGGCTGGGATGGCAGCACTGAGAGTCCTCTGTGGAGCCCCCAGAGTGCATGAAATTAGAAAACTAATACTGGAATCAGTGTTGGGGTACAATTCTGAGGTGTTAAACACCTTACATGGCCATATTCGGAGTTACCATGGTGAAGCTGGACATAGGTATTGACCGATGTCCAGTGCACGTGTAAGATGGAGTTCCTGCTCTCACAAAATCTTGGAAAATGATCCTAGATGAAGTGGGGGCACCTCTGCTAGTTATGGGGTGACCTCACACCCAGCCTTCATGGTTGGAAGGCCTGACATATAGGTGACTTATCAGTGACATGGTGCAGTGAAAATGGCTGTGAAAGGGTTCACGCAGACTGCAATGGCATGTCCTGCAGAAGCCTTTGCATGGGCTCCCTATGGGTGGCAAAAGTAACGCTACAGCCCATAGGTATCCCCTGGAACCCCAGTGCCCAGGGTACCTAAGTACAATATACTAGGGACTTCTAAAGGGGCACCAAAATGCCAATTTGGGTTGAAATACTGGGTTACCAGTATGCAGTGACAAATTTGAGAGGAGAGAAAGCATAGCCACTGGAGTCCTGGTTAGCAGGATCCCAGTGACGTAGTCAAACACATTGACAGGCAGAAATTGGGGGTAACATACCAAAAAGAGGGTACTTTCCTACAGTGGTGTCATTGCTGGGTGAGGTAGGTGGTCTTAGAGGCCAACAACCAGCATAAGGCATCAGATGTAGTGGCCAACTGGTGAGTAGGTTTTCTGGTTAGAAATCCTCATCTAGGTAATCTTGACTAGGCAAAGAATACCCATGCATATTGGCTATTTTAGCTGTTGTGAAAAGGTGGTTCTGAGCATCTAATCCGCCTGTATTCTTTGCTTTTTGATCACCTGGTTATAGACTTTTTATGGTGGAGGATCCCCATAACTTGGGGCTTACCCACAATAAACTCATGTCAGAATGGATTGTGCATGTTTACCACCATTGTCTGCCTCTTAAGATCAGCCTGCTGCAATGCAGCAAAGGATAAGAGACACAAGTCTGGTTACATGTGAACATTTGTACACGTGTGTGCATGAGTGCTAGAGCTGTGCATGGGAGACTCCTGTCATTCGCAGCCCCAGATCTGTGCAGAGGTAAACTGGCACAGAAGGGACTATGCAGGGTTGGGTAATGACCTGGGATAGGCCTTTTATTGTAAGTGTGCACAGATAGGGAAAGTAAGTGTGGTTTACTGACTTGTCTGCAGTGACACTCCATTATACACTAATAGGGAAGGCTGCTTGTAGGAGGCTGGCCTGGTTTGTAGTGTGTACCTTGGGTACTTCCACCTTATACCAGGTCCAGTTATCCCTCATTAGTGAAGTGTAGTAGTGCTCTAGCAGCTTAGGCTGATAGAGGTAGCTGTAGCAGAACAGCTTAGGCTGAACTAGGAGACATGCAAGGCTCCTGCAATACCACTTACAGTTACACAGTACTTATACACAATTAAAGACAATACTCAGTCTTACCAAAAATAAAGATTTTTTTGGGGGTGACACAGTACCAAAAATATCTTAGAGACAATACTCCTTCTAGAGGTAAGTATTATACACAAAATATATAAACTAGACACCAATGTTAGATAAGTAGATAGTCATAGAACAATGCAAACAATAGGAAATGCTATAGATTGCAATGGGGGAAAATAGGTCTAGGGGCAACACAAACCATATACTAAGAAAGCGGAATACAAATCACAAATTCCCCCATAGACAAGTGTAGTGTGCTCAGAATTGCTGGGAGAGTAGGAATACAGTAAAAGTAAGTAAATTACTCCACCCCAGAGCCCAGAAAAGCAGGAGTAAAATACTTTAAGTTTCCTTAGCACACACTACACCTCATGATTGGGATTTTGCAGAAGCCAACCAAGTCTGTGAAGAACAACTGCTGGATTCCTGGACCTGAAGAACTGCAAAGGAAGGGGACCAAGTCTCGAAGTCAAAAGAAGTTTCAGAAAGGACAGGAGCCCCTGCCAACCCAGAAGAGGGTGCTAAAGAAGAGTCCATGGTTAGTCGAAGACTGCAGAAATGCACCCTAGGAAGATGCCAGTGGGTTCCTCAATGATGCAAAATAGGTGTAACGGCGTGAAGATCGTTGCAGATGTGATTTCGTGTGATTTCGTGTTAGAAGCCGCCAACAAGCCTTGGCTAGGACAAAAGTGTGTTTTGCATCAAAATGGTGCTGGATGGACCCAGGAGGAATCTGGGGGTCTCAACTCTATGTGAGGAGGAAGAGGTGCCTCTCAGCACTTCAGAGAGCCTTCAGGATGCCAGCCAGCACCCCTGGAGGTCCCAGGTCATGGGGACAAAGGAGGTGCAAAATGCGGTTGATGCAGCACAACAAAGGAAGGTCCCATCCCGCCGGAGAATAACTCAGCGAGTTTAGTGTCACAGGATAGAGTGCTGGGGACCTGGGCCAAACCGTGCATGAAGGAATTTTACAAAGAGTGCACAGAGGCCTCAGGAGGTGAAGAAGACGCAGTATACAGGGGTACTGTCGCTCTCAGGAAAGGCAAGGTCTTACCTCCTCCAAATTGCGTCAGCAGGACCTCAGGACAGTCTATGTCAATGATGTCCACTCCCTGTGTCCTTAGGAGCACACTCGTTGTTGTGAGAGAAGTCCCAGGGTACCAGTCATCATCTTGGAAGGTGTCTGCTTGGAGCAGGGGAGTGACTCTGTCACTCCACGGGAGATTTCTTCGGTCCTTCTGGTGCAGGATGAAGACAGGGAGTCCCCAGGGTGTGCACACCATGGAAACTGTTGCAGTTGCTGACTTGGAGCTGAGGTTGCTGAAGAAAAGTGACTCTTGCAGTTACAGCGTTTCTTGGAGCAGGCTGCGGTTGATCCAAGGTCGGAAGAGTCTGAAGTTGTTGCAGAGGATTCGTGAAGGAAACTTGCAAGCAGAATCTGAAGAGAACCCACAGGAGAGACCCTAAATAGCCCTGAGAGGGGGATTGGCTACTTTATCAGCTAAGGACCTATCAGGAGGGGTCTCTGACATCACCTGCTGGCACTGGCCACTCAGAGGCCTCCAGAGTGCCCCCACACCTTGCAAAGCAAGATGGCTGAAGTATGGGACACACTGGAGGAGCTCTGGGCACCAACCCTGGTGTGGTGATGGACAGGCGAGTTGCCAGCTGCCAACATCCACATTAAGATAACTTGATGTGAGCTATGTGTGTATTACTGTGCAGTGACTGGCTAAAGAGATATTGTGATTCTCTAGTCTGCATACAGATAGGAGCAGGGATTTACTTTGGTAGAAGACAGATACCATTTATTAAGCCACATACTACTTGTGGGCACTGTGGATGAATGAGATGTTCCCAAGGTCAGTCTTAAGTCTCTTTGGGCCAGAAGTATCAAATGATTTTGCATTTGCAAACGGTGTGAATCACAGAATTTGGCCGTTTGCGAATGTAAAAACGTGGTCTGAGATGCATGAAAGGCATTCACAGGCCAAAAACAAGGAATCGCAAAAATTGAGATTTTTTGCGAAGCTACATGGTTTTGCGTGTCTTATTTAGCGTTTCGCAATTTGCAACATGAAATACCGAATCGCTATTAGCATTTTGCAAATTTCGAGTCGGAATAGCGACTCGCAAATACAGATTCGGTATTTCACATCGTAAATTGCGAGACGCTAAATGTGAGACGCAAAACCATGTCGCAACTCGATGCATCAAAAATTCGTGAATTTTCGCAGAATGCCCTTTTGCACATGCAATTTACCACGGATTGAAACCAGGTGGTAACCAGGTGCAACCTATATAAAGAGGCCCAGAATGCCTCAGACTCTTTTCCACAATGACTGCACTCTACGTCATGGCGAGGAGAATGAGGATCTTGGCAGGTTTGAGGAGAGGGAGGAGGAGACAGGAGCGCATTTTCAGAGTGCGCATTACCCTTTTTGACCAGACTGAGGAGGAAATATATGAGAAGTACAGGTTGAACTCAGCCATAATACTTGAGTAGATAGCTGAGCTACAACCCATGCTGCAGCGCACAACACACAGGACCAATAGCATATCGACCCATGTGCAGGTATTATGCTCTCTGCACCTACTTGCCTCAGGGAGCTATCAAGGGGTCATAGCAGCAGCTGGAGGGATATCACAGAGTGCCCTCTCTAGATTTTTCAATGCATTTCTAAATGCCATGCTGAGTAGGATACACCAGTACATCAGATTCCCCCACCACCCACAGGAAATACAGCAGACAAAAATCGATTTCTACCAGATAGCACAGTTCCCCCACGTCCTAGGTGCCATAGATGGGACACATGTTGCAATCTGTCCACCATAAGCCACAGAGTATGTGTACTGCAACTGTAAATACCAACATTCCATGAATATACAGGTGATATGCAATGCCTCCTATAGCATAACTGATCTCATGGCCAGGTACCCAGGGAGCACACATGATTCGTACATCTTTACCACAGTGGGATTCACACAAGACTGCTAGCTGGGGATTTTGGTGAAGGATATCTACTAGGTATTTCCCCTCTTTACAATGGTGCATTGATGGCAGTGTGACGTCAGATGGCTCAGCTACTCATTATACCCTCTGTTCCTTCCAGGAGACAGTGCCTACGCAGTGTGCAGCCCGGACACGACCTGCAGAATAGTGGCCACATGTGCGATTTTGCACAATATAGCTACCACCAGTGGCATACCTGTGGAAATATCAGAGCCAGACTCAGACGATGATGATGATCCCATACCACCCCTAAAGCCAGCAGACAGGACCAGTGCTGCAGAGGGCAGGCAAAGGCATGCTGACATCATGCACAACCATTTCAGATGTCAGTCTTGACAACACAACCTCACTGACATGTCTTCTGGTAGTTAGCGCCTTGACTTCAGGTAACATACGTTTCACTAGGACAAAGCAATACATATGTGTCATAAATGAGCCATTTACAGTGTTGCACTATTGTCTTCATAGTTTACTGTACTTCAACATGTGCAGTTAGTTCCCTGTAGCCATCAAAGTCACTTTTTGCGGCCACGCATTCCACTTGAGTGCGCAGTGGCCTCGCCGGCACCTCTTGTATCAGCCTCAGTGGCAGTGCTGTGCCTGGCACTGTGACACCTAGGATCCATAATGGGCACTGCAAGACTGCTGAGGCTAGATGACTCCTCAGTATCCCCAACTCCAAGTTCACTGGGTGTGGCACTGCGATTTGCCAGCATAGTATCCAGAATGTTCGTAATCTGGACCAATCCCTGGGCAACACTCCGACTGCTATGTGCTGCCTCCACCTGTGCAGCCACATTACGCCATGATATGCGGGCAGTAGATGTGGCTAGGTGATTGACTGATCTACAAAAGCCACTGAAAATCCCAGTGAATCGCCTTTCATGCCTGCTGTGGCTGACTCGCTCATGCCTGATCTCTGTACAGAGTTCCTTTACTGCATTGGTCAGTTCCCTGGTGTTCTCCGCAGCTGTAAGCTATCCCTCATGCAGCTTGCAAATGTTTGTATGAAGGCACTCCAACTGCTTCTGCAGCCCCCCCATGTTGGCATTGTGTGCCTGCATCTGCCTGTGCATTGCCCTCATGTTTTTGTTTTGCAGGCGCTGCACTTTAAGCATTGATGATTCCAGGCCACTGAAGAATGATGGGCCCTCACCTACTTCTGCGTGCTGTGTGCCTGCATCGTGAGGCCTCCTGCGGGGTGTTGAGTGACGCTGGGGCAGGGACTAGCTGCCTTACGGTGGATCTGGCTTCTGGGGATGGAGTGTGGCCTTCATCCCGCATGTCATCCGAGTCCAGGCTCAAATCGGGGAGAGGTAAATCCCTTGCCCTGGATCTGATTGGCACAATACTCAATGACTCACTGGTGTTGGAGTCTGATGGAGGCTGTGTTTCAGCATCCCCCACAATGGCACATTTTGCTGCTGCTGGGCCTGGGCCATCTGCAACGATAATGTGCAGCATGTTATTTACGTATGTAACACCAAATGTTGCACAATGGTAATAAATGTACACTTACATCGTATCACTATGTAGTGGGTGTTGTGTTCTTCTGGGTGTCGCTCTACTTAATTACATTCTATGTGCTACTTTCAGCTCTGAGTTGTGGACTACCACTCCCATAAGGCATTGTTGTGCTGCATCTAAGATGTGGAATGGAGTACTTATCACAATGGTTTGCACTACGTGCTCTTTCCTAGGGGCATTTGTACATACACATATGGGGTTACATTTCATTATTGTACTTATCTTTACTGGTGCTGGGTGTCCTGGATGTGTCTATGTCAGTGACCCAACTGACAGCTTCTGGGAGCAGTGTCGACTCCACCAGGTCTTCCATGGGGGTGGAGGGTGTCTGGGTGGATGGTCCGCCTCCTGTGCTCCTTGCCTCCTGTAGCCTGCTGGCCACCCTCTCCTTGGCACGGGTACGCAGGTCGTACCACCTCTTTCTTATCTCCTCCACTGAGCACTGCGCAACCCCCACTGCGCAGATTTTGGTCTGTATGTCACCCCAGAGTTTGCGCTTCTCACTCTCTGGGACCTGGAGTGAGCTCTTCCCAAATAGCCGGTCATGGCTCCTCACCACCTCCTCAGTGAGCACCTCCAATTCTTGCTCACTGAACTTCAGTTTTCTCTTCCTCTCTCCCTGCTCCTTCCCATTAGCAGTATTGGCCATGATGATGTAAAGTCCTGGCTTGCTCACAGACTTGCTCCCTGGGGCTGGGCTGTGTCTCTCTTACTGCTCCATTAGGTGTGGCTCCTGGAAACAGCCTGGGCTGACTCACTTCCTGCTTGTGATGTCATCAGTCTGTGCCAGGTGTCCATTATCGCAATTTGCGATTTTCAAATACCGAATCGCAAATATTTTTGCGATTCAGTATTTGGGCCTCGCAAATTGCATTAGCGATTTTTTAAAAATTGCTATTTCCGAATCACAATTTTGTTACATTGCATTTTGCGACTCAGAAATAGCGATTTCTTAAAAATCGCTATTTGCGATTCGCTAAGAGTTTTTTTCATACATCTGGCCCTTTATTGTATAGAAGTTGCGGTGCCCTTGAATCATTGTTAAAAATTGCCCTTTCTAAGCGCAGGATTCATTCCTTGAATCAGTACTTCAATTCTGCATGTTTTACGCTTTTTATGCTTCTTTGAGGAGGCAACATTTGAGGCCAACCTTCATGAAAAATGCAAACAGTAGACTAATAAAGCTTTCTCAGTGATTGACATTATCCTGTTTCATCATTTTATGAATTGTAGATGTATGAAGCTGGCTCTTTACATGGTATTTCAAAATGAGATTCATTGTGCTAAGAGTCCAGGGGTTCCCTTACCAGTGTACAGGGGCTTGTCTAGCAATCCCAAAGTGCTCTTTTAGGGGCTAGTGTGGTCACACAGCCTTAGGCTCATCAGAGAGGAGTGATAGACATTTGCAAATGCACACACTGTCAATAAATGAGACAGACTACTCAATAATGAGAACCGCACCAATTTACAATAATAACAAGTATCTTTGTATATGTTTAGGCCCCAAAATCAATACAATCAGGTAGGTACATTTTACAAGAAAAATCCTAACAGTTTTAAAAAGTCAACACTGTAGTTTTTCGAAGCTGCTATGTTATCCTATGGAAGAAAAACAAATACAGCATACAGGTATAGTATAGCAACTTACATAACCAATCTCCTGGAGTTAAGGTAAGCATTGGTCAAGGTTAAGGACCACACCAGCAAGTCACAATGGACAGCACTGGGGCGGCTGGGTACAGAGGTGTAGCATGGCATCGGGTGCCAAATGACAATCAATGGGGATCGATCTGGTTGAAAACAGGTTACAGGTTTGGACAGGGAGTCCAGACGAGGAGAATGAACAACTAGATCCAAGTCTTGAGATGCTTAGGGATATGGGGACATCTTAGGTCCTCCTATCTACGGGCCAGTGTCGAGAGGTGCAGAGGTGTCCTGAGGCATTGGGTTTTCTCCACCGGGAGCACTTATGGTTGAAGGGGCATGTGTGCTGAGGCTGCAAGCAGCATCAGGGAGTCCACAGTGGGCAAGTCTAAGGTGGGCTCTGTTTCTGGAAGGTGGGGGATCACAGTGGCATTATTTAACTCGGGCTAGGCAGCACAGATGCAGTGGTGCTTTCTGCTGTTGGGTTTGTACGGTCTCGAGTCCTCACAGGTCTCCTGGCGTGCCTGCAAGATGCAGGGAAGTAGCTCTATTGCTCCAAGCGAGTTCCTGTTTTTTTTTTTTTTAAGGCAGGCAGTCCTCCCAGGATTTTGGAGGCACAGCAACTTGCCGTAGAAGTCGACTTTGGTGCATATCGGTGGGAGAATCAGACAGGCTGTCAGGTCTGGGGACAAGCCAGGTACTCCTTCCTCTGCCTTTGCTTTTGAAGCTCTTGGGTGTCCTTCTTCTTCCTAGGTCAGCAGGAATATGATTTCCTGGTGCCAGGGTGTCCCCTAAATACTGAATTTATGGGTGTTTTGTAAATGTAAGGTAGTAGAATATAGGCTACTTACCCCCGAGGACACTATGGGGGTGATTCTAAGCTTGGCGGGCGGCGGTAGCCGCCCGCCAGGCGGGAACCGCCAGAAGACCGTACCGCGGTCAAAAGACCGCAGCGGTCATTCTGGGTTTCCCACTGGGCTGGCGGGCGACCGCTGAAAGTCCGCCCGCCAGCCCAGCGGGAAACACCCTTCCCACGAGGACGCCGGCTCAGAATGGAGCCGGCGGAGTCGGAAGGTGCGACGGGTGCAGTTGCACCCGTCGCGAATTTCAGTGTCTGCACAGCAGACACTGAAATTTTTTGTGGGGCCCTCTTACGGGGGCCCCTGCAGTGCCCATGCCATTGGCCGCTAGGAACAGGATGGCGGTATGCGGTGTCAGAATCCCCATGGCGGATTCCCATGGGCAGCGGAAAGTCGGCGGTACACCGCCGGCTTTCCGCTTCTGGCCGCGGCTGTACCGCCGCGGTCAGAATGCCCGGCAGTGCACCGCCAGCCTGTTGGCGGTGCTACCGCCAACCTCCGCCCTGGCGGTATTTACCGCCAGGGTCAGAATGACCCCCTATGACTCTTATATGACCACTTCCTGTGGTAAGTGGGCATAACCCTATCCCTGGCTTCCTAAATCTGCCAAAACCAAGTTGGCATATTTATAACTGCTGTGTCCATATCAAGCAGTGCACCTTCAGGGTAGGACTGACCTGTGGGGTGGACACACCTCTCTGAATGCTAAATTTCCCACCTGTCCTGGTACGAAATGTGCCCTGGGGCAGGGCGTCAGCAACTCTCCTTTGAGTGAAGCCAGATCTGCATACCAAGGGTGGTGGGCTTCTTTGAAGGCACTTGTCTTGGAATGCAGATTTTCAGGTCATCCTGTTGGGTGGAGTGTTTAAACACCTCTCAGAGAGTAGGCTTTTTTTTCTGGATATCTGAAAGGATGAAAGGCTTTCACCCTTGGGGCTCAAACGCATGTCTGGTGTTGGCAGGCTGGCTAAAACTAGTCAGCCCGCAAACTGGCAGTTAGTAGATTTTTTTGGGGCACCACTAGGATGTCCTCTGTGTGCATGTATTAATATATCCCTCTGTAGAATCAGTGATGGTGTATTAATATGAAATGTTTGAATCCAAACATTCCTATTTTCAATGAAACTGTCATGTAGCTGGGGATTTTGTATTGACAAGTGTCCAGCACATGTACTTAAAATGGCTTCCCTGTTCACTCACTATGTCTAAGAATCAAAAAGATATAGCAGGGACATATCTGCTCTTGTAGATATGCCCTCACATGTAATATAATGCACCCTGCCTTAGAGTTGTAAGGCCTGCTGTAGGTGTGACTTATACATATATGGCATGCAGTTTTGGGGGACAGGGCATACAGGCTGTGTGCCATGTTGTGTTTTCACTGTTAGCTGTACCAAGACACGTAGCTTGCAATGGCTGCCTACATGTGCTAGACAAGGGGTCCCTCAGAGTGGCACAGTACATGCAGCAGCCCTTGGGGATCCTCTTTCGCACCCATGCCATTGATAGGCATGGCTACAGTTTACTCAGAAATTACAAAGGGGCCAAAGCTATTGCCAATTGGGGAACAATTGCATAGTTTTAGGGAAAGTTAATCAGGCAGTGGGAACCTATTTAGAAGGAACCAAGTGCACTTTCAATCAATTGAATCATGTACCAGGCAAAAGATGGGGGGTGACCACGTCAAAAAAGGGCACCTTCCTACATTAGGGAAAGTTAAGAATAGGAAAACTGATTGATCTGTTTGCATTTAGAGATTGTTTGATTTTCTGAAGAATTAGATCAGTATTTTATGACTTATATTGAATGGCTTGGGGTGGAAATGGATGCCTTGAGATACTCATGTTATATCACTTTTCTAAAGGCTTCCTGGTCACATTATTGCAATAGTTACCTCAAATTTACAGTCACAATCAAAATAATTGCAAGCATCATTTTTGGACCTTAAAATCCCTGTGAACAGGGTGGCTAGTTACAGTTTACTTTTGACACACATCATACATGACATACATTTCTACAATTTACAAATGCAGAGAAGGTTGTAAGACAAAATACCAAACAGGTAATTTCTATGTTTGCTGAAGTACTACACAAATTTGCTAACCTACTTTCGGTTGGTGGACCTACTTCCGGTTCCCGGTTTTCAATCAGCCTGCATGTAGGAAAGTGTTCTTTTTATGCATTACTCTGATTCCTTCTCAGTTCTTGTTTTGGCCTGCATGCCCATCCTGCTAGCCAGCTGCCATCTGCCGCATCTCCTCATCCTGTGGTGCCCAGGAAGGCAGGGCAGCTGTTTGAACAGTACTGCGTCTGCTATGTAGCCCATTGTGGAGGTGGGGAATCTGAAATTGGGCAGCATTGCACAATATCAAACAGAAGTAGATGAAAGAAGTCAGCAGGTCACCGTCAACAGGGTATCAGGTGTGGATGCGGTAAGGTGGCATCTAGAATGCACCACATTGCTTTGATCCCAGTCTCATGGAAGCGGCCCATCTAGGCTGGGTGTGGCTTGAAATAATGGTGTGTGCTCTCCACCTGCCCACCCCTCTCAAAGACTTCGACCCTGTAGGGGCAACTGAGAATTAACCATAATAACCAGGGCATCAAAGGTGTGTGCGTGCTGTGTATATCCTTTGACACTGGAAGACATAAACACTGCTACTGCTGGTCTGCACTGAACTGCGGGTCTCTCTGGGGATTCTCAGTCGGAGGGTATGAAGGGCCTCAAGGTTCAAGTCCTCAGCATTTATTCAGCAAAATTTCCAAACAAAGAGGCAGGCTATGCCCAGGCTAATTCCAGACTAGTGGCAAATGTAGCACAAGGTAAGGGGAAGGCCGCAGTCTCACTTTTAGCCCCCTCTAGTGGCCGCTGTGCTCATTGTTCAGCTCTGACTGTGCTGTGCTGCTACTATTGCTACATTGTTGTTCCATTGCTCAGCCCTGCCATGTATTGCTCATCCGTATCACACAGCTCATTCACTATCAAGGTGGTGAGGTAGATCTTGTTTCACTTACCTTACCACGATCGACCAGCTCGTCAAGCATCAACAGGATTAAATTATCATCAGGCATCTGATTCTCGCAGCAGATCCGAAAAAGAATGTAGAGAGAAAAAGGAAAACAGGTATCAAAAAGTATAGGAAAAATCTGACCCTTAACCGTTTTGATACTGAACAAGAAACCCTTAAAAACTTCACATCACAGGATGCTGGCATGAACATCTCAGTATCTGATAGACCTAACGTGACAACTGGCCAAGACATGATCATTAAAAAATATTTTAGTCATAAAACAGCGGAGATAACTTCTACAGGAGACAACCATCCTCCTGTTGCCCTCATACATTACAATTTCAATGATGATTTATTATAAAAACTAGGACTTCCAACACCACAACCACCACCAAAATTAATAAAATGTACTCACTATAAATTGGTGGATGATGGGATATCGCCATTGGATGAGATAGCTGACAAATTGTCATCAGCAGGGCCAAAGCACCACTTAGACATACAACAACAATTTCTCAGCTACATTTCAGCCAAGATCTCCTATCTAAAGGAGTTGTGATTAATGTGCCTCAAAGTAATGAAAATAGTCAAAGAAGGTTGGAGGAAAGCAACATAGCAGTTCCACTATCTCTCGTAGTAAAGACTGTCAACACATACATATTAGCAACTGCTCAAGAATACTGCAGGCTACCTGCAGAAAAAGTGAATGCAGGCACTGTCATTGGTCTCAAGGCCTGCTCAAGAGACTCTGCTTCCTTGTCAGATTTAACATGTCTGTGCCCACGATCATCAAAAACTCCTGAGGGTAACTTGTTCTGTTCAAACAAAGTTATGTGTCAGGGTGACATCTACTCTCAAAGGTCCCCTCTGACTGAGCACTACTCGGAAGTAAATACTTGGTGGAGATCTGAGGAACAACAGATTTCTTCATTTGAGCATGTGGCTATGTTGCATGCAGATAGCCTTGACATTCAAACCACAATTTTGTAAAACCTGTCAGATTATACCAAAGACATTAATAAAAAATGGACAATCTGAATCACCTAATCACACAGCCCAAGCATTGTTCTGGATTCAGTTGAAATTATGACATAATTAATTATACCTGAGCAGGAGTTTTATAATATAAAAAGAGACTACCATACTATCAAGTCACTGCTGCAGGAGCTGGCAGAGGAAGGGATTCGACTTGAAAAACATGAAGCATTAATCTAGGCTAACAAGTTGTGTGAGTCTTGCAATCATAATTTAGAAGAACCAGCAGTGTCCAACGATGCACCTACTGCTTCCGATCAAACTGGTAAAGGAAAGGAACTGTTGGTGAAACAAGCTATGGAGCAATGCAATCGTAGGGCTGCAATTGCTTCTAAGCATTCACCATTCCTATCAAAGACAAAAAAGATTGAAAAACATAACAAAATGCAGGTGCAGGGAGTCATTTCTAGTTATGGGGATGGGTACAACTCCTTCCACCCTACAGCTATCCAAAACATTGTTGAATAAACTGGAGATATTAGCCCCAGATTCTCCCAGCTTATAAGTTGTTTTATTCAACATGTGGGTCCCATTCTACTCAGCACCCGTAATAAGTGGAGGTCCACTTACCAGTCTGGCAAAATAAGGGGTTGCTTGAGAAGGCAAGTTTAACACAGAATGCAGTTATCAAATTAACTACTGGCATTCTGCTGTTGTTTCTCCCTTCAAAGCAGGGTTTGATCTGTGCTAGGTAGTTTATGTGCTTAAATTGTGTCCTTTGGCAGCTCTATGGATTTTGCTACCCAAGTCCATTCTCCTTCCTGTCCATTCCCACAAGGATATGAAGGGAATAGTGGGACAGTGATTTATAGAAATTGTCTCACCCTAGGAGGTCCCACAGTAGTTACTGTTGGTATTTACCTGGGCCTAGAAGTGATTTCTGGTCGACTGTGATGGAGGTTGGATAACCCAAGCAGGTCCCTGGACAAACTTTTTACCTTATGATTTAGCACTTGATTCAGAGTTTGGAAAACAAGTACTCCGTCAGAAACATGGCAGCTATCCCTTCAACCTAATTACGAGTGCATTATACAAATGCACATGAAATTAGGTGGATAGGATATCCATCATGGTTGTGATGGAGTACCTGTCCATCAAACTTTAAATAAGGCTCCTAGTCTTTTTTATCTCAATAAAAATCCTCCATTGGGGAAGGTTGCAGCCTTTATCTGAGGAAGATAAGATGTCTCCAAGAAACACATATGTTGGACAGGGTCCCACTGAAGCCAGGTCCTACTGAAGCTATGCAGAGGAAAAATATAATTTGTATCCCACCAAAGTGGGTTGAATAATCTTTATTTCTTCACCCTGCAAAAAAACAGATTTAGTCATATTTATTAAATCCCTTAAGACTGAAGAGGCATAGAAGAGTTCTCTTGAAATCGTACACCTTTGCTGCGATGCCCTGCTGACACTTCAGAGGTCTTGGAACATTTTCTGAGTCTCCACTTTCACACTTTCTAAAAACGTTTGTGCTCATCTTTTGAAACTCTACCAAGACAGGAGGGACAGCTTGTAGCATTCCTGTATTTACAGAGGAAGTCAGGCAACTGGCCTTTGTAGTCCAGTTCTGAGCCCTAGTGAAAGAGATGGGGTATCTAGTTGGCAAAGGTATGCACCCTGTCCAAGTATGGACCACAATCCTAGTCAGGATAAGTCAGTTACACACCATAAATAAACCTGTACTTACCCTCTGGTAGTTTGGTACAGAGCAGGCAGGCTTAGCTTGAGAGGCAATGTGTAAAGTATTTGTGCAAACCTAAAAACATTAAGCTAGTGGAAATGCCACACAAAAAGATACCACACCTGGTTAGAAACTATAGAGCCTAATTTAATGAACAAAACAAGACCAAAACAATAAAAAAAAATAAGTAGAAGCCAATTTTCTAAAGAATATCTGCAAATACAGTGCTTGAAAGCATTAAGCATCAACTAGGGCTATCTGGTCGTGCATAACTGGCGTGAATCCAAATGTTCAGGCCGACTGCAATGGAGCACACAGTGGACAGAGTTACCAACCTTGTCCTGCTGAAAAAGTGCATTGTTGCACTGTCGACGTGCCCGTTTATGAAGGAGAGGAGGCAATGCATCATTGTTCATCTGCTTGAATGAAGATGAAGAGCCAGTTCCAAATTGCGCAATCCTGATTGCGTCAGTGGCAGTTTCTTAATGATGTAGGCGATGCATCATTGTCGAGCCACACAGCTGGTGATGTGATGTCTTTGTCCTCTGCAGCAATGCATTGACATTGAGGGGAAATGTGTTGGTTTTGACTGGCGCATTTCGGATACATGGATTTTTGCAGACACAGCTAGGGAACTCACTTCCGAGGGTCCAGGTCTGGACTGGCACCACTTGGCAGGGCAGGAGTCACATTTTGCACAATCAATGGTCTGTAGCAATGTTGTTGGAAGACTTTAATGTCCCTGAGGCTTCGGAACAGGACACGTCAGCAGGTTTTTTGAGTCACTTTGGTTTTGAGGATCTAAAGATGGAAGTCTGGTTGTTCTCACTCCCACAAAAGGAGGGCAGCAGGCAGCAGGGCAGGTACAGCAGAGCACGAGTTGAGCAAAGTCCAGCAGAAACCAGCAGAGTAGCAGTCCCTTCAGCAGCACAGCAGACCTTTGTTAGAAATCGGGTCTTTGGTTGGCAGTCAGGGAACCCCCTGTCCAATCAAGAACCCTCACTCTAGTCAGGGTAAGTCACACACAATCCAAATTATTCTGTGCCCAGCATCTGGTAGCTTGGCACTGAGCAGTCAGGCTTAACTTAGAAGGCAATGTGTAAAGTATTTGTGCAATAAATCATGCAATAACACAGTAGAACACCATAACCAATACACCACACAGTGTTTAGAAAAATATATAATATTTATCTGGTAGTATGCAGGTCAAAACGATTAAGATGCAATAAGTATAGGTTGAAATATCATTGTAAGAATGATATAAAGTGCCTTTAGTCTCTTAAAAAACAACAAGTGCCTCTTGCAAGCACCATTTACCTGGTTTGCGTTCAAATTCTCTGCATAGGACCGCAGAAGAGGAAATGTGTGGAAAACATGGAGGTGTGGGTTGATTTTTCCAATGCACACAGGCGATGCGTTGTTGAGTTTTCACGCAGGGCAGGCTTTGCATCGATTTCTGGCACATAGACTGGGATCCTCTTCAGGTTGCAGGGTTTTCGGATGCCCCAGTGATGATGCGTTGAAATCGGGCGCTTGCAGGACGAAGTCACAAGGGCTGCGTCGATCCGGTGGGCATTGCATGGAAATTTCTACTGCACCACAAGTGCTGCGTTGATTCCTCTCAGGAAGTCGGGCTGCGTCGTTCCAGCTTTGTTTTGCATCGATCCAGTGGGCTGTGCGTCGGTTTCCAGTCGCTACACTGGTGCTGCATCGATCTCCTCCTTGCGAAGTCGGGCTGCGTCATTCCGGTTGGGCCTGTGGTGATTTTCTCACCACAATGCAGGCTGTGCGTAGTTTCTGGCAGGCTGTGCCGCTATTTCCTCCATACAGGGAGTTCTTCTTGCAGGAATGAAGCCTATTTGATCCTGAGACTTCAGGGAACAGGAGGCAAGCTCTATCCAAGCCCTTGGAGAGCACTTCTCAGCACAGCCAGAGAGCAGCAAAGCAGCAGGGCAACAGCAAGACAGCAGCTCTTCTTAGAAAAGCAGTCAAGTGAGTCCTTTGGGCAGCCAGGCAGTTCTTCTTGGCAGGTTGCAGGTTCTGGATCAGATTCTTCTCCAGGAAGTGTCTGTGACATGAGTGTCTTGTCAAGAAGTGTCTGAGTTGGTAGTGGCAGAGGACTTGTTTAAATACCCAAATGTGCATTTGATGTAGGGGAGACTTCAAAGAGTGGTTTAAAAGTGTATAAGGTCCCCTTTCAGTTCCATCCTGCCTGCCATGGTCCCAGTAGGGGGTGTGGCAGTCCTTTGTGTGTGGGCAGGCTACTGTCCTTTGACATGTAAGTGTCAGGCCCTCCACCCTCCCAGCCCAGGAAGACCCATTCAATATGCAGAAGTATGCAAGTGTGACTGAGAATCCTGTGTTTGGGCTTGTCTGAGTGAATGCACAAGGGAGCTGTCAACCAAACCTGCCCAGACATGGATTGGAAGGCACAGATGGATTTAAGTGTAGAGAAATGCCCACTTTCTAAAAGTGGCATTTCTAAAATAGTAATATAAAACCCAACTTCAACATTGAGCAGGATTTTGTATCACCATTCTGGCCATACTAAATATGACCTGGTAACTCCTTTCAGATCAGGATCTACCACTCAAAAAGCATATGAGGGTAGTCCTACTGCTATCCTATAAATGGAGCAGACCTCACAGCAGTGGAAAACAAATTTAGGAGTTTTACACTACCAGGACATATAGAACACACATGTTCCTGTACTGCTTTTTACCTACATAGCACCCTGCCCTATGGGCTACCTAGGGTCTACCTTAGGAGTGACTTATATGTAGAAAAAGGGTGGGGGATGAGGCTTGGCAAGTACTTTTAAATGCCAAGTCGAAGTGGCAGTGAAACTGCACACACACAGGCACTGCACAGGCAGGCCTGAAACATGGTTACGGGGCTACTTATGTGGGTGGCACAACCAGTCCTGCATCCCACTAGTAGCATTTAATTTACAGGCCCTGGGCACATGTAGTGCACTTGACTAGGGACAACAAGTAAATTAAATAAGCCAACTGGGTATGAGCCAATGTCACCATGTTTTAAGGAGAGAGCATATGCACTTTAGCACTGATTAGCAGTGGTAAAGTGTGCAGAGTCCTAAAGCCACAAAAATGAGGTCAGAAAAAGAGAAGGAGGAAAGCAAAAAGTTTGGGGGTGACCCTGCAGAAAGGCCATTTCCAACAACCTTCTTCCTGGCAGAATGTCCTCAGGTCCAGAAGTAAACTCATTTGGTGGGGTCAGAATTTCAGTTCTTATACCCAGTGTTGCCTTTGATGTGTGGGAGACTTCAAACTGAGGCCTTTGAAGTGTGCAGAGTACCTGTGCTTTCTGCCCTGGCTCCAGACTCACTACAGGGGTTATGCAGCCCTTTGTGTGTAATCAGGACACAGCCCATTCAAGTAAGCCAGCTCCTCCCTCCCTTGCTGCCAAAGATGGGCTATCAGGATTTTGGTGGCCCATCAGTCAAAACTAAGCTCCTTTTGTATGTGGCTGTCTGGACATGTAGTCAGAGACAGGCAGAAGGCACTAGATGATTTACAGTAAGAAAATGCCAACTTTCTAAAAGTACCATTTTCAGAATTACAATTTAAAATCTGACTTTACCATAAGTGTCACTTTAAATTGTGATTCCACAAACACCAAACGTAAGGGTCCCATCTCTTCCCAATTGGAAATTACACTTATATAATGTTATAATAAGGCAATCCTAATGTTTGCCTTACAGCAGTGAAAAACAAAATTAGGAGTTTTTTACTACCTGGATATATAATACTTAAAAGTACATGTCCAATGTTTTAAATACATTGCATCCAACCCTTGGGGACATTAGGGGACATTAGGGTTGACTATTTTAAAAATGGACGTGCAGGCTCTGAAGTGGGAGGCCTGAGTAGTATTTAGAGGGCTACTGAAGTGGTGGTGCAATCAGTGCTGCAGGCCCACCAGTACCATCACATTTACAAAGCTTTGGCATGGGTAGTGGGCTTTACTAGGGACTTATATGTAAATTAAATATGCCAATTGTGGATAAACCAATGTTATCATGTTTTAAGCAGAGAGCACATGCACTTTGGCACTTGTCAGCAGTAGTAAAGTGTCTAAAGTCCTAAAGCCAGCAAAACCGAGGTCAGAAGGCAAACAATTTAGGGGAATCCACCCCAAGAATATCAGGTCTGACACCTGGGTTCAAGTGAAATCAGAGCCAGATGTAAGTACTATACACTAGTCACATACAGCAGGTTCAGGCCTCGTCTGTTCTTCCTCAAGTCTAGATATGTTCTGATGACCTGCAAGTGAGTCACTCCCTCTCACCAGCAAGTGAGAGGGGGTGGCTCCTGGACACTCACCATCCATTGAGAAAAAAGTCCTGGGGGCACCCCTTCCCACATTTGCAGCACATCATTTTTGCAAACTACCCCATAATGCACCTTTTCAAATCCAGCATATCGGTACCTTTTAGTCTTAGAGTATTCTAGTGAGCTAGCTAGGGATGTGTTTAGGGAAATGAGTAGAGTCTTCCTCCTCAACTATATCCAACTGGTTCTGGGACCAGCTCCCCCTCCCAGTGGGTGGCGCTAAGCTAGTTAAAGATGGCTTAAGTAATGAAGACTCCACTTCCCCTGACCTCCATTTACCCTTAGTTATGTGCCATGGATGTACTCTCGCTCAGATGATTGAAAGAAGACCAGAGGTGCACCTGTTGTTGTGGAAGTTGTAGAAGACTGTACAGTGAGAGAACTATCAGTTGAGGGGTATGTGAAAGTGAAGCTGCCTAAGCAGAAAAAGCATCCGGGTTGTCTCAGCTAATGTCCGGGGACTGGTAATCCTTAGAAGGGAGCTGCCTGCCCATGAAGTGGCCCTCTTAAACATTTTATAAGTGGGGCAACAATGCTCTCCTCTTCATCAAGTCTTCTTTCACTTTGACCAGCACCTGTTTGTTGTACTCTTCTTTTTTTGTGAGCGGAGCAGGTTGCAGACATTGTTGCTTAGACGACTGCCACATCCACTCCTCAGACTGCCCACTGTCCTCCACTTGCAGATGGTTCAGCATCATAGTTTGGCTCAATGTCACAAGTTAAAAAATGATTTCAACATATTAAGAACACCATAACCAAATTCTCCACACTAATTTAAAGAAATTTTTCCACAAATCAAGAATAACGTTAGTACCATTTCAGAAAGTCAACATATGATGCTAAGGATGGATCCATGGATGAGAATAATATATTTAAAAAATTTGAACTCACCATCTCAAATCAAAGAGATGCCTGGTTTACAGATTCGCCATGATGTCAGCTGCTGAGCCTTGGTCCTTATAGATGGAGTTTCCAAAGCAAATCCAGATCCAACATCTATATAAATAAAATGTACTTTAATTTGAAATTATTAATCTACATACGTCATTATGAACACAAATGAGTGACATATAGATTGTACACTACCATGAAAGAAATCTTAAAATATTTATTACACCAACAAAGAAAAGAAAAAAAGAGTTTAGTGAAAAGACAAATGAAAGATGTAGAAGTTGAGATCATAGGTTTGCAAACATACCTAATGGCTGATGCCTGGATGTTTCCTGATATCTTAATTTTAGGTATTTTGAATTTTAACACGAGGCGTTGTTGTATGGTAGAAGCTGGTAGGGAGACATACATAGGAGAGCAATTCAATGTAAATCAAAGAGCAAGTCGCTTTACGTATTGTTTTACTATTCACATTGAGAGGCACTCAAGTTTCAATTCTGATAGTTAAAATACGGAGTAAGATATCTTATAGTGCTACCCTCAAATTGCTCAATTGTATGGCTAAACTAGATGTTAATGAAAATATGCAAAAGAATAAGCTAACATTTTGAGCATGGTGCCAAAGGGGATGTGTGGATTGTTAGAACCGTAGGCGAAAGAACAGAGGTTGAACTAACCATTATGTACTGTCCATCTACTGTAACTGTGTTGCAGCGTTGTTAAGAGTAAAAGTTAATGATGTGGCAGGTGTTAGATAGTAAAACAACACAGGGAAAAATGCATTTTAAAAAAACATTAGTATATATTATTGTGCCAGTATATATGAGAAGGTTGGGTTTGATTACATTTAAATTACATGGTAAAAAAACTTTTTGATATATATTGTTTTTGGAATGAAAAAACAAGTGAGAGCAATTCTTTACAATGTGTTAGACAACTTGCTAGCATCGGGATATAGATGTCTCTGTAGGTGTTTTGCATTGTTAAACTTGCTCTATATGTTGCCGTGCTGTAGATACAAAGACTTCTGCTCCAGATCAAATAATTAATCCGGCTGTATAAAGAGTAGTAAAATAAACATTAAAACAACATATATCATTTTTTAGGCCTTGTGTTACAGGACGTTTACGAGCAGTATATATTTGATGTGCGAGCAACAAGGCAGGTATGAGCGAAGGACAGATATGATTGAGTATATTTGTTTTTATAGAGGCCTAGATTCCCAACTTCCAAATTTTCAAGGTTCATGTGCAACTATGTAGGCTAGTGACAGTTTTTTTCATAAAAATCTGGGACTTGTGATTGTATTTACCCCAGTATAAAGCTAGCAATACAAGTGCTAGAATTAAAAGAAAAAAGCTGGAATAAAGTCATGCATGTACCTGGGAAATCTGGCAGCTATGGAGAGTAGAAGGCAGGAGTGGTTATGATCTTACCTGTTTTCATGAAGTAGTAGGCCACATTGGAGGTGAGGGTGCATTCTGGAGAGGAAGTTCTTCTCCGGGAGAGGGAGAGAGATACAGATTCCAGTTGGACTTCCAGGAAGAACTTCAGCCAACTGAATTCTGACTAAATTCTTCTTAGCTCAACTTGTCTCATATTGCATTTTTTTCCTAATTTCCCTAAGATCTGAAACTCCTCCCCAATGCATTCACAGAGTCTGTCATAAGGGTCACTTTTTATGATACTCCGGTGGCGCAGCACTCTGAATTATATCTATGAGGCAACACAAAGCCAACCTGCATGGCTTTGCATGGTCTCATAGATATGGAGTAAGGTAGAGCAGCATAAAGTGCTGAATTTCATTACTGTACATAAGGGAGGCATTCCATGGGTGTTGCATGAGCTTTGACACATTCCCAGACTTACATGGATCTGAAAACCTGGGATTGCGTCAAAACTGTGTGCCTCCCAGGGCATGCATAATGAGGAGAAATAAATTTATTTCTCATAGTTCTTTAAAAAAGAAAATGCATCCATTGATTGTTTTTGAGCAGGAAGGAATCCCTTTCTGTAAAAAACAATTGTTCCAACAATGCAGATACCCTTGCACCACAGTGCAAGGGTGACTGTGTTGGTGCTATGCACCAATTTGTGTGCCGGCACAGTCAGAAGGAAATGAATGTGCTGTATTTCAATAATACGGCTCATTCCTGCCCTTTCCTTTTGGCTCAGGGCAGCGCAGCAAAGTGTCTTGCTGTGCTGCCTTGTGGCAAAAATTTGTAAATGAGGCCCTGTAGGAGGCTGGCCTGGTTTGTAGTGGGTACCTTGGGTACTTATACCTTATACCAGGTCCAGTTATCCCTTATTAGTGATGTAGTAGTGTTCTAGTAGCTTAGGTCAATAGATGTAGCTATAGCAGAGCAGCTTAGGCTGAACTGGGAGACATGCAAGGCTCCCGCAATACCACCTATAGTCACAAAGTACGTATACACAAGTAAAGACAATACTCAGCGTTACCAAAAATAAAGGTATTTATTTGGGTGACACAGTACCAAAAATATCTTAGAGACAATACTCCTTCTGGAGGTAAGTATTATACACAATATATATACTAGACACCAAAATTAGACAAGTAAATATTCATAGAACAATGCAAACAGTAGGAAATCCTATTGAATGAAATGGGAGCAAATAGGTCTAGGGGCAACACAAACCATATAATAAAAAAGGGGAATGTGAATCACGAATTCCCCCTTAGACATATTTAGTGTGTGCAGAATCACAGGGAGAATAAGAATACAGTACAGGTAAGTAAATTACCCCACCCCAGAGCCCAGAAAAGCAGGAGTAAAGTACTGCAAGTTTCCTTAGGACACACTACACCTCGTTTTTGGGATTTTGCAGCAGCCAAACAAGTCTGCAAAGAACAACTGCTGGATTATTGGACCTGAAGACCTGCAAAGGGAGGGGACCACGTCCAGAAGTCGAAAGAAGTTCTAGGAAGGACAGGAGCCCCTGCCAACCCAGAAGAGGGTGCAAAAGAAGAGTCCCTGGTTAGTTGAAGATTGTAGAAATGCACCCTAGGAAGATGCCAGCGGGTTCCTACATACTGCCAAAGATGTCCTACATCGTGAAGATTGTTGCAGATGAGATTTTGTGTTGCAATGCGCCAACAAGCCTTGGCTACACCAAAAGTGCGTTTTTTGTCATAATGGCACTGGATGGACCCAGGAGGGACCTGGGGGCCTCAACTCTGCGTGGGGAGGGAAAGGGGTCTCTCAGCACTTCAGGGAGCCCTCAGGGTGTCAGCCAGCACCCCCAGAAGATGCAGGATCGGGGTTCAAAGTAGGTGCAAAATGTGGTTGATGCAGCACAACAAAAGAAGGTCCCACGCTGCCAGAGAACAACTCAGTAAGTTGAGCATCACAGGGTGGAGTGCTGAGAACCTGGGCCAGGCTGCGCACAAAAGAATTTTGCAAAGAGTGCACAGAGGCCTCAGGAGGTGAAGAAGACACAGCACACAGGGTGCTGTAGTTCTTGGGGAAGGCAAGGCCTTACCTCCTCCAAATTGCATCAGCAGGACCTCAGGACAGTCTATATCGATGATGTCCACCTTCTGTGTCCTTAGGTGCACGTTCCTTGTTGTGAGAGGAGTCCCAGGGTACCGGTTGTCGTCTTGGAAGGTGCCTGCTTGGAGCAGGGGAGTAACTATGTCACTTTACGGGAGATTTCTTCGGTCCTTCTGGTGCAGGATGAAGACAGGGAGTCCCCAGAGCATGCACACTGTGGAAACTATTGCAGTTGCTGACTTGGAGCTGAGGTTGCTGAAGAAAAGTGTCTATTGTAGACACTTAGTTGCAATTACAGCATTATTGGAGCAAGCTGCGGTTGATCTGAGGTCAGAAGAGTCTGAAGTTGTTGCAGAGGATTCCTGAAGGAAACTTGCAAGCAGAATCTGAAGAGAACCCACAGGAGAGACCCTAAATAGCCCGGAGAGGGGGATTGGCTACCTTATCAGGTATGGACCTATCAGGAGGGGTCTCTGACGTCACTTGCTGGCACTGGCCACTCAGAGCCCTCCAGAGTGACCCTGCACCTTGCAAAGCAAGATGGCTGAAGTCTGGGACACACTGGAGGAGCTCTGGGCACCATCCCTGGGGTGGTGATGGACAGGGGAGTAGTCACTCCCCCTTCTTTTGTCCAGTTTCCCACCAGAGCAGGGAAGAAGGGGTCGCTGAACCGGTGTAGACTGGTTTATGCAAGGAGGGCACCATCAGCCTCAGTGACACAGTTAGGCACTACACAGGCATACACATTAGGCCACAAACTATGAGCACTGGGGTCCTGGCTAGCAGGATCCCAGTGAGACCGCCAAACTCACTGACATATAGGTTTTTATCTATGAGGACTGGGGTCCTGGCTAGGAGGATCCCAGTGACACAGTAAAAACACACTGACACACACTCACAAACAGGCCAAAAGTAGGGATAACCGTGCTAGAAAGAGGCTACTTTCTCACAGGCCCTTATTTTTTATAGTACTTGCAATGGCAGTTTTTCTGTCCTGTAAACAACAGCTGTGCTTTATCCCATCTGATGCATACTAAACTGTATTGACCTTTGAAATATGAGTGTTGCTGAAATGTGAATTTACTGTGAAAATACAAACAACAAGAGGCGTTTGGCAAAACAGGAACAGTTCTTTAAATTAAATACTACAGCTGGTAGAACAGTAACAGAACCGGGGTGTGAGGTTCTCGAAGTACAATGCGCTGTGTTTTATACATTTCTTTGGGTACAATAAAGCAATTACAGCATTCCTTTTGGGGTGAAGAATGTGAACAGTTGTCATTGAGTCATAAATAAGGTCCTGATAACAAATGCAGGTGGCCCTCGACTTTGCCTGGGCACAATGTGGCCCTGCTGGTAATGTGTCTAAATAATGCCTGAGGGGCGTGTGATTTCTGTGTGCTACTGTGTGTGCTGTGTTCTGATCGACTGTGAGTTCCCAAGTTCATTTGACATGTGACTTTATGGATTTTGGGAATTTACGCTCCCCTCCAACCACACCAACCATGTGTGTTTTATGGGGGCCAATCTCCGGGGACCATTGTGTTGTCGCTGCTCCTATCTGTGATTTGAGTTTCCTGTTTGCACATTTGTCTACTGGCTATGTGCTGCCCCACCTGAGACCAGACAGTAACTAATCACAGGCCTAGGTCTGCCTCAATACCTATCTTGGAGTCGAGGTTGTTCAAGAGATTATGGCAGCTGGATTAGATGACAGTGATGTGATTTGGCTGGAATATGTGATTGTGTCAAGGTGCACATCGACATCGACTTTCCCAAAATTAACATGAGAGACTGAGTTGGCGCTACTAGGTGTGCAAAATAAAACAATATACTTTTGAGGGAAAATATTTCTTCACTTGAAAGGGGACATAGATGTGTAAAAAAAGAAGAGTCATATCGTAGCTCCTTAGTATTTTCCTTGTATTTTTTGTAATTGTAAGTGATTTGGACAGCTTCATTTTGGAACAATAAAATCTCAATGAAATTCAGGCCGCATTATTCGACGGAAACCACAGTGATTAGTGCAATGCATTAAAGCTGAGGCAGGGATTGCAAACCTTACCGATGAGTCACGGTTTCCGAGTGGCATGCAGGGATCCAAACGTGAAGAAACAAAGGTTGAGAATGGAGTCAGACAGGCCAACCTGCAGCCCTCCAAAAAAAGTCCATCATTTTTACCAGTCATGCGTCATAGTGTGCATTTTGCAGTCATAAAGAAAGCAACTTTTCCCACTTTTTTTTTTTTACATAACCTTAGCTATCTCCATTTTTGAGCGAATAAATGTCCTGTCTCCAAAGTCTGATGCTGCTTTATGTTGTGACAAGTGCTGTAATCATCCCATTGGATGGCTTCTCCTTTGGAATTCATGTCGGGTGCCTTTGGGGTGTGCAGATAGTGGTCCAAATGACTGTTTTTTGCTACCGCCAATCTCTTACCAAACAGAAAACTTTGCTTAATCTTTTAAAGCTTTATTGGACTTGAGCTGTCTTAAAAAATATTTCCTGGTTTGAAATGCAAAGGCAGAGATCTGCTATCCTTTGAAGGCTACCATTGCTCTATTCATAGGCAATCATAGGAGATGCCATCTATCAATCTGTCTAATTATAGTCATTAGATTGCTTGCTTTGTGATACTCTGAGATCCTCATTTTGCAGTGCAGTGCATATTAATACATGCTTGTCCATTGACATTAGTCTGTTCTGAAATTTGCAAAGAGATGCGACCTAATGTTCATTAAAATATTTCTTTTTGAGCACTTTTTAGGACTGCAGTAGACAGTCATTGCTACACCGTATTAGCAATACATAAAAGAGAGCGAGAGAGAATGGCGATGGGTGTACCCAGCATCACTTCTGGATGCAAATGTCATTCACTTTCTGGTTCAACGGATGTATAATGTCACCAAACATATATACATCAAGCAAGGGTTGAGAAAGGGGGAGGAACAACATGTTCTCCCCATGCAAATTCCCATAGGAAATTTAAGAAGTTTTTTGGAAAAACGACTAAACAGGATTACTTAAAATTTGGCAGAAAGCTAAATATTTACACAGAAATCATGTTTTTTGTGATTTGCTGTAAATCTGTTCAGCCAATTTTGAGAAATTAGGGTTCAAACACTGGTGATATCTTGGCATTTGGTCCCACAAGAACCTCTCTGTAGTCCTGAATTGAGTGATCTGACTGGCAAGTCACAACAGACCCACGGAAAAAAAAACTCCTGTAGGCACAATTCAGGGAGAGCATACTCCCTCTAGGCACACAAGCCCCTTTGGGTAGTCAAAAACCTAATACATACAGCTTTCACCCTTTGCTGAACCTTCATTGATTGCCAACTTAGCATGGGGAACAACCCACATGCAGGTGTGCAAGCATCTCATGAGAACAGTGTTCATCATGTGCAAAACCCTTTCACAGAGAGTCCTCTTCTTCTAGACATCCAAAACCTTTTAGTTGGCCAAGCCTTTACTATGTATTGCTGTTGCCATGTAAATAACTCTTCAAGGAGAATGCCCTCCCTCCATACACCCAAGCCCCATTAGGTATCCAAGCCCCTACTATGCACATTTTTGTCTCAGTACTGAACCGTTTGTGGTAGCTGACCTTTCCTGGAGAAACCAACCACACATGGGTACACAAGTGCCTGCTGCTCACTATCTTTACCCTGTACACAAATCTTGACAGAAAGCTCAATCCCTACAGACACACAAGCTCCAGTATCTGGCCAAGCCCTTACTATGTACAGTCTTCACGCTGCACATATGACATAATATGGAGAGACCAGTCCTTCTAAACAGCCAATGCCCCTTATTTGGGCAAACCCTCACTACAGAAGCCTTCCACCGTTCACAACTATTCATGGAAAGCCCACTTCCTCCAGACACACAAGCCCCACCATGCACAGTGTTGTCAGAAATAATGTAATTTCAGATCTTGCAGTGATTTTGCCAAGTATATCATGTATTGTAATGTGGGAGGTAATTGGCAGTGCATGGCAAAGGTAAAGGTAAATTATAGCCACTTTAGGGCACAAGTTATAGTTGTTTGAGGTAACTAAAACTGGTTAAATTCAGTGGTTTTGTTTAAAACCTTATGTTTTAACTTCCTACCCTCATAGTGTTCAGGGTGCCATCAGTGAAACTGTATTCCAACTGGGCCATATTGTCCTTAAGTGTCTAGGCAGTAGGTATGTGTTGTCCCTATTTACAATGGCTCTGAGATGCTGCTGTGTTCTCTTATGTGCTGGTAATCTGTAGTTCTGATGTGCCCTTTTAGGCAAAGAGAGGTAAGCAGGTATACTACAAACCACTGTATTTGTTTCTGAGTTGTTTCCTTATGTCTGTAGAAGGATTATCCAATGCTTTAATGTTTCTGTCATGCTGGCATGCCTTGCATCTACATCATCTGAAGTAAACATCTCCCTAGAGCCAATTTCTTCTTTCCTAAGGTAACTATGTACTAACGTAACCCTCATAAATGTAGGCGTCCTAAAGATTAAAGCAAATTTGCTGTTAAACCCTTTGCCTATCATTGGATCACTTCTTAGTATCAACCAAAGATTTTGAAAAGTAAATCTAACAGATGTGTGTTGTGTTCTGCACTCTATGTGATTATGAGCCTTTGGGTGTCACTATGGTTGTTTCTGACTGGCAAGTAACAACAGACCCATGGAAAAAACTCCTGTAGGCACAATTCAGAGAGAGCATACTCCCTCTAGGCATGCAAGCCCCTTCATCCTCTCTTCTTCACAGCTCAAAGTGTCCTCTCTGTCTCCACATGCTCTGAACCGCTCTAGAGTATAATCCCTAATTTTCACATCATTTACATCAGTACAACTTTTTTTTCCAGGGGGGAGCTCAATTGTTACTTGTACATCCAAACACACCACAGTTTCCTCACTGATCATACTGGTAAGGTGCAGATTTATATCACTGTTGCTAATTGTGCTCACAAATTCCTCTGCCTTAGTTCCTTAGCCCTTGCAGATAATGAAACAGTTGTCTATATATTTTAGCCACAACATTATGTGGCTGCAACAGCATACCATGTCAGTGTTATGGATCACTCATACCGCTGAACAGCTCATATGTGAACTAGCATACCTGAGGTGAAACAGGTGTCCACTGCAATTCCAAGTTTCTGGTTAAACCAGTACTTGTTAAATATAAAGATATTCTCACACAAAGAGAATTCCATCATCTCTAAAATAATTTCACTGGTGGGATAAATATTGACTAGTGGCAATCACAAATAATGCCTTGAAGATGACAATTCATCTGTGTGTACTACACTGGGGTACAAATATACAACAACCAAACAACCAATGTCAGAGGAACGGAATCCTGCTTCTCAGGAAATCTGATTTGTTTTGAAAGTATGAAGGTAGATGTCGCACATGAAATCTAGGGAAGCTATTTATGTATTTGGAAGTATTTTCTAATAGATTTCCTTGAGCTGATATTGTGCTGAGGGGGATTGTCTCAAATCTTGTGAATCTTTGGAAAAAGATACAGGACTGGGATCTTAGGATGTTTTACATTGAAAAACAGTATTCTTTGTGGCTTAGCAACTCTTACTGTCTTCATTAATCATGTTTTGTTTTTCCATAGTATTCCACAGAGGACAAATGGTAATCTTTTGTTATCTTTTCTTGACAAGGTTCATCTGATAATTGGGATTATGCTTCCTCAAGATACATACCATTTGGCCATGTAAAAAAGCCCAAGCTTTATCAAATTCTTTTATAACATATTTTTTCTGTTGGAGAGACTCCTGACCACTCTGTCATATTCTCTCCTGTGTTTGAATCTACTCCACACATTGTTTGCAATTCGAGTGTTCAGTTTTTCAAGTAATTAATTACACAATTAAAGACTATATCAATTACATTGTTTCAGTAACTGTGGGCAAATCTAAATTGAGATCTAAAAGAGCAACCAAATCATGGCCAAACTCCAAATCTAATGTTCTAATCACCTGCTGTTCATCATAAATGCCAATTAGTCATTCCAGATTATTGTGTAAGTCAAGTTAGGTATCCAGGTGATGTCATCTATTTGGCAGCTATGAGATCCTGATGGTCTTCAAAGTGACTGTGCATTCTTATCCTTGTTATTTTTTATTTCAAAATGTTTAATCAGTTTCAATTTTCTAATTAATTTATACAGTTCTAGATAAATGTTCATTGGTTTAATTAATTTCCATTTTCTACATTTTATATATATATATATATATATATATATATATATATATATATATAACAAAGGAGAACTCTGGGAAGTTCCCAAATTTAGGTGGAGAGCAGCTCTAGTAAGGAGCACCCTGCAACACCAGCAACACTCTAGATTTGCTCACCTCCTTTCTAGAGCTGCTCTCCACCTAAATTTGGGAACTTCCCTGAGTTCTCCTTTGTTTTTTACATAATTTATGTGTCACCTAACCCTGAAAGGGCCTTGTTTTGACTTATACTGGGTGTTCCCTTGTGTCTGGACAAAGCTAAACCCCTCTGAAGAGCTCTAATGAGAGTGAAACATGTGTCCGGGGTTGCTTTACTCATTCCAGGTTGGCTTGGACGGTATTTGACCAGTCCAAAGATGTAATACTGTGCCTGGAGTGGTAAATGGCTTTTGTCATTTTCAGCTTGGGGTGGATGACACTGTGTCAATCCTATGCTTAGAGATTTTGCTGTTCAAATGGCAAAAGACTTTGTTATTATCTAGCTCAGCGTGGATAACATTGTGCTGATCCTATGCTTAAAGACTTTGCTAGATAAGCAGACATTTGAGGTGAGCAAATCTAGAGTGTTGTTGGTGTTGCAGTGTGCTCCTTACTAGAGCTGCTCTCCACCTAAATTTGGGAACTTCCCAGAGTTCTCCTTTGTTTTTTACATAATTTATGTGTCACTCTAACCCTGAAAAGGGCCTTGTTTTGACTTATACTGGGTGCTCCCTTGTGTCTGGACAAAGCTAAACCCCTCTGAAGAGCTCTAATGAGAGTGAAACACATGTCAGGGGTTGCTTTACTCATTCCAGGTTGGCTTGGACGGTATTTGACCAGTCCAAAGCTGTAATACTGTGCCTGGAGTGGTAAATGGCTTTTGTCATTTTACAGCTCTGCGAGGATGACACTGTGTCAATCCTATACTTAAAGATTTTGCTATACAAATGGCAAAAAATGTTGTCATTATCTAGCTTGGCGTGGATATAACTGTGCTGATCGTATGCTTAAAGACTTTGCTAGATAAGCAGACATTTGAAGTGAGCAAATCTAGAGTGTCGCTGGTGTTGCAGGGTGCTCCTTACTAGAGCTGCTTTCCACCTAAATTTGGGGACTTCCCAGAGTTCTCCTTTGTTTTTTACATAATTTATGTGTCACTCTAACCCTGAAAGGGCCTTGTTTTGACTTATACTGGGTGTTCCCTTGTGTCTGGACAAAGCTAAACCCCTCTGAAGAGCTCTAATGAGAGTGAAACATGTGTCCGGGGTTGCTTTACTCATTCCAGGTTGGCTTGGACGGTATTTGACCAGTCCAAAGCTGTAATACTGTGCCTGGAGTGGTAAATGGCTTTTGTCATTTTCAGCTTGGGGTGGATGACACTGTGTCAATCCTATGCTTAAAGATTTTGCTGTACAAATGGCAAAAGACTTTGTTATTATCTAGCTCAGCGTGGATAACATTGTGCTGATGCTATGCTTAAAGACTTTGCTAGATAAGCAGACATTTGAGGTGAGCAAATCTAGAGTGTTGTTGGTATTGCAGTGTGCTCCTTTCTAGAGCTGCTCTCCACCTAAATTTGGGAACTTCCCAGAGTTCTCCTTTGTTTTTTACATAATTTATGTGTCACTCTAACCCTGAAAAGGGCCTTGTTTTGACTTATACTGGGTGCTCCCTTGTGTCTGGACAAAGCTAAACCCCTCTGAAGAGCTCTAATGAGAGTGAAACACATGTCAGGGGTTGCTTTACTCATTCCATGTTGGCTTGGACTGTATTTGACCAGTCCAAAGCTGTAATACTGTGCCTGGAGTGGTAAATGGCTTTTGTCATTTTACAGCTCTGCGAGGATGACACTGTGTCAATCCTATACTTAAAGATTTTGCTATACAAATGGCAAAAAACGTTGTCATTATCTAGCTTGGCGTGGATATAACTGCTGATCGTATGCTTAAAGACGTTGCTAGATAAGCAGACATTTGAAGTGAGCAAATCTAGAGTGTCGCTGGTGTTGCAGGCTGCTCCTTACTAGAGCTGCTCTCCACCTAAATTTGGCAACTTCCCTGAGTTCTCCTTTGGTTTTTACATAATTTATGTGTCACTCTAACCCTGAAAGGGCCTTGTTTTTACTTATACTGGGTGCTCCCTTGTGTCTGGACAAAGCTAAACTCCTCTGAAGAGCTCTAAAGAAAGCGAAACATCTGTCAGGGGTTCCTCTACTCATTCCAGGTTGGCTTGGACGGTATATGACCAATCCAAAGCTGTAATACTGTGCCTGGAGTGGTAAATGGCTTTTGTTATTTTACAGCTCGGCGAGGATGACACTGTGTCAATCCTATGCTTAAAGATTTTTCTGTACAAATGGCAAAAGACTTTGGGGGTCATTACAACCCTGGCGGACGGTGTGAAAGCAGCGGTAAGACCGCCAACAGGCTGGCGGTGTTTTTTTTTAAATTATGACCATGGCGGTTACCGCCATGGTCATCCGCCGCTTCCCCGTTCCGCCCGCTGCGCTGGAGACCTGGGTCTCCAGCCCGGCGGCCGTGACAGTACCGCTGCCGGTATTTTGATGCGGCTTACCGCCGTGGATTTCCAGCGGTAGGAACTGCCATGAAATCCATGGCGGTAAGCACTATCAGTGCCAGGGAATTCCTTCCCTGGCACTGATAGGGGCCCCCCCAACCCCCACTCCGACTCCCTCTCCTACACCCCCCACCACCCTTGCCACACCCCAAGGGTGGCAGGACCCCCCTCCCCAACCCGACCCCGACATTACCTTACACACACACACACACAACACGCACGCAGGCACCACCACCACACATACACGCACACACACCGACACACATGCCAACATGCACACACACAGTCAGACACGCACACCCACATTCAAACATACATGTGCACATCCATACAGACATACAATCACTCATTCCCAAAACACGCAACACCCCCGCAAGCATACACGCACTCACACACCCCCTCTACATACACCCACGCACACCCCCATGCACCCACACTACACCCCCCACACCCCTCCCCTAACGGACGATCGACTTACCTGGTCCGTCGATCCTCCGGGAGGGGACGGGAGCCATGGGGGCAGCTCCGCCGACACCACACCGCCAACAGGACACCGCCGCGCAGAATCACAGGACGTGATTCGCTGGGCGGTGTTCTGTTGGCGTGGTGGTGGAGGTGGAGCAACCTCCACTTCCCCGCCACCCGTCACTATGGCTGTTGGCGGCTCTCCGTCGGAAAAACAACATAGAGCAGTGGTTCCCAACCTGTGGTCCGAGGACCCCTGGGGGTCCACGAAGCCTTCTCAGGGGGTCTGCGACTGCTAAGAAAATAAAAAAATTGTAACAAATATTGACAAATTAGGTCCCCAGCTTCCAGTAATGACTCAGGCGGGGGTCCCCGGATTCCAATGATGATTCAGTGGGGGTCCCTGGGTTCCATTAATGTTAAAGTGGGGGTCCACAGAAATCAAAAGGTTGGGAACCACTGACATAGAGCTCCCAACAGTCATAATACGCCGAGTGGAAAACCGCCAGCACTGGCGGTCTTCAGTACGGCGGTCCCTCGGCGGTCTTGAGAAAAGACCGCTGAGGTTGTAATGACCCCCTTTGTCATTATCTAGCTCGCCGTGGATAGCACTGTGCTGATCCTATGCTTAAAGACTTTGCTAGATAAGCAGACATTTGAGGTGAGCAAATCTAGAGTGTCGCTGGTGTTGCAGCGTGCTCCTTACTAGAGGTGCTCTCCACCTAAATTTGGGAACTTCCCAGAGTTCTCCTTTGTTTTTAAATAATTTATGCGTCACTCTAACCCTGAAAAGGCCTTGTTTTGACTTGTACTGGGTGCTCCCTTGTGTCTGGACAAATCTAAACCCCTCTGAAGAGCTCTAATGAGAGTGAAACACATGTCAGGGGTTGCTTTACTCATTCCAGGTTGGCTTGGACTGTATTTGACCAGTCCAAAGCAATAATACTGTGCCTGGAGTGGTAAATGGCTTTTGTCATTTTACAGCTCGGCGAGGATGACACTGTGTCAATCCTATACTTAAAGATTTTGCTGTGCAAATGGCAAAAGACTTTGTCGTTATCTAGCTCGGCATGGATAGCAATGTGCTGATCCTATGCTTAAAGACTCTGCTAGATAAGCAGACATTTGAGGTGAGCAAATATAGAGTGTCACTGGTGTTGCAGGGTGCTCCTTACTAGAGCTGCTCTCCACCTAAATTTGCAAACTTCCCAGAGTTCTCCTTTGTTTTTTACATAATTTATGTGTCACTCTAACCCTGAAAGGGCCTTGTTTTGACTTATACTGGGTGCTCCCTTGTGTCTGGACAAAGCTAAACCCCTCTGAAGAGCTCTAAAGAGAGTGAAACATGTGTCATGGGTTGCTTTACTCATTCCAGGTTGGCTTCAATGGTATTTGACCAGTCCAAAGCTGTTATACTGTGCCTGGAGTGGAAAATGGCTTTTGTCATTTTCAGCTTGGCGAGGATGACACTGTGTCAATCTTGTGCTTAAATATTTTGCTGTACAAATGGAAAAAGACTTTGGGGGTCATTACAACATTGGCGGTAAAAGCCGCTTACCGCCGTGCAGAAGACCGCCAACACACCGCCGCGGCCGCGGAATTCCGCCACAGCTATTATGACCCACATCTCTAAATCCAACAAAATCCAGACACCCACACAAGACCGCCACATCAAAGGTCAGTGATAAACTGGCGAAAACAAAACCTCCACCGTCACGCCAACAGAAATATGCCCACACTATCACGACCCACAAATCCACGCAGCGGTCTTTCAACCGCGGTATTCCATTGGCGGTACACACAGCCGCGCTCAAAATACACACACTCTCACAAAACACAACCACATTGGACAATTCTAAATACACACACCTGATACACATACACACACCACTCCCACACACCCAATACAATATAAAACACACACTCACATCACCCACAAACGAAGCATGGACACCCATCACTAAAGCATGCCCACTGCACATACCCACAACACCCCCCTCAACCATCATCACACAAGCCCCCACACAGGAATGCTAGCATTGGGGTACATGGTCACCCACCCATTGCACACTGTGACACACACGGCAATAATCATGCTTTTACACCCCTGCAGGACCACTACCCAATGTCACCAGACAGGAGGGTCCAGACATCTCCACCCCACCCACAGAAGAGGCCCACAGTGATGACAGCAGCTCTGTCCAACTTGATCCAGATGACCAGCCCGGACCATCGTGGGCCTCGGGACAGTCGGTTCCCCACACCCAGTCACAGGCCACCACAGAGCTTACACCCTCTGGTAACACCAGCACAGCACCCACGCAACGGGCTCATACCTCCGTCCCCAGGACACGTCAATCAGCTGTGTGTCCACCACTACAGGGAACCCAGGAAAACCCACCACCCCAACAACAACAGGGACCTGGGGGCAGTGGTAGTGGGCACACGGTCCAGGGGACGGAGGCCCAGGAACACAGGGGAACTGGGAGGGCTGCTGTGCGACAGGGGGCAGACAGGCCCAGGGAACCCACTCTCCACGAGTCCCTCTCCTCCATCATGGGAGCATACCATCACTCCCAGGAGACGATGGCAATGGTACTGGACAAGTTTCAGGAGACCCAGCGCATGCAGGAGGAACAGTATTTGGGCTTCAGGGAGGAACTCAGAAAAATCAGCTCCGCCCTGGGCACCATCGTAGGGGTGCTGAAGGAAATACTTAACATCAGGAGGGACACTGTGGCACTACAAAGGGCCCCTGACACTAGCATGGATGATGAACTGCCCACCACCTCCACCGGCGCTAGTGGACAGGAGGCACTGCCACAGGACCACCACACTAGCACCCCACCCCCTGCAGATGGAGAACCACCCCGCAAACGGTCCCTGAGATCCAGGCACAAGACAGAGCACGATGCCAAAACCCCGCCAAGAAATGAGACCACCCTGATTGTCAACTCACTGTCCCACTATGTCACCCTGTCCATATTTAAACTGCGCCAGCTCTACTTCCTATGCCCATATGGGCAATGCACCTGTGAGATTAATAGACTGGACTCTGCCATGGACATTCCTCCGCCATCACCCCTCACCATTTAACTTCCCCCTCCAATATTTTGTATTTAAATAAACACCCTTGAAGCACAAAACAATCTGGAGTCAGTCTGTGATTTTGAAAATGTGTATTAGCAATTACAGTGTCAAAATGCTCTTTCAAATGTAATGCCAACATACCTATGTCACACATCTCAAGTCCATGAGGAATCTAAGCAGATGACACACATTGGAAACCACACCTGTGGAACCGTAAGGGAAATGTACAACTCAGTATACTGGTTGAAATCGACAGACAGGATAGAGGTAGAAGTGTGAAAGTACTTGTAGTAGGCAGGAATGTGTTCTCACCTGTGTGTCACTGGAAATATTTCTGGATAACTGAGTCCCTGTTGTCAATGTCTTCTTCCTCTGCTTCCTCCTCATAACTGTGCACAGGCTCTACAGCTGCCACAACACTGTCATCTGGACCATCCTCCTGCAGAAAAGGCACCTGTCGTCGCAAAGCCAAGTTGTGAAGCACACAGCAGGCCACGATGATCTGGCACACCTTCTTTGGTGACTAGAATAGGGATCCACCTGTCATATGGAGGCACCTGAACCTGGCCTTCAGGAGGCCGAAGGTCTGTTCGATCACCCTCCTAGTCCACCCATGTGCCTCATTTTAGTGTTCCTCTGCCCTTGTCCTGGGATTCCTCACTGGGGTCAGTAGCCATGACAGGTTGGGGTAACCAGAGTTTCCTAATAGCCACACCCGGTGCCTCTGGAGTTGACCCATCACATCAGGGAAGCTGCTATTCCGCAGGATGTAGGCATCATGCACTGAGCCAGGGAACATAGCATTTTACCTGGGAGATGTACTGGTCTGCCAAACATACCATCTGTACATTCATCGAATGATAACTCTTCCGGTTCCTGTACACCTGTTCACTCCTGTGGGGGGGGGGGGACCAGAGCTACATGGGTCCCATCAATGACACCGATGATGTTGGGGATATGTCCAAGGCCATAGAAGTCACCTTTAACTGTAGCCAAATCCTCCACCTGAATGAAAACGATGTAGCTCTGCATGTGTTTCAGAAGGGCAGACAACACTCCGGAAAAACACGTTGGAAAACATAGGCTGGGACATCCCTGATGCCATGGCCACTGTTGTTTGAAATGACCCACTTGCAAGGAAATGGAGCACTGATAGCTCCTGCACTTAAGGGGGGATCCCTGTGGATGGCAGATTGCTTACATCAGGTCAGGCTCCAACTGGGCACACAGTTCCTGGATTGTGGCACGGTCAAACCTGTAGGTGATGATCAAATGTCTTTCCTCCATTGTCGACAGGTCCACCAGCGGTCGGTACACCGGAGGATTCCGCCATCTCCTCACATGTCCCAGCAGACGGTGCCTAGGAATGACAACCGCGACCACAGAGTCAAACAACTCAGAAATATGTACCCACAGTCTACACAGAACACCATTCATACACAAAATGTGGCCTTCACTGCAGAGGAGTTGGAGAAGCTCGTTGACGGGGCCCTCCCCCAGTGCACGCTACTCTACGGTCCTCCAGACCAACACATAAGTACACAGGGAGCATGTTGTATGGGCTATGCCTGTGTGGGGAGGGCTGGTTGTAAGAATGAAGGGGGCACAGTTCTGCATGCATGATGGACTGTAAATGCATGTGCCACATGGCAAGGGTAGGGATGTGGGCCACTCACTTAGACGGTGCAGTTGTTAATGACTTCTCTTCTTCCCCTGTACATGTCATGTAGGTCAGCGCCCACCAGAAGAAGGATATTTGGCGTGCCATCGCCAAGGACGTCTGGACCCTGGGGGTCCACCACAGACGGAGCACCCACTGCCGGAAAAGATGGGAGGACATTCGCCGCTGGAGCAAGAAGACGGCGGAGGCTCAGCTAGGGATGGCCTCCCATCGTGGGAGGGGTGCCCGTCGAACCATGACCCCCTGATGTTCCGGATCCTGGCGGTGGCCTACCCTGAGTTGGATGGGCACTTGAGGGCATAACAGCACACACAAGGGGGTGAGCACAACATCATTAAGCGGACTTTGCGCACAGTGAAGGTGTCTGGGTGGGGGAGGAGGGCTGTGGGTTTCCCTAGGCCAGGGCGAGTTCCGTAGGCTAGGCCCCTCCGTAATGCAGGCCATGTGGCACCCCACCCCACCTCTGTAGAGTGCCAAGTACAGGTATTCATGCCCCTGTGTCATCCATGTGTGGATTGTAGGCCATATCCCAGGAATTGCATCTGTAGAGCCCAACAGCGCAACGTAGTGCAGGGGGCTGCTGTGTCTGTATTGTCCGCCAATGGTAGCGGTAAGCCATGCACTCAACCTGTCTTTCTTCTGTCGTTCCCCCCCTTTTTGTGGTTTCCCTGTTCTTGTGTGCATCAGCATCATCAGGCGGAGGTACAGTGGCACCGGAGCACGAGGGAGCTGCATCCCACATGGCCATGGAGGGCCACACCACGGACTCAGAATACACCAGTGGGACGGAGGGCGAGGAGAGCACCACGGAGGTCACAGGATCTGCAACCAGCGACACGGGCTCGTCCTCCGAAGGGAGCTCGCTTGTGGTGATGGCAAAATCTGTGCCCTCCACTTCTACAGGTACAGCCGCCACCCCCCCTACCAGCACCGCCCTCCAAGCAGCCCCTCAGCGTGTGCCCCGTGCCCGCTCACCCAGGAGGTGGGCATCACCTTCGCCCCAGGCACCTCAGCCCCTGCCCCTGTCACCTCTTCTGCCCTCAGTGAGAAGGCCATTGACCTCCTCAGGTCCCTCACTGTTTGGCAGTCTACCATTTTGAATGCCATCCAGGGTGTAGAAAGGGAATTTCAACACACTAATGCATTCCTGGAGGGCATTCATTCTGGTCAGGCTGCCCTTCATCGAACCCTGCAAACTCTGGCCTCACCACTGATGGCAGCCATTGTCCCTGTGTCTAGCCTCCCCCCTCCAACTTCCTCCACCCCGAACCAATCCCCTGTACATCTGCCTATCCCAAGCACACCATCAGACCAGCCTGCACACACCTCACCACACAAGGGAAGCTCAGGCAAACATAAGCACCACACATTCCACAGGCACTCACGCAAGCATCACACACATACAGACACACCAACATCCACTGCCTCCACTGTGTCCCCCTCCTCGTCGTCTCCCTCCTCCCTCCCAGTCTCGTCTCCACTCACACCTGCATGCACTACCACTACAGCCACTACGTCCCGCACACGTCCACTCACCACCCCCACTACCATTTACACGTCCCATGTGTCCTCTCCCAGTGTGTCTGTGACGCCCCCTCCGAAGATACACAAATGCAGGCACACACCCACCCAACAGCCATCCACCTCACGACAGCCTCCAGCCCATGCACCTGCACCCAAATCCACAAAAAGTACACCTCCTACAACCACCACCTCTTCCTCCACTCCCAAACCCCCTCCATCTACCTGTCCCAGTGTCTCCCAAAAACTTTTCCTGGCCCCCTTTAACCTATTTCCCACCACCACCCCCTCCTCAACTCATAGGTCCCGTACTAGCATCTCAGCCAAAAAATCTCCGGGACCAGTGGTGCATGTTGTTACAGGTATGTGGAGTGCCCCGGCCACCAGGCCAGCCAGTGTGGCACGGAGCCACAGCACAGCCAGTCCCCCCCCTGTGAAGCATCAGAAGTTGGCAGTACCTGGCGGGAGAGGGGCAAGACTCCAGCCAGCAAAGCCGCTCACAAGGGTCCCGGGGGGAGTGTTGACTCAGCTGTGACTCCTCCCAAGGTGGGAAATGGGCAGAAGAAATCTCCAAAGTCTGGGAGGAGCAGCACGGCGGAGAGGACCGCCATCATCCCCACTGCCCAGGAGGCCACCGCCAGCCCCATCGTCACTGGCCTGGAGGCCACCGCCAGAGTCACTGCCCAGGAGGCCAGCCCCATCGTCACTGCCCAGGAGCCCACGCCAGCCCCATTGTCACTGGCCAGGAGGCCACTGCCAGCCCCATCGTCACTGGCCAGGAGGCCGCCGCCAGAGTCACTGTCCAGGAGGCCAGCCCCATCGTCACTGGCCAGAGGGCCACCGCCAGAGTCACTGCCCAGGAGGCCAGCCCCATCGTCACTGGCCAGGAGGCCACCGCCAGAGTCACTTCCCAGGAGGCCAGTCCCATCGTCACTGGCCAGGAGGCCACCGCCAGCCCCAGAGTCACTGCAAAGGAGGCCACCGCCAGCCCCAGAGTCACTGGCCAGGAGGCCTCCGCCAGCCACAGCCCAGCTGGCCAGGAGGGCCCGCAAGCCACAGCCCAGCTGACCCATGAAGGACCGCCAGCCACAGCCCTGCTGGGCAATGAAGGACCGCCTTGGTAAGCACAGCTGAACAGGCCAGGGACCGCTGAACAGGGCAAAGACCGCCATGGAATGCACCGCTGAACAGGTCTGACACTGGCAACGCAAGCACCGCTGAACAGGCCAGGGACTGCTGAACAAGGAAAGGACCGTCATGGAATGCACCGCTAGCCCATTTGCGGCAGGGGCAGTGACGCAATTGGGACCGTCACGGGGTGTGTGCTGCACTCTGGGCACCAGTCCCCCTCCAGCACCAGTGGAGACTGTTATCCACTTGAGAGACTGTGGCTTTGCACTCCCCAGGATAAAGCAGTGGGCAAACCACCCACTGTAGAGACTTGAGAGACTGTGGCTTTGCACTCCCCAGGATGGTACAGTGGGCAACCCACCCACTGTAGAGACTTGAGAGACTGTGGCTATGCACTCCCCCGGATATGGCAGTGGGCAGCCCACCCACTGTAGAGACTTGAGAGACTGTGGCTTTGCACTCCCCAGGATACATCAATGGGCATGGAGCCCCCTCGTGGATCTGGCGTGGTGCACTCATCCGGCTGAGGTGCTACCCCTTCCCTTCCCCCTGAGGTGCCTGTTGTATTTCTATCTGATGCCCCAGCAGTGTTGTCTCCGTTTTTGTTCAGGTATCTTGTATGGGCCTCGCCCATGCATTTTGGGCCCAGTGGTCCACGGACAATGAATGGTGCATTACCTGCACTACTAATCGTGGTGTATTTTTTGTTTAATGTGTATATATATCTGTATATATTTGCTTACTGTATTTTAATGTATTACAATGGTTCAACTCATTTCCTTTTGTCTTTGCATTCTTCCGGGGGGCTTGGGGGGTGTTACTGTAATGTATAAATATGCATTGGTGTGTGTGTTGTAGTGGGTGAGGGTCGGGGTGGGGCCTGGGATGTTGGTTGTGTGTGTCCCTGTGTTTTTGCCTCCCCTATGTCGTAGGTGCAGTACTCACCGTGCTCTTCGCCGCCGGCGTTGATGATCCTCGTATCGGAGCAGGAAGACTATCGCCTGCAGAATATGGAGTTCCTGCTCCATGGTGTCCTGATTCCTCGTGGGATGTGTAGAGGTGAGCGTTTTCCCTTTGAAATGGCTGTTTCTGCCGTGTTTTTATCCGCGGTGAATCCGCCCCGGAAAAGGTGGCAGATTGGTAGGTTGTGATACTGTGGGCGGTACATTGTCTTCCGCCTGTCTGTTGGCTGTGACCGCCGTGCTGTTTGTCTGTACCGCCGTGGCGGTCAGAGTATTAAAGTGGCTGTCTTTGTTGGCGGTTTCCGCCACGGTCATAATTCCAAAATTTTTACCCTCGGCCTGTTGGCGATCTTACCGCCGCTTTAACACCGTCCGCCAGGGTTGTAATGACCACCTTTGTCATTATCTAGCTCGGCTTGGATAGCACTGTGCTGATCCTATGCTTAAAGACTTTGCTAGATAAGCAGACATTTGAGGTGAGCAAATTTAGAGTGTCGCTGGTGTTGCAGGGTGCTCCTTACTAGAGCTGCTCTCCACCTAAATTTGGGAACTTCCCAGAGTTCTCCTTTGTTTTTTACATAATTTATGCATCACTCTAACCCTGAAAAGGGACTTGTTTTGACTTATACTGGGTGCACCCTTTTGTCTGGACAAAGTTAAACCCCTCTGAAGAGCTCTTATGAGAGTGAAACACATGTCAGGGGTTGATTTTCTCATTCCAGGTTGGCTTGGACGGTATTTGACCAGTCCAAAGCTGAAATACTGTGCCTGGAGTGGTAAATGGCTTTTGTCTTTTTACAGTTTGGCGAGGATGACACTGTGTCAATCCTATACTTAAAGATTTTGCTGTACAAATGGCATAAGACTTTGCCATTATCTAGATCGGCGCGGATAGCACTCTCCCTCTCCCTCTCCCTCTCCCTCTCCCTCTTCCTCTCTCTCTCTCTCTCTCTCTTTGTCTCTCTCTCTCTCTCTCTCTTTCTCGTTCTCTTTCTCTCTCTCTCTTTCTCTTTCTCTCTCTCTCTCTCTCTCTCCTGCAGAAATTAAATGACTACTCTAAATGATACTATTTCTAACATAGGTCATCTGATCTATAATCCCGTTTTTAAAGAGGATGTACTATTTATCATTGAACCAGCCTCTGCCCTGATGCATGTGATTGATAGTGGTTTGCAACTGTCTAAGCTGTCGATTGAACCCTCACTCAACAGTGATGGCTTAGTATACTTCTGTTTATGACATACTGACCAGTCTCCTTAGACCTCTTTTCTTTGTGATGAATGACTGTAGTAGTAGATTGCAATAAACTCATCTCTTCACTACTAGGACCTTTCACCCTAAACATAGTCTTCAGATGTAAACTTAGGCCCATATTTATACTTCTTTAGCGCCACATTTGTGCCGCTTTTTGACGCAAAAATGATGCAAACTTACAAAATACAATTGTCGTAGAACATGTGACTGCATGGACGTCAGGTCAATTAATACACTGGCTTCTAGTTTCTAAGCCCTGTTAGCACCTGTAGATTGCTTCCCGTGTGAAAAAGTCTGTTGGCCATTAGAATGCAAATCTCAACTACAGGACTTGTGAGAAACAGATGCAGCCCACACCTGTGATCACCTCCATGCACACCACCCCTTTCAACAAGCACTGCCCCTGCTGATGCCTGGAACAGCATAGGAGTTGCCATTATGTCAAATACACCGTTAAGCATTGATACTAATTAAGCCGTGTAACACAGCCCTTGGGTTCATTTGTCACCTTCAAAAACACAGGACATACACAGTTTGACATGTCAACTGTCTAGTTCGTCCTCTAAACAGTCTGAGTCAGACCACTGATTATGTAACTTGTCAAATTGCTGGATCTTGAATCACCCTGCATTCTGTCAGCCTGACTGGCATCTGTCTGTGCGTCACACTAAAGTATCCCTGTGTCTACATATGTACCACACTTGTGTTAGCAAACCTCTCATTCATCAGGGGGTATTGGCCATGGGCTTCCTCAATGCATACCCAAATACATTGTATAGCATCATCTGCCTTTTAACTGTACCATTTGAGTTAAATCCTCTGTGAAAAGCAAAATTCATGGCCCATCCCTTGTCTGGGTCTCATTTATGCATGAATGACAAAGTGTGACAGTGTCCCAGGGTCATATGCATGGATTGGGTACGAGGCCTTCAGCAGAACCAGCAACCTCTGATAATGTCCATGAAAAATCTACACATGTCAGGACCCTGACAGTTCACACACAGAAACACAGTGCTCACAACATATTGATGGGCCGTGTGTGGTTAATAGCTGCGAGAATAATCAGCACAGAGGCTATGATGTTCCCAGATGCAGTGGGAATTGCAGAGGCTAACCTGTGTACAAATGTTGTAATGACACCTGCCGGAACATGACACCTGAGACATTATCTCACTCAGCACACCAAGATTGCCCTGTTGACTGTCTCATTACACGTCTTTAGTGACAGGGTGGGACCATCTCCATGTAGGTTCTCATGTCCTCATCCACTTTACTCACATTGATCAACCAAGTATACTCAGTAGATACAGGAATAGCTGCCACTGACTCATGATGAGTCCTGGACCGAACTGTGACAAATTACACCCCAAAAAATATACAGGATCATCATTGGACCACACACATGAACAAAACACCTATGTGCAATTGATCACTGGAAATATGTGGACATGTGCTGCCTTGAGAGTTGTGGCTCACTTCTATGACCTCAACTGTGGTGTCATCATACATTTGTGATTCACCTTTGCCTGTCTGGGCAAACAACATGGTACCCACTTCCTCAATGCATGTGTATGACTCACTGTGGTATTCACCAACTAGTGCCTAGGAAGCTGTTACCAAAACTCTAGGACATAGGATGTTGAAAATGTGGACCATTGATATGAACAAGCATCTGCCATCTATCTGGTGCATGCTTTGTCACATGTGGTGTCTACGTTACCCTAAATCTTGGAAGTCCACATTACGAATGTTGCTACATGTATGACTAACACATGTCCTCTCTCAGTTCCACAATGACTTGCATCTAAGGACTGGACACATGGACGTCACATTCATACAAGCATATGTGCAATAACGCTTCATGTGATACACACACACTTGGTCAACAAATACATTAGTTGCCAAAGCACACACATTGAGCCAAAGGCATTTAGGTATTGTACATAGGTGCGTCACAAATGATGCAAATACAGTATTGGTGGACAAAAAATGATGCATAACGAGAAAGAGGGTGGACATTTCATACAGGAAGTGATGTAATAGGATATCCTGTTTGCAGATCATGTACAGTGGGTGTACTTTCACTTTCACTTTGCAGTCTACGATTCTTCTAGACTGTGTGGCTGTGTAGAGAGTGGTGTCCTAAGATTTTGTGCTTTTTTGTCCTGTGTGCTGTCTCTATTGTCAATTTGTGAGGTAAAATTGTTGGTGTATACTGTCCTACTGTGTTTTGTGTACATTTGTCCATTTACCTAGTGTTTTTGTTGTTTGTGGGAGCCTGTTGTGGGTAATGGTAGTTTGGGGATAGTTGGGCTCTTTTAGTGGTTAAGTTTACTTTTCTTCTGTATCTATACCCCTACTTTCCCCCTTTTCCGCTTTCTATTTCTTTAACCCCTATTCTCTTTCACATTTCTACAATGTCTGGTAGGCCACGTCTTGGCAGGATGGGTGAAGAGGAGTTGGGTGGCTTCATATGGCTTGTGTGCCATTTCTTGCCACTGATGATCGAGGCAGGGGGCAGGGTGATACAGGGGTATCACACAGAGGCGTGCAGAATCCGGTGGGGAAAGATGCTGCATCACCTGCAGCGTGTGTATGCCAGCCAGAGGAGTGACCACCAGCTGAAGCACCGGTGGGCTGACCTCATCACCAGGGAGCAGGATCTCTTGGACCACCTGGGAATCATGATTGGTGGCCCTGTTGGTAAGTACTAATCATGTAAATGTGCACAATTAAATGCTCTGTAGTGACATCAGATGATTTGTACTTTGTCTGCCAGCTAACTTGCTGACTGTGTGTAATGCAGGGGAAACATACAGGGATAATTGATGCACTATGGCAAGAACACAATTGCTAGCTGTCAGGAAGCACGTGCTCAGCAAACTTACAGGATACTTTTCCATGAAGTAAATTGGTGCGGCATTTGTGTCAGACAACCAAACAAAATAGGAGCCAATCATGTCTATATAGGGCACTTTTGCCAGAGAAGTAAAGATGTACCAACATATTGGCTAACTTTGTTGACGCAATAGCTAGACTGACTTTAGAATCACTACATGATGCAGAAAATGAGTGCTGGCTTCACGAAAATTGATTATAGCAAAGTGGCTCAGACATATGTCTCATGGGAGTCTGGTGAGTGTGGAAGGAAAGCATTCACGGAAGTAATATGAATGTTTGGGATTATTGTGGTCCTTTATCTTTTTGGATACATGTCAGATCGGGATTTGAAAAGATTGTAAAAAGGTGTAAGGTGCCCTCAGCTAACATCTTAGAATGTTTGTTGGAGTTAGTTGTGCCACATTCCATTTAGAGATGGCAGTCCACAGGTATGCACATGGGTTCACATCTCCATGGTTGGTGCAAATCATCATAGCTGGGCCACATCAAATGAATAAACTGTCACAACATGAGGGCTTACAAAAGTCCCTGTCCCTCTGTACATTGTACCTATGTGTCATAAATGTGTCATGGCCACATAGCATGTTTGACTGGTAATGCAGTCCTCAAGTAACCAGGCTTAATCCTTCGTGCTGAGTACCCCGGAGGGGGAAAGGGGAATGGGATGGTAGAGAGACTGCCACAGAGATGATGAACGCCAGTACTCAGTCTGCCTCTTCACATCTAAGATTGGATACAGCACCTGCAAGAGTCACAGTCGCAATTACTAGGGACATACAACATCAGTTTTTCACTTTCTACTCTCAACACTTAATTCTTTTTAATTCTATTATTTCTTCACTCACCCTGAGTTCTCTGTAGCCTTGCTTCTCTCTATAAATGATAGCTCTTCTTAAAAAATGCTTATTACTGATTCTGGAAGAACTTCTCAACCTTTGTTAGAGATTGGTTTTATGTTGCTGTTTATAAATATATAGTTGGTGATAATGCGTTCTTCAAATCAGCTGATGTTATTTCATTTCTCCTGTCTTATTGTGACTTCTGTCAATACTTGTATTTGTAAATGCTTGTTTATTAAAGTTTGTTTCTCCTTTCTTACTTCAACATTTGTTGATAACTTGTATTTGTAAATGCTTGTTTATTACAGTTAGTTTCTCCTTCCTTACTTCGACATCTGTCGATAAATTGTAGTTGTAAATGCTTGTTTATTTAAGTTCGTTTCTCTTTTAAACTCTATTTTGGTTTATTACCATTGAATTTGTAAATGCTTATTTGTTAACAGTTCGTTTCTCCTTTAAACTTGGCCTTTGTTTATAACCTTGACATTTGTAGATACTTGCTCTTTTAAAGTTCGTTTTTTCTTTGACTTAAATATCTTAAACAAGAACCTTGTAAACATAAGGTTAATTCATACATTAACTCTGTAGCCTTGCCGACTTTCACGGGAACGGTCTACTATCAAACTCTTCGAATAAACCTTGACAATATTTATCCGTTTTCTGTAATATAATCTTCAAATGTAATTTTACCTCACAGGAGTTTCTGTTCTGAAGCGCGCTCTCTCTCCACACAGCTGATTCCTGTCAGACCTCAGTTGAACTGCAAGGCTTCCAGCTGGAGAGCTCGTAACCTAGCAACCAACCGATTGCAAGACTAGAACTGTAACTAACCTTCAGGACTCACAGCGGCCATCTTGGATCTTCTCTTCTTGATTCTTCCTTTGAAATAAGCGCAAGATTACTCTGCAAACCTTCTTCCAGTTTGGGTTTTGCTGTCTCCACTGAGGATATCTCTTTGCTTTTCTCATGCACTTCTTTGATTTGACTTGGCAAGTTTGTGTGGTCATGACAGTACTCCCCCTCAAGGAACAGTTCTCCAATTTAGGTTTGCTTGGGTAGGTTCTATGAAAGTTTCTCACTAATCTTGAAGCATGTACATACTCGTGCGGCTCCCAGGATCATTCCTCTGGACCATAACCTTTCCAATCAATTAGATAATAAAGCTGGCCATTACGGATTTTGGAATCTAAGATTTGATTGACCTCATACTCTTCTGCAGAGCTAATCTGGATAGGAATTGGAGGGGAGTTTTGACGTAAATTTGGAGGACTGTTCTTTAACAAGGAGACATGGAAAACAGGATGTATCTTTAGATGAGCTGGCAACTGCAATTTAACTGCCACTGGATTGATCATCTTGTCAACTTTGAATGGGCCTATAAATCGCGGCTCAAATTTGAGATTTCCTTTGCGACGTAAATGACGAGTGGATAACCAAACTTTGCCTCCTTTCGAATAAATGGGGCTCTCTCTTCTTTTTCTATCAGCCTGAGTCTTATATGAGTCTTTTGCTTGAATGATGTTTTTTCTAGCCCTAACTAACGTGGTCTGCAAATCCCTCACCATCTCTTCTACTGCAGGCACTGAATCATCTTCTTTACCCAACATTACATTAGGATGTCTACCATGGTTCAGATAAAAGGGGGTGAACCCAGTGGTGGAATGAACAGCATTATTGTAAGCAAATTTAGCTGCCCACATCAACTCGGGCCATTCCTTCTCTTTATCGAATAAATTGAGTCTTAAATACTGTTCTAACTCTTGATTCACTCTCTCTGTTTGCCCATCGGTTTCACGATGGTAACTGGTAGAGTAACGAGAATCAATTCCTAATCTTTTACTAAAGGCCTTCCAAAAGCGAGAAACAAATTGGGACCCCCTGTCTGAAACTAGAATTTTTGGGATACCATGGGCGCATACTATGTGTTGTGTAAACAACTGTGCAACCTGTGGGGCTCGAGGGATTTCTTTCAAAGGAATGAAATGCGCCATTTTAGTGAAAGTGTCTACAAAAACTAGGATAGTGTTAAAACCTTGGCTACTAGGGAGGTCCACTATAAGATCCATAATAACAGTATGCCAGGCATGGGGTGCAGTGGGCAAAGGTCTTAACAGACCTTGTGAAGCTGTTCTATTTGATTTCCCTCTTTGACATTTGTCACAAGTTGACACATATTGTCTTATCTGAGTTTTCATTTTTGGCCACGAAATTCTCGTTGTATTAGATTTTGATTCTTTTGAATTCATTTGTGTCCAGCCAATTGATCGTCATGATAAGCCTGAAGAAATGTTTTTGCAGCTCCACAGTCGGAATATACAGTGCACCTTTAAAGTATGGCAAAACTTTTTTGATTTCTCTTCCTTGGCCTTCTTTGGACCACTTCAGCATTCCTTCGAATGTTAAGTTTTCTTGAATTTCTTTGGTTACATTTTCATACAATATGGCAGATATGAACTTCTCTTGTGGAATAATCAATTCTTTTTCCGGAGGCTCTTTAAACGCACCGGTATCAATTCGAGATAGAGCATCTGCCTTCCCATTTACTTTTCCTGGTCTGAAAGTGATAACTAAATCAAAGTCTGCAAAATATAGGGACCAATGCAGTTGTCTAGCTGTTAGAGTTCGAGCTGATTTTAAAAACTTTAAATTTCGGTGGTCCGTGTAAACGGTCACTTTATGCTTAGCTCCCAAAATGTAATGCCTCCACTCACGAAAAGTTTCTTTGACTGCCAATAGCTCCTTATCCGCAATTGAATAATTTATCTCTGGTGGTGTTAATTTTTGAGAGAAATAGGCCACTGGATGCAATTGATCTGTATCTTTATGACGCTGGGAAAGGATACCTCCTATGGCAACATCTGAAGCATCTGCCTCCACATAATATGGCTCATCTGGATTGGGGTGGAGCAAGATTGGAGCTGAGACGAAGGAATTCTTCAAAAAATTAAAAGCATTTTCATCTTCTTTTGTCCACTCAAACTTCACTCCTTTCTTCAACAATCGAGTAATGGGTGCAACTGTTTGAGAAAAATGGGATATGAATCTTCGATAAAAATTTGCGAACCCCAAGAAACTCTGGATCTCTTTGACATTGCAAGGAGAGGGCCAATGTTGCACTGTCTTTATCTTGGCAGGATCCATACTAACTCCTTCTGGTGACAAAATGAATCCTAAGAACTCAACTCGTTCCACATGAAATGCACACTTCTCCAATTTTACATAGAGATGGTTTTCTTGCAACCTTGTGAGGATGGATCGAACATGGGAAATGTGCTCCTGTAGATTGTCGGAAAAGATTAAAATGTCATCTATATAAACCACAGCAATCCGGTCGAGGAAGTCTCGTAACATATCATTAACGAAATGCTGGAAGGCAGCGGGAGCATTGCATAACCCATAAGGCATCACTTGATATTCAAATAATCCGTATTGAGTCCGAAAAGCGGTTTTCCATTCATCCCCTGAAGCCACTCGAATCAAATGATATGCTCCTCGCAGGTCCAATTTGGTGTAGATTCTAGCATTCTTTACTTGATCTAATAAAACTGACACTAAAGGCAGTGGGTATCGATTCTTGATGGTAACCTGATTGAGGGCTCGATAATCAATGCAAGTTCGAAGACTCCCATCCTTCTTTGGTATGAAAAATAGTGGGGATGACACTGGAGATTCAGAAGGACGAATAAAACCATTAGCAAGATATTGATTCAAATACTCCATTAAATGTTGATTCTCTGCTTCGGTCAATTCGTATATTCTGCTACATGGCAATATCGCACCTGGCTCCAATTCAATTTTGCAGTCGTAGGGTCGATGTGGTGGCAATTTCTCAGCCTCCTTTTCATCAAAAACAGCGACTAAATCCTCATATTCTTTTGGGATTTCTGCTGTCTTTAGTGCACAGATCATTGAAGAGTGTGATGATAAACAGGCCGCTTGGGACTTGGTGGACACTTCCACTCCATCATTAAAGCAATTCTCTTTGCAGTAGGAGGAATTAATCTTGATCGTTCTTTTGCTCCAATCAATTTGTGGATTATGTTCTGTAAGCCAGGGCAGACCCAAAATGAGTTGAAATTGTGGAGCATCTATCAAATTAAAGATTATCTGCTCCTGATGTCCACCAAAACCTTGCATCTGAATTGGTTCGTTCTCATGGGAAATGGGTCCTGAAGAAAGATTGGTTCCATCCACAGCTCTTACTACTTCCAAAGTAGATTTCTTGATAAATCGAATACCCATTTTACGAGCGTATTTGATATCACAGAAGTTGCCCGTAGCTCCAGAGTCTATCATAACTGAGATCCCTTGAATTTCCTTCTCAAGGGTCTTAACTGATACTGTTTGTACCAAATGTGGCGCTGCGGTTTGTAAGGTATTCGCCACTCGTTGATCTAAAGGAGTTGTCTTGGGTTCTGCTTTCATCAGGGCAACTCCCTCTACTGATGAAGCTGGCCTTTTCCCGACTGAAGAGCTTTGGGTTTCTTGGGATAGTTTTTAACAAAATGCCCAGATGCACCGCAATATAAACATAGTTGATTCACTCTTCTTTTCTCTTTTTCTTCCTTAGATAAAGGACCTCGGATGGAACCAATTTGCATTGGTTCTTCTATCGTTATCCCTTCTCCGGCTCGCATATGATCATTTCTTACACGATCAATTCTCAGGGGAAATGGTCGATATTCTCTTCTCTTTTCTGCTCTTCGTTCAGTTAACCGGTGGTCAATCTGTAACACAAGATCAATTAACTCCGAAATTTCGGTGGGTCTATTTGGAACTTGTGCTAAGGCATCTTTCAATTCATCTCTCAGTCCACGATAAAATATGGCGGTTCTTTTTGACTCCGGCCAGGCAGTCTCTACAATGAGTTTATTGAAATGAGCCAGATAGGCTACTAGATCTTTAATACCTTGCCTGATTTCCAGTAGTTCATTGTCAGTGGCTTGAACTGCAGTTCGCCGATCAAATATTCTTAATAACTCTTCCTTGAAATTTTGGAAATTATATAAAACAGGATCATTTCTGGAAATTATTGGCATGGACCATGCGGCCGCATCATCTGCCAGATAAGACAATATAAATGCCACTTTGGACTGGTCTTCGGAAAAAATGACTGGTCTACATAAAAAATGCAATGAGCATTGGGTCAGAAAAATCTGCGCCTTATTTGGATCCCCACCGAAGCACTCGGGTTGAGCCAAAGGAATAATAGGGGAAACCGTATGAATTACTTGAGTGGATATACCTGCAGACTGTGAAGGGCTAGGGATTTGTGAAAACACAGATTCATTTGATTTAGTGGTGTTCCCTAACTCATTTATTCGCTGTTTTATTTGGACTGTTTCTTCTATGGTGTTATTTAATTGTTTCTGTAACCCTTCCAAAACGGTGGCTAATGCTTTTATATCAATTCCTTCTGCCATTCTACTCGGGAGGAAATCTGTTTTTTCCCTAAAATTAGGGTGATGGTACTTCAATCTGTCAGGATACTTCAATTCGATTTCCTCAGAAGCAGAAAATTACTCCTCAGTCCCGACCCGAGCTACTCACAACGAATATTAATCCTTCGTGCTAAGTACCCCGGAGGGGGGAAGGGGAACGGGATGGTAGAGAGACTGCCACAGAGATGATGAACGCCAGTACTCAGTCTGCCTCTTCACATCTAAGATTGGATACAGCACCTGCAAGAGTCACAGTCGCAATTACTAGGGACATACAACATCAGTTTTTTCACTTTCTACTCTCAACACTTAATTCTTTTAAATTCTATTATTTCTTCACTCACCCTGAGTTCTCTGTAGCCTTGCTTCTCTCTATAAATGATAGCTCTTCTTAAAATCTTACTGATTCTGGAAGAACTTCTCAACCTTTGTTAGAGATTGGTTTTATGTTGCTATACATAAATATATAGTTGGTGATAATGCGTTCTTCAAATCAGCTGATGTTATTTCATTTCTCCTGTCTTATTGTGACTTCTGTCAATACTTGTATTTGTAAATGCTTGTTTATTAAAATTCGTTTCTCCTTTCTTACTTCAACATTTGTTGATAACTTGTATTTGTAAATGCTTGTTTATTACAGTTAGTTTCTCCTTCCTTACTTCGACATCTGTCGATAACTTGTCGTTGTAAATGCTTGTTTATTTAAGTTCGTTTCTCTTTTAAACTCTATTTTGGTTTATTACCATTGAATTTGTAAATGCTTATTTGTTAACAGTTCGTTTCTCCTTTAAACTTGGCCTTTGTTTATAACCTTGACATTTGTAGATACTTGCTCTTTTAAAGTTCGTTTTTTCTTTGACTTAAATATCTTAAACAAGAACCTTGTAAACATAAGGTTAATTCATACATTAACTCTGTAGCCTTGCCGACTTTCACGGGAACGGTCTACTATCAAACTCTTCGAATAAACCTTGACAATATTTATCCGTTTTCTGTAATATAATCTTAAAATGTAATTTTACCTCACAGGAGTTTCTGTTCTGAAGTGCGCTCTCTCCCCACACAGCTGATTCCTGTCAGACCTCAGTTGAACTGCAAGGCTTCCAGCTGGAGAGCTCGTAACCTAGCAACCAACCGATTGCAAGACTAGAACTGTAACTAACCTTCAGGACTCACAGCGGCCATCTTGGATCTTCTCTTCTTGATTCTTCCTTTGAAATAAGCGCAAGATTACTCTGCAAACCTTCTTCCAGTTTGGGCTTTGCTGTCTCCACTGAGGATATCTCTTTGCTTTTCTCATGCATTTCTTTGATTTGACTTGGCATGTTTGTGTGGTCATGACACCGTGATATATCAGATGCAGTATCATCATGTCTGAATGGCTGCCATTTCCTTATTCAGCCTATACATTGTATATGTTAATGAAATTGTTGATCTGTGCACAGATTTTTAGCACATTTCTTCCTTCCATGCCTTACAGGTGGACCGGCACCCTACACTGTGGGAGAGGTGGCTACATTTGAGGACCCCGACCACTCCAGTAAGTGTTGATATATCTGTTATGTGTTGTGTTTGCTGGTTATGGACTACTGGGTGTTGAACGCATAGCAAGGTGTGATGCGTTGGACAATCATTTGTCTTGTTCCATGAGTGGGATTTCAGTTTCTCAAATGTTTTGAGTTGGCCAATGCCTATCCTATGGTATTATCTAGGGATTGTAGGCCATTCCTGTAGGCACCACAGTGAGTACTGGGGTGAGTCATGTGGGTGACACTTGTATCAACAAGAGTTGCACTGGAATTCAGCTCAGATTTAGTCAGCCTGTCAGACACACATTCTCCAAGATTGGTACAGCAAATTGCTTTCCAATAGACTTCTGCTTCCCTATTTACCAAGGTACTTATTAAACTGTAGGCAGAACCTCCTAGCAGCATGTACTTCCACATGTAGTGCTACAATTATGTAGAACTTGAGTGCAATGGCCTAGGTGTGCATGCTAATCATGATCGTGGGTGTTCTTGCAACTCTGTGTCTGATGTAAGCCAGGCCTTACTGGAAGTATATGTTATGTACCAAGTTCTGCATTTCCTGACATGTGTGGCCCTATGATTGGTCTAGGGTTTGCTGACTCCTAATTGTTGATAGACCTTACCTGTGGTGTGTGTGTAGAGCCAAACATGTGTGGTGTTGTCTATACACTCCTCAGTGTACATGTTGTTGGAAATTGATAGTTGTTTATCCACCCCCCCACCCTCAAACACAGCCATGGGTTTGTGAATGGGGTACCTAGTACTGATGCTACCAGTATGTTACACATACATGTGAATAAGTGACTGTTTGGTTGGAACCTAGTATACACACTCAGGTTTGGCACTTGGTACTATACAGGCAAGTCCTGTTACAACTTGCAGACCATGTGGCTTTTGTTTTGCATTCCGTACACTGACATTTGTTGCTCAGGTCTTGGCGGAGGATATGCAGAATGATTGTTAGCTGATAACTGGCAGAACTCAGATGGCAAGTCAAAGCCAGTTGTTACCCATCTTGTAGGTTATGGATGTGCTATGGGTGATGTGACCTTTGTAGGCTGGCCTGCCCTGTACTTCCTCAGGGACATTCAGTGATCTGTATTGTGGTATGAGCTGTTACAAGTACAGTAGATGTATTGTCTGATTAACTTCTTGTGCCATTTCAGACAATGCAGGTACTAACGTAGAATATTTGCATTTGTCTTCACAGCTGCAAACATGACTAGCTTAGGTTAGTTAGGGACAGTTGTGGGTAATGAGTAGTCAGGGTAGATTAGGGTAGGTAAGATTTTTCCCTCAGTTTCCTCTTCTGTGATTAGCATTTAATAAATATTTGGTTAACCCTTAACAGTATGGTTAAATGCTACTTGATCCTGGGTTTGGAATCAGTGTACATCAATTTTGTACTATTACATTTGTGTCCTATGCTACAAACAAATCCCAACTGAGCTGTACGATTGGCAGCTACCCCAGAGTTACCTTGCAAAGTTTCCAACCTTTGTTGCAACCACCAATCACAGTTAATATGGATGACAATGTGTTTCTGTTGATAAGTGTGTTTTCTACGTCACAAACAGTGCTTCCAGACTTGGTATTGGGGGAACAGTTTTAGGTCTGACTGCAGTGTGATGATCAAGGACACCCTATAAGATGATTTCTCATAGGCACTCTTGTATTCTTGTCTTCACGACTCTCATAAGTCATTTGTGACATAGTTCAGCATGATTACCTATTTGTATGAAAACTCAGACACCTTCATTTATGCAGTTTTTGTAGTGTTTGTTTAGATTAGTGTGCACTGTTATATGTGTTAGTATTGCATGGTGACAACATTTTGCGGCCACTATTTGATGACTTAGATATCCCTTGAGGAAGCATTCTTCTGTCCAACACAGCATGATGGTGTATGTTTTCTCACTTCATCAGATATGTCCCTCAGGATGGGCAGAGTATGATGCATTCATGGGCACTGTGCAGATTTATCTGACTACATAATATCAGGACAGTTGTATTGATAAGCTACGTAATTTGACAGTAGGCACATTTCAGTTATCTACTGCCCTGTTGATATGTCACATTACCCAGAGACAGATTTGTTGTGTAAGTGCTATTTATTGAAAAGTGATGTAGTGCGATCTGTACATTGTCCATGATTGTGAGTCCATTATAGTGACATCTTCCATTGTGATCCTACACAAGGGGTTGCGGAAATGCTTTTGACATGCTGGGGTTGATGTTTCAGACAGTGCAGAGGGACAGGATTTGCCAATGAGTAGTAGAGAGACAATCACTGGGCAGGCTGACAAGATATACAGTGGTAAGCTGAACAGTCATTAAGTAGAGTTGTTGCAAGACTGGCACGTTACAAAGCGCAGTACCTTGGTAATAGTTGGCCATGTGGCAGGGACTTCCGGGTACTTTTCCTTGTGAATATGATCTGTTCCATGTCTTCTTCTTCTGATGTGTGTGTTGCCTCCTCTGTCCTTGTTGTTGGTGGTTGTGAAGGGACAACACACACCTCAGTGTTAGAAGACGTGGAGTCAGACATCCCGGTCGCTGCTCCCTGTGAAGGTCTTAAGGGCAGTACTGCAGCAAGGAGGATCTGCTGGTTTTTGAGAATAGCATCCACATCACGATGGTAGGCAGCCAGGTCGGCCCTGAGGGGTTCAATGTTGCATTCCTGCACGCGTTGGCAGGATTGCTGTTGTAGGTGTTTGGTCAACTGTATTACAGCTGTGCTGATTTCCTTCTGGGTTTTTTGCTGTTCCTGCAAGATAGATGTTAGGGCTTGCATAGCTGCTGCCTGATCTGCAGATGACATCATGCACGAGGGCACCCCTCAAGGCTGGCTGCCATAGTTTGCATCCCCACCCGCACCTCCTTGGCCAGCTCCTGCTGTGCTCCAACTACAGTTCTCTCAAAGCTGGTGCCAGTGTCGTCTGAGTCCTCAGCTGTATTGGAGCTGGCAGGTCTTACAATTGGGGTGGCGAGTGGATCCTCTGCGATGGCTGGTTGTTCTGTGCTCCTCCTTGTGACTGATGGTGGGGTCTGGAGGGTTTCAAGGACCTTTTGGATAGTCTCCTGGGGAATGTTTATTGGCTCATCATCCATGTCATCAGGGTAATCTGGGACAGGCTTATCCACAGGATATCCATCTTCCTCTGCAATGAAACAGGGTACAATTAGTGTGTCTGTGTTGTGGCATGAGTGATGTGACATGCCTGCCTTGTGATGAATTCACATTGTGATATTGTTTCGTGTTCATTGCTCCAGTCCTTCAGATAGGCATTCTCCCAGGCCTATGGCCCACCTGCATGTCACATATATGTTATTGACTTGTTGGCATCATCTCTTCTAGGTGTTGGTTTTGGCCAAATAGAGACCACCTTCTTGTCCTACTCAAGCCTCCGTCTACATCCATTCTCATGGTGAGGCCTTTCACTGGCTGTGGGTGCTCTGATGGCACTGGCACCACACTTAACAATCTGGACCTGCCCCAATCTCTGATATTTCACATCCACTTAAATGTATTTGACATGTGGCATATCCTATGCATAGCAATGTTATGACACGGTATGGAGGTTGGCATTGGTAATGTGTACTGCTGATGTTGGGGAATGTGTGGTACATTGGATTGCCCATATTGTCGTAGCAGTGTCCTATTTCCTCCTCTGACTGTGCAGGTGTATTTCAGTGACCAGTTACATGTGCCCCCCCCCCCTCAATGCTGTTGTCTGAGCAGTATGACATTTGGGATGTTAGATTGTGACCCAGGCACAGAATGGACCCTGACATATGCAGCATGGGTATGGCCTTAGTGCTGTGTAGCTCCTATAATTGTTTACATTGGCTGATGTTTGCGACAGCTATGGGCATTGACATTTGACAGTACTGGGGCCTTTGTCTTTTTTCAGGGGATTGTTGAAGTTGTCATCCTCAACCCCCTAATTTAGGTGTGTATGATCCATGGGGAGGTTACTGCCATTGGCTACTTAAGCTGCACACAGAGCGGAGGTGGTAGTGGCAACTGTTGTCGCAGTTACATTCCAGTTGTCGGTATGGCTAGAGGTTGTTAAAAGGGCCCTAGTTAATGTAGGGGGTATAGTGGCTGACGTGTGCAGGGATGTCAGTTTGACGTTGTGGCCTTCCTTCCTGGCGTGGATTTCCCTTTGCTCCATCGTTGGCATGGCAGCATGCCCCCATGGGACTGTTGTTGGTGTTGTGTAATGGTGTGCCCCAGCTTCTGTTTGTGCAGGCCATGCCCCCATGCCATCCCCCTTTACCCATGCCACTCCATGTATATGATGGCTTCCATGCATTTTGTGGTCGGTATCCCCCCTGCTTACGGTTAACATTAGTGCATTTTGATTCCCCATGCGACTTACCCTGCGTTGTCTTCTGGTAGTCTGCGCTGTCCTTGAATCCCTGTAACGATCTCCTCAGGGATGACGGCTGCAACCATCTCCTCCATGTGGTCCAGGGCCTCCTGGTGTGCTGGACTCCCACCTCCAGTCTACAGTGCTGCATTCCTGTTCCTAGCCATCTTTTCCTTTGTCCTGTGCTTGCAGTCCTGACAGCGTTTCTTGCACTCGTTGACTGTTCTGCATACTTCTGCCACACTGTTAATCTTGTCAACAATTTGTTGCCATATAACCTCTCTCCTACTGATTGGCAACTTTGAGGTGACAAACAGTTGGTGCTGGTGTTCCGTCACCTCTTTAACCAGAATTTCCTGCTCCTCTGCACTGAAGCAACACTTTCTTTTCTTCTTATAAGTGTCCTGGTTCTTGTGTGGGTCCTCCTGCCTGGTTCCTGGTCTGTTGTCATCTTCCTGGGGTCCGTAGTGGCATCTGGGATCCATTTGGCTCTCCTCTGGTGAAATGGCAGTGTTCGCGTTTTTTTTTTACGCTATTGCATCAAAAAACGGTGCACATCCGGTTTGCGGTGTCGTAAATCGACCCACAGTTATTTCCGCCGCGTTAACGTCGTTTTGCTTTACGACTTGACGTTGCGGTGTGCGTAAAAAATAATGACTCCCACCTGTGGTTTGCGCCGCCGTGCATCAAAGTATAAATTTGATGCCTGCAGGGCGCACCAAAATGGCGTTAGCCGGCGGTAATATTTTTGACGAAAAACTGCGCAGGCACAGTTTTGCATTAAAAAGTATAAATATGGCCCTTAATGCCTGCTCAGAGTAGGTGTTAAATTGACGCAAGGCTTTTTAAAATGGTAGGCTTCCATGGATACTGGAATAGCCAATGCTTCAGATTTTTGTAATTAAGGCCCCAAATATTAAAGGAAGTATCACAGGATGATGAGAGAGAGGGAAGGCAGTGCATCATCATTAGCAGCTGGACCATTTGTGGGACCCTTACCACCTGATCAGATGGTGACCATCTCCACTGTTTCTCCAAACTGCAAGACATAGGGCCTGATTCTAACTTTGGAGGACGGTGTTAAACCGTCCCAAAAGTGGCGGATATACCACCTACCGTATTACGAGTTCCATAGGATATAATGGACTCGTAATACGGTAGGTGGTATATCCGCCACTTTTGGGACGGTTTAACACCGTCCTCCAAAGTTAGAATCAGGCCCATAGTCACTCATTGTGACAAACACCAAATGCCAGTTGCACTAGAAATGTCATCTGTTGCCCCAGTTTTTGGATGCTGTTAACAAGCATAATTTTCTTTACACCTCACCATTCCATCTTCCATTCCTCTTTAAACACAAGTAGATCTTTGAAAAGCAAATATAGAATACATTTAACTTTACATTACACACTATTAGATTACAGAGTGTGGGCAAGTGAGTAGCTACATAAGTGGTTATGTTATTGTGTGGGTGGCTGTGTAAGTGTCGAAGTATGGGAATATAAATGGTATATGAGTGACTGTGTGTGTTAGTGGTTGTGTGGATATGTGAGTGAGTGCATCAATGCCTCTGTGGGTGTGTCTCTGGATGTGTATGTACCTGTGTAGATGTGTGAATGGGATCCAGCGACTGCATGTTTGACTAAATGGATATATAAGTAGTGTGAGAAAGTAGCCTCTTTCTAGTGTGGGTACCCCCACTTTTGGCCTGTTTGTGAGTGTGTGTCAGTGTGTTTTTCCTGTGTCACTGGGATCCTGCTAATCAGGAACCCAGTGCTCATAGATAAAAACCTATATGTCTATGTGTTTGCCTGTCTCACTGGGATCCTGCTAGCCAGGACCCCTGTGCTCATAGTTTGTGGCCTAATGTGTATGCCTGTGTAGTGCCTAAGTGTGTCACTGAGGCTCTGATAAAACTTTTAAATTTATCACTGTAGGCCAGTGACTTCATTTACCAATTTCAATCGGCATACTGGACCCTCCTTATAAGTCCCTAGTATACTGTACCTAGGTACCAAGGGCATTGGGGTTCCAGGAGATCCATATGGGCTGCAGCATTTCTTTTGCCACCCATAAGGAGCTCAGACAAACCCTTACACAGGACTGCCATTGCAGCCTGTGTGAAATAGTGTGCACACTATTTCACAGCCATTTTCACTGCACTTAAGTAACTTATAAGTCACCTTTATGTCTAACCTTCACTTGCAGAAGGTTAGGTGCAAAGTTACTAAGTGTGAGGGCACTAGCAAAGGTGCCCCCACATAGTTCAGGGCCATTTGCCTGGACTTTGTGAGTGTGGGGACACCATTACACACATGCACTACACATAGGTCAATACCTATATGAAGCTTCACAATGATAACTCAGAATATGGGCATGTAACATGTCTAAGATCATGGAATTGCCCCCCCTTTCCAAATATGGCATTTGGTAGCCATTTCCATGCATCCTGAGGGCTCCACCATGGACCCAAGTATTGCCAAACCAGCTCTCTGAGGCTTGCACTGCAGCTACAGCTGCTGCCACCTCACAGACAGGGTTCTGTCCCCCCTGGGGTCTGGGCAGCCCAGTCCCAGGAAGGCAGAACAAAGCATTTCCACTGAAAGCAGGGTGTTACACCCTCTCCTTTTGGAAATAGGTTTTACAGGCTTGGAAGGGGTAGCCTCCCCCAGCCTCTGGAAATGCTTTGAAGGGCACAGATGGTGCCCTCCTTGCATAAACCAGTCTACACCGGTTCAGAGACCCCTTCTCCCCTGCTCTGGTGGGAAACTGGACAAAGGAAAGGGGAGTGACCACTCCCCTGTCCATCACTACCCCAAGGATGGTGCCCAGAGCTCCTCCAGTGTGTCCCAGACTTTAGCCATCTTGCTTTTCAAGGTGTGGGGGCACTCTGTAGGGCTCTGAGTGGCCAGTGCCAGCAGGTGATGTCAGAGACCCCTCCGGGTAGGTCCAGACCTGATAAGGTAGCCAATCCCCCTCTCAGGGCTATTTAGGGTCTCTCCTGTGGGTTCTCTTCAGATTCTGCTTGCAAGTTCCTTCAGGAATCCTCTGCAACAGCTTCATACTCTTCTGACCTCGGATCAACCTCAGTCTGCTCCTAGAAACACTGTAACTGCAACAAAGTGTCTACAAGAAACACTTTTCTTCTGCAACCTCAACTCCAAGTCAGCTGCTGCAACATTTTCCATGGTGTGCATGCTCTGGGGACTCCCTGTCTTCATCCTGCACCAGCAGGACCGAAGAAATCTCCCATGGAGTGATGGAGTCACTTCCCTACTCCAAGCAGTCACCTTATAAGGCGACAACCGTTACCCTGGGACACCTCTCACGGTGACGAGCGTGCTCCTAAGGACACATCACCAACATAGACTGTCCTGAGGTCCTGTTGATAAGATTTAAAGGAGGTAAGACATTGTCTTCCCCAAGAATGACGGTACCCTGTGTACTGTGTCTTCTTCACCTCCTGAAGCCTCTGTGCACTCTTTGCAAACTTCCTTCATGCAAAGCCGGGCCCCAGTCCCCAGCACTCCACCCTGTGACACTCGACTAGCTGGGTTGTTCTCCGGCGGCGTGGGACCTTCTTTTGTTGTGCTGCATCAACTGCATTTTGTACCTCACTTGAACCCAGATCATGTGGCTTCTGGGAGTGCTGGCTGGCATCCTGAGGGCTATCTAAGGTCCTGAGTGCCCCCTCTTCCTCCTCACACAGAGTTGAGGCCCCCACATCCCTCCTGGGTCCATACAGGCCATTTTGTTGAAAAACACACGTTTGCCGTAGCCAAGGCTTGTTGGGGCCTTCCAACACGAAATCTGATCTGCAACAATCTTCATGCAATGGGACATCTTTTGCATCATACAGGAACCCGCTGGCATCTTCCTATGGTGCATATCTGCAGTCTTCGACTAACTGGGGACTCTTCTTTTGCACCCCCTTCTGGGTTGGTTGGGGTTCCTGTCCTTCCTGGAACTTCTTTCGACTTCTGGACTTGATCCCCTTTCTTTGCAGGTCTTTAGGTCCAATAATCCAGCAGTTGTTCTTTGCAGACTTGGTTGGCTGCTGCAAAATCCCCAAAATGAGGTGAGGGGTGTCCTAAGGAAACTTGTAGTACTTTACTCCTGCTTTTCTGGGCTCTGTGGTGGGGTAATTTACTTACCTTTACTGTATTCTTACTCTCCCAGCGATTCTGCACACACTGCACTTGTCTAGGGGGGAATTTGTGATTCAGATTCCACCTTTTTAGTATATGGTTTGTGCTGCCCCTAGACCTATTTGCTCCCATTGCATTCTATAGGATTTCCAACTGTTTGCATTGTTCTATGAATATTTAATTGCCTAGTTTTGGTGTCTAGTGTATATATTGTGTATAATAATACTCCAGAAGGAGTATTGTCTCTAAGATATTTTTGGTACTGTGTCACCCAAATAAATACCTTTATTTTTGGTAACGCTGAGTATTGTCTTTACTTGTGTATAAGTACTGTGTAACTATAAGTGGTATTGCAGGAGCTTGGCATGTCTCCTAGTTCAGCCTAAGCTGCTCTGCTATAGCTACCTCTATCAGCCTGAGCTGCTAGAACACTACTACTTCACTAATAAGGGATAACTGGACCTGGTATAAAGTATAAGGCACCAACTACAAACCAGGCCAGCCTCCTACAAGTAGCTGTATGGATTTGTCACTGGCTGTATTAGTAGATGTTTGTTGTGTAACTATATTTACAAGTGACTGTTAGTAGTGAATACAAAAGTGCTGTATGGGTGTGTAAGTGGATGTGGAAGCATCTCTGTCATTGTCTGACTGGGTGTGTAAGTGGCCCTATAGTTTTGTAAATAGGTATGTGATTGGTTGTTTGAGTAGATGTATAACTGGGAGTATGGGTGTGTAAGTGATTGTGTAACTGACTGAGTGCTGGGTACATGAATGGCTGTATAGGTGTGCGAGTATGTATGGCAATGCCAGTATGGGTGTCTCACTGACTATGTAGATGGATGCATAGGTGAGTAAATGGATGCTTTTTTGGGTGTGTGACTGAGTGTGTCAGTCACTGTCTGGCTAGCTGAGTGGTGGGTACATAAGTTCTGTTATTGGAGTGTAAGTGGGTGTGTAAGTGCCTGTGTGACTGTATGAGTGGGTCCAAATTACATACTATTAAATTTAAGACTTTAAGCAAGCACCCACATCTAACTTAAAAACACATGCACTCAAACTGGCTTAAAAACAAATATATTTTCAGTATATCAATTCCTCTTCCTCCTTTGCTCCTCATTACATTTTTACTTAATGTTGTCATGTAACCCCTTTTCTATTTTGCCTTTTACTGTAGTAACAGGAAGCTGCACATTTTCTTTCAGCGTTGTTAGACCTGGCCTCCTTGGCATAGACTTCCTTGTCTTTTTTTGCCTCTGCTTCCTATGTTTTGACTGTGTGCTGGACTCTGTTTTTGCTGGTTTTGATACTATAGGCACTTTACTACCGCTGACCAGTGCTACTGTGCAAGTGTTCCCTGTGTAAATTGTCTGTGTAATTGGCTTTTCCATGATTGGCATTTTTGATTTACTAGTAAGTTCTAAATAAATTGCACTAGAGGTGCCCAGGGCCTGTAAAACAAATGCTGCTAGTGGGCATGTAGCACTGATTGTGCCACCCGTAAACATGGCTCAGACCTGCCATTGCATTGTCCATGTGTGCAGTTGTAACCTGCCAATTCAACCTGGCAATTGTACCCACAGTCTTCGGGGACGCGCCCCAGGGTAGGTGCAGTGCTGACCAGTGACCATACTCAAAGTGGTTCCGTCTCTGGTCGGGATTTAAGCGTCCTCATGAGGCCTTTTCTCAAAATGGGATGGGCGACCTAATAGATGACTGACAGCGACTATTTAATGCATACACTGTAAGTGACCTTCCAGCACTTATTGTTATTTGTTTTTAAGGAGAAGTTATCTTTTCTAAGGTCCTGAAGAAACGCCGCTGGATCTTTTACAGACCATTTAGGCGTGAAACATGTCGACCCCTTAGTGTTAGGATCGAGTATTTCTCCTCCTTTCCTCACTTTATGTTAAGGAGTATGGGGCACATTATTCCCCTTTAGACTCCTTGATTCATTTTTTAATCTTGGCCTGACTCCTACATATAGTATTAAAGACATTTGGTGTTCAGAGCCAATTTTAACACACCGCTTACTCTCCTTTCTTTCCACCATACATTATCACATTTCACTGACTCTACTTGATCAGTAACATCATTTTCGGTCATAGAGCCTACCACCTTTTGAGTGGTGGCCCGTCGGATATTGCAGTGCCGGTCCGGCGAGGAGTCAACCCGATGATGATGCTCAGCATCGTAATTGATGCTTGAGGGTACTCCTAATGACACTAATTGCCCGTGATGATTAACGTAGGCAGACATTCCTGGAACAGTATACTTTTTGTTATATAGGCTTATATGTAGGGAGCACGTATACTGGACCTTTAATTCTCCCAGTCCCTCCTGTTTATTAGCGAATTGTACCCACTTGCCAGGCCCAAACCTTCCCTTTTTATACACGCAAGGAACCCCTAAGGTAGGCCCTAGGTAGCCCCATGGGCAGGGTGCAGTGTATGTTAAAGGTGGGACAAGTACTGGTGTGTTGTACATGACCTTACAGTGAAATACTGCCAAAAAATCATTTTTTACTGTTGCAAGGCCTATCTCTCTCATAGATTAACATGGAGACTGCCTAAAAATATCCTTAAAGTTCAGTTTCCCTCTGAGCGCAGAAATAAATATGGAGTTTAAGGGTCTTTGAACTCTCAATTTAAAAATATATCTTTTGGTAAATGTGGTTTTTAAATTGTCTGTTTGGAAATGCCACTTTTAGAAAATGAGCATTTTCTTGCTTAAACCAGTTTGTGATTCTGCCTGCTTGTGTTTTCCCTATCTGGCTGAGACTGACAGTTGGGCAGTTTGTGAATCCCCTCTAGACATCAATAAATGGAGCTGGGGTAAAATCTGCATATCCTGATGGCCCATACATACACCTGAATGGGCTGTGCCTACCCTCATACAATGCAGTCTCCAGCCCCCAGGTGTGAGTCTGGAGCCAGACCTGGGCAAGGCAGGATCTTGTGAACAATAGAGACTTTCCTTTGAAGTTTGCCTATTTCAAAGGCAGAATGGGCTATAAGCAGTGGACCGAAAACCCCAGATTTTCAGATGACTTCTGGAACCAAGAGGAACCCCTGCCAAGGAGAAGAGCTGAAGAGCTGGAGAAGGAGTACTGCCCCTTTGCCTGGGACTGTGTTTTGCTGGGTTGGCCTGCAGTTGTTGCTTCTACCTGAAAGAGGACAAAGACTGGACTTTGTGGCATTTTCCTGCTTGTGAGGAATCTCCAAGGGCTTGAATTGAGCTTGCCTCCTGTTTGGAAGTCTAATGGCCATCAAAGGCTTCCTCTCCCAGCACCTGGACTCTCTGCTGAGACTCCTACCCTGCCAAGTGGTGCCCTAACTAGTCCCAGGGCCCTTGAAAGGTGAAGATGGTAGAACAATGACTGAAATCCTCGAAAAGGAAGCTGTGCGGGGAAAGTTTCAATGCACCATCTGCAACACAGCTGTAAAAATGACACGCCACCCGATTTACGGCTGAAATCGACACCCTTCCTGCATCACACTGAGAAATCGATGCATCACCTGCATTATGACTGGAGAAACAATGCAATACATGCTTGCAGCTGCTGAAAATGACGCAACCCCATGTGGCATGGTTTCCATCACTGTGCAGCCAGATTTCTCATGCATCGTCACTGGGCGTCAAAGTCATTGTGAACCTGCGCGGATCCGAGATGCCCTGCCTGAAAATCGATGTATCGCCCTCTTGTGGGAGAGAAAAATGACACATCACCTACCTGACCGGAGAAGAAACGTCGTACGGCACTCTTGGGGTACTTACTTGGGGTAAGGAATCGAAGCATTGCAGACTTTTCCGATGCACACTCATCCGTGCGGCTTTATGTTTTACGCAAACCAGGTACTTTGTGTAGAATCAACGTTTCTATTATTTTCTATGGAGTAAGACTCTTATTATTCAGAAAATTTATATCTTGACTTGTGTATGTTGGATTTTTTTCATTTTTGTCTTGTTTGATTTAGATAAATATTACCTATTTGTCTAAACTAGTTTGGTGTCCATTTTTTTAGTGTTTTCACTGTATTACTCTGTGTGTTGGTACAAATATTTTACACATTGCTTCTGAGTTAAGCCTGCCTGCTCATGCCAAGCTATCAAGAGGGTGAGTGAGGGTTAACAAGGTGTGTTTCTCCTTTGTCCTGACTAGAGTGAGGGTCTTGCTTGGACAGGGGATAACCTGACTGCCAACCAAAGGCCCCATTTCTAACAGACAGATTGCAGTCTAAATCTTTATACGTGGCAATGGTTCAGATTTATATTTAAGTGTTAAGGGGTCAGTGAAATCAAGTTTAGCCTGGATTTCTTAATGATGTGCCCTGCTTGCATGGTTTCTAGCTTGAGAATTAGTTTGCACCCTCAATTATTCCATTGAGGTATCCGTCTTCAACTTCCCTGAACTCGTGCATAGACCTATCAACAACAAGTGAGTGCAATGTGTCATTGTTGTATGTTGACACAGAGGTGTTGGACATATTTAAATATTTTGGGACTTTCGTCCACTCAGTTGACATAAATATCTAACATGTGCTCATTTAAAATATATTTTCTCTTCATTTTATTTAAGTTTTATTTTATTTCCCTACATACATGAAGATGGACCAACAATACTACCATTTAAAAATATCACGAAACACTCAAAAACGATAATAAACAATCTGCAAGTTAAAAAAAACTTTGTAACTTCTGAAAAAAAAGTTTAACTATTTACATTAACTTCCACCAATGTATGTATGCTGTGCATTTAAAACAATATATATATTCTATGTTATTTGGTGAAAAGTCTATCAAATTTAACATACATTACACCATAGATGGTGTGTACCTGTAAGTTTGTATCATAGACATTATAGCTGTTATTCATGCAATGAACGTCACGGATGATGGGCGCTCTGTCAATGACCACTACCAGTCTTCAATATTGTCAGGCATGCTCTCTATTGGTCTATATTGGTAGAACAAACATGGAGGATGCCTGATGTATGTATCCATCATGGATGACAGATTACTCAGGGCCTGATTTAGATCTTGGTGGTCCCACCGTCAATCCCCATTGTCAGTGGACCCAAGAAGACCATCAAGTTGATGATGTTCTGCCTGCTGTGCTTCGATGTATTGCTGCCATGACAGAGCGTTCTTCTTAGTCATCGAGCCGGCGGGGTCCTGCTGGCCGTATTAATATGTTACAGTTGGGCAAGCGGTGCACTGTCGGCTGTTTGCAGATGGAGGGAGGACAGCGCTGGACCTAATGGACATCGGACAATGCTAGTGGCTGCAGAATACAGGTAAGGCACACACACACACTCTACTCTTCACAAATATGCCCCCTGTATCACACACATCAAGATCTATTGCCATTCCACCACAGCACAAAAGGTGCATGCCACAAACACACATTGACATACATCAATCATGCAACATGCACACACTAGTGACACTGCACCTATACATGACACAACCACAACAGATACACAGTCATCTACACAAATACATGCAAACACAAGCACAGCTACACACAGCACGACAAAGACAGCCACACAACAACATACACCTGAATGTTGCAAGCAGAAACACAACACATAACACACCATACAGAACAACTTTAATGCCATATGCAAGTGGCACACACACTGACGCAACCACATCACCCACTCCATCTCCAGTCACCTCAGCCAGCCAATCACATTGCACACACATGTAAATAATGACTCATACACACAACTCACAACACAAAATGACAGGTACAGGTCCCCTGGCAATGTGCACACATGGGCACACTTGACAGGTGTGAATGTACCATCATTGTGGTGCCAGCATTCATTTGCTAATGAATACTAGCAACATAATGACAGTTGGGTATGTGTGTGATATTCACTGTGTTCCAGTGTGTCCCCACCTATGTCTGAGCTACTTGTCTCCCCAACATATGCATGTCAAACTAACTAAAGAAAAATGACTGTGACATATGTTCAGTGTTCTTGTGCCCATGTGCAGTGAACACCCAATGTACAAAGCAAAGTGTGTTGCTTACCTTTGTGTCCAGTGACAGAAGGTTGTGTTTATTCCAGGGTCTTGTGGCAGCACCAACAGAGGGGCTGTCCAGACATGTCCAGCTGCAAGCTAAAGTGGAATAAGGAGAAAAGGTGAGTTTTCCCCCCTTTTTCCCCCAATCCTCGAAGTAAGAAGTACAGGTCGGAAAGATACCTTTTGCTTGGCGGTATGGCACATCCAAATCTGCTTGGTGGTAAGTGTTGCTGGAGTCCCAGCATCAGCCACACTTTCCTTTGGCACCACAGCAGCAGACGGGAATACTTGGTGGAGTCCACAGGACAGAAGAGTTCAAGTTTATGGGACCGCCAACATCTAAATACAGCAGGCAGACTGTCATGGCGGCCTGATGGGTTTTCAGTCAAAAACTCAACAGCAGTACCATCACCGCCACAATCTAAATCAGTGTCGACTGTACCTACCCATTCTAGTGCCGCTGGTCCCTCATTGGTTATAATGGTCTTTGATAAATGATAACTTTAATCTGCCTATAAGCGTCCTTTGACGTAATCTTCCTCATGTTAGAATAGAATATTTTGTCACTTACCTTCTAAACATTATGGGCCTGATTACAACTTTGGCGGAGGGCGTTAATCCATCCCAAATGTGACGGAAATACCGCCCGCTGTATTACGAATCCATTATATCCTATGGAACTCGTTATACGGTGGGCGGGTTACCCATCACATTTGGGACGAATTAACACACTCCGCCAAAGTTGTAATCAGGCCCTATATGTAGCAGAGCTCCTCACCTGTTGTCGCTCATTTTATTCTGTTAGGACCCACCATGACTAAAGGAGCAGGTGTCAGGGAGCACAACATCACTCCTACTGCTAGCTATGTTAGCCAGCAGAGAGTCAGATAAACTCCATGCCTAAAATTACCCCAAATTGATATGCTTTTCGTTTTTAAAAAGATTGGTAGTGGCTTCACAATCTCTAAGTAATGTTTTAATACTAATATCCCCCATAAAACAATTATTTTTACATCTGTGGTGTGCCAGTTACCCTCAGGTGATGATAAACCACATTTGATTTTAACCTGTGTCAGAACTCTAAATATGCTATTCAATGAACCAGATATTTCACTCAGAAACATAAGAAATACAGCGCTTGATACAACCGTCTTTTTGAGTGAAGTAGCTGCACCACATACTGATGCATGCTTTCCTCCCTTTCTGAGTTAATTCCAGTGACTTTTGACAAATGGGTCTGTTCATATTTATTTTTTGTTACTAAGTGTGTACGCTCGTGAACATTAAGAGCATAGGAGGCACCCCAATATGCACAAACATCTGAATATGTGTGAATAGAACTGTAGACATTAGTCCATTCTAATTCCGTGGCCGCCACCACCAATTGCTCTCCTTTCCTTTATAAAAAAAAGAGCAGCTGGGTCACCTTTTTCAATTATATATTGGGCACCGTCATTGCTTGTTGGTGCCCATGCAATCTATGACTGAGCACTATTGTACCATATAAAAGAGTGGGTTAACTCAGACGTAATTCTTCGAATATCCAGAATGGAAGGGTATTCGAGCAGTTGACCAGACTCTGGTCCTATATATGAGTTGTGTTCCTCTTAAAAAAAGTCCTTTTAGGCATGACGTACAGGCCAAAGCAAAGATCTGACTTTTGTTGTAGCTGAGCAAGGATCAATAAAATTCACGAAATCAGAGGACAATTGACCTTACAGCCTTGTGGACGATGCTACTAAACGGAACAGCCCCGAGATACGAGACTTAATTGAGCTGGGATGGGGATATTCAGACAGAGGAGTGAAGAGGATGGGAGAGAGACACAGAAATGAGGAAAATATACCAGCACCCACGAAACAATGGAAACAATTGTTAAAGGGTATCAAAGAGTGAACGCTAAAAAGAGGTCACTGGTGAGGTCACTGGTGAGGCATCAAAGGGAACTAGCAGAACAAGAAACATGACTGCATCAACACGATGCATGAATCTGGCAGACACCTTGGTGCATTGCGCCGAGGTCAAATACAATTTTAGTGTGTCACTGTAACATAGAGATTGTTGAATGTCTTGTGCGTGGGAAAAAGGTTATCGATTCCGTGTTGATTAAAATGAAAATTAAGATTTCAAAACGGTATGCAGAATGAAGGTGGTGGCAGCAATATATACAGTGCAGCATTGTGGGGGGCATATATAAGTTATAGTGGTACAGATAAATAAAAACAGCTTTTCAGGATTATGCCTACGTTTCGCTTGAGTCTCAGCATTATCGATCATCAATGACATTGCTTTTTGCTCAGTCTTGTACTGCGCACATTTGCAATAGAATGCCTAAGCAAGAATCTATCGCAGACCTCTGGTAAAGGTAAAATCCTATAGGGGAGCTACTGCAAGTTGATAGATGTCACACATTAATTTAAGAAACTAGTTTTAGTCATTTTTGGGAAACTCACACCGTTAATATTGCAGTTTTGACTTGGCAGACTGGGGGGAATTTTGACTGCTGATGGCAATGAATACTAATCCTTGAACCAGGGAATCGCTGGTGTTGAAACTCACCGAGACTCGATCTAACATGCAGCATAACACAATTAGGGGCGTATTTATAGGGCCCCTAGCACCACAGGAGTGTCACTTTTCGTATTTTGTTTACTTTTCTATGCGTGCTGCTAACTGCAAAAAAGCAAAATGCCAGAAATGATTGTTTATGTGTGGGAAGGTGTCCCTTCCTGCACATAAACAGTCATTTGAAAATTACGCTTTGGAACTTCTGCAGCACACAGAAGTGCCAAAGTGCCATTAGTGATTGTTTATGTGCAGGAAGGGACACCTTCCCGCATATAAACAATCACACCCCTCAACGCAGACATCCTTGCACAATGGTGCAAAGATGCCTGTGTTGGTGCTGGCAGCTGAATTTAGCGCCAGAGCAGGGGACAACACAGGGGTGCACCGTATTCACTTAAATATGGCGCATTCCTGCATTTCTAAAGTGACGCAGCCAATTGTGGCGCCACTTTTCCATAAACCTGGCCCTTAGTACTTTTAATTATAGGCTTGGTGCATTAGCAATAAGATCCTTAAGGGCTAATTGGAGTGATTCAGAATCCAATAACAGTCTTTGTGACTGGGGCATATAAATCATACTACACTTTATGTTTTTTTGTACATGGAGAAGAATTGCTTGTAGGAAGTGGCTGGGAGCACTATTCAAGACCCACCCTGATGTCACAACCTCACGGATGCACTTGCAGGTATCTCACCAAACATCGATTATACATTGATTTCTTATAGCTAAACTGCCTGGATGATCACTGGCAGTTATAAACAATGGACATAGTGGTGAAAGGCCAATTTCAGAAATGCCAAGCTTGCAGAATGTACATTGTTGTCTGCAGATCTAGATGCTGCAGGTGTTGTAAACATATGGGCGTTTATTTATGCTGGTTCATGTATCTCGTATATTCTTTAGCCATTGATACTTAAAATCTATGTACTAAGCTTGTACATAGATTTTGTTTTAATTTGACATTTTTCTTGGCTCTGATTTGTTTTCATTAATGCTCCTATGTAATCAATGTTCATATTGTTATGACACATGCTAGAAACAATAAAGAATGATTGATTAAGCAATTGGTTAGCACGACGTGCGTGAATGATGGATGATGGAGTCTAACTACAAAGAGACGCAACAAAGACAATCTTGTTCTCCCTTTGTCTCCATGCCCTGTCTAAGGGGAATCCCAAATTACCACACTAAAGGAAGGAGAATCTATATGCCTTTTTTGTATGTGGAAACCAGTCCCCAATGTGCATTCTGAGAAGAGGGAAAGGGATGCCCCTCCCTGAAAGCCGTTGATGAGAGAATATCTATAGCTGCTTGGTTGGTTGAAATTGTAAATCTGGGAGATGGACTGGCTCTGAATGGCATGGGGCTACTGCCCAAGTGCCACAAACAGGACCTATACGCTGGTACTCTCCTCCATCTCAAAGAACACTGACATCTCCGCAGACATACATGAATTGACCCTCTAGTGGTGCTTCCAGAATATAGAGCTGAGTCCAGCATATTTCCTTGCAGCTTGAAAGAAGGCACTGCGAAGACATATTCCCTCTTGCTGCAAGAATATGTATACGCCAAGCTTAGATTAACTTTTATTATTCTTTACCATTTGAACCTGTCCTTCATGTAAAGTCCAGCATGTATTTGACCTGTCAGAAGTGAGTAGACTCAGCTTGTGTCCTTGTTTGTGTCACACGTGCCTCTTTGTATTGGAAGCTGCCAACCCAGACTTGTTAGGTATCTAAAATTAGACCACAAGCCAGTTTTGTGGCCCCCAACAAACATGATAAAAAACTTTAGAGGTGATAGGAAAAATGCTTGCAATAAATCTAATCACTACCAATCACTCAGGGTGGCACTCCAATACATTGTTTTGTTTGTTTGATGAACATATATAAGGGCCTGATTTAGGGGGTCATTTTGAGTTTGGTGAGTTTCATTATGAGTTCTCCGCTGGCCCAACGGGGAACAGCCTATAACATTGACGGCGGCTCATAATTGAACTGGCGGCAATGTTGCGGTGCGTAGTATGCACCAGCACCCGTTACGTTGTGTACTGTCTGCAATGCAGCCCATGAATTGAACGACAGGGCTCGCATGGGGGTCCCTGCACTGTCCATACCAAGTGCAGGGCTCGCATGGGGCCCCCTGCACCCGATCTCCACCAGCGTTTACATGACAGTGCTACTGCCTTGTAAAAGCTGGCCAAGAGGGAGAGTCTTAATCCCCAGGGCAGCACTGCATGTAGTGCTGCCCTGATGAATTAGGACCGCAAGCCCCTCCTGTGGAGGGAAACTGGTGGTACGGGTGGTCTGACTGTGGCGCAACCGCCACAGTCATATAGTGGTGGTCACACTGCCCCTAAAGTGGTTGGACCAATGTTTTGGCAGCAGTCAGACTGCCAACATGTCCTTGGTGGCCTGAAGGCCACCAGCATTGTAATGACCCCCCTTAGAGTTTAGTGGAGGGGTTAGTCTATCACAACGTATATTCCATCCACCAAAATATAAATCCTATGATATCCCATGGGATTTATATTTGGGTGAACAAGATATCCGTCACTATTGAGACAGAGTTACTCCTCCACCAAACTCTAAATCAGGTCCAAAGTGCTTAGGGTGTGGCCAGTCAGGGGTCCTTGATCACACTGAACAACAATCAGGGAAAAAATAGCCTTGGGTTGCTTAATTTCAAGTTAACAAACGACCTGGCCTGGCAGTTCAGTCTGGGCTGTCTCTATTGAGGCAAGGTCAAGACTGATATGCATATGGCTGGGTCCAAACTGAGGTGGCATGGTGGGCAAAAGAACAATGCGTTGAAATGCTAACCTAAGCAGAAGCCAGTCATTAGACTTTTTGCAAGGAGTCCTCTTATCACCTTTTGTGTGTTTGGAACAGCAGCCATTAACTTTTACCTACAGGATAAGCAGATCTTCCTGGTTTTATTATTTCAAAACTTGAACTCCAAAGCATTCAGCTTAGTTTTCGGAAATGAGAATATAGATTAGGGAGCAGAAATAGTGTTTTTAGAAAACTCTCAATATGTAACAATAAGAAATGACAGAGGAAAATCTAACCAGGTCCTTGTTATTGACTATGCCATGGTATTACATATTTCTGCAGAGGGAATTTATCAACTATTCATGAACACTCCTATACTATCCCTCTTCTATGGTACATGCTGCAGGAGCTCCTGATCACATTAACACTCCAGCACAGGATAATGAGGTTTGATGCATATCTGCAGTTCTCTTGGGCATCAGGTGCAGGGAACTTTCCATGCAGAGAACAAATCAGCTGTAGGCGAGGCAGGTCAGATTTTGTCCAGTCTACAACATAAGGGTTTAGATGCTGATCATGATGACCTCTTTGAGCTGAGTGTAGCTTTGCCTTGCAACACCCCATAAGCTCATTCTCCTCTACTCTTTGCATCTCCTTGGGAATATCGAGGGCCAAATTGATACTTTTTCACACAAACTGAGTTAGCACTGTTTTGCATGAAAAAGTATAGTGTCAGCTAGCGCCATTCCAAGTCGACGGCCGGGGCTAATGCCCTGTCAGCATCCTTGTAAAGGACACTAACAGAGCAGGGGAGGCGTAGGGGAAACCGTAGCTTGTGCGCTGAATTATGACGCTACACTGTTTAGAGGCAGAAAAATGCCTCTGAGCTGTGGAGCTCCATTTTCTAGCACACAACCCCCATGGACATGGCTCCTGTCTTATTAAAGACAGGAGCTATGCCCACCACCCCAATGGCCATACCCAGGGGACAAATGTCCCCTGGGCATGGCCATTAGGGCCAGCCCGTGCAGGGGTTCCCAAATCAGGGCCCTCAAGTGGGAAAACATAAAAAATGAAAATACTTACCGGGACTTACCCAGGATGTGTCCCCCATCCTCTGGTGTCCCTCTGGTGTGGGTGGGGGTGTCCCTGGGGCCAAGGAAGGGCACCTGTGGGCACTTTCCATGTCTCTGACCATGGAAATATGCCTACAAATCCCCTTACGCCTGCCCATACCCAGGTGTTAAATAATGGCGCTAAACCTACCTTGCATCTCATTGACGCAAGGTAGGTTTTCACATCCAGAAAACAACTTTAACTCCATTACTTTGGCGCTAGACGTGTCTAGAGCCAATGTATAAATATGAAGTTAGGTTTGCTCTGAATTAGCATTAAATAAATTACGCTAATTCAGCACAAACCAAGTATAAATATGGTCCCTAACCTCTCTCCTATGATTGTTATGAGCAATGTTGGAACAGGAAGACTAGGACAAACCAACATAGCCTGGAGACCGCCTCAAAACCACAATCACTTGTCACATATTTTAGGGTGCCCGCAATGACAACCACATTACTTCATCATAGGAAGATTACAACTATTTTAATTGCCTGAATGACCTATGTGGATGAGCTGACTAACATGTTTGCTGGGCGGTGAAAATTGGGCAAGGGTGTAATGGCAAATTACTTTGCAGATGTTTCTGAAGAAATCCAGAAAATTAGAAACCATGTAAGTGGCATGAGCACACAATCTACTCTATGTTGGGGGAATACAAGAATGAAAAATGTAAGATGCTTGTGAAAATCTGTATTATTTTTTAAAGAGCAATAACATCTGGCTGTAAAATGTAAATGAAAATCTGGAAGAAGTTGATTCATTGAAGTGTGGAACTGGTTTATACAAACTTATATTGCAAGAAGAGGCCACGTTTCAGGTTGCTATTCCAAGAAACCAAAGAAAATACATACTGTGGAATGGAGCTGCTAGGGAGCGAAGGGATATCCTCAGCTCTAAACAAGGCAAGGAAAGACTCACGAAAGAGGACATGAAGCAGGATCCTCAGTGATTTTCGTTTACTTTCTCTGTGATTTCTAATCAATAGGGTCATCATTCTGTGTTGGGAGGGGGTCTGATAGAGGTTTCTACTTCTAACACACATGACTCTGGCCCTTCAATTGAACATAAGAGGCTTATCTTGCTGGTGAAGTAGCACATAATGTTCAGGGCTGTATTGGGACAAGACCAGCGATGGTCTTTCAACAGGAATGACACAGTTGGAGGCAAACGCAGAATTGTTTAACCAGAAGCACTATTCTTCAATGCACTTTCCACAGGTGATATTGAAACTGGTAGTCTGTAGATTACCTTATTTAAGGACACTTAGCTTTATAGCTCAAGGTTGGCATAGACATAAACCGAATTTAATAGAAAATGATGATAATGTTGAGAAATATATTTAGACCCTATTGGGAGTCAGGTGAAGGTTATTGTTATGATCTATGACACATTTGAAGTTTTTACATGCTTATGTATAATGTGGTATAGAGCAACATTCTATCCTTTTGTGAGAAATTGGGTTGTTGGTTGAGGGGGTGCAACACTATTCAAGCAACAGCTGCAATCGTTGTCAGGGCTGATCCACAAAAAGTCACCAAATTGACCTATGCTTAGCCCTTTGGTAGTTTGTAACAGAAGTTGTCATTCTTGCCTTAGAGGAAATGTGTGAAGTATTTACGCAGCATAAAAACAGCAATATTGTGAAAACACAAAACAAGAAAAATCCCATACCAAATACAGTACATTTTCATATATTATTTGACACTGAAGCAGCAAATCCAATCAGTGGAACCTGGAGTTATGAATTTGTAAAGTTGCAAGTGGAGAAAGCAGCTAAAAGATCAAAGCTCAAACCACAGAAATCTAGTTGCACAAGACCAAAGGCAAAGTTGAAAGCTAAGGCTGACCGATATGGAGCGAGGGTCGGACATATGAAGTGGATTCGGACTGGCCTCCATTTACCTTTGCACTTAAAAGAAATTTTGAAAAACAATGGATGAGAATGTAAGGTTCAGCTCGCAAGGCAGCCAGCGGAGTCCAAGGAGGAGCCATTGTTCGAAGTTGAAAGACTCCAGCTGGAAAATCTGCAGGCTATAGCTGATGAAGGTTAGCCGAGGCTGGGTACCCTCTCTGCCAGAAGCTTCTGAAGAGGATTTGCTGTTGCAGAGAAGAATGTAGTGGGAGCTGCTGCAAATTCAGGTTGGTGATGCAAATTTGGTTGATTGACAAGCAGGTACATCACGGACTCTCAGTTTTCAAATGAAAACATGACTGCAAGCCTGCCACCAGTAACCTGGAAATTGTCTGTGCAGATTTAAGCTCAAAATTCAACTTGTCAAAATAGTTTTTTGGAGAGATCAAAACCCTCCTTTTAAATATGAATGTCACCCCTAGGTAAGCCCCAAGTGTCCATCAGTCAGACTGCATTATTTTTAAAAGTAGGAAATAGAAATATTTAATGTAAAACATGTTCTTATTGTAATGATTAACTCACCTATTACCTGCCTAAAGCCTCTACAAGCATACTTACATGATCTTCCACTGATAACCCTAGAGATGGAAACCTCCTTAATGAGGTGTGAACTTGCTCCCAGAACTGAGACAAAGTGCATGGCTGTGGAGAAAAGCTCCTCCTAAAGCATGACAATCTGGGCAGTGATAAGGAAATAAGGGCTACATGTACTAAGATGAGAAATAATGATTCCTAATAGAGATTGCCTGGAAATCGCAATTAGGAAATCTTATTACTAATGTACGGGACTCTTTTGAGTTTCATTTGCGATTCCTTCAACATGAATATTAACGAAGTAAGTTGCAATTTGCGACCCATTAAGTATTGCAGCCATCACAGGCATGGGGACTGGCTGGTGTCAACAGAACAGCATATCTGTGATTGCTCTTAAATAAAGCAATTTTTTTAAAACACAGCTCATTTTCCTTAAAGAATAACAGAATGCATTTAGAAAGAAAAAATGAAACTTGAACGTTTAATTTTTCAGAATAGACTGTGGTTTATGGGACCACTGCCTGCTCTTAAAACATATTTTACCAACCATTCTGATCAGGGATTTGCAGATGGGTTGCAACCAACTTTCTTTGGGTGGTAAGTTATGAAGGTTTTAGGATCATATTTTGGATTCAAAACATTGAATACATACCATTCCAATACAGTATTAGGAAGGAAAACCCCCAACAAGCGTATCACAAATGCCAAATCGCAAAAACACAAATTACCCCACTTAGGAAACCAGACTTCCAAAAAAGAATCTAAGGTCCTGACAGGACCTTACAGATGAGTTACTCTGTCACAATCATGATGGATATCCCGTTCACCAAAATATTAATCCCATAAAATGAATAGAGATTTATATTTCGGCAGAAGAGATGTCCATCACCATGGTGACAGAGTAATTAATCTGCTAAGATCTCAGTCAGGTTCCAAGTCTAAAGGTAGAAAGCTTCACCAGGGTGTTGCTGAGCAGCATCCAATTCATGACGACAGCCTCCTCAGCAGAACATCCAGACATTTCCTGACCTGAGCTTTTATGGCCTTCATCAGCAGCTCACTTAGACCCCCCTTCTTTGTCAACCAATTGTTGATGAACCTGTCTTCTGATCCAACCTGCTGGCTTGTCCGGCTAAAAACTCTACCTTCTCAAAAAAGTCAGTTGACCTTAAACCTTATTCTTGTCTTGGGGTTGCACATCCAGTCACCTGCAGGTGGCACTTTCAAATTTTTAAAGCTATTTTTTATCAAAGCTCTAAAAGTTTGAATCTGAAATTCTCCTAATTAGACTTTTATTATTTAGGTGTCATTTTGTTCATCAAAATAGTTTCTATGTTTATAAATCAGAGTTGGATTTTTACTGTGTTGTGTCTTTAAATATTTAGCAGTTTGGCACTTCTTAATGTTTTACACATTTTCTTAAGTTAAGCCTGTCTGCTTTGTGCAGTAGCTAGAAACCTTTACTAAACTTAAAAAGAATAATGACAGCATTACTTGTAACAGACTATTATCCACTGTAACTAATAATCCCCCTTCTCACAACTGTGAATCAAGCTTTCCACCCATAGCATTACTGGCAATAGGTTTTTCCTGTGCTTTTTTTTTTTTTTATGTTAGGATAGCGCTGCACAGGACATTCATGTAGGGAAGCCAATCTACTTTAGACTCTATCTCAGTTGAGAATGTTGAACTTTAGTTTGACAGGTTTTATGAATGCTGGTGCCTACAGCTTAGCTCTGACTAAGTCAGTGTCCTATACATAGCCAGTATGCAATGGGAAATCACCTTCTCCAAATTGAAATTTGTTGCTCACTGAGTAGATCTTTGACTTGATTAATCTGTCTACTTCTCTGATGCTTGTACTGACATCATGGTATGTGCAGATGTACTCCTTATGGACGGACTAGTGTGGATGCAAGGGTCCCATCCTATCAATGCTGCATGAGCACAATTATACTATGACATGTCTGAATGCATGCAGGCATTAGTCCCTTAAGTGCTGAAGTCAAGGTATCTCCCCACTGCTGAGCCCTTTTCTGGTCTATGTGGTTTGCTTCTGACCAAGTCTTCACAACTTTTTTCCACAAACGTTATACTGGACAAATTGGTTTACCTTCATGCTCCTTTTGGTGACTGAAAAGGAAACTGGGTTTGTGGCTTTTCATATAAGATCCTTAGAAAACAGCCAAAATGTGTTAACACTTTGCTTGATTCTTTACAAAAATACTGTAATGGGTGAGGCACATTAAAGTGTGTTTTTGATCTGCCAAAAACATAAACAAAAGGTTTGCTGAGCTAAGATCACCCTCTTTGCAGAAACAAGTAGAGTGGAAAAAAATAAGCACAGTGTTTCAATTTTCTTCTGAATGGTAGTCATTATTTGTATTTCAGAAGTTGCTACCTACTTGCAATTTGTTGGGAAAAGAGGTGGGAAATTCATGGGTAAACCAAGAAAATAAACATTTTTGAAAATCAGTCAAATTTTTAATACAGCTAGGGATGATTTCTTCAGATTACTCAATGTTTTCCCCAAAAAAGTATTTCTAGAAACTTGTAAAAGACTGTGACAATAAGTAGGAAAAAATAAACAGAAAAAATGTTTCATCGAGAAGGATTAGCAATGATGGCCAATCTAGAGAACGATTTACACGTACAAAGCATTTTTCTAGTCACAAACGGGCTGATTCTCAGAATCGGCCAGTTTGTAACTAGAAAATTGCTTTTTGGGATGTACAAAGCCCATATAGTGAATCAGGAACTTTTTACTGAATCACAATTTGGGTTTTGCATTCAGTAATAGGAAGGGGCATGTTCAGGATGTCCCTTCCTAATACCAAATCTGAATGGTATGTATTATTGTTTTGTGACTGAGAATGCAGTGCCAATACAATCATATTTAACACCAATTTCGAATTGGTGTTAACCCATTCGCAAATGGGTAGGCGTTCCCAGGGGGCTCCTTTCCCTTTCTGAAAGTTAGCAAAAATATTCTTTAAGAGTTAGCAGTGATCCCATGGACCACTGCCTACTCTGAAGAAATGAAAAGAAAACCTTTCATATTTTTTTTTTAAAATGCAGCCCATTTTACTTTAAAGAAAACAGGCTGCTTTTTAAAAAAAACTGCTTTATGTAAAAAGCTGTCACAGACGTGCTGGTCTGCTGTCCCCAGCAGGCCTCGCTTCCTGCAAGTATGGCCATTCCCAATGGGGTCGCAAATTACGACCTACCTCATGAATATTATTGAGGTCGGTAATTTTCAACCCCATTGGCAATCGCAAACAGTGTACTTCACACTGTTGTGTATTTTATAGTGCAACTAGCAATCTGTGATTCCCAAATGAATCAAAAATTGGGAGTCACAAAACAAAAGGTCGTTCATCTGGCCCTATATAATTACATCCATCAAACTCTCCTGGTTGTAGCAATAATATAGCATTTGTATGTTACCTAAAAGTCATGACTCCTTGTAGGAAAGTACCATCTTGCCTGGCATCTTACCCCCATTTTTCACATGTATGTAAGTTTGTTTTTGCCTGTCTCACTGGGATCCTGCTAGCCAGGACCACAGTGCTCAAAGTTTGTGGCCTGAATGTGTGTTTCTGTGTAGTGACTAACTGTGTAACTGAGGCTCTGCTAACCAGAACCTCAGTGCTTATGTTCTCTCCACCTTTAAAATTGTCACTAAAGGCTAATGACCATTTTCACCAATTCTAATTGGCACACTGGAACACCCTTATAATTCCCTAGTATATGGTACCTAGGTACCCAGGGTATTGGGGTTCCAGAAGATCCCTATGGGCTGCAGCATTTCTTTTGCCACCCATAGGGAGCTCGGACAATTCTTACACAGGACTTCCATTGCAGCCTGAGTGAAATAACGCACATGTTATTTCACAGACATTTTACACTGCACTTAAGTAACTTATAAGTCACCTCTATGTCTAACCCTCACTAATTGAAGGTTAGGTGCAAAGTTGCTACGTGTGAGGCCACCCTGGCACCAGTACCTTCCAGGGGAGGTGCCCTAAGCTCCTCCAGTGTGTCCCAGACCTCTGCCATCTTGGAAACAGAGGTGTTGGGGGCATACTGGACTGCTCTGAGTGGCCAGTGCCAGCAGGTGATGTCAGAGACCCCATCTGATAGGCTCTTATATATCTTGATAGCCAATCCTCGTTTCTTGGTAGCCAAACCTCCTTTTCTGGCTATTTAGGGTCTCTCCTCTGGGGAATTCTTCAGATAACGAATTCAAGAGCTCACCAGACTTCCTCTGCACTTCCCTCTTCGACTTCTGCCAAGGATCAACCACTGACAGCTCCAGGACGCCTGCAAAACTGCAACAAAGTAACAAGACGACTACCAGCAACATTGTAGCGCCTCATCCTGCCAGCTTTCTCAACTGTTTCCTGGTGGTGCATGTTCTGAGGGCTGTCTACCTTCACCCTGCACTGGAAGCCAAGATGAAATATCCTGTGGGTCGACGGAATCTTCCCCCTGCTAACGCAGGCACCAAAAGACTGCATCACCGGTCCTCTGGATCCCCTCTCATCCTGACGAGCGTGGTCCCTGGAACACATGAACTCTATCCAAGTGACTCCTACAGTCCAGTGATCTTTCAGTCCAAGTTTGGTGGAGGTAAGTCCTTGCCTCCCCACGCTGCAAACCTGTGTACTGCGTGATTTGCAGCTGCTCCGGCTCCTGTGCACTCCTCCAGGATTTCCTTCATGCACAGCCTAGCCTGGGTCCCCAGCACTCCCTCCTGCAGTGCTCAACCCTCTGAGTTGGCCTTCGATGTCATGTGACCCTCTTTTGTGACTCTGATCCAGCTCCATTTAAAAAATCTTCTAAGTGTCTGTTTGGGTACTTCTGCGGGTGCTGCCTGCTTTTGCGGGGGCTCTCTGAGTTGCTGAGTGCCCCCTCTGTCTCCTCCTTAAAGGGGCAACATCCTGGTCCTTCCTGGTCTCCAGCAGCACCCACAAACCTCTATAGCAACCCTTGCAGCTAGCAAGGATATTTTGAGTTTTTTCTGTGTGGGAACATTTCTGCAACCTTCAGCATGCTGTGGGACATCTTCCATCCAAAGGAAACGTTCCTAGCTCTCTTCGTTGTTGCAGAATCCTAAGCTTCTTCCATCAGGAGGCAGCTTCCTTGCACCTTCATCCAGGGTTTCTTTGGCTCCTGCCCCCCCCCGGATACTATCACGACTCTTGGACTTGGTCCCCTTGCCTTGCAGGTCCTCAGGTCCAGGAATCCGTCTTCAGTGCTTTGCTGGTGTTTGTGGTTCTTGCAGAATCCCCCTATCACGACTATTGTGTCCTTTTGGGGTAGTAGGTGTGCTTTACTCCTACTTTTCAGGGTCTTGGGGTGGGGTATTTTGGACACCCTGACTGTTTTCTTACAGTCCCAGCAACTCTGTACAAGCTCCCATAGGTCTGGGGTCCATTCTCAATTCGCATTCCACTTTTGGAGTATATGGTTTGAGTTGCCCCTAGACCTATGTTCACCTATTGCATCCTATTGTAATTCTACACTGTTTGCATTACTTTTCTTACTTACCTGTTTTGGGTTTGTGTACATATAACTTGTGTATATTACTTACCTTCTTACTGAGGGTACTCACTGAGATACTTGTGGCATATTGTCAGAAAAATAAAGTACCTTTGTTTTTAGTAACTCTGGTGGTCATCACAACCCTGGCGGTCAGTGTTAAAGCAGCGCTAAAACCGCCAACAGGCCGGCGGTAAAAAAATTGGAATTATGACTGTGGTGGAAACCGCCAACATAGACAGCCACTTTAACACTCCGACCGCCACGGCGGTACAAACAAACAGCACGGCGGTCACCGCCAGCAGACAGGCGGAGGACAATGTACCACCCACAGTATCACAACCTACCAATCCGCCACCTTTTCCGGTGCGGATCACTGCGAACAAAAACACGGCAGAAACTGGACTTTGAAGGGAAAACACTCACCTCTATGCACCCCACGAGGAACCAAGACGCCATGGAACCAGAGCTTCACATTTTCCCAGCCTTTATCTTCTAGCTCCTCTACCAGGAGCACGAACGCCGGTGGCGAAGACCACGGTGAGTACTGCACCTACGACACATGGGAGGGGGGAGGGGAAAAACAGGGACACACACACGCAATACGCAACACCCCCACCCCCACCCTCACCCACTACAACACACACACTATTACATCATGATACATTACAGTTACGCCCCCAACCCCCCTGGAAGAATGCAAAGACAAAAGGAAATGAGTGTAACCATTGTAATCTATTAAAATCCATTACGCAAAAATATATATACACTATTAACAAATATATACACCAAGAATAGAAGTCCAGGTATTGCTCCATTTAAGTCCGTGGAACACTGGTCCCACACTGCATGGGCGAGGCCCACACAAGGTACCCGAACATGACGGAGAGAACACTGTAGGGGTATCAAATAGAAATAAAACAGGCACCTCAGGGGGAAGGGAAAGGGGGGGCACCTCAGCCGGTTGAGTGCACGACGCCAAATCCACGAGGGGGCCACATACCCACTGTTCAATCCTGGGGAGTGCAAAGCCACAGTCTCTCAAGTCTCTACAGTGGGTGGTTTGCCCACTGTTCAATCCTGGGGAGTGCAAAGCCACAGTCTCTCAAGTCTCTACAGTTGGTGGTTTGCCCACTGTTCAATCCTGGGGAGTGCCACAGTCTCTCAAGTCTCTACAGTGGGTGGGTTTCCCACTGTTCAATCCCGGGGAGTGCAAAGCCACAGTCTCTCAAGTCTCTACAGTGGGTGGTTTGCCCACTGTTCAATCCTGGGGAGCGCAAACCCACAGTCTCTCAAGTCTCTACAGTGGGTGGGTTGCCTACTGTTCAATCCTGGAGAGTGCAAAGCCATAGTCTCTCAAGTGGATAACAGTCTCCACTGGTTCTGGAGGCGGCTTTGTGCCCAGAGTGGTTCATCCAGTGGTTCTGGCGGTGGTGTCCTTTGCAGCGGTGCTTGTGGCAGTGGTGTCCTTGGCAGCGGTGCTTGTGGCAGCGGTGTCCTTTGCAGCGGTGCTTGTGGCGGCGGTGTCCTTGGCAGCGACCCAGCTGCTGGCGGTCCTGTCTGGGCCTGCGAGCTGCTGCTGGCGGTCCTGTCTGGGCCAGAGGGGCTGGTGATGGTGGTCCTGTCTGGGCCTATGGGGCTGCTGCTGGCGGTCCTGTCTGGACCAGCGGGGCTGCTGCTGGCGGTGCTGATGGCGGTCGCCTCCTGGGCAGCGGGGCTGATGGCGGTCGCCTTCTGGGCAGCGGGGCTGATGGCGGTCTTCTCCGCTGTGCCGATCTTCCCAGACTTGACAGGTTTCTTGTGCCCCTTCCCCACCTTGGAAGGTGTCGCAGCTGACTCCACACTCCCCCCTGTACCCCTGGGAGCGGCTTTGGTGGCTGGTGTCTTCCCCCTCTCCCACGGGCACTGGCCAACTTTTGATGCTTGACAGGTGGGGGACTGTCTGTGCTGTGGCTCCTTGCCACACTGGCTGCCCTGCTGCCAGGTGCACTCCAGAATCCAGTGACTACTGACACCACTAATCCTGCCGATGTCGTGGCTGAGGTGCTAGGTTGGGACCTGGAGAGTCGGGCCATAGGAGACTGACATGGTGGGGGAGGTGAGGGAAAGAGGTCAAGGGTGGACAGGAAAAGTTTCTTGGGAACACTGGGATGGTTAGCTGGAGGGGGTTTGGGAGTGGAGGATGAGGTTGTGGTTGTAGGAGGTGTACGTTTGGTGACTTTGGGTGAAGGTGAATGGGCTGGAGGCTGTCGTGAGGTGGGTGGCTGTTGGGTGGGTGTGTGCCTGCGTTTGTGTACCTTGGGAGGTGGCGTCACAGACACAGTGGGAGAGGACACAGGGGATGTGTGAATGGTAGTGGGGGTGGTGTGTGTGCTGGTGATGGAAGTAGTGGCTGTAGATGTAGTGCATGCAGGTGTGAGTGGGAACGAGACTGGGAGGGTGGAGGGAGACGAGGTGGAGGGGGACATAGTGGAGGCAGTGGATGTTGCTATGTCTGCATGTGTGTGATGTTTGCGTGAGTGCCTGTGGGATGTGTGGTGGTTATGTTTGCCTGAGCTTCCTTTGTGTGTTGGGGTGTGTGCATGTTGGTTTGATGGTGTGCTTGGGGTAGGCTGAGGTACAGAGGTGTGGGTCTGGGGGGACAAAGTTGGAGGGGGGAGGATATAGACAGGGACAATGGCTGCCATCAGTGCTGAGGCTAGAGTCTGAAAAGCTCACTGAAGGGCTGCCTGACCAGAATGAATGCCCTCCAGGAATGCATTGGTTTGTTGCAAATGCCTCTCTATACCCTGGATGGCATTCAAAATGGTAGACTGCCCAACAGTGAGGGACCTGATGAGGTCAATGGCCTCCTTACTAAGGGCAGCAAGGGTGACTGGGTCAGGGCCTGAGGTGCCTGGGGCGAAGGAGATGCCCACCCTCCTGGGTGAGCGGACACGGGACAAAGGCTGAGGGGCTGCTGGGAGGGCGGTGCTTGAAGGGGGGGGTGGCGGCTGTACCTGTAGATGGGGGGCGCAGATGGTCCCGCCACCACAAGGGAGCTCCCATCAGAGGACGAGTCCGTATCACTGGTGTCAGCTCCTGTCCCTGCCGTGGAGCTCCCCTCGCCCTCCGTCCCACTGGTGAAATCAGACTCCGTAGTGTCGCCCTCCAGGGCCATGTGGGATGCAGCTCCCTCCTGCTCCGGTGCCACTGCTCCTCCGCCTGATAATGCTAATGCACACAAGAACAGGGAGACCACAAAAAGGGGAGGACGAAAGAAGAAAGACATGTTGAGTGCATGCATTACCGCTACCGTTGGCGGACACACAGACACAGAAGCCCCCTGCACTATGCTGCGCACTTGGGGTGCACTATGCAATCCCTGGGACATGGCCTACAAGGCTATGGCCGACATCTGCACACATGGATGTCACAGGAGCCTGACTAGGTGTAGTTGGCACTGTACCAAGGTGGGGTGGGGTGCCACAGGGCCTGCCTGATAAAGGGGACCTAACTAGCACACTCTCCCTGGCCTAGGGGAACCCACAGCCCACCTTCCCCACCCAGACACCCCCACTGCATGCTGAATCAGCAGAATGAGAGTGTACTCACTCCCTTGTTGCTGCTGTGATGCCCTCAAGTGCCCATCCAACTCTGGGTATGCCACCGCCAGGATCCTGAACATAGGGGGGTCATGGTGCAACGGGCACCCCTCCCATGCTGGGAGGCCATCCCCAGCTGGGCCTCCGCCGTCTTCTTGCACCAGCGGTGAATGTCCTCCCATCTTTTACGGCAGTGGGTGCTCCGTCTGTGATAGACCCCCAGGGTCCGGACGTCCTTGGCGATGGCACACCAAATATCCTTCTTCTGGTGGGTGCTGACCTACAGGAATTGTACAGGGGAAAAAGAGAAGTTATTACCAACTGCACCGTCACAGTCATTGGCCCGCATCCCTACCCTTGACATGTGGCACATGCACTCACCGTCGTTTCATGCACGCCCCATTCTCCACTCCCACTATCTTTCATCCACTCCACTCCACACAGGCATAGCCCATAAAGCATGCTCCCAGTGTAGTTACCTGTTTGTCTGGAGGACCGTAGAATAGTGTGTACTGGGGGAGGACCTCATCCACGAGTTTCTCCAACTCCTCCGATGTGAAGGCAGGGGCCCTTTCCCCAGACGCACGAGCCATTGTCTCTTCCAGACTGAGGTCACAGCAGCACTTGCAGTGTAGGTCCTCTCCTGTTGAAGATCAGGTATCGAGTGATTGAACAGATAGAAAATGGCAGTCACGTCCGCAGCGGTGCGTACCGCCACCGCCGGCGTACATCATCATTGGCTCCTGTGACCCATAGGTTCCAATGTTAACCAATGCAGAATTGCGCTGCGGTCTTCGACCACCTACCGCGACAGTGTACAATGCCAGCGCAGTTACCTCATATTCCTTTGTCGCACTTTACAGGACAGGCAGCCGCCATTTCATGGGCCCTCGGCTCTATTTTTAACTGTGTCACACATACCTAGGCCTTGCCTCAACACTCATACATGCTAATTTCAGCTTATGTATCATGTTCTGTGTAAGCTGCGTGTACGTACCTCTGAGTTGGTTGACTCTGTGCTTGCTGTTGTCCTTCATAGGTACCGTCCGCTGGGACATGTGAGGAGATTGCGGCATCCTCCTTTGTACAGACCGCTGGTGGACCTGTCGACAATGGAGGAAAGACATGTAATTATCACCAACAGGATTGATCGTGCCACAATCCTGGAACTGTGTGCCCAGTTGGAGCCAAACCTAATGTCAGCTATCCGCCATCCCACAGGAATCCCCCCTCAAGGGCAGGTGCTGTCAGTACTCCATTTCCTTGCAAGAGGGTTTTTTCAAACAACAGTGGCCATAACATCAGGGATGTCCCAGCCTATGTTTTCCAACGTGTTGTCCAGAGTGTTGTCTGCCGTGCTGAAACACATGCAGAGCTACATCGTTTTCCCTCAGGTGGAGGATTTGCCTACAGTGAAAGGTGACTTCTATGCCCTGGGACATATCCCCAACATCATAGGTGCCATTGATGGGACACATGTGACCTTGGTCCCCCCTCGCAGGAGTGAACAGGTGTACAGAATCCGGAAGAGTTGTCATTCGATGAATGTGCAGATGGTGTGTTTGGCAGACCAGTACATCTCCCATGTGAATGCCAAATTCCCTGGCTCAGTGCATGGCGCTTACAACCTGCGGAATAGTACCATCCCTTATGTGATGGGGCAACTGCAGAGGTACCGTGTGTGGCTATTAGGTGAGCACCTGGAACCAAATCAGTGGGAATGGTTGTCTGGGTCTCGGGTTATCCCTCCAGGTTAGTGTGTGTCTAACAGTTGCCCCTCACCATTTGCAGGTGACTCTGGTTACCCCAACCTGTCATGGCTACTGACCCCAGTGAGGAATCCCAGGGCAAGGGCAGAGAAACACTACAATGAGGCCCATGGGCGAACTAGGAGGATTATAGAGAGGACCTGCAGCCTCCTGAAGGCCAGGTTCAGGTACCTCCATATGACAGGTGGTTCCCTATTCTACTCACCAAAGAAGGTATGCCAGATCATCGTGGCCTGCTGTATGCTTCACAACTTAGCTTTGCCACAACAGGTGCCTTTTCTGCAGGAGGATGGTCCAGATGGAGGTGTTGTGGCAGCTGTGGAGCCTGTGGACAGTGAAGACGAGGAAGCAGAAGAAGAGGACATCGACAACAGGAACTTGGTTATCCTGCAATACTTCCAGTGAGACACAGGTAAGAAGACAAACCTGCCTACTACATGTAATTTAACACCACTATCACTGAGTTTTCACTTTCCCTTACGATTTCACAGATGTGGGTTCCACTGTGTGACATCTGCTTTTTTCCTCATGGACTAGAGCTGTGTGACATAGGTATGTTGACATTACAATTGAAAGAGCATTTGGTCACTGTAATTGCTAATACACTATTTCGAAATCACAGACAGACTCAAGATTGTTTTGTGCTTTAAGGGTGTTTATTTTAGTGCTCAATATTGGAGAATGCTGTAAAATGGTGAGGGGTGATGGTGGAGGAATGTCCATGGCAGAGTCCAGTCTATTTGTTTCACATTGTCCAAAGGGGCATAGGAAGTGGAGCTGGGGCAGTTTGAGTATGGACAGGGCGACAAGGTGGGACAAAAGGATGACATTCAGGGCAGTCTCATTTATTGGCGGGGGTCTTGGCATCGTTCTCTGTCTTTGTCCTGGATCTCAGGGACCGTTTGTGGGTTGGTTCTCCATCTGCAGGGGGTGGGGTGCTGGTGTGGTGGTCCTGTGGCTGTGCCTCCTGTCCACTAGCTCTGGCGGAGGTGATGGGCACTTCATCGTCCAGGCTAGTGGCAGGGACCCCTTGATATGCCACAGTGTCCATACTGGTGTTGAAGACTTCCTTCAGCAGCCCTACAATGGTGCCCAGGGGGGAATTGATGGATCTGAGTTCCTTCCTTAAGCCCAAATACTGTTCCTCCTGCAGCTGTTGGGTCTCCTGAAACTTGGCCAGTACCGTTGCCATCGTCTCCTGGGAATGATGGTATGCTTCCATGATGTTGGCGAGGGCCTTGTGGAGAGTGGGTTCCCTGGGCCTGTCCTCCCCCTGTTGCACAGCAGCCCTCCCCGTTCCCCTGTGTTCCTGGGCCTCTGTCCCCTGAACGGTGTGCCCACTACCGGTGGCCCCAGGTCCCTGTTGTTGTTGGGGTGGTGGGTTAGCCTGGGTTCCCTGTAGTGGTGGACACACTGCTGATTGACGTGTCCTGGGGACAGAGGTATGGGCGCGCTGGGTTGGTGCTATGTTGGTGTTTCCACAAGGGGGAATCTCTGTGGTGGCCTGTGACTGTTTGAGGGGAACCGACTGTCCAGAGGTCCCAGATGGGCCGAGCTCGTCATCTAGATCCAGTTGGACAGAGCTGCTGTCATCACTGTGGGCCTCTTCTGTTGGTGGTGTGGACATGTGTGGACCCTCCTGTGCGGTGACGTTGGGTAGGGGTCCTGCAGGGGTGTAAAACCATGATTATTGCATCTGTGTGTACCATGGTGTGCAATGGGTGGGTGACCGTGTACCACAGTGCTTGCATTCCTGTATGGGACCTTGTCTGATGATGGTTTAGGGCAGTGTATTAGTATGTGCCATGGCCATGCATTGGTGATGGGTGTCCATGCTTTGGTGTTGCATGCAGGGCTTGGTGTTGGGGTGTGTGGTTTGTGATTGTGGACATGTGTGAGGAGTTGGAGTGATGGGGTGAGGGCGAGGGTGGGGGTATGTAATAGCATGCAGGTAGGGTGGGGGATAAGGTAGTTAAGGTTTGACTTACCAGAGTCCATTCCTCCAGCTACTCCTTTGATGCCCTCAGGATGCAGAATCGCATAGACCTGCTTCTCCCATGTTGTTAGTTGTGGGGGAGGAGGTGGGGGTCCACCGCCAGTCCTCTTTACCGCGATGTGGTGTCTGGATACCACAGAACGCACCTTCCCGCGTAGGTCATTCCACCTCTTCCTGATGTCATCTTCTTGGGTGCTGTCCCACTGCGCTGACCCTGTCCACTATTCTGCACCATAGCTCCATCTTCCTACCAATGGACGTGTGCTGCACCTGTGATCCGAATAGCTGTGGCTCTACCAGCATGATTTCCTCCACTATGACTCTGTGCTCCTCCTCAGAGAACCTGGGGTGTCTTTGCCGTGCCATGGGGTGGTGTGGGTCATGTGTGGGGAAAGTGTGTTGGATGTTATGAGGGTGATGGTGTTGTGTGCCTGTGGATGCTTGTTTGTAGATTGTAGTGTCTCTCTCTGGCCTTCTTCCGGGATTTTTGTCGTAGGGGTTTGTGGGTGATGTGGGTGTGTGTTTTATATTGGATTGGGTGTGTGGGAGTGGTGTGTTTATGTGTATCAGGTGTGTGTATTTTGAATTGTCCAATGTGGTTGTGTTTTGTAAATGTGTGTGTATTTTGAGCGCAGTGGTGTCTACCGCCAATGGAATACCGTGGTTGAAGGACCGCCGCATGGATTTGTGGGTCGTGATAGTGTGGGCGTATTCCTGTTGGCGTGACGGTGGAGGTTTTGTTATCGCCAGTTTAGCACTGACCTTTGGTGTGGCAGACTTGTGTGGGTGTCTGGATTTTGGCGGATTCCGAGCTAATAATGACCGTGGCGGAATTCTGCTGCTGTGGCGGTATGTTGGCGGTCTTCTGCACGGCGGTAAGCGGCTTTTACCGCCAATGTTGTAATGACCCCCCTCTAAGTATTGTGTTTTCTTATGATATTGTGCTATATGATATAAGTGGTATAGTAGGAGCTTTGCATGTCTCCTAGTTCAGCCTAAGCTGCTTTGCCATAGCTACCTTCTATCAGCCTAAGCTGCTAGAAACACCTCTATTCTACTAATAAGGGATAACAGGACCTGGCACAGGGTGTAAGTACCACAAGGAACCCACTATAAGCCAGGCCAGCCGCCTACAGTCACTAAAATAAAGTACCTTTATTTTTAGTAACTCTGAGTATTGTGTTTCCTGTGATATAGTGGTATATGATATAAGTGGTATAGTAGGAGCTTTGCATGTCTCCTAGTTCAGCCTAAGCTGCTCCACTATAGCCACCTCTATCAGCCTAAGCTGCTAGAATGCTACTAATCATCGATAACTGGACCTGGCACAAGGTGTAAGTACCATCAGGTACCCACTATAAGCCAGGCCAGCTTCCTACACTCCTAGCACCAAAAACAGGGTCATTTCTTGCAATGATTTTTAATTGTGTAGCAACCATGTATTAATTCATAAGGCAATTAAAGCATAAATAATGGATAAAGAAGAAAGCTATGCATTTTTCAAATGTACAGAAAGATCTGAAATTAGGGATAGGGTTTATTTGTATGACTCAGACTTTTTGATTGCGCATAATACAAAGTGAGTAAGAGGGCAATTTTTCAAAAATATGTTTTTGCATTTATTTCATCATAATTGGTTGTGAAAATGTAGAGGCATTCAAAGAATAATAAAAATTGTCCTACCATTTGGAATTTCCAAATTATCTTTAATACTCATTGTACCCAACGTGTCTGGATGGGCCTCTCACATTTAACAGGAAATTCTAAAAAAATGGGACCATGTGAGTAGAAGAAACGATGTTTAGAAAAGATGTATCAAATGTATCAAAGTCCCGGTTTGCATTTCCTAAATAGCGATTTTTAAGAAATCAACATTTAAGAAATGAAAAATGGGATGTATGAAAATTGCGATTCGGTAATAGTTATTTCTTAAAAATCGCAATCGCTATTACTGAATCGCAATTAGGGAATGGGACTCCATTCATCCCTATAGGCCTGGAGGCCCATAGGTGTGAATGGTTTTGCATTACATAATTTGAGAATTCCTGTTAGGAATTCATAAATTAGGTAATACAAACCCCAGGGGGCTTGGGGCCTAAGACCCCCTTTGATGCACCCCAAAAAATATTTGTGGACATGTGAAGCACAAACATGCCCTATGGGCATGTGTGTGCTACATGTCATTTTCGAAAATGCATTTATAATGCATTTTTAAAAATTGCACATGCTTACCACCAAATGGATTTGGTGGTAATTGCATTTCCTAAATGCCCAATTCACATTTAGAAAATGCATGATACATGTGTTTTGGAAATCGCAAATAAGAATTCCCTATTTGCGATTTCCTATTTAGAGCTTCCTGTTTTAGCGATTCCTTGAAATTGCACTGCGAATGCCTTTGATAAATCTTGAAAGGCATTTTTGCTTTCGCAAGCTGTTGAATTTTGCGATTTGCATCGCTTGCGAATACAAAATTGTTTGATACATATGGCCCAAAATGTAGAGGTGGGTGCTGCCTTTTATATTTGAACAAAATTCCATCAGCGCTCTGGGAAACATCCCATACATTTCTGAAAGCACAACACATGGGGGACCCCAGGATGGTAATGTGTATGGAACATTACTGTTTCTTACCCAAAATTCCACCCACATGTCAGACTTTGAAAAACAAAATCACTGAATTTTTCATATTCTTGTCAGAAATATTTCTGGAATCTGTGGAAGAAAAAAGGTAATGTTGACTATAAAAACTAGAAAAACCTGTATGCCACTGGTGTAGGTGGACCTACTGTCATGGACAGAAAAGGTCACAAAATGCTCACTGTAAAATTCAAGATTTTTGTTTTCAAGTACAGTCATTCTTCTGGTATGGGTAAACAGTTATGTTTGAGCCAATGTCTACCAAACAAATAATATCTTTAAAATAGGCATGAGGGTGAGTCCTTGATGTGTGGATTACAAATACACTCCACTTCTTGTTACACAGAGCTCCCCTGCAAATGTAAAACATTAACTACATTCACTTAAGTCTGTCACAATCAATTAAGAAAAATTATATCTATCTGTTGGTAACTACAAGGTCCTACCAGCCAGCATTCCCAAATTTCTACGAACAACAGAGTATCATATTTCTATGGGTGAACATAATGCCCGGAATTTCGAAGGCCTCAAAATACTCCATGGAAACTGGATAATTTTTGTGTTGCAATGTAATTTCTGCATAATTATATGCTGAAGTTCGGGAATTTGAGGGACATGGTACAAATCCCAAGAAAACAGTATCCCAGTTTTGTGAATTGGTGTATTGCTGGGGACAGTAAAAACCTCAAAACACAGCATGGATTCATCAATATGTTCACTTAAAATTTCAATCATTCTTGGGATGTAAGGGTAAGTAACAGCAGTATTTTGGCTTGGTGTCAGATAATACCCAGACACACATACCTACCCCAGACATTTGTGAAACTTAACAAGGCAGGGAGGCAACAGTGGTGTGACTCACATAGACCCCAATGCCTTTTATTACTTAGAATGTCCTAAGGAATCACAGAATTTCCTTTTATTTCAGTTAAGTAAATGAAAGGTTCTACCCCACAGTATTGTGTGACTTTTTCTGTCCCTCACTTGTATGGGTGGGTCTCTGACAGGAAAGATCCAAAAACACAGAATGATTCAAGGTTCGTTTTTCAATTACAGTCATTCATCAGACGTGGGAAGCTGAGGTATCTGAAACCTGTTTCACCCATTGCCCATGAAATCCTATTAACCCCAGATGCTGCTTAAACTAGTGCCCTGGAGAAGTTCAGGAAGGTGTTGCTTTATTGCAATCTGGCATATTTTCTTACACATAACTCTCTGAAAAGTTCATAACTATATCTGAAAGATACATTTTTTCCTTTCCATATCCATGGGGATTGGTGCAATATTGAGGTCTTGGTTTAGCCTGAACCCAAGGGGCGCTTGCCAACTTGGAGCATTCTTCAAACACTAGGGAGAAGCCAAAGTGGTGGTGTTTGTGAGAATCCCAACATTACACAGAATTGCCCATGAATGTCAAAACAGTGCCTAGAAATATCAATTTTCCTTAGCCTGCAGTATTTGGGCCTTGGTTCAATTGACATCTATGGAATCGCGTCAACTCAAGGCATCTTGGAAGACTAGAGACCAAATAAAATCCAGGGTAACACAGCTTTCATGGATCCTAGCATATATTTTTGCTTTCCAAATGTCAAAGTGAGGGTGAAATGACTCAATTGCTTTTGACATATGTAACCAAAGACTGTATAGTTTGCAGCCAGCTGCAAATATCCTACCATCACCCATTCCCAATCTTCTCCTGATGAACAGAAATACTCCATATCTTGATGGGAGTTTCATACCTGACAGAAGTAATGAAAACTGTGTCCTCAAGGGCTTCTCAGGGTTTCCAGTTGGCTCAGGCAATGAGCGTAAAAAAAGGGAGGGGCGCAGGTGTACCAAGTGCATCCGGCGTGGCAGTGTGCCCGGCACTGCGAGATGACTGGCCTGTCTGTCCGTCCTGCAGCGCAGCCCCCCTATGATCACGAGGGGCCGAGGCACCAGGACCCCACCGCAGGCTGCACTTCAGTAGCAAAATGAAGAGCTAGGCATCCTATTTGTGGTGGCGGTGGAGGAAAAGCAGCATGACTCACGGCATGGGTGAAAGATAGGTGCCCAGGAGCGTCCGCTCTGCCCCTTGGCTGCCATCCTCAAGAGCAGCGGTCTCCAAAATCATGAGAGGCTGCGGCTCAGGGCTCCTCCGCAGGCCGCATCGGCACGCCGAAGAGTGCCCCCAAGTCTTGAGTCTGCGGCACCCATCGGCGTCGTCCGTGCCACCGCGGCACCTTCCAGGCTCCTCTGTGCCCCCACAGAGAGGCTCTGTGTCCCCTGCGACGCCCCCATCCCCGGCCCAGCCGTCTCGCAGAGCTCTCCATCTAGGTGGCCATCTCGCTCCATGGCCAGACCACGCCCCTGAGGTACCATTTTTATCAGGAGACTTGGGGGAACTCTGGATGGAAGGACATTTCTCAGATTCCAGAACTTTCTGTCACCAAAATGTGGGGAAAACTGTTTTTTGGCCAATTTTGAGGTTTCCAAAGGGTTCTGGGTAACAGAACCTGGTGGGAGCCCCACAAGTCACCCCATACTGGATTCCCCTACATGTCTAGTTTTCAAACATGCACAGGTTTTGTAGGTTTCCTTAGGTTCCGGCTGAGCTAGAGTCCAACATCTACAGCTATGGACTTTGCAAAAAGCATGTCAGATTTCATTGTAAAAATGTGATGAGCCCATGTTGCATTTTCTGTCACAAGCATTAGGCCTACCAACACAAGTGAGAAACCATTTTTATCACGAGACTTGGGGGAACACAGAATACCAAAACAAGTGTTATTACCCCTTGTCTTTCTCTACATTTTTTTTTCTTCCAAATGTAAGACAGTGTGTAAAAAAGACATCCATTTGAGAAATGCCCTGCAATTCACATGCTAGTATGGGCACCCCGGAATTCAAAGATGTGAAAAAAATCACTGCTTCTCAACACCTTATCTTGTGCCCATTTGGGAAATACAAAGGTTTTCTTGATACCTATTTTTTACTCTTTATATTTCAGCAAATTAATTGCTGTGTACCAGGTATAGAATGAAAAGCCATTGCAAGGTGCAGCTCATTTATTGGCTCTGGGTACCTAGTGTTCTTGAAGAACCTACAAGCCCTATATAGCCCCCCAACCAGAAAAGTCCAGCAGACATAACGGTATATTGCTTTACAAAATCCAACATTGCAGGAAAAAGTTACAGAGCAAAACGTTTTCTTCACCTAAATTTCAATATTTGTTTTGATTTTAGCCGTTATTTTCTGTAGGAAACCCTTATATGATCTACACAAATTACCCCTCGCTGAATTCAGAATTTTGTCTAGTTTTTAGAAATGTTTCACTTTCTGGGATCCAGCATTGGTTTCACACGCGTTTCAGTCACTAACTGGAAGGAGGCTGAAAGCACTGAAAATAGTAAAAATGGGGTATGTCCCAGTAAAATGCCAAAATTGTGTAAAAAAAATGGATTTTCTGATTCAAGTCTGCCTGCTACTGAAAGCTGTGAAGATGGTGATTTTAGCAATGCAAACCCTTTGTTGATGCCGTTTTCAGGGAAAAAAACCCAAGCTGCCATTTTCAGCCCTTTTTTCCCATTTCTTTTAAAAAAATAAAAATGTTGCCACATTTTGGTTCATTTCTTGGTCTCCTTCTGGGGAACCCACAAAGTCTGGATACCTCTAGAAACCATAGGGATGTGAAAAAAAAGGACGCAAATTTGCCGTGGGTAGCAAAAAGTTATAAGGGCCTAAGCATGAACTGCCCCAAACAGCCAAAAAAAGGCTTGGCACCTGAGGGTGAAAAGGCCTGGCAGCGAATGGGTTAAGTAGCACATCAAAACATATCCCAGATCTGCCCCTTCAACCTGAATGTAGTTATAAACTGCCAATTCAACTTAGCAATTTTATCTCCTGGCTGAGCACAACTTTGACCACTGCCAACCCATCAAGATCCATGATCCTGGCAGTGGTCTCCTGGCGATTCGATTGCCAGGATCATAATCTAGTGTTTTTACTTTATTGCTGCTTGCGTGCTGCATTAATGCTTTACAATTTGACTCTAAGTTAAGCATGACTACGTGTGTGCTAAGTGTAGGAGGCTGGCCTGTTTGTAGTGGGTACCTATGGTACTTACACCTTAACAAGGTCCAGTTATCCGTTATTAGTGAAATGTAGGCAGTGTCTAAAAGCCAGGCTCTCTAAAGGTAGCTGAGCAGCCAAGGCTTATCTAGGAGACATGGAAAGTTCATGCAATATCACTGTAGTCACACAGGGCTCACACACATGAAACAAAACACTCAGTGTTACAAAAATAAAGGTACTTTATTTTGGTGACACAATTGTCAAAAATACCATAGAGAATATACTCCTTTAGGAGGTAAGTAATACACAAATTCTAAATACTAGTATGCAGAAATAGGCATAAAAACAGTTAGAAAATAGTGCAATTAGTGAAAATCACAATAGTTAGAAATCGGCCTGCCATATACTAAGAAAGTGGAATGCAAATTTACGTTTCCCACCTAGGCAAGTGTAGTGTGTAGAGGGGTGCTGGGAGAATTAGAAAACCCAATAGGTAAGTAACAGAACTCGCCCCAATGCCCAGGAAAACAGGAGTAAAACACAGTAACTTTCCCAGAACATACACAGAAATTAGAAAGAAGACTATGCAAGAACCAGAAAAGACTGCAAGACACCCACAGTGGAACCCTGGACCTGAAGACCTGTGGAAGAAGGGGACCAAGTCCAAGAAGCACAGAAGAGTTCAGGAAGAACAGGAGCCCCTGCTAACCCGGATGAAGGTGCAACATAAGAACCACTGGTGAAGAAGAACAGTAAGTATTCGACCTAAGAAGACGGAGTTGGGTTCCTGGTTGGTGCAAGTGATGTCTCATGCCAGATGGATGATGGCAGTCTGGTTTGTGTCACTGGAGTCCACCAACAAGCCTTGGCACACGCAAAGCTCGCGGTTAGTGGACAATGGCACTGCCCGGGACCAGGACTGGCCTGGTGGACTCTACCTAGGAAGGGGAATCAGAGGGGGCTCTCAGCAACACAGAGAGCCCACAGAAGACCAGGGAGTGTGCACAGGAGTCACACAGCACAAGGACAAAGGAGGTGCAAAAGGAGACTCAGGCAGCACTACCACAAAGGCTCCCACGCCAGAGAATTACTCAGGAACATGGGCATCACAGGATTGAGTGCTGGGGGCCTGAGCTGCAAGATGAATGAAGAACTTTGTGGAATGATGCCAACAAGTCTTGGCAATTGTAAAACATGTGGTGCACAGGGGTACTGTCTTGCATGGGGAGGCAAGCTCCTACCTCCACCAAATTAGGATAGTGGGAAGTCAGGGTCACCAGGACCACTTCAGTCTACCAACCGTGATGCAGGATCCATGCATCTCAGCAGGAGAGGGGATCCACACAGCCGGTTGTCATTGCTGTAGGTGCCTGCTGAAGCAGGGTCAGTGACTCCTTCACCCCAAGGGAGATTCCTTTGCTCTTCTGGTGCAGGCTGAAGATGGGCTGTCCTCAGAGGATACAGAACCAGGAAACAGTTGCAGTTTCTAGAAGGAGCTGACTATAAAATGTTGCAAAAGGGGCCTTGCTTCTTTGTTGCAGTTTGTAGAGTTCCTCGTAGGGTCCAGAATAAGTTTATTCAGTAAGAAGTTGAAGTGGAGGATGCAGAGGATTCCTGCTGGAGTCTTGCAATTCGAATCTAAAGACCCACCCAAAGAAGAGACCCTAAATAGTCCTGAAAAGGAGATTGGTTACCTAACCAGGTAAGCACCTCTCAGGGGAGGGCTCTGACGTCACCTGCTGGCACTGGCCACTCAGATGCTCCAAGAGTTCCCTACCAACTTGGAATCCAAGATGGCAAAACCCAGAGACCTGTCAACACCAGAGCAGTACGTGCTCTATTGGCGACAAAATTGCAAAAACCCAGCACTCTCAAACAACATAATTTATGCATTGTGCTGATATGCTGTGGTTTAACCTTTTGCATTGCAGAGTTCAATCCTGAAAACTTATTTTTAATATGCTTACAAATACTGTTCCTTTACAATGTATTGCTGCAGGTTTTCAGAGTGTGTTAGGGTGTGGCCCCTTTCCACGGCCTTCCAGAGACTTTCCCTGCAACATGCCTGGGCGTGGTTCTGGGCTGGGCCAAGACTCTATAAAAGAGAGCCAGCCCAACTCCCAGTGCTCACTATTCAGAGGTCCCGGTGCAGAGCAGCAGCTTCTTCCTGAGCTCCTGTCCCAGCGGCCTATTTGAATCTTCCAGTCTTCTGCCCTTCATCCTTCATTGGTGATCATTGTTCCAGTGAGGTACTGGGTTTTTCAGAACCGGTACTGATCCGGTAACCCAGCGGTGCCAGGGTACACCCAAAGACCTCGGGTACTTTCCTGATTCAGACTACAGAAACTCAGAGTCTTCTAGGTGAAGTCAAAGATCAAATTTATTGGCTGCAACCAATTGACAAGCGTCCTAGAAGTACAACAGCACGACTTGTATGTTCTCAGGAGACTGTGTGTCAATGCAAAATCAGGTTTCCTTATATACAGTTTTTTAAGCTTCAGGCAAACATTCTTGACATTTTGGTTGGTCATTCACATGTCTTCACTACAAAGGAAAAAACAGTGTCATGATGAAACCTCATATTTCATGTCATCCAACCCATAATAAATTACCCGGCAAGGCCTAGAATTTCACATCAGATAAGTGTGGACCCCCAATAAAAACTGGCACCTCCCCCTCGTAAAGTAAGAAGAAGAAAAGAGCAGGTGCAAGTGTGAGCAAGATTAGGCAGGGTGTGTGAGCGATAATAAGGGTTTTATGGCATGGTGTGCCTTGATGCTATCTGATTCGGCCACTGGGAGAGGAACTGACCAAACAGGTTCGGCCTGAGGTAATGGTTTCAGCTTGCCCAGGTCAGAGAAAAGTCAATCAAGGTGTACGTGTCCTTGGAATCAAATCCGACTGTATTATAAGCCTATGTGAGGGCAACTTTTAAAATGGCTGCCGTGTATAAAATGGGAGCCACGAGTGCAGGACGAAAATGGCGATTTCGAGGTGAAAGCGCTGCTGGAATTGAGCGAAAATGTTCATGCTTAGTGTACTAGTCATTATCGGTCTTTTGATACTAAAATCGTACTGCTGTGGCAAAGTAGATTACATGGGTCCAGAATTTTTAGAACCACACCAGGCGGTAAGACGGTAGTTGGACTGTTACGACACCGTTATTGAGAATTTTCATATTCTTGGTTTAATTCTTAAATGAGTAACAGATTACTTGCACGCTACCATTTATTGACATTTATATGGTAGTTTACAAATAGGCAAAAACGCGATTTGTTTCATAAAGGTTTGACATTGTTATTCATTGCGTGCTACCATTTCTTGACATTGGCATGGTGGCTTAAGAATTGGCAAGACGCGCAATTCATGTTATGGTGTTTAAACATTGTTGTCCATTGCGCGCTACTATTTCTTGACATTTACATGGTGGCTTAAGAATCGGCAAAAGAAGCGCGATTCGTTTCATTGTACTTTGATCTTGTTATTTATTGTGAGCTGTTATTTCTTGACATTTACATCGTGTTTTACGAATTGGCAAGACGTGCGATTCGATTAATGATAATGATTAATGATGATTTGACTTTGATATTCATTGCGTGCTACCATTTCTTGGTATTTTACATAGTGACACTCGAATCGGAAAGACGCACGATTCTCTCCTCAAGTTTATTTCATGTTGTTTATTGTATGCCACTATTCTAAGATATTTATTATGTAATATTCGAGTTGACAAGTTATGTGATTTGTTTCCTGAATCCATATTGTGTTATTCATGGTGCACAGTCCTTTTATGGTGTTTACTATATATATATATATATATATATATATATATATATATATATATATATATCTGCAATATGCACAATTTGCGTTGAAACATTTTAAGAGTACACAGAAGGCCAGAGTTTCTAGATGCAATATTGTATGGTCCTAGTATACATTCTCAAAACAGGATTTATATGACTGGTTTAAAATTTAGTCAGAATGTTTTTTTCTGATTCTCATGTAAAGGAAAGTACTTGAATAAGAAAGTTTTCATTTAATTCATCTTGATTCCCTTACAGGTATCCGGCCATCTTGAAACATAGTCATTTTAAACTTAACTCTTAGATTGTTCATGTTTTCAGAGTGACTAGGCTTAGAACCATAGTCTAGTATTGATTTCAGGAGTTATAATTTTCATATTGTGTGTTCTAACCTTTTTCTTACTACAGGTCTCCTTCCCAGCTGTTCCCTTCCTAATCCCCTTCTTCCCCTCTTGAACTCTCTCAGCCTCTGTGATTTATATATCAGAGTCTTGGAGCTGTTCAGTGGTGGACGTGTTGGGAACGTGCACAGACCCAGAGGATCTGGTGACTCTGACAAGACCCTCTGGAGGAGCCCCCGGCACCACCCCTAGGGTGGTGATGGACAGGTGAGTGGTCACTCGCCTTTACATTGTCCAATTTTGTGCCAGAAGAGGAACTGGGGGTCCCTGAACCGGTGTAGACTGGATTATGCAAGGAGTGCACCAAATAAGCCCTTCAAAGCATTTCCAGTGGCTCAGGGAGGCCACCCTTCCCTTGCCTCTAACGCCTATTTCCAAAGGGAGAGAGTGTAACACCTCTCCCCCAAAGGAAATCCTTTGTTCTGCCTTCTTGGGCTCAAGCTTTTCAAGCAACAGGAGGGCAGAAACATGTCTGTGAGGTGGCAGCAGCTGGGGCTGCCTGAAAAACCTCATGAGGCTGGATTCGACATACTGGGGGTCCTCTAAGCCCCCAGGGTGCATGGAATCATACAACCAATGTTTGCAAAAGACTTGGGGTATGATTTCAACATGTTTGATACCAAACATGCCTATGTTAAGAGTTACCATTGTGTAGCTGGACATAGGTAGTGACCCATGTCCAGTACACGTGTAAAATGGCGTCCCCGCACTCACGATGTCTGAGAAAATGGCCATAGGGGTACCTCTGTTAGGTCAGGGGTGCCCTCACATGCAGGTACTTTGCACCCACCCCTCAGGGCTGGACGGCCTGCTATAGGTGTCACTTCTAAGTGACCTGGTTCAGTGTAAATTACATTAAAAAGGTGCATGCACCTTTTCACGCAGGCTGCAATGGCAGTCCTTCAGACGCCTTTGCATGGGCTCCCGATGGGTGATAAAATATATGCTGCAGCCCATAGGGATCCCCTGGAACCCCACTGCCCTGGTACCTACATACCACACACTAGGGACTTACAAGGGGGCACCAGTATGTCAATTGTGGGTGATACACTGTGTTAACCGAGCATTGTAAGGGGAAAATATGACGGCTGCGTGGGTAGCAGGCCACAGGGTGTCTGCATCATGCCAGCTGGGAAAGCGAGCCGCATCCAAAACAGGTGGAGACGGCACAAACGGAGCGGCATGTAAGCGGAGACAATTTTTTAAAATGGAAGGAAATAAATAATTACCTTGTGTCGGCACCACGATCAGCGGCAGGGAGGAGCGCAGCGATGGAGGTACAGAGGGGGAAGCCCAGCCGCTGGGCACGAGCAGCAGTTGAGCTCCTCCAAGGCAGAAGGGAGATCAGCAGTGGCAGTGCCAGCACAAGCAGTACTGGAGGTGCAGCGAGCACAGAGTTAAGGTAGGGAAGGTAACTTGTTTCTTTCTTTCACCGTGGAACAATTTGGGACTCTTGCTTCTAAAGGGGACTGTGTAATGTATGGACACAGGGAGTTGAGGGGAAATAAAAGGGAAAGTGAGGTGAACACAATAAAGAGGTCTGGACTTGCTTATTCCCTGAGAAGTAGTAAAAGACCCAATGGGATTAAAGGTAATTTGACTTCCGGTGAACTAGAACCCCCAAGTAACCACCACAAAGTGCAGAAAGACCAACCCAGAGGTAGCAGCAGAGGGGGTAGGGGGAAGGATAATCCCTCTGTTAAGTCTAGGAGTGAACGAGTTAGGAGCCTCAAGATTACCCCTTCACTAAAAACACACTTCAGGATTCGACCCTCAAACATGGAAAGCTCAGATTTAGTGCAGCAAAGTGTGCACATGGAAAGAGGAGCCCTGGGAGTTTGCGCAAGTGAAGAGGGCAGGCAAGACCTGCAGAGGGAGTCCAGCCCTAACAGGTGTCATCCATTGGAGGGCAGGGAGACTATGGTAGCATGTGAGAAGCAACTGGGGGGAAATGGACCCCCCGGCTCACCTCCCTGGATGGTTTCCCGAGAGACGGGCTGGGCGGGGTAGTGCAGATCTTGCAAATGGAAAAGGTAGATAAAGGTCCAGGATTGGAAGGTGACATTAAAGAGGCGGAATGACAGACTCAAGGTGCGCAGTCCAGGAGCCCATCACCTCAGATCTCTGGAGGGGCTCCCTCAAGTTTTGAGGACGGGCATCAGAAGGATTTAGCAGGGGGAGAACTTCCTGCCTATCCTATTGCGGAGATGTTAAAAGCTCTGTCCCTGGAAGTTAAGGGTGGCTTTGAGTCATCAATTAACAACCAAAAGGAGATAAGGAGTTCGTGTGAGACCCTTCGGGAGAAAATTGATGATCTCACAGGGAGGATTGCTGCCCTGGAGGATCAGGTAGGAGAGCTGAAGTCCGCGATTGAAGTGAACAGGGTCGAAATTCAGAAGTTGAAATCTAATTAAGAGAGTGTTTGATCTAAACTTGAGGTGTTGGAGAGTAACTAAAGTTGTAATTTGAGGTTTCTAAGAGTTCCAGAGGGCATGGAAGGGTCCGACTTGAAAGGGTCAGTTAATTAATCAGGGTGTGCAGATAGAAGACACAATAGAGGACATTGCAGGAGATATCCAAAGGGTGTCTAGGGACCTTCATAGGAAACCTCCGAACAGAAATAAACCCAGGAAAATATTGGTCTGCTTTCATACGTATGCCCTTAAGGAGCCGTATTCTGGCAGAAGCTCTGAGACAGAAGTTCCCAGCTTCCTTGAGTGTTATGGTTAATAATAAGATGCACAACTTCAAGGATTGGAGGGAGGTGGACCACCTGATCAAGACTTTCTGTAAGGATGGCTAACATATTCAGAGGCTGCGACAAGCCCTCTTTTTCTTTTTTTGTGCAGATAATGGCCCAGTGGTGGACTCCCTGGGGCGAGATTATCGCCCAGTTAAAAGAGGTAAAACAGGTTTTCCCAGGGATTAAGGGGTTGGGTAGAGGGTGGAGGTGGTGGTGAGAAGTGGAAGTGGAGGTGGAGGATGTGAGCACTGGGTGGGGTAACAAGGGGAGAAATAATTTAAAAAAAAAAGAAATAAAAAAAGTCCTCTTCCAGCAGAGCACAGGTAGAATATGGGGGGGTTCTACCAGTGGCTTTTAAAGTACAATATAGATGTCAGGGGTAAATGAGTTGAAACTCCTATCTTGGAATGTTAATGAATTAAGAGTAAGGAGTAGGCAGAGGAGATTGATACAGTATTTAAGCGATACTCAGGCAAATGGTTTAATCTTGCAAGAGACGCACCTGTCTAATGAGGAGTGTACTGAATTATTCCCCTCATGTACATGGCTCAACCAGTCCTTAACTACCACGCTGGCTTGGGGGAGCAAGGGAGTGGCTATACTAGTTAGAGGTGTTTCCAAAATGTATTTTCAGTGTGGGCCAGTAGAAAAGGCAGGCAGGTGGGTTATCGGAAGGTTGGTGGCTTTTGAGTGTGCATTTACTTTGGTAGGTTATTATGGGCCAAATAGAGACAATCCCTCACCTTTAGTGGATCTTTTTCACCATGTGCTGCAATATCCCGACCTGATAATATGGATGGGAGACTTTAATGTGGTGTTGAACTACAACTTAGATAGATCTTCTGGAAGTAGGGCGAGAACTAATGAAAAAATGTGATCCAAAATATTAGCTATGTCTCAGTTAGGGTTGCACGATATTTGGAGGGAGAAGGAGGGGCAAAACCGTGGGTACACATATAACAATAAAAAATATAGACATCAATCCAGGATAGACTATGCCCTAGTAGATGGAAGATTGAGGGATTAAGTGGAAGAGGTAGTGCATGTTGCGGCTCACATGACCGATCACTCAGCAGTAAGCATAAATATCCGATTGTGGACAAGGGGTATTCAGAGGGGGTGGACACTGGACAGGAGTTTATAGTTAGACAAGAAGTTAGTGGCAGATTTAAGAACAGATGTAGAATAATTTTTTTGCATTAGCTCCGGATCATTGCCACCAGCCGTAATGTGGGATGCGTTTGAGGCTTTCCTGAGGGGAAGATTAATAAGAGCATCCTCTTTCAGTACGAAGGCCTATAAGGGAGAAATTATGGCCCGTATTTATACTTCGTTTGCGCCGAATTTGCGTCGTTTTTTTCGACGCAAATTCGGCGCAAAACTAACGCCATATTTATACTTTGGCGTTAGACGCGTCTAGCGCCAAAGTATGGGCAAATAGCGTCATTTTTTGGCGTGAACGCCTTCCTTGCGTTAATGAGATGCAAGGAAGGCGTTCCCGTCTAAAAACAGACGCACATAGCGGTGCGTGGTATTTATGCTCCAGGGCAAAAATCACTCCCGCGCGGCAGGCGGCGCAAAAAAATGGCGCAAAGCACGAATAGCGTGAAATTTTAACGCCTGGGTCAGGGCAGGCGTTAAAATGGGGCAAACACACCTGTACTTAATCAGAACACACAGAACAAACAACAGAGCAGCAGAGCAGCAGAGCAGCAACAGGGAGACATGGAGGTGCTTTTTCTTCAACGTGCACGTAGACGCAGAGCCCTGCAGCAACAACAGCAGCCACAACAACAACAGCAGGGACCCCAAAGACAGCGCAGAAGGCAGGAGAGGATATTCCGCCCAAGAACAACCCTGCATGGCCTCAGGGAACGAGACATCATCCAGAGGTACCGGTTGAACTGGCAGGCCATTCAGCAGCTGCTGACAAATATTGAACAGCAATTGGCCCCCACTTTAGTGACTCCACGCACTATCCCAACAGAAACAAAGCTGCTTGCCGTACTTCACCTGCTGGCAAGTGGCTCCTTTCAGACAACTGGTGCCCTGGTTGGTGGAATCTCACAACCATCTTTCTCCGCATTCCTGCCTAAAGTACTGGATGCCATCATTGGACTGACACCCCGCCACATCTGCTTCCCTAACACACTGCAGAAGCAGCAGGAAACAAAACAGGGGTTCTACGCCATCAGTGGCTTTCCGCACGTCCTTGGTGCAATTGACTGCACACACGTACGCCTTGTGCCACCTGCTGCGAGTGAACACCTCTACCGCAACAGGAAGCACACACATTCCATCAACGTGCAGGCCATAGTCGATCACCAAGGACTGATCAGCAACATTGTGGCTAAATATCCTGGGAGTGTACATGACGCATTCATCTTCCGTCACTGCACCATCAACCAACACTTCCAGGATGGACGGTATGGCAATGGACTACTTGTTGGTAAGGACAAAAATCTACTTATATACTCACAGCACAGAAACTCTCTAGGATAAACAACACATACACCACAATAGCAACACCTAGACAGGGACACACTGAGGTACTCACATCACTAGCCATGTGTCACAAGTCACCATTGAACCTCTCACACATTTGAATTTACTCCACAGCTTAGTGTGAAGACATTCATGACTGTGGTTGCCTAAATGTCACCTTGCAAATTGGAAGTCTCACAATAACCTGTACACTAATACAATGCATAACTTTTAAGGGATGGGATGGCCTGGCTATGTTCATATGAACGTTTCTAATACCCTTTCATGTTTCAACTCTGCATGGAACTATCATCACACCCCCAGTGAGGACACACGGACACCTGTGTCACAAGTCACAATGCAAGGGAGGGCACACTGTACTTGAGAAACCAATACATCCTGCTGACAAACAGTTAGACAACAAACACTTGCTCAGCCAAGGAAAAAAAACAATGCCAAAGTTTCCACCAACAACCATAGGTTGTCACATTAGTACACAAAATAGTCACAGACAACACAACACAACTACTGCCATCAAAGATACGTACAACAGTGCCTCCTACATCTAATTTATACCATTCTGTGTTTCTCTTTCAGCTGATCAGGGGTATGGCATCCAGCCTTGGATAATGACACCATATGGGAACCCAAATACTGCTGCTGAGCGGGCATACAATGACGCCCACAAGAGGACACGCAGCATTGTGGAGAGGACCTTTGGGATCCTAAAGTCAAGGTTCCGCTGCCTTGACATCACTGGCGGAAGCCTACTATACTCCCCAGAGATGGTATGCAAAATCATACTCACTTGTGCCATATTACACAATATTTGTGTACAAAGGAACATTCCCCTCCTTGAACCGGACCCAGACATGCCTGAGGATGATGATGAGGAGGATGCTGGCCTGCAACAGGAGGGGGAACAACCTAACACCGCAGCAGGAGTGCGTAGGCGCCAACAGCTTGTGAACAATTTTTTTACTTAAGTCATTATGATCACTTGTATTCCACACTTGTAAATAAACACAGATCACAAACACCACATCATGCTTTGGCCTATTCATTTCTGACCACCTTTAGTTTGAAATAGCTGAAGATGAATGTCGTCTCATTGATCAAGAATGCCATTAAAATTCATCACACCAAAAATAAACATCACAACTGTATGCACAGAGGGTAGGATGTGACATGTTACATTACCATACACAGAGCCCAACAAGAGTACAAATGTGACAATTAGACATGCCGGATCCAAACAACTGAAACAGTCTCTCATCCAGCCCAAAATTGGAGACCATTTGAAAGTCACATCACACGTGTTCAGAGACAGGGTGGGACCATCCATGTGTACGTGAACATGTCATCAATGGCTTCTCTCAAGTGTATGATGTGAGCAATACACAATTGCAACAACATCAGCTGCCACTAACTCAGGAGGAGACCTTGAAGTTACAGTGACAACATACACACAGACAGGTCATACTGGATCCACATTCCCACACACATGTACACATATGTCATACAACCAACCTAATATTTGAAAGTAGACCATCACAGTTGTGTCCCAGTTTGAACCTAGCAGGAAGATTATAACATGACACTAAACCAGTTTATGCAGAAAGGGACACAGACAAGCAAAACAATCTTCGCATTATCACATCGTGAACGCTGAGAGTCTTGCAAACTTAGGGGGTCATTCTGACCCTGGCGGTAATTACCGCCATGGCGGAGGTCGGCGGTAGCACCGCCAACAGGCTGGCGGTGCACCGATGGGCATTCTGACCGCGGCGGTTCAGCCGCGGCCAGAAACGGACTTCCCGCTGCCCTTGAGAATCCGCCATGGCGGCGGAGCGCGCTCCGCCGCCATGGGGATTCTGACACCCCCTACCGCCATCCTGTTCCTGGCGGGTCTTCCGCCAGGAACAGGATGGCGATAGGGGGTGCCGCGGGGCCCCTGGGGGCCCCTGCAGTGCCCATGCCAATGGCATGGGCACTGCAGGGGCCCCCGTAAGAGGGCCCCACAAAGAATTTCAGTGTCTGCTTTGCAGACACAGAAATTCGCGACGGGTGCAACTGCACCCGTCGCACCTTCCCACTCCGCCGGCTCCATTCTGAGCCGGCGTCCTCGTGGGAAGGGTGTTTCCCGCTGGGCTGGCGAGCGGACTTTTGGCGGTCGCCCGCCAGCCCAGTGGGAAAGCCAGAATGACCGCCGCGGTCTTTCGGCGGGAACCGCTTGGCGGGCGGCGACCGCCGCCCGCCGCGGTCAGAATGACCCCCTTAGTCATATGAAAATGGTATGCAACTTAGCTCCAAATCATCAATACTGCAAACGTCAAATGGGCTCATGAGATGAATGAATGGTCAACAGTCATTCATACCATATGGCCTTACATTCGCCCGCTGCTGCAGGTTTGCCAGGATATGATAAAAATACTCCATGGATACAGTAGCTATTCTGGATGGTCAAATCCTAGGGTGCTGGGGGCCTAACTCCACCTCTACCACCCCCAAAACATACAGGAATCATGTACTTGTGAACTAAACACATGCATAAGGCACATGTGTGGCCTCCATGTCACAAGTCCTACACAAATGTGAAACACAAAATCATAATGGGACATGGTCAGCCCCATAAAAACTGAAAGTGACTCTCCCACTCCCTGTTAGGACTACAGATAAAAGCATCCCCATCATAAAGGTGGGGACATTTTGGAGACGGAATACATAATGGTATCAAAAACCTCATTTCAAAATAGCCATCAGCAATTACACCAAATATGTTGTCAAATATGGTCAATACATTAGTTAACGTATCCCAAACATCACAGTGTGAAGGCCGTCTATACATAAAAGTACGGACATTTGTCATATACAAACACAAATGTGTCTCACATCGCACCGTTTTACCATGACAAATCACCTTTCCAAAGCTAAACACATGAAGACATTTGGATAAATTTGCTCCATATTCTACGCATACAGCATGGCCGTCATAATTTGTTCATGTACATGAGTGCACACAATGCAGAGTCAGATACAAATGTATCCAAAAGTGTCTTGATATTTCACCTTCAAATTATTATTTACATCCACAATATTTTTGACTCTGCATCATGTGCACTACTGTACGTGTAATAAAAACCACGCCCATGATGTATGCGTCGTGAAATTGACGCTATATGCACAATATATTGCTCATTTCATGTACAGTATTAATTAATAATATTCATACAATTTTTTTTCACTCCGCATCATGTGCACCACTGTACGTGTAAAAAAAATGACGCCCATGATGTATGCGTGGTCAAAATGACGCTACATGGACAATATGTTGGTCATTTCATGTACAGTATTAATTATTAATATTCATATCATATTTTTTGACTCCGCATCATGTGCACCACTGTACGTGTAATAAAAACCACGCCCATGATGTATGCGTCGTGAAATTGACGCTATATGCACAATATATTGCTCATTTCATGTACAGTATTAATTATTAATATTCATACAATTTTTTTTCACTCCGCATCATGTGCACCACTGTACGTGTAAAAAAAATGACGCCCATGATGTATGCGTGGTCAAAATGACGCTACATGGACAATATGTTGGTCATTTCATGTACAGTATTAATTATTAATATTCATATCATATTTTTTCACTCCGCATCATGTGCACCACTGTACGTGTAAAAAAAATGACGCCCATGATGTATGCGTGGTCAAAATGACGCTACATGGACAATATCTTGGTCATTTCATGTACAGTAATAATTATTAATATTCATATCATATTTTTTCACTCCGCATCATGTGCACTACTGTACGTGTAAAAAAAATGACGCCCATGATGTATGCGTGGTAAAAATGACGCTACATGGACAATATGTTGGTCATCTCACGTACAGTATTAATTATTAATATTCATATCATATTTTTTGACTCCGCATCATGTGCACCACCGTACGTGTAAAAAAAACGACGCCCATGATGTATGCGTGGTGAAATTGACGCTACATGCGCAATATGTTGGTCATCTCATGTACAATTTGAAATATTAATATTTATAGCATATTTTTACACTCCGCATCATGTGCACTGTAATGCGTCAAAAAAATATGACGCACATCTGTGTATGCGTGAAAATATGACGCATTACGCGAAAATAAAAACGGCGGCCATTTTATGCAGGAAGTGATGTAATAGGATATCCTGTTTACCAAATCTGTACTGGGAGTTGACTTTCACTTTCACTTTGCAGTCTCAGAGTTATCTAGACTGTGTGGTTGTGCGAAAGGTGTTGTCCTGTGTTTTACTGCTTTAGTGTCCTGTGTGCCTTGTATTTTGTCTTTGTGTCAATCTTTTATTGTTGTCAAACATTGTCTCAGTCTGTTTAGTGTTGTTTTGTCTATACCTGTGATAGTTTGTATTGTCTGTGGGAGTCTGTTGTGGGTAGCATAGTTTGGGGGGTTAGTTGGGCTATTTTTCTCCTTCTTCTTTTTCTTTCACACCTCTACCTTTCCCCATTTCCCACTTTTTCTTTCATTTTTCTTTTGTACTTTTTTACACCTCTCATCATGTCAGGTAGGCCTCGCCTGTCCAGGATGGGTGAGGACGAATTGGGGGGCTTCATATGGCTCGTAAGCCATTTCCTCCCACTGATGCTGGAGGCTGGGGGCCGTGTGATACAGGGGTATCACACGGAGGCGAGGAAAATCCGTTGGGAGAAGGTGCGCCATCACCTGGTCCGGGTCTACGGGAGTCTGAGGAATATCCATCAACTCAAGCACCGCTGGGCAGATCTGATCAGCAGGGAACAGGACCTGCTGGACCACCTGGGACTCCGGATTGGTGGCTATGTTGGTGAGTAATAATCAATTACATGGGAATAATAGGAATGTGTGCGTGAACATGTGATGATTGGTAGCCAATCTGCAAAATAAGTAGCTGACTGCGTGTTATACTAGGGAAACCTAGGCCCATGGGCATACACATAAATCCCCATTTTTGCTACACATGTACACCCAATAACAGCAGTAAAATGCAACATCTATTTGTATTTTGCTAAGTAGCCCCCTCTCTGCGTCACAAAATGATGCAAATGCTGCGCTACAAAGGTATACATATGTGTCCAAATGTGTATTTGTTGCCGGGTGTGTATGAAGACCTATGCTACCAGGCCGATGCCTCATTTTTGCAACACATACCAGATGGCTGTAGCTGCATGGAATGTACTGTTGCATTTGTGTCTGAAAAGCAACACGTGAACTGCTCTATTTGTACTCTACTGGTCATAATGGCCAGTGAGTACGTCATGTAGAAACAACATACCTACATATGTAGACGCCATAGCTAGACCGAAAATTGCAAACACATGATGATGCAACACCTGTGTGTTGCCTTCACGTCACATGAAGTTAGTCATGTTGTCCACACATATGTCACATGTGTGTCTGGTTGCTGTGTGTTGAACCTGTCCACATAGCCTGTTTGATTGTGAGTGGTCATGCAGTCCTCATGGAACCAGTTGTGGAATGTTTCTCTCTGGGATGCACATGCTGAGATGTATGGATCACATGATTGTTCGGGCCTACTAATGGAGGATTTACTTGGACGACACATGACTGTCCTGGCCACTGCATGAGTGTAGTAGGGTGTGTCACTGGAGCAGGAGACTCATCCAATGATAATCTAGAATACAAAGTCAGCCAGGCAGGAGGAGCATGTGTGAAAGTGTATCATTACCATGTAATATTCACACACTGTCATTGTAACAGAAATTATTTGTCTGTTCACCCAGTCTGAGAATAATCTTCCTTTCATGCTTTACAGGTGGACCAGCCCCGTACACCGTTGGTGAGGTAGCCCATTTTGACGACCCCGATACCTACAGTGAGTGTTGCCTAAGTGCTATTTACATTGTTTGGAAATGAAGCATGATGGATTACTGGGTGTTCAGGATAATTCATGATTTGATGTGCTGGCCGTTCATTGGCTTTGTTGTTTTGGTGTGATATCAAATTGGAATAATGTTTCGGTAAAGCAATACCTAGTCATCTCTCAGATTGAGGGGCAGTAGGTCATTCAATTAGTGCGACAATTGGGAATAGCATGACTCATTTTGAATACACTGGTCAATGTTAGACTTGGTCAGGAACTTGCCATTAACTGAGTCAGCATATCAGACTGACAGTCTCCCAGATAGCTTAGGCACATGGCTTCGATGACAAGTGCTTCTTCCTAGTTGAGGATGGACTGTGTACACTGTAGGTCGGATCTTCCGGGGGCATGTACTTCCACAAGGTGACCTCGAAGTGTGTGTGACTTGAGTGCAATGGCCTAGGTGTTCTGTTGAATCATGTGAATGGGTGTTCTACCTCCTCTGTGTGTGTTGTAAAACATGCCTCACTAATAGTATGTTATGTTTGGCTAAGTCATATCATTTTGACATGTGTGGACCTGGGATGTGACAAGGTTGGGCTGACTCCAACGTGTTGCTAGCCCTTCATAGGTGTTGTGTGTGAAGGCACATGCTTGTTGAACTTTCTGTACACTCCTGGTTGTGCATTGATCATGGGATTGTTGTTTGTTCTTCCCACACCACCCACAAAGACTGGGATGTTACTGTGAAACAGGGTACCTAGGACTGTAGCAACCAGTATGTTACACGTACTTAACACCTTTTGTGACTTGAGTTTGTACCTAGGTCCAGATGTAGCAAAATGTCTCCACATTGCAAATAGCATAATTTGATGTTAGTGAGTTGCAAACGTCTGTTTCCTAATCCGAAATGTTTTTGGTGGTCATGTACATATTCGCAAAATGCTTTTCTAAATTAAAAAAATAAAGGAGTTTACCAGCCCTACTTGCAAATCACAGTGTTAGGCAATCCCATTTGCTAACGAGTACGTGGTTGCAAAGTGAGTAGCTGTTATCATCCACTTGAAGTGGATGCTAACCAACTTGCTGACTGGAAGGGGTCCTCATTGTGAACCTTCACCTTTGTGAGTGGACCAAAATACTCCTGCACAAAACAGCCAGTGGTCTAGGGGAGCAATAATTATTGTGTAAATTACGAACAATCAATTGTTGTGAATTTAAACAAATCGCAGCTCATTTTCCTTTCAGATAAAGGGCCTACACTTGGTGAAAAATAACTTGCTTCATTTAAAAGCAGTCACGTCTATGGAGTTCTGCTGTTCCCAGCAGGCCTCCATCCCCGTGAGTGCCCATAGTTGCTAAGGTGGTGCAAGTTGGAACCCACATCATTGATGTTCATGAGGTGGGATTTAGGGACCCCATAGTGACTCGCAGACGGTGTCAGAGACACCGTTCAGCTTTGCAATTTGCTAGTTGATTTCCCATCAATTCCTACATCTGGCCCATAGTGTCGACATATGATTCATGGCCAGGGGTTCAATCTTAGCACACAACTATTTCGAAATGCCATTGAGTGAGGAGTGTGATTCTTATCACATAGAATGACATATGTAGTGAAGTCAGTATGCGGACGAGCTGGTGCCATAATGTATAATGGCTTAGGTATGAATTGTATGAGTAGTTTAGGGTGATGTCATCCATCATGTAGAGACATGGATATGCTATATGTGATATGCCCTTCAGTATGCATGATTCACATGTACTTCCTCTGAGCCTTCCCGTGAAATATGTTGTAACAATTGCTGCAACCAATACATTGCTAGTAATGGACAAATTACCCATTGTGGTATTCAACCCACTGTAAATTCTATGCTCAATATTTGCCTTTTCCCTTCACAGCTGCAAACCTGAGTGCCGCAGCTCGCAACCAGTTTGAGCGCCGGGCAATGAGGTACAGCCACATCCTGCAGGTGCAGTGTGGGTATCGGAGGATGGCCCGCAGATACAATTCGGAACGGGCCTCCGGGGCGTGGTATGCCACACCACAGGCTCCCCCAACGGTGCCCCCAACAACCCCCGCCACTACATCCACCAGGTCTGGCCAAGTGGACCCAGCAACGGACCAGGCATCCTCATCCAGACCTGGACCCAGCCGTGTGGTGGGAGCAGGGCAGTCCTGTGCCCACACCACTCCACCAACACAATCCACCTCCACCGGCACCCAGACCTGCACTGACCCTCCGATCAACCCAGCGGACTTCCACGCATTGTCAAGGAAATTGGACAGGTTGATTGCAAAAGTTGACACCCTGACGGAGGACATGGCTGAGGTGAAGAAGAAGGTGCGCTCCATCCGGCGAACAGTACGGAGGCCAAATCAGTAGACATTTTGCCCTCCAGAACTTTTACCCCTCCCCTCTCACCTCTTTCCTATTTCATACTGTTAGTTGGGTTTGGGGGGTTAGTTATAGGATAAGTGTAGGAAATTAGCTTAGTTAGTGTTAGGTAAGAGGGTGGGGGGTCCTTCTACTTTATATCTTATCTTTTTGTGTGGGTGGGTGTGTGTGTGGGGGGCAATGTTGGGATTCCTGTTTAAAAAAAAAAAAAAAAAAAAAACTATAAAAACAAAAAAAATACAAAAAAATATATGTTTGTTTAGGATAGTGTAGTATGTGTGTAGGTTAGTAAGTGTTGTCCTGCATGTGTCTTGTCTCATAATGGTGGGTGGGGGGTTGATGTTTAGATCGTTTCGTTACATGTGTAGAGTAAGTTTAGCTTAGGTTAGTTAGGGACAGTTGTGGGTTAGTAGTAGTCAGGTTAGATTAGTGTAGGTTTATCTTTCCCTTAGTTGCCTCTTTTATTACTTATTGGAAATAAAACTTTTGTTAACCCTTTACCTGATGCGTTAGGTGCTACCTTTTCATGGCCTTGACATCAGTGTAGCAGAAAGTTTTAGTATGACATTTGTGTCCTATGCTCGCTATCCCCAGGCTATTGAGGTTTAACATGCCAGCTACCCGTGTGCTAACTTGGTAAGTATCCACCATGTGGGAGAGCCACCATTGGTAGTGTGCATAGATCATCAAGATTTGGGGTTGGTATGTATCCTACTTCACAAAGAGTGCTTCCAGAGTTGATTTTGTAGGTAAATAGATAGGTCGGACAGCATTGTGAAGTTCAGGGAGAGCTTTGTAGATGAGTATTTGTTCACACTCTTGTCTTGTTGCTGTCATTGCTGACCTACATCATGTGTGTACTGCTTGAGCATGACTTTCCTTCATGGTAGTATACGCTGTAAGGGTGATTGATGCAGTGTAATTTGGTTATCATTCCTTTCATTTTACAGCATAATGTATTGTTTTAGTATTGCAAGGTGCCTACATTTCTCAGCCACCATTAGTTGTCTAGAATAGCTATGGATGGGGCCTCATTCTGTCCAACACAGCATGATTGTGTGTGCTTAGTCCCTACATCAGTTATTTTCCTCAGTCTAGTAAAGCTATGATGCAATCCTGGCCACTGCACAGATGTTTCAGTATACATGAAATCAGGACAGTAGTATAGAGAATCGACATGGTTGCCACACAGCCACTTTGGAGTTATGTACTGCACAGTTGAAGTGTGAAATGACACAGAGACACAATAGGTGTGCAAGTGATATTTATTTTTAGGTGGAGTAGTGCAAAAAGTCCATTAACAATGTTAGGTGAGTCCGTTCTGGTGCATTCTTAAATGGTGATCCTATTTACAGGGTGTGGATGATGATCCTGACATGCTGGGGTGATGTCACAGACGGTGCAGAGGAACAGGAATTGCCAAATGGTAGGAGAGAAACATTTACAGCCAATGTGGACAAGTTAAACAGTAGATTGACGAACAGTCATTGAGGGTAGTTGGAGTGAGGCTGGCATGTGTCAAAACGTAGGACCTTGGTCAGAGTAGGGCATGGTGCAGGGACTAGGGCTTCCGGGTACTCTTGCGAGTGAATGTTATCTGTTCCATGTCTTCTTCTTCTGATGTGTGTGTTGCCTGGTGTGTCCTTGTTGTTGTTGGTTTTGAAGGGGCAACACACACCTCAGTGTCAGAAGACATGGAGGCAGACATCCCGGGGGCTGATCCCTGTCCAGTTATGAAGGGCAGTACTGCAGCAAGGAGAGCGTGCTGGTTTTTCAGAATGGCAGCCACATCCCGATGGTAGGCAGCCAGGTCTGCCCTGAGGGGTTCGATGTTGCATTCGTGCACACGCTGACTGGCTTGCTGTTGGAGTTGTTTGGTCAACTGGATGACAGCTGTGCAGATTGCCTTCTGAGTTACTAAAAGTTCCTCCAACAGCGATGTTCTGGCTTGCATTGCAGCTGCCTGATCAGCAGTTGACAGCATGCACGAACGCACCCCCTCAAGGCTGGCTGCCATAGTTTGCATCCCCACCCGCACCTCCTTGGCCAGCTCCCGCTGGACCCCAACGACTGTTCTTTCGAAGCTGGTGCCAGTGTCGTCAGAGTCCTCAGCTGTGTTGGAGCTGGCAGGTCTTACAATTGGGGTGGCGGGTGGTTCTACTGTGGTGGTTGCTTCTTCTTGGCTCCTCCTTGTTACTGAAGGGGGGGTTTGGAGGCTTTCGAGGACCATGTCAATGGTCTCTTGTGTGAGGTTGATGGTCTCGTCATCCATGTCATCAGGGAACTCATGGACAGGCATATCGGCAGGAGATCCGTGTTCCTCTGCAAAGAAACAGGGTACAATTAGTGTGTCTGTGTTGAGATCATTTAGCACTAAGATACAAGCCTTTGGATGCCTTAACTTTGTACTCTGATTTTGTCTTGGTATCTGCTGTCCGTCATAGGGCATTGTTGTAGGCCTATGGCCCACCTGTGTGTCACATATATGATATGGAGCTATCAGACATGCCTGCCAGGTCATCTCTAGGTGTTGATTTGTAATTATTTCGGAATATGCATTTTATTGTCCTACTCCTCCCTCGGTGTTTCACTATTGTTATGGAGGGACATTTGTTTGGGTGGGCTCTCATTATCCTACATGTGATTCTTGGCTTTCTAGGCAGCAGGATAGCTAATGGTGTGGGGGACTAAGTTTGACCCACTTGTAAATAACTCGGTCACCCAGATATTCTATTTAGCTCAGACAGACTAGCAGTGCCTCTGGTCTCCCACAACAGAGGAATGTTTAGAAGTCCAAGCCCATGACATCTTTGGGACTTCTCAGGGAAGTGGTGGTCACTCAGGTCCTACACATTTCTATCTTTTCCGGTATGTTCCCATACACAAATGACACAGACAGGATTTGTTTGATATGAAGTTTCATTGTACAACTGACTTGTAGGAATTTAGGTGTGAGCCCCAATAACCAAAACAATACACACAGTTAGAACTGAAATAGTCCGCAGGAGAGTAATACATTGGTACACAGCTATCATGGTGCCTAACAGTTTCTACTCTCCCTCTGCTTGTTCTATATATAGCACTGCATGTTAAGTTTGGAGCTTGGCTGTCTGGATCACAGGGGAGACATCATCCCTCATATCAGAGGAATGGGCTGGGATCTGGTTGTGCATCAGCAGCAAGGCAGGCAGCATCTAGATGTGATTTTCTGTTTGTAAACTCCCCCATGCGTGTCTTGGGACGAGGAAGTGAATTTAAAAGACATATGTCATTGTGATGACAAAGTTTCCCTACGCAGGAATGGCAAACCTTAACCCCTACCACATCTATCATCAACGAACCAGACGGTATCCTTGACTGGGGCACAGAGTGAATATGTTCTGGCAAACTCCAGTGCAGAAGTAGGCAAAACAGGGTGATTTGACTAATTGCCAACACCTTAGGACTGACTATTTGCTACATTAACTGATAGGAAGGGCAATGAGATTCATTTAGTGCAAAGTGCTCTGAGGCACTTAGATGTGAGCAAATGAGTATAAGTACATTCAGGGTAAGATGCACAAAGGCCTCCAGCCTGAGGCTATTGCGCAAAGTATACGTTTCACTTGCCACGCTACACTTTGACTGACTGTGGGTGTTGTGATTGCCCTGCCAGCACACTTGCCTCACAGGCCCTGCACCATACACTTTTTATTCACATTGCATGATCTGTACATGTTAGGTGGCATGACCTATGTATGTCAATGTTAGGATGTGGTATGGATGTAAACATTGTTGATGTTTGTATCTGATGGGGTCTCATGTGTGTCTTACTGGATTGGCCTGTTTATCGTATGAATGTCCTATTTTTTGGTTAGACTGTGCAGATGTGTTTCATTGACCAGTTGCCTGTGTTCCCTCGTCAATGTTGTTGTCTGAGCAGTATGACATTTGTGATGTAGCATTGTTAGGCAGGCACGTGAGGGACCCTGACGTATGCAGCATGTGTGTGTCGTTAGTGCTGTGTGGCTCCTATTGCTGTTTACTTAGGCTTATGTATGTGTCAGTTATGGACATTCGGCATTTAAGTGTACTGGTACCTTTGTCTTATTTCTAGGAGTAGTTGCAGATGTGATCCTCACCCCCTAATTTAGGAATGTATGTTCCAGGGTGGGGTTCCTGCCATTTGGTACTATAGCTGCCCAGAGATGAGAGGTGTTATTGTCAACTGTGGTGGCAGTTAAATTGCAGTTGTTGTATTTGCTACTGCATTACAGGTAGGGACCTAGTTGATGGGGAATAGTTTGTGCAAAACAAGTGCCTGGATGTGGATTCAGGGTAGTGTCCTTCCCACCTGTCACTGGTTTCCCTTGGCTCTCTTGTTGTAATTACAGGATGTCCCCGTGGGACTGTAGTGGTGGCAGTATTTTGTCGTGCCCCGGCTATGGTCAGTACTGGGCATTCCCCCCTGCCGTGCCCCTTTCCCCATGCCACTTCATATATGTGCTAAGTTACATGCATTGTGTAGTAGGTATCCCCCCCCTGCTTACAGTCCCCATTATTGCATTGTAATTCCCCATGCGACTTACCCTGCATGTGCGTAGTGTCGTGGTAGTCTGCGCTGTCCAGTCCTTGTATCCCTGTGACGATCTCCTCCGGGATGACGGCTGCGACCATCTCCTCCATGTGGTCCAGGTCCTCCTGTTGTGCTGGACTCCCCCCTCCAGTCTGCATTGCTGCCTTCCTGTTCCTGGCCATTTTCTCTTTGGTCCTACGTTTACAGTCATGCCAGCGTTTCTTACACTCGGTGACTGTCCGGCGTTCTTCAGCCACACTGTTTATCTTGTCCACAATTTCTTTCCAGATGGCCTCTCTCCTACTGAGTGGCAATTTTGAGGATATGAAAAGTTGGTGCTGGTGTTCCGTCACCTCTTTCACCAGGATTTCCTGCTCCTCTGCACTGAAGCGACACTTTCTTTTTTTCTTTAACATGTCCTGGTTCCTGTATGCTTCCTCCTGGCTGGGTCCTGGTCTGCTCTCATCCTCCTGGGGTCTGTTGGGGCATCTGGGATCCATTTTGGGTCTCCTCTCCTGTAAGTGCAGTTTTCGCGCAAAAATGTCACGCAATAGCGTGAAAAAAAACGGCGTTTTCACGATTGCGCTGTCGTAAATCGACCCACAGTGATTTGCGTCCCTTTTACGTGGGTTTCCCTTACGACAGACCGACGCTGTTTGCGTCACGAAATAATGACTCCCACCTGTTGGTTGCGCCGCCGTACGTCAAAGTATACATTTGACGCCCGAATGGCGCATCCAAATGGCGTTAGACGGCGCAAATTTTTTTGACGCAAAACTGCGATAGCGCAGTTTTGCGTCAAAAAGTATAAATATGGGCCTATGTGTCTAGAACATCAGTTACATCAAGTAGAGCAAGAGTTGATAGCCCTGGATGATAGAGGTGACAAGATTATAACATTTTGCGACAATTTTGGCGGACAGGTTGGGGGGTATTCCAGGTAGTCTTATTCAGGGAAATCAAAAAGGCTTTTTAAAGAATAGGTATACATACGAATTGACACAGTAGATTTAGCTTATACGTGTAAGAAACCATTAGCTTTGGTGACAATTGATGCCACAAAGGTATTCGATAATGCCAACTGGGCGTATCTGGAGACTCTTTGTGAAGCTTTTAACCTTGGAGGGAAGTTTATAAGTGTATTGCAGAAAATATATCATGACCCGGTCACTCGAGTGTTGGTTAACGGCTCATTAGCGCCCCCTTTTAAAATAGAAAGAGGAACCAGGCAGGGATGTCCATTGTCTCAGCTGTTATTTAATTTGTATACAGAGCCTCTAGCCTGTAAAGTTAGAGGAGAACAGAAGATACCCTCGTTTAAGTATGAAGGTGGTGCAGGAAGGTAGCCCTGTATGCGGATGATTTAATGGTCTATACCACAAACCTACAACAGACACTACCAATTTTAGAGGAGCAAGCAAAAATGTTCAGGGAGATTACAGGGTATGAAGTTAATAAAGATAAAACTGAAATTATTGCATGGAACATGCAGATGGGAAGTATACCTATTAAGAGTGAGCTAAAATATTTAGGGATTACGATAATCCAGGATATAGAAAGAATACCGGTAGATTAATTTCTGAGAATTATGAGAGATTCCTGTAAACTAATGAGGAGCTGGGCAAATTTACCCCTTACAATTATGGGGAGGGCCAATCTGGTTAAGATGATGATATTACCTAAACTTTTATTTATTCTTAATGCAGTGCCTCTAAAATCTAACAAAAAGTGGCTGGATAAACTGCAGGGCAAAATTATTAGCTTTATTTGGGCTTCCAAAGGTGTATGTATTTCATGGAAGAAATTGAGGAGGAAGAAGGAGAAAGGGGGGATAGCGATCCCCGACCTCCATCTTTATGCCTGGCCGATTTTTATGAAAAACATAGGCTGGATTATGAATGCTATGGGGTCTACGGAGCTGGCGCAGAGCTTCAAAGAGATGATGGAGCTTAAGCACGGAGTGCAAGGACATTTTCTTTATAAATTCAGGGACCCCAAATACTTCAAGAAAATCAGATTTAAAATTACCCAGGATTCCGCAAAGCAGTGGTTTGCAATGAGGAAGGCAACTGGTTGGCCTTACTATAGTAAATACACACCTATTTGGGAGTCCCCGGGCTCACTGGAGTGGACTCTAGCTGGGATACTCTAGTTAAACCATTGAAAGATGCAGGAATTGTGTGCTGGGGACAACTGTTCATCAATGGGAACATGATACGGAATGAGGATCTCGAGGTGGCACAGAGGGCAAGTTAGCTAGATTCAAGTACTTCCAGATAGGAGGCTGGGGGAAGAGTGTGAAGCAGACAGTAGGCGACTCAAATGAGGTAGAAGATTTACTTTGTCAGGGCACATTTTGGAAGAAGGAACTCGCAAGGTGGTACTGAACACTGATGAAAGTTATAGATGGAGAATTTAATATGCCTGAAGTGATGTGGAAGGAGCGACTACCAGGATCGCAAATTAAAGAACTATGGCAAGTATCTTCAGTTTTGTTATGCTCTACAGGTAAACCTGCCTGTTTAAGAAGGAATCATTTGTTTTCAATCCACAGAGCCTTCTGGACTCCAGAGAAGTTATCTAACTGTGTACAAAGGAACTTGATTAGCTGTAACCAATGTGGCCTGGGCTTGGCAGATGACAAGCATATGTTCTGGGAGTGCCCCCAGCTCTCCCGGTTCTGGAGAGAGGTGGGAGAGGCAATCAATGATATTTTATCAATCATTTGCCAGGTGAGCCTATCTTTGGTTGTTTTCGGATGCCTTTCTGCCCTAACAGGGCTGAGTAGGAAAGATGCTAAATTGCTTTTCTACATGATGTTGTTGGCTAGGAGGGAGATATGCAGGAAATGGATTAGCATATCTCCTCCTATTTATTTGGATTTGGTACACACCTTGATATACAATTTTACTTTGGACTTGAGAGTTAGTAAAAAGGAAAGTAAGAGAAGTAAGTTTTGGGGCCCACTAAAAAGGTGGCTGGAAAGAAGATAAACTTTATGTCCCATGATTACACTCATGGCCGTTTGTGGAAGGGCTCTGGGGGAAGCTATTAAAGATAAAACCCAGAGACTCAGACATTCCCAGATGGGAGCCTGAAATGGTAGCTCGCCCTGATGTTTCTGGACCTTTGGGAGGAGGCCCCCAGGATGATATCTGGTTTGCCGTATAGTTGGATGAGGACAAAATAAAAAATAAAATAAATAAAAATACTGTGCTATTGGGGTCCTGATTAGCAGGATCCCAGTAGACACAGTCAAACACACTGACAAACAGGCTAAAAGTGGGGATACTCAAGCTAGAAAGACACTACTTTCTTATACTAAGCTAACAGCGATTAAAGCACTGGTTGATTTAGTGATGTTTATGGTTCACCCTGACAGAGATTGATGCTGATGCTTGTGTGGGTCACCCATATTTAAGCAAACACACAATTTCTCACAACACCTCCCTGCAGCCTGCATTCGCTAATGAGGGCTTTTCTTTCTTACCGCTATGACATGTTCACTGTTTTTAACAGGAGCCCTCCCCAAAAGAGAATTAGGCTCCTGATTTGCCACGTGACTGCCAAATATCCAATTTACATTTTTGGAAATCCAAGGCATTGTAAGAAGTTGATAGAGTACCAAATAAGTCTCTGTGAACATCTCCTGTGTAACTGTGGGCATGCTTATGATTGAACAGTGAAGTTTAACTGTATCAATCCCTGCATGACTAAATAACCCACTGCATGAAGACCTTCTGTCTGAAGCTGCAAGGCGGAAATTGTGATTTTTGAAAGAGCACTTTACTGTGCTAGTACTCCTGGTGGTTAACAGAGCTAAGACCAACATCCACCCCCACCTCCCATACCAAAACTCCTTGAGTTGTGATCATCAGTAGGGTAGGCAGTACTCACGGAATTTCACTCCGCCAGATTCTGTGGAGCTACATATAATCTCTGAGAGTTCTCACAGAGTTCTACCAGCAGGCAGAAACAATGTAGCTAGCGCTGCTTGTGCTACAATTCAGCCCCAGTAGATCGAGCAGCACTGAAAATCAGTGCGAACAACACCATGCACTGCAGAAGGGCATACAACCATTCAAGTTGATTTTGCTGGCCCTTGAGTGGAAAATTAATTCAAGAAGCAGTAAATCTACTTGAATGGCAGCACTTTGACCGTGACCGCTCGCAATGGCCAGCATTAAAAAATCATGCTAACCAACACTAAGGCCCTCATAATGACATTGGCAGTAAATCCCTCTTACTGCCAGGCTGACTGCCACCAACATACTGCTGCCGCAGCGGATTATCACCACCCACAGCATTATGACCCACGTATGACCACAGCAGACATTCAATGGCACTAAACCATTGGCGATACATACCGCTGCGCTCAAAATACACACACTCAAACAAAACAACACCACATTGAACAATTTGAATAACACACACCTGACACACTTACACACACCACTCCCACACCACTATAAAGCACACACCCACATTACCCACAACCCTTTACCATTACAAACAAGTGCCACAAGAGAGATAGCAAGACCACAGAAAAGACCACAGACACACACCACCATCATCTATACACCATCCATGCACTCCACGTCACACACCCCAACACAGCACCCAAAATACCCTCACCCACACCACTCACACTACACCCATGGCACTGCAACAACACCCCCGGTTCTCTGAGGAGGAGCAAAGGATCATGATGGAAGAAAGCACCCGGGTAGATCCACAGCTATTCGGATCACAGGTGCAGCAGATGTCCATTGCAAGGAAGATAGAGCTTTGACAGCAAATTGTGGACAGGGTCAACGGCGTTGGACAGCACCACAGAACAAGGGATTACATCAGGAAGAAGTTGAATGACCTACGGGGGAAGGTATGTTCCACAGCAGCAAGACACCAAATAGCTGTACAGAAGACTGGCTTTTCACCTCCTCCCCCAACAACAATCAACATGGGAGGAGCAAGTCTTTGCGATCATGCATCCTAAGGGCCTTGTAGGAGTAGGAGGAGAACTGGACTCTGATAAATCAAATTTCTAGTACTATCACCACCCACTTGCATGCCATCACAAACCCCAACTCCTACCCTCACTCCTATCACTCCACCACCACCTCCCACATACCCCACCATCACAACACACTCATCCCAATATCAAGCCCTGCATGGAACACCAATGCATGGGCAACCCTCACAGACCTACATGGACACCCACCACTAAAGCATGCACACTAGAGACAATCACTACTCACACAAGGCAAAGCTGCAAGGGCAATAACAACCATACAGGGCAACATACCCATGCACAAGATGACACACACAGAAACAATAACACTGCATTTACATCCCCACAGGTCCCCCACCCAACGTCACCAGAGAGGAGGTGCCAGCAACTTCCAGTCCACCCCCAGAAGAGGCCCACAGTGATGACAGCAGCTCTGGACGCCTGAATCTGGATGACCAACCTGGTCCATCAGGGATCTCCGGACAGTTGGTTATCCAGACACAGTCTCATACCACCACAGAGCCTACACCCACAGGAAACACCAGCACAGTATCCACCCAGTGAGCCCATACCTCTGTCCCCAGGACACGTCAATCAGCAGTGTGTCCACCACTACAAGGACCCCAGGCCACCCCACAAAAACAGGATGATCAGGGACCTGGAGTCAGTGGCAGTGGACACACGGTTCAGGGGACAGAGGCACAGGACAACAGGGAAGCTGTTAGGACTGCTGTGTGACAGGGGGAGGACAGGCCCAGGGATCCGACTCTCCAGGAGGCACTTACCAACATCCTGGGTGCATACCACCATTCCCAGGAGACGATGAGTCAGATACTGGACAAGTTGCAGGAGACCCAGCGGCTGCAGGAGGGACAGTACCTGGGGATCAGGGAGGACTTGAATTCCATAAACACCACCCTGGTCACCATTGCAGGGGTGCTGGCTGACATGGTCAACACCATGAGGGAGGCAGAGGCACACCACTGGGCCCCTGACACTAGCCAAAGCGATGGACAGCCTTCCACCTCCACTGCCACTAGTGGACAGGAGGTCCTGCCACAAGACCAACAGGCCACCCGCACCCCACCCCCTGCAGAAGGAGAACCACCATGCAAATTGCCAAGACCCCCATCAGGAAATAAGACTCTCCTAATTGTCACCCTTGTGTCCCACTCAGTCACCCTGTCCACCTTGAACTGTCATTGCTCCCCTTCCTATGCCCCCTTGGACAATGCACCTGTGATACAAATAGACTGGACTACAACTTGGACTTTCCTCTACCCTCACCCCAGCTCATTGCACATCCCCCTCTAATCATTAGCACTTAAATAAACACCATTTTAAAAAATACATGTATAGAGTCTGGCAAATTATTTAACCATGTATTTGTTTAACAAGCTTTAACCACTGCAATATAACTGTCCAGTATTGTGCTCATAGGAATGACTTGTAGTTGGCTGCAGTCAACACAACAGGAGCAATAGTGGGAAACACATATCTGAAAATAGAGATGTCAAATGATACAGTAAGTGGGCGTAGAATTTGGAAAATCATCCTGCCAATGACAATGCCAAAAACAAAACTGTCAATGTAAAGTGTAATTGCAGTGTCTTACCTGTGTTTCATTGGACATACTGTCTTATAATAGCACTTCTGCTGTCCTCATCCTCTGTCTCCTCATCATTTCCACAGGGTCCACTGCTGCCACACACCCATCTCCAGCCTCATCCTCCTGCAGAAAAGGCACCTGGCAATGTAAGGCAAGGTTGTGCAACATATAGCATGCCATGATGATCTGGCACACCTTCCTGGGTGAGTAGTATAGGGATCCACCTGTTAGATTGAGGCAACAAAACCTGCCCTTCAGGTGGCCGAATGTCCTTTCTATTATTCTTCTTGTTCACCCATGTGCCTCATTGTAACGTTCCTCTGCCCTTGTCCTGGGATTCCTCACAGGGGTTAGTAGCCATGAGAGGTTGGGGTAACCAGAGTCACCTGCAAATATCGAGGGACACACACTAATCCTTAGGGCCCACACCATACCCATACACCAACATCCTCTGGGTGGGAACCAAGGCTCACCTATTAGCCACACCCGGTGCCTCTCGAGTTGAGCCATCCCATATGGGATATTGCTATTCCTCAGGATAAAGGCATCATGTACAGACCCAGGATGCTTTGCATTGACATGGGAGATGTACTGGTCCACCAGGCACACTATCTGCACATTACTGGAGTGAAAGCTCTTCCGATTTCTGAACACCTGTTCATTTCTCCAGGAGGGGGATGTATGCAATATGTGTACCATCTATGGCCCCAATAATGTTGAAGATATGTCCCATTGCATATAAATCAGCTTTTACTGTGGCCAAATCCCCCTCCTGGGGAAAAAGATGTAGCTGCGCATGTGTTTAATCAGAGCAGAAAACACTCTGGTCAGCACTATTGAGAACATTGGCTAAGAGATTCCTGCTGCCAAGCCAACTGTAACTTGGTAGGAGCCACTTGCCAGGAAATGGAGCACAGATAGGACTTGCACAAGAGGGGGGATCCTGGTGACCTGACGGATATCAGATATCAGATCAGGTTCCAATTGGGCACACAGCTCTGTGATTATGGCCCTATCCAGTCTATAGGTGAGGATAATGTGCCTGTCCTCCATTGTTGCCAAATCCACCAGGGACCTGTACACGGGGGGATGTCTCCATCTCGATTCACGAGCAGCGGTTCAATCTAGGGGGCAAACAGTGAGTAGATGTATCCCATATATCAAAACACTACACTTCATTGCATGTTGTGATTGTAAAACAAGATTGTAGTACTAGCTCAAATGGTGCATATGTGTACTGTGACGCAGTTAGGTTCCATGGCCTGCTGTCCCCCCTTAAATGGCGTCTGCCTGTCCTGTATGGAATGACATGTGGAAATGAGGTAATTCCGCTGACGTTGTGCGCTGTTGCTGGAGGCGGTCAAAAACCGCCATGCAACTCCTCATTGGATCCCTTTGGGCCCTTTGGGTTACAGTGGCCAATGGTGATGTACGCCGGCGGTGACGGTCCACACCGCTGCGGATGTGATTGCCATTTTCAATCTGTTCACCCATTTGCTACCTGACCTTCAACAGGAGAGGGCCTACACTGCAAGTGCTGCTGTGACCTGTGTCTGGACACCGACCATGGCTCGTGTCACTCGGGAAAGGGGTCCTGCCTTCAATTCTGCATAGTTGGAGAGACTGGTGGATGGGGTCCTACCTCAGTACCGAATGCTGTATGGGCCTCCAGACCAACAGGTGAGTACCCTGTGGGCATGAATGCATGGAGTGCTGTGTGTGAAGGCCTTGTGTAAGGGGGGGTTGGTGGAAGGGTCCTGGGCAGCATGTTGCATGTATGGTGGGCAATGTCTGTGCATAAGGGGATGGTAGGGCTATGGTGGGACATGAGTGTAACAGGCCGGACGGTCTGACTGATACCTTTTTAATATGTGTATTTTTCTGCAGGTCAGCGCCCATCAGAAAAAGGGTATATCACCAAGGATGTCCGGACCCTTGTGGTCTATGGCAGGCGGAGCACCCACTGTTGGAAACAGTGGGAGGACCTGAGATGCTGGGCAAGAAGACAGCGACGGCCCAGCTGGGGAGGGCCTCCCAACGAGGAAGGGGTGCCCGTCAAACCTCGACCTCGCTGATGGCCTGCATACTGGTAGTGGCCTATCCGGAGTTCGATGGGCGCTTGAGGGCATCACGGCATCCACAAGGAGGTGAGTACTATTTCCAAATATACTACTTGCGTGTGATGGGGTGGTCTCCCAGTGGGGGATGTGGGCCTATGGGTGCCCCTAGGCCAGTTTGGACATTGCAGGGTAGGTCCCATATTGGGCAGGGTATGATGTGAACCACCTCCAACCAAGCTAGAAGGCTTCCACTACTGGGCAGGGGTCTGTGGGTGTCTCAGATATGCTGTTAGTGGCATCAGGTATTACTGACCATGGGCTGGTGACTAGCATTGTCACTGGTAGTGCATTGCCTAATGAGTAGGGCTGTTCACTGCGTGTGTGTCGTGTACGCCAACGGTGGTGTTGTAGCAGCCAATGACCAAGTGTATCGTTTGTCTTTTACCCCCCCTTTTTGTTTTGTTACCCTGTCCTTCTGTGCATTAGCATCATCTGGCGGAGGAGCTGAGGCTCCGGCGACGGAGGGAGCTGCATCCCACAGGGCCCAGGATGCCAAATCCACCGACGGTGAGGGCACCAGTGGGACGGAGAGCAAGGGGAGCACCACGGCGGGGACAGGAGTGTACAGTTCGGACAGTGATACCTCCTCTGATGGAAGCTCCCTGGTGGTGGCGGACACCTCTGTGGCCACTTAACTACAGATACAACCGCCACTCTCGTACCAGCGCCACCCTCCCAGCAGCCCCCTCAGTGAGTTTCCCGTGCCCGCTCACCCAGGAGGGTGGGCCTGCCAAAATTAGCCCTGCTGGCCTAAGAGAGGAAGCTATTGACCTCTATCTCTGTTAGGCAGTCAACCATTGTGAATGCCATCCAGGGGCTGGCAGCCCATTTGCAACAAACAAATGCATTCCTAGAGGGAATTCACTCTGGCATGGAGGCCCAACAGAGATCAATCCAGGCTCTGGCCTCCTCTCTGATGGCAGTCATTGTCTTAGTTTCTAGCCCCCCCCCTCCTACTTTCTCTACCCAGTCCCATTCCACTCAACCCTAACCTATCCCAAGCACAAAGGCAGACCAGCATGCAACCAGGAAAACACACAGGAGTGGTTCAGGCAAACCCAAGCACCACACATCATCCAACAGGCACTCACACAAACACCATCCAGAGGCAGACATACCAACATCCACTGCCTCCACTGTGTCCCCCTCCTCCTCGTCATCCACCTCCCTCCCAGTAGTGTCTACACACACACCTGCATGCACTACATCCTGATCCACTACCTCCATCATCAGCTCGCCTATCACTATAACCCCTGCCTGGCAGTCACCACCCCTACATCCATGCACACGTCCCCTATGTCCTCTCCCACTGTGTCTGTGCCCCCTCCTCCCAAAGTACACAAAACCTCAGACACCCTACAGCCATCCACCTCACAATAGTATCCAGCCCATGCACCTGTACCCAAACACAGCAGACAGACACCTCCTACAACCACTTCCTCTTCCTCCACTCCCAAATCTTCACCCTCGTCCCACCCCAATGTCCCTAAGAAGCTTTTCCTCTCCACTGTTGACCTCTTCCCGTTTCCCTCCCCCCCCCGTCCTTCACGTCGGGCCAGGGTGGTCAGAACCCAGGCGAGCACCTCAGCCACCCAGTCCATGGCCACAGTAGTGTTGACAGCTACTGCAGGTGGGAGAGGATCCTGGTAACTAGCCAGCAGTACTGAAAGGGTGCATGCACCAGGTGCATCAAGGAAGGTCAAGGAAGCACCATCAGCTTTGAAAGGGAAGGACAAGGAGGCCCCACCAGCTGCAAAAGGGAAGGGCAAGAAGGCACCACCAACTGCAAAAGTAAAGGGCAAGGAGGCACCACCAGCTGCGAAAGGGAAGGGTAAGGAAGCACCACCAGCTGCAAAAGTTAAGGGCAAGGGGCCAGCACCTGCAGGCAGGAAGGACAGGAGGCCTGGGGCTGGGACTCATTTGGAGCCCCCACCACCAACCATGGCGGTTCAGCCGTCCGAGGCTGCAGAGGAAGGGCTGGAGCCCCCCCCCCCACTGCCAGCCCCACCACCAGCCATGCCACCAGTCCTGCCACCAGCACCACCACCAGCACCACTGCCAGCAGCAGCAGCCCCAGTGGGCAGGCGTCCGAGGCTGCAGGAGAAGGGGTGGAGCCCCCACCCCACTGCCAGCCCCGCTACCAGCACCTCCACCAGCACCACTTCCAGCAGCAGCAACCCCGCTGGGCAGCTGTCTGAGGCTGCAGGGGATAGGCTGGAGCCTCCGCCCACCACTGCCAGCACTGCCACCAGTACCACTGCCAGCAGCAGTAGCCCCAGTGGGCAGCCACCTGAGGCTGCAGAGGGTGGGCCGGAGCCTTCCCCCACCCCTGCCAACACAGCCACCAGCACCACTGCCAGCAGCAGCAGCCCCAGTGGGCAGCCATCTGAGGCTGCAGAGGATGGGCTGGAGCCTCCTGCCACCACTGCCAGCACCACCACCAGCACCACTGCCAGCCCCAACACCAGACCCGCCACTGCCACCACTGAGCAGCCGTCACCGCCGGTGGGCATTGTGTAGTCCTGCCTCCATGGGCTGTAGTGCGTATTGGCCCCTGCTAATCCTGTAGGTATGACACCCTGGTGAGAGACTGTGACCTTGCACTCCCCAAGATCTGCATCACAGGGCACAATGCCCCTTCCAGAACCAGTGGAGGAAGCCATCCACTCACCCCATCCTTCCCAGGATGAAACACACTGGGTGTAAGGCTCCCTCCTGAACCAGTGGAGGAAGCCGTCAACTCAACCCATTCTTCCCAGGATGAAGCACACTGGGCACAAGGCCACCTCCAGAACCAGTGGAAGAAGCCGTCCACCCAGCCCATACTTCTCAGGGTGGAGCACACTGAGCACAAGGCTCCCTCCAGAACCAGTGGAAGAAGCCGTCCACTCACCCCATCCTTCGCAGGATGAAGCACACTAAGCACAAGGCCCCCTCCAGAACTAACGGAAGAAGCAGTCCACTCACCCCATCCTTCCCAGGATGAAGCACACTGGGCATAAGTCCCCCTCCAGAACCAGAGGAAGAAGCTGTCCAGTCACCCCATCCTTCCCTGAATGAAGCACACTGGGCACAATGCCCCCTCCAAAACAAGTGGAAGAAGCCGTCCACTTACCCCATGCTTTCCAGGATGAAGCACACCGGGCACAAGGCCCTCTCCAGAACCAGTGGAGAAGCCATCCACTAGAGAGACCGTGGCTTTGCACTCTCCAGGACCAAGCAGTTGCCAATCCACCCACTTGAGAGACTGTGGCCTTGTACTCCTCAGGACCAAGCAGTGGGCAATCCACTCACTTGAGAGACTGTGGCCTTGCAAGACTGTGGCCTTGCACTTCCCAGGACCAAGCAGTGGACAATCCACCCACTTGAGAGACTGTGGCCTTGAACTCCCCAGGACATCTCACAGAGCATGTAGCCTCCTCCAGGACCAGTGGCATTGTACCATCTTCTGGCTGAGGTGCCCCCCCATTCCCTGTCCCCATGAGGGGCCTGTGTATTTTCGTCCTGATGCCCCTGCAGTGTTCTCTCCGTGTTGTTGCAGGGGTGAGGTGGGGCCGTGGCCCCTGTGTTGTGGCCCTGTGGCCTACGGACAATGAGGACTGGGCAGTGTCCCTTCATTTTTAAATATGTATATCCGTTTGTATTTTGATGCACTTATTCATGTTATTTTATCGTATTACACTCACTTTCTTCCAATCTTTTTGTCCTTGCATTATTCCTGAGGGGTAGGGGGTGGATATGTAATGTTACTGCATCTGGTTGTGTGTATGGTGTGGGGGGTGGGGGTGGTGTGTTGCTTTTGCATGTGCGTGTCCCTCTATTTTTCCTCCCCTCTCCCTTGTGTATTAGGCGGCAGTACTCACCGTGGTCATCTTCACCGGCATTGATGTTCGTAATGCAGGAAGAGGTAGATGAGCATAGGGAAAATTTGCAAATCGGGCTCCATGGTGTCAGGGTTGTTCTCTGAGTGTACAGAGGTGAGTCCTTTGACTTCTGTGTTCTGTTTCCACTGTGCTTTTGATGCAGTTGGTACCACCCGGAAATGGTTGCGGATACGCCTGTCTTAATACAGTGGGCAGCACATTGTCTTCCGCCTGGCTGTTGGCGGTTACTGCTGGGGTGCTTCTTGCCACCACGGTGGCTGTCGGAGTGTTAAAGTGGCTGTCTGTCTTATCACTGACCGCCAGGTTTGCAATGAGGCCCTAAATCTCACTTGTGCTCGACAGGTCACCTTTTTGTAGCCTCATGGGAGAAAGCTTCTGTCACATGGAAATTGGCAGAATTTGGCCAGAACTCTGCATTAAGGAATGGCCAAAATTCTGCCAAATTTGTAAGTGGAACAATACAATTCACCATCCTTAACCTATAGAAAATTCAACATAACCACTTAAGTCAACACCAATAAAACTTCATGCTACCATCTCCAGATGGGGCTGAGGAACATTTTCAAATGGCTCCCAATCAGCACCCAGAAAAATGTTGTGCACACCCTCATTACAAGCATGCTGGACCATGGGAACACTAGCTATGCCAGGATCAACAAAAAACACATCAACACAAGGCTGCAGACCAGTCAGAACTCTGTGGCTCATATCACTCTCAAACTCCCACACTACACTCATATCACACCACACCTGAATGAGCTCCACTGGCTCCCTATGCACTTACACTTTCACAGCACTGCATAAAATTGATCAAGCATATCTCAACAATTGCATGTTTTCTCAAATCTTCCAGGCATCTCCACTTGTCTGAACTCCTACTGGCACACATCTCACACAAATGGAAGATTACCAGCAGCATTGTAGCGCCTCATCCTGCCGGCTTTCTTGACTGTTTCCTGGTGGTGCATGCTCTGAGGGCTGTCTGCCTTCACCCTGCACTGGAAGCCAAGAAGAAATCTCCTGTGGGTCGTCGGAATCTTCCCCCTGCCAACGCAGGCACCAAACTTCTGCATCACCAGTCCTCTGGATCCCCTCTTATCCTGACGAGCATGGTCCCTGGAACACAGGAGCTGGGTCCAAGTGTCTTGCACAGTCCAGTGGCCCTTCTGTCCAAATTTGGCAGAGGTGAGTCCTTGCCTCCCCACGCCAGACAGTAATCCTGCGCTCTGTGTGATCTGCAGCTGCTCCGGCTTCTGTGAACTTTTCTAAGACTTCCTTCGTGCACAGCCTAGCCCAGGTCCTCAGAACTCCGGCCTGCATTGCCCAACTCGTTGAGTTGGACTCTGATGTCTTGGGACCCTCCTTTGTGACTCTAAGTTGACCGCTGTCCTCAGATCTTCTAAGTGCCTGTTCAGGTGCTTCTGCAGGTGCTGCCTGCTTCTGCGGGGGCTCTCTGAGTTGCAGGGCGACTCCTCTGTCTCCTCCTCCAAGGGGCGACCTCCTGGTCTTAGCAGCACCCAAAATCCTCAACTGCAACTCTTGCAGCTAGCAAGGCTTGTTTGCTGTCATTCTGCGTGGAAACAACTCTGCATCCTCCAACATGCCGTGGAACATCTTCTGACCAAAGGAGAAGTTCCTGGCACCTTCCGTTGTTGCAGAATCTTAACTTCTTCCACCCGGAGGCAGCCCTTTTGCACCTTCATCCCGGATTTAGTGGACTCCTGCCCCCTCTGGACACTTGTGTGACTCTTGGACTTGGTCCCCTTCCTTTACAGGTCCAGGAATCCGTCTTCAGTATTTTGCTGGCAGTTTTTGTTCTTGCAGAATCCCCTATCTCGACTATACTGTCTTTCTGGTGCAGTACGGAAACTTTACTCCTACTTTTCAGGGTCTATTCCTACCTATTGCATTCTATTGTGATTCTACATTGTTTGCACTACTTTTCTTATAATTTGTGTATATTACTTACCTCCTAAGTGAGAGTATCCTCTGAAATACTTTTGACATATTGTCACTAAAATAAAGTACCTTTATTTTTGGTAACTCTGAGTATTCTGTTTTCTTGTGATATAGGGCCAGATGTAGCAAAATTTGCCGTTTGCGACTCGCTAAACGCGTTTCCCAATGCAGAAATGCATATTGCGAGTCGTTACCGACTCGCAATATGCATTTCCGACTCGCAAATAGGAAGGGATGTTCCCTTCCTATTTGCGAGTCGCAGTGGGATGCAACCACTTCAAGTGGATGGTAACCCACTCGCAAATTGGAAGGGGTCCCCATGGGACCCCTTCCAGTTTGTGACTGGACCCAAAAATATTTTTTCAGGGCAGGGAGTGGTCCAAGGGACCACTCCCTGCCCTGAAAAAATACCGAAACAAAAGGTTTCGTTTTTTTTTTAAGTGCAGGTCGTTTTCCTTGAAGGAAAATGGGCTACACTTAAAAAAAAAAAAACTGCTTTTTTGAAAAGCAGGTCACGAACATGGAGGTCTGCTGACGTCAGCAGGCCTCCATGTTAGCGAGTGCCTATACTCGCTATGGGGCCGCAATTTGCGACCCACCTCATGAATATTCATGAGGTGGGTCATTGCGACCCCATAGCGCGTCGCAGTCGGTGTCTGAGACACCGTACTGCATAGCAATTTGTGACTTGCAAATTGCGAGTCGCAGGGACTCGCAATTTGCAAGTCGCAAATTGCCGATTTGCTACATCTGGCCCATAGTGCTTTATGATATAAGTGTTATAGTAGGAGCTTTGCATGTCTCCTAGTTCAGTCCAAGCTGCTCTGCTATAGCTACCTCTGTCAGCCTAAGCTGCTAGAACACCGCTATTCTACTAATAAGGGATAACTGGACCTGGCACAAGGTGTAAGTACGACAAGGTACTCACTATAAGCCAGGCCAGCCTCCTACAATGAATCACAGCTCCTGCGTGTGATTCCACAACAGCTTAAATGGTACCCTTACTTTCCAGGTCCATCCGACTCTGATGTTTTAATACATTGGGAGCAATACTCTGATCATAAAACATAATTTAGACTGGTAACATCTCTTATTCAAGAGGAAGAACATGAAAGCCGTGGCAGGATGGGCTGCTATCTACCCATATCTCACAACGAGCATCAGTGGCTATTTCGTTACGGAAAATGATACTTCATTTGTAGGATCGGTATGTTACAAGAATCCCAAAAATGCAACGCAGATGAATACATTTGAAAGTTACTTTGAAAATATCGCAACTGTATGGCCTGTTTCATGCCTTTTGATCCCTTCATGTGCAGTGGCGGCCCGTCCTTTAGGGCGGAGGGGCCACGCCCCCCCACCCCATGAAGAGTGCCTGTCAGGCTGAACAAAGGTCAGCCTGACAGACACTCTTCATGTTCAGGTCAGGCAGCCAGGAGTGAGCCATGCGCGATTTGCGCAGACTTCTGGCTGCCTGAGATGAACTTTGCTGAGCTGAGGAGATCACAGCTCCTATGGGCGTGACCTCCTCTGCCCAGCAAAGGTGCCTCAAGGCCCTCCCCTGGGTGACGAGGAAAAGCGTCACCCATTGACACTCTCCCTGGGCGCTTCAGGTTTAAGCCCTGAAGCGCCCAGGGCAAGTGTCAATCAGTGACACTTCGTCACAGAGTGGGGTGGGGTCAGCAGTCTCACTGACCCCATCCCACTCTGTGGCGAGGCTGGGACTGCTGCCTTCCCTCATTGGCTGACCAAAGGTCAGCCAATGAGGGAAGGCAGCAGTCCCAACCGTCCTGGGACCAGGAGGCTAAAGGCAAGTTTGTGTGTGTGTGTGTATGTATGTATGTGTGTTATGTTTTACATTGAATGTTTGGTGCACGCGTGCATGTTTGAGTGTTATGAGTTCTGTTAATGGATGTGAGTGCGTGCGTGCCTGTGTGTGTGAAAGAATGAATGTGTGTGATCTTGTAAAATGAATGTTTGGTGCGTGCGTGCATGTTTGAATGAAATGAGTGTTGTTAATGGATGAGCGTGCGTGTCTGTGTGTGAAAGAATGAGTCTGTGTGTGTGTGTGTGTGCCCCGCCCGCCCCCTCCCAAAGCTGCCAGCCGCCACTGTTCATGTGGCCATACGTTTTATCCTGCATTTTACAAACATATCTGCGAAATGCACAGTACACCTTAGACTCTTCACCTATATTTGAAAGAAATACCTTTACTTCCTCCAGTCGGTTTAAAAGAACAAAGATGTATTTATTGATTTATACGTTTTCTGTGGTATGCACGTTCTCCATATATTGTTGGATTGGTTTATAAAGTGGTGCCAGACACAAGCATAATAGTGGTCAATATTGACTTATTCATGACATTAATACCGTTGAGGACTCAACAAAAAAAATTAGCATAAGCTTACCGTTTCGTGCACTCCTAAATCTATGCACCACACGTGCACTTATCTATTCCGCAGTTTATCCATGCACTCGCGGATTCAACCATTCATCCATGCACTCACCTTCCCATTAATTATCCAAAGGTGTTCATAACATCTGTCCATGTATCTAATTGTATTTTATCGGAACTACATGAGCATTGATACACCGAAAACATATAATTAGACTAAACACAGGTACAATTTCAAAATCAGATTTACTAAATATGGCCACCAGCACGTAGTCACTCTTAAAACGAGGCATATTTACGTCTTTAAGCAAATCTATACGTTGCAGCACTTTAACATATTTAAAAATACCAAATCCATATTACCAGGGGAGTTTAAGCAATGATTTCTGTCCTGAAAACCTATTTGCAGCGCAAACGAATAAATTGTACAAAGCGCAAACGTTTATCCAGGGACATTAAATGGGATACCCTTTTTAATTAGGAGTCAATCAAAATGGCTCCCCTGCGGTTTGACGCGTCTGCTTAAGGGCCCGGAAGTACTGGCCGGTAGCTGCTGATCAATACGTAGCTCCGATCAACAAATGATATGTTTTAAAGCAATGAGTCATGACAGGTACAGTTGAATTTTAAATCAATATGGATGCGCTCTACATTGTTTTTAATTTGATTAGTAATCATAGGGGATTACAAGTGATTGCCATTGGTTGTGTGGGCCATGAATCAGAAATCAAAACAGTACGCTTGGCTACGGCCTCCCTAGGTCAAAGATAATGGCGTGCACTATTTTTAAAGAAATAACCTAGCAAATGCCACGCTAAAAGTACCATCTTGCCTGGCATGTTACCCACATTTTCACTGTATGTATGTTTGTTTTTGCCCATGTGTCACTGGGTTCTGCTAGGCAGGACCCCAGTGCTCGTAATGTATGCCATGTATGTGTTCCCTGCGTGGTGCCTAACTGTATCACTGAGGCTCTGCTAACCAGAACCTCAGTGTTTATGCTCTCTCTGCTTTCTAAAATTGTCACTGCAGGCTAGTGACTAATTTTACCAATTCTCATTGGTACACTGGAACACCCATATAATTCCCTTGTATATGGTACCTAGGTACCAGGGTATTGGAGTTCCAGGAGATCCCTATGGGCTGCAGCATTTCTTTTGCCACCCATAGGGAGCTCAGACAATTCTTACACAGGACTGCCACTGCAGCCTGAGTGAAATAACGTCCACGTTATTTCACAGCCATTTTGCACTGCACATAAGTAACTTATAAGTCACCTATTTGTCTAACCCTCACTTGGTGAAGGTTAGGTGCCAAGTTACTTAGTGTGTGGGCACCCTGGCACTAGCCAAGGTGCCCCGACATTGTTCAGGGCAAATTCCCCGGACTTTGTGAGTGTGGGGACACCATTACACGTGTGCACTACACATAGGTCACTACCTATGTGTAGCGTCACAATGGTAACTCCGAACATGGCCACGTAACTTTTCAAAGATCATGGAATTGTCACCCCAATACCATTCTGGTATTGGGGGGACAATTCCATGACCCCCGGATCTCTAGCACAGAACCCGGGTACTGCCAAACTGCCTTTCCGAGTTTTCCACTGCAGCTGCTGCTGCTGCCAACCCCTCAGACAGGTTTCTGCCCTCCTGGGGTCCAGGCAGCCCTGGCCCAGGAAGGCAGAACAAAGGATTTCCTCTGAGAGAGGGTGTTACACCCTCTCCCTTTGGAAATAGGTGTGAAGGGCTGGGAAGGAGTAGCCTCCCCCAGCCTCTAGAAATGCTTTGATGGGCACAGATGGTGCCCATCTCTGCATAAGCCAGTCTACACTGGATCAGGGATCCCCCAGCCCTGCTCTGGTGTGAAACTGGACAATGGAAAGGGGAGTGCCCACTCCCCTGACCAGTACCTCCCAGGGGAGGTGCCTAGAGCTACTCCAGTGTGTCCCAGAACTCTGCCATCTTGGAAACAGAGGTGTTGGGCGTACACTGGACTGCTTTGAGTGGCCATTGCCAGCAGGTGATGTCAGAGACCCCCTCTGATAGGCTCTTACCTTTCTTGGTAGCCAATCCTCCTTCCTTGGTAGCAAAACATACTTTTCTGGCTATTTAGGGTCTCTGCTTTGGGGAATTCTTCAGATAACGAATGCAAGAGCTCACCAGAGTTCCTCTGCATCTCCCTCTTTGACTTCTACCAAGGATCGACCGCTGACTGCTTCAGGACGCCTGCAAAACCGCAACAAAGTAGCAAGACAACTACCAGCAACATTGTAGCGCCTCATCCTGCCGGCTTTTTAGACTGTTTGCTGGTGGTGCATGCTCTGGGGGTCACCTGCCTTCACCCAGCATGGAAAGCCAAGAAGAAATTTCCCGTGAGTCGATGGAATCTTCCCCCTGCTAACGCAGGCACCAAAAGACTGCATCACTGGTCCTCTGGGACCCCTCTCATCCTGACGAGCATGGTCCCTGGAACACAGGAAATCTGTCCAAGTCACTCCCACAGTCCAGTGATCCTTCAGTCCGAATTTGGTGGAGGTAAGTCCTTGCCTCCCCACGCTAGACTGCAAACCTGTGTACTGTGTGATTTGCAGCTGCTTCGGCTCCTGTGCACTCTTCCAGGATTTCCTTCGTGCACAGCCTAGTGTGGGTCCCCAGCACTCCATCCTGCAGTGCTCAACCCTCTGAGTTGACCTCCGATGTCGTGGGTCCCTCCTTTGTAACTCTGCATGGACTCCGGGTTCACAAATCATCCAAGTGCCTGTTCAGGTACTTCTGCGGGTGCTGCCTGCTTTTGTGAGGGCTCTCTGAGTTGCTGATCGCCCCCTCTGTCTCCTCCTCCAAGGGGCAACATCCTGGTCCTTCCTGGTCCTCAGCAGCACCTAAAAACCTGTACCACGACCCTTGCAGCTAGCAAGGTTTGTTTGTGGTATTTCTGCATGGGAAGACTTCTGCAACCTTTATCGCGACGTGGGACATCTGTTTTCCAACGAAGAAGTTCCTAGTCCTCTTCGTTCTTGTAGAATTCCAAGCTTCTTCCATCCGGAAGCAGCTTCCTTTCACCTTCATCCGGGGTTTCCTGGGCTCCTGCCCCCCTGGACACTGTCGGAACTATTGGACTTCGTCCCCTTGCTTTGCAGGTCCTCAGGTCCAGGAATCCATTTTCAGTGCACTGCTGGTGTTTGTTGTTCTTGCAGAATCCCCCTATCACAACTATTGTGCTCTTTGAGCTAGTAGGTGTACTTTACTTCTACTTTTCAGGGTCTTGGGGTGGGTATCTTGGACACCCTGACTGTTTTCTTACAGTCCCAGAGACCCTCTACAACCTCCCATAGGCCTGGGGTCAATTTGTGATTCGCATTCCACTTTTGGAGTATATGGTTTCTGTTGTCCCTAGGCCTATGTCTACCTATTGCATCCTATTGTGATTCTACATTCTTTGCACTACTTTTCTAACTATTACTTACCTGTTTTGGGTTTGAGTACATATAATTTGTGTGTATTACTTACCTCCTAAGTGAGGGTATCCTCTGAGATATCTTTGGCATATTGTCACTAAAATAAAGTACCTTTATTTGTATTAACTCTGAGTATTGTGTTTTCTTATGATATTGTGCTATATGATATAAGTGGTATAGTAGGAGCTTTGCGTGTCTCCTAGTTCAGACTAAGCTGCTTTGCCATAGGTACCTCTAACAGCCTAAGCTGCTAGAAACACCTCTGTTCTACTAATAAGGGATAACTAGACCTGGCACAAGGTGTAAGTACCACAAGGTACCCACCATAAGCCAGGCCAACCTCCTATAGCCCCACTACTTGAGAGGCAGCTAAATCTACTAAAAAATACATTTTTGAGTGGATCTTGTTCTCCAGTGGACTGTTCAACTTGTTTTTTTAGAGTGAGAAGCCTTTTATTTTCACTTTTATTTCCAAAAAGCAAGGAAGTGTCCCAGATAGTCTAACTCCCTGTACCTGTTAAGCAGGCTCCTCCTTGTACTTTGTCCATTTCCTGGTCACTTTTCTCATGGATTTTGAGGAGCAAGGATCATTCTGTTTGTCTGCTGGACAGTTAAAAAACTACTGTATAAGGGTGTTGTTCAGTTGATAGGGCATGCACCAGTATTTCTTTGTATTTTAATTTGTTTTTGAAATTTCATTGTGGTGGGTGGCCTGGAGTTTTAGTGGGGGCCTAGTTATTTTTTTCATTTCATTTTTCACATTTTCTAAAGGAAAAATATTGCATATTTCAGTACAATTTCTCCATGTTTGCTACGTTTGCAATATTTTTAGTTTTTTACTATGTAGTCTGCCAATGGGCCATCCAGCCAGCAGGCCCAGTACTAGTCATCAGTGCATAAAATACATTCTTCTGTTATATATGATTTTTAAAACATCATTTGGGCAGGGATGGCATTGAATTACATTAAAAAAAAGTTGGCTATTGTATTTTATATGTTTTCCTGTAAAAATGGTATATGTAGGTTAATATTTGATGCCGTGGGAGGATGTGTGTTACATTAAAATGTTTTGTAGCTCAGTTACTGTCTGTGCTTTGCACTTCTGAATTAATGGTAGTATCTTTTCCGGTGTTACTATGCCTCCTTCCTCTGGACAGCCTGTGAGAGTGTGCTTGTCATCAGCCACCATTTGTCTTTGTTCTCCATGCCATATGACCAGGGACCAATTTGTGTAGTCTGTGTACATAATTTTGAATGTGTTCTTTGTAATCCATTCCTCCTTGCTCGCTGTTGTTGTTTGAGCATGTGGCTACTGGCCATTTTGTGCAGTCAACCAGTGCTCTTTTTGCCATATGCTTACATGCTTGCATGTGTTCTTTGTTCTCCATGTCTCCCTGCTCGCTGTTGCTGTTTGACTTGTGTACTCAGCCAGCATGCTTTTGCCTTGAACTTGCATGTGTCTCAGTTCTCCATGCCCCCTTGCTCATTGTTGTTTGAGAATGTGGTGGTGGCCATTGTGTGCAGCATTCCAGTGAGCTTTTGCCATAGGTTGCATGTGTTCTTTGTTCCCCATGCCTCCTTGTTTGGTGGTGTTGTTTGACCAAGTGGCTGGCAGCCATTTTGTGCATCCATCAGTGTGATTTTTCCATAGGCCTGCAGGTGGTCTTAGTTCTCCATTCCTCCGTGCTCACTGTTGTTTCTAGGACCATGCTGCCAGCAGCCATTTTGTTCATCCAGCCACTGTGTTTTTGGCATAGGCTTCAATAGATGTGATATCATTTTAACAGTATGCTGGAGCATTATTTTAGTATATGTATATTATGACTATAATTGTGTTGAACAGCGTCTTATATTCAATGCTTATTTTGCATTTTTGATCTCTACCTCCTTGCCTCACATTAGGTTTCTAATACTTCCATACAAACATCAGAAATTCCTTATTTTTTTTATTTTTCACTTTAGTTTCTTTATTTGATTTTTTATTTCATTTGTTTTATTCATTTTGTTTCTATTTTGCATTTTATTTATTTACTTTACTTTTTTATTTTTATTTTTTATTTTGTTTAAATTTTTTTCCTATTGTTTGGGCTTTTTTTGCATTTTCCATTAGCAGTATAAGGGGATACCTTGCATCAAACTATTTTTGACAGGTACCATGCCCTGTGATGACGTAAGCAGTGACGTAAGCAATGACGTAGGCAATGACTTGTATGACCTGCCCCTAGGTTGTCAATCAATCACCGTGCCTGTCATATGTCTATGTGATCGACAGCCCTAAGAGCCTTTGTGTGGTTGTGTGCCCGGACATGTTCAGGTTGTCAAAGGGTTGTGAAGAATTAAAGCCAGTTTGCGTAGTGTGTGGATCTATCAATGTAAGTCTGGCTGTGTTAAGGTATGTGCAAAATTAAAGCCCTAACATTTTGTGAGTCTAACAGGGGTTTGTTGGGGCTTGTTAAGAGCTGTGTTGGCTGTCTCAGCAGAGCAAAGGGTATGTGTCAATGGACAGGGTGCCTCAGGACTGACTAACACGGAGGTGGGGACTGGCAGTGGGAGTTAAAAAAAAAAGAAGCAGGATGGTTTATAAAGGAACCCATAAACAAAATGCACAAACCTGTCAAAGCTTCCCATCAAGTGTCACAGAATGAGTAACACAGAGTTAGGAAAGGGCAGAGTCAAACAATAGTGTCAAATAACCATGCAAACAACTACAACAAACAGACTGTCGGAGGTAGCTGTAAATCAGTGCCAGCATGTCAGAGACACTCCATGGCTGTCGCTCTGACAACTTTGAATGGTCCCCTTGAAAGCCTAGTGTAAACAGCCACAACAAACAGACTGTCTGAGGTAGCTGTAAATCAGTCCCAACATGTCAGAGACACTCCATGGCTGTCGAGCTGAAAACTTTGAATGGACCCTTGAAAGTCTTACGTAAACAGTTGCAACAAACACAATGGCTGAAGATGATTTAAATCAGAGAGTATTTGTTGAAGCATCAAACCTACACAAATGAAACGGAAGGGTCCCAGAGCTGTCAAAATGTCAAGGAAGGTTGTAATTTATGACCAGAGATTGTGAGGTTTGTGTCACAAGACACCCTTTGATATGACACTCTGACAGGCACCACTATTCCCATAGTATGGTTAACCATACACTCTTTAAAGCATTATATGTGAATAATTAACAGTCGGCATAGGTATGGAAAACCCCCTGTAACTCTGGGCACAGACCCATCTTGGACAATTTTAAGTCCCCAACAAATTTGTATTTGTACCCAGCGCCGAGTTATTCCAGGACCCTACCACAAGACACCTAACATGGCCCAGAAGGACGTAGCCCAGAACATAGGTGGAGAACAGCAGATACTGCAGGTAAGTAACCGCCACATATTTCCAATGCATTTGTATATTTAGGTTTCTGCGCAGGTTATGACTTTTATTGAATTATTATACTTCAGAGAGCAGTCTGTGTAGAACAGGACTTTATGGGTTAGGGGGAATGTGGAATTATGTTTCATTATGCTTATTACAATAGGACAAACCTGCATGCACTCGCATTGTTAAATGATTGTACTAGTGTTTGGCGTGGGAAAGGGCTGGCATATCGTAACATACCAACTGGGTGAGAACAATTGTGTAAGTTTTTTCAAGCAGTTTAAGGGACAATTGGTCTGTAATACTCAGGGAAGGTATAGATGCTATGGACTGCAAATCATGGTGCCTCAGGAGACCTTGGCCTAAATGCTGTTGTAGTTTTATTTCAGAAAGCATAAGTGAGCCTCTGTCATGCTCCCTTACGCTTTTTAAAATAAAAATACAACAGCAGTGGAAGCGTGTTGGTGCCCACTGCTGTACTTTTATTAAAAATCCTCAAGGGTCCGTAGCCTCACCTCTGAGCAAGGCGGAGGCCCCCCTGAGCCTTTAAAAAAAATAAAAATACACCAGCAGCGGGACTGTGATGGTCCCATTACTATCAGAATAATGTAAGGAGCCGTCACCATGCTCCTGGAGCTCTAGGAGCAATGCAACAGCTCCTTACATTATTCTAATAGTATTGAACCATCGTGGACACATAAAAATACAACAGCGGGTCCGCAATGGCCCCGTTGCTATTAGAAAAATATCTAAAGCAGTTGCCTCTCATGCAAGGTATCGCCTTAGACATTGTACTAATAGCAACGGGCCCATCACTGTCCCGTAAAAATACAGCAGCGGGACCGCTATGGCCCCGTTGCTATTAGAATAATGTCTAAAGCTGTTACCTTGCATGAGAGCGAAGCGGTGGCTTTAGACATTATTCTAATAGCAACAGGACCATCGCGGTCCCATAAAAATACAGCAGCGGGACTGCGATGGCCCGTTGTTATTAGAATAATGTCTAAAGTCGTTACCTCACATGACAGCAAAGTGGCGTCTTTACACATTATTCTAATAGCAACAGGACCATCACAGTCCCGTAAAAATACAGCAGCGGGACCGCAAAGGCCCGTTGCTATTAGAACAATGTATGGAGCCGCCGCTTCGCTCTAATGCGAAGCTGCTGTCTCTTACCTGTTGTTGTCGGGGGTGGTGGGGTGGATGGTCAGTACTAGTCCGGAGCCGTCCAGGAGGCATGCTAAATAACATGGCTGTCGCCCTGGAAAAAGTTTCCAGCCCGGTTGGGGCTGGTTTGGGTTGTCTTTGGGTATGGCCCCTTGCCACACGGCAGTGCAAGGAGCTGGACCTCCTCTTTAAGGTTAGAGCGACAATGTTTAAAGGCATTGTCGCTCTATGTCGAACATTGGTGCTAAATAAACACAGCGTGAACGGTCGCGTTGTGTTTAAATCAACACCTTTTTTAAACTTTTTTTTTTTATGAAATAAAAAAATAAAAAATAAAATAAAAAATGTTTAAATAAACACATGATTATTTTTTTAAATTAAAAAAAATACATGAGGGTGCCAGTAGCACTCTTTAAAGCCCTACAAAAATACAGAAAAGCTTTGGATCAGAGTCTGATGAATTTAAATTAATAGTTTTAAATGGTGTTGCCCTTATTTTGTTATTAACTGGTAGTGTTGTGTGAGAGGGTGCATTACAGATGTTTTTGCCGAGAAATGTGTTTTTATGTTTCGTACACCTTCCATATTTTAACCCTAAAATGGGAATGGATAATATTAGTAATCTGCCACTGTGTTACAATATTGAAAAATTGCGTCACAAGTCCTAAATATTAGAATATGAACCACAGTGTTTGTTCTCTGACTTTCCTATACACTTACCTTTCCCAATTGTGTATTTAATGCGCGTTGTAAACGTCTAAATGTAGAAAAATATGTTGTTTAGGGTTAATAATGTTAAGACCTGATTATGGCTTAAGTAACAATGTACTTTTTAAACATTTTTCTAAGTAGTGCAACCCTTGATGTTTTGTAGCGTTTTATTCTGCGCAGTTTTCAAACTGTCCATCGGTTTGTTTTAATATGTGTAAAGTGCCCATGTTGAAAAGTGATGGTGTCCCTGAGACTTGTGAAACACACGTTTGTAATATTTAATTAATGGTGCGAAGTGTATTGTGCAATGTTAATATGAAATGCGCATGTGGTCTTTTTTCTAATGTATTACAACCACTCTTGCAACTTTAGCTAGCACTTGCAACTTGCGTACTGTTGTGAAAGTTTTGAGGGCATTTTCAATTTACAAATTGTTTTTTGAGGTGTTGATGCTCTGCTAATCGTCAATCCTTTTAGGCTGTAAACCATGTTTAGAGCCGGTCAAAATAAATGTTGGAATTCTGCGAAAATGACTTGTTTGGGTTCTAATGGTTTTACAGGTTACAACGCCGAAGTACAGGTTGCTGTGGATGCTCTGCAGCAAGTCCTAGATGCTCAAGACGCCGTAAACACAGTGTCGCCTATTACAACTCTTGCAGGTAAATAAAATAGGGATTTGTTGCAAACGTTATGTTAACATTAGAATAGTCTAGGTTGAAACCCTCAGATAGTCTATTTGCACCAGACCTGTTATTATATTGGAAATGCTGCGCTGGCGTGTTTATTATTTTTTTTCTCCTTTACAGTCGCCATGGAAGCGTACCTGGATCGCGTAGGACCTTTAAAGGTAGAACCCATCGCAAAAAAGAAGAGTCAGAAAAAAAAGTCTAAGGCGACTGGTGAGGGCCATCCGCAAAGAAAGGAAAGACTCTAAGGAACAAAACAGGTGTGTCTTATACAACTGTAGAGTTAAAAAGAACCCTAACATCTTTATCTCTCAACAGGTTACTAATCGGGCATATAGTAAGGGTTGCAAAAATGTACTGTAAAAAGTTAGAAGTGCGGTGCATGTAGATAGGGTGTGGTAATCATAAGTGACGTCTTATAAATTTTCTAACACGTACTTTTATGTATTCACTGCAGACACGACGCAAAAGAACTCTGAATGGGACCAGCGTAAGCATAAACGAATGGTGACACCCCTCAAGGATATCACCATTAAACTTCAAAACGTCCAGGTACCAGCTAGCGTTGAGAGTGTCGCAACTCTAAATGAACAAGGTAAATCATGCAGCAACAACACCGTTATCCGTGTGATGCCTACACAAGTCCCTTTGAACTCTCCTACATGTTTCACACTTCAGCAACCCTCTTTGGGTTCCGAAGAATGGGCGCTACCAAGCGCTGTCATACATCAACACGGACATTGTAAACCCATTAAAGGGGGTCTCCACCCAAAAGTACAACCAAAAGTGAACAAACTTTCCCGGAAGGATAGGAGACAGAAGCATGCGCTGACGGTCCTACAAACAGATCCTCTAGACTCATTATTAAAAAAGAACGTTACCATTGAGGCAAACGCACAGAACCAGGGACTCTCTATTTGTTCAACAGGTGTGGCTGATAATACCTACGTTCTTCCCGGGGGAGTATCCCCAAAAGCATATATAAATAACGATGCGCTCCGAATAGCGCCCGACAGACTGGTTGGTTTTGGGGACCTGGGACGTTTTGAGAATCATTTTGCCCTTACGGTAAAAGTTCTATGCCACAGCGGTTCTTGGAAGTACTTCACTACCAACGAGCGTGTGAAAAACAAGACCGTTTATGTGCTCCATCAATATAACCACTTTTACGGTATCTTGAACCTGAAGGATTTTCTAGGAGCCAAGTATGTGTGCGAGCATTGCTACCACATATACAACAACCGGACTAGACACCAGTGTGAAATGCATTGTAAAATGTGTCAGAGGGACGGGTGCGTCGACAACGCCTCTCAAAAGGTTAACTGTTCGACGTGTAAGATGTTTTGTAGGTCGCAAGACTGAACGTACACGTCAGCCTCGCACAGTGTGAAGGTAAATCGGTCTGCCAGACTTGCGGGCGCTACAAGGCCTCCAAACACAATTGTAAAGGTATGCAATGTCCCAGGTGTAAAGCGTATTTTGTAGCCGGAACCGCACACAAGTGTTACATGCTCGGAGGCTTACCCCAGAAAAAAAACAGTCGACTATATAGTATTTGATATAGAGTGTACGCAGGAGACTGGTGTGCACCAGCCTAACTCATCATCTAACAGCCGAAGAAAACTGGGAGTTTGAAGGCAGGTTGTGCGTGAACGATTTCCTCAACACGTTCATGCAGCCAAAATAATACGAGTATGCCTTGCTGGCTCACAACTCAAAAGGGTACGATTCGTTCTTTATTCTCCAGGACCTGATTTATGAAAAGATGGCCATAGAGCTCATCACCCTGGGCTCCAAACGGATGTTGCTAAAGGTTGTACGTTTTGAAATTAGGTTCATAGACACCCTGAATTTTCTACCCATGAAGTTGAGTAAGTTGCCAAAAAAATTTGGTTTTGAAGGCTGTAAAGGTTAGTTCCCGCACTTTTTTAACACATGGGCTAATCAGAATTACATTGGTCCTATGCCTCCGCCCAACAGTTACGGCATCGAGTACATGATGCCGCCTGAAAAAGAGATCTTTCTACAGTGGTACGATGAAAATCATGAAAATAAGTTTCATTTTCAATCAGAATTGAAAGCTTACTGTCAGGCAGATGTAATGATCTTGCAGAAAGCGTGCAACCTTCTTAGAGACATTGTGGTGGAGATGACGAAATAGGTCAGGATTATCAAAACCAAATCCCTTAAGAGGAAAGAAATCGTAGAATACCTAGACCCATTTAAGAACATTACGTTGGCTTCCATGTGCATGTCTATTTATCAGCACATTTTAAAACGTGAAACCATAGCTCTAGTACCGCCTGACCTCTATAATGGTAAACAGATACGTTATTCCACCCCGTCTATTCAGTGGCTCATGTACGTCTCGGAGAAAGAGAACATCTTCATTCAACACACGTTGCAAGGAGGCGATTACCGCTTGGGCCGTTACTACCTAGATGGGTATGGGTTAATTAACGGAGTACCAACCACCTTTAAGTTCAATGGTTGCTTTTACCACGGGTGTCCTCGTTGTTACAAACCCCATGAGTTTAACAGGTTGCAAGGCACCACATTTGGACATCTGCATCATCGTACTCTGGCGAAGGCGCAGTATATTGAAAACAGCAGCTTTGTTCTGAGAACCCTCTGGGAGCACGAGTGGTTAGGCGATTTAGCAAAAGATGTGGAACTCTGCGCGTTCATTAAGAACCGTCAGTTACCAGCACCGCTGGAACCCCACGACACCTTTTTCGGAGGTCGTACAAACACCATACAACTGCACAGGGTCGCTGGTGAGTGTGAGAAAATACACTACTACAACTTCACCAGTCTGTATCCGTATGTGAACAAGGTGAAGTTGTACTCAGTGGGGCATCCTAAGATCATATATAGGAACTTTAAGTCCCTAGACGAGTACTTTGGTCTCATTAAGTGTCAAATCCACCGTCCGCTAAAGCTTTACTTCCCGGTGCTTCCGTACAGAGTCGACGGTAAGCTAATGTTCCCCTATGTCGAACATGCGCTGAAAGTCAACAGAATAGCGAGTGTAGATATAGTGATGAGCAAAGGCTGCTGGAGGGGACGTGGTGTACCATTGAGGTACAAATGGTCCTTGAGAAAGGGTACCACCTTGGTAAAATGCTGGAAATTTGGCACTTTCCTAACACCACAACCGGACTCTTTTCTGAGTACATCAACTTGTTTCTCAGAGACAAACAGGAGGCATCAGGGTATCCCAACTGGTGTGTCGATAAGCCCTCGAAGCAAAAGTACATCGCCAATTACCACAATCACGAAGGTCTTACATTGAGACCAGAGTTCATTAAGGTTAACCCCTCCAGACGACAGTTAGCTAAGCTCTGTCTCAATTCTTTATGGGTAAAATTCGCACAGTTTAGCAACTTGTCAAACACATCCATCGTCACAGATCCAGATGATCTTTTTAAGTATCTATTTGCTCCATCTTACGATGTGTCCAGTTGCGAATTTATCGACGATGATGTTCTATGCTCAAAATACACCAAAGAGTACCCCACAACTTGTAACAATATAAACACTTTCCTAGCAAGCTTCACAACCACTCACGCTCGTTCAGAGCTTTACAGGTTGCTAGATAAGCTTCAGGACCGATGTTTGTACCACAACACCGACTCTGTTATTTTTGTTAGTAAAGAGGGTGATGAAGATCGTGTGCTAGGTGAATATCTAGGTGATTTGACCAGCGAGCTCGAAAAGGATGAATACATACTCAAGTACACCTCTTCAGGACCCAAGACCTACAGTTACAAAACCTCCAACAATAGGGTTTGCATGAAAGTCAAAGGTATTACTTTAAACGTAAGCAAAACAGTGAACATACATTTTGACAGTTTGAAGGGTCTGGTGCACGAGTACTACGCATCGAACGATCGCAACAATAATAAATAATACATTACAACACAGCCGTTAAATAAAACCCTATGAGTAGTGTTTGATAAAAGGGTCCAGACTGATGACTACAAAACACTACCGTACGTTTATTAAAAGACGTTAGAGGGGCCAACACCCAACCGCTATGGACACCAGGCTGCAACACTCATTCTCCTGCATTTTAGCAGGTCCCTCAAAACGGTAAAAGTTATTTTATGAAGAGACTGTTAGAAAATGCTCCCGGTGTTTTATCTCAGATCCCTAACAACATTTTATGGCTTTATTCCTGCTGGCAAGATCTTTACACTGAACTATCCCTAAAGTTTCCGCACATTTATAGAAGGCATCCCAAGTAATCTCAACGATGATGACTTGTCATCTAAACACCTTATTAACATGGTCATTGTGGACGATCTCATGAGCGAAGGAGGGGACCACCCCGAGATCGAGAGGGCTTTTACTCAATATTCATATCATCGTAATCTAAGCATATGCTACATCATGCAGAACTTGTTTCACAAGGGTAAGAGCAGCCGTTCTATAACTCTCAATGCCTCATATCTGGACAATACACACAGTTAGAACTGAAATAGTCCGCAGGAGAGTAATACATTGGTACACAGCTATCATGGTGCCTAACAGTTTCTACTCTCCCTCTGCTTGTTCTATATATAGCACTGCATGTTAAGTTTGGAGCTTGGCTGTCTGGATCACAGGGGAGACATCATCCCTCATATCAGAGGAATGGGCTGGGATCTGGTTGTGCATCAGCAGCAAGGCAGGCAGCATCTAGATGTGATTTTCTGTTTGTAAACTCCCCCATGCGTGTCTTGGGACGAGGAAGTGAATTTAAAAGACATATGTCATTGTGATGACAAAGTTTCCCTACGCAGGAATGGCAAACCTTAACCCCTACCACATCTATCATCAACGAACCAGACGGTATCCTTGACTGGGGCACAGAGTGAATATGTTCTGGCAAACTCCAGTGCAGAAGTAGGCAAAACAGGGTGATTTGACTAATTGCCAACACCTTAGGACTGACTATTTGCTACATTAACTGATAGGAAGGGCAATGAGATTCATTTAGTGCAAAGTGCTCTGAGGCACTTAGATGTGAGCAAATGAGTATAAGTACATTCAGGGTAAGATGCACAAAGGCCTCCAGCCTGAGGCTATTGCGCAAAGTATACGTTTCACTTGCCACGCTACACTTTGACTGACTGTGGGTGTTGTGATTGCCCTGCCAGCACACTTGCCTCACAGGCCCTGCACCATACACTTTTTATTCACATTGCATGATCTGTACATGTTAGGTGGCATGACCTATGTATGTCAATGTTAGGATGTGGTATGGATGTAAACATTGTTGATGTTTGTATCTGATGGGGTCTCATGTGTGTCTTACTGGATTGGCCTGTTTATCGTATGAATGTCCTATTTTTTGGTTAGACTGTGCAGATGTGTTTCATTGACCAGTTGCCTGTGTTCCCTCGTCAATGTTGTTGTCTGAGCAGTATGACATTTGTGATGTAGCATTGTTAGGCAGGCACGTGAGGGACCCTGACGTATGCAGCATGTGTGTGTCGTTAGTGCTGTGTGGCTCCTATTGCTGTTTACTTAGGCTTATGTATGTGTCAGTTATGGACATTCGGCATTTAAGTGTACTGGTACCTTTGTTTTATTTCTAGGAGTAGTTGCAGATGTGATCCTCACCCCCTAATTTAGGAATGTATGTTCCAGGGTGGGGTTCCTGCCATTTGGTACTATAGCTGCCCAGAGATGAGAGGTGTTATTGTCAACTGTGGTGGCAGTTAAATTGCAGTTGTTGTATTTGCTACTGCATTACAGGTAGGGACCTAGTTGATGGGGAATAGTTTGTGCAAAACAAGTGCCTGGATGTGGATTCAGGGTAGTGTCCTTCCCACCTGTCACTGGTTTCCCTTGGCTCTCTTGTTGTAATTACAGGATGTCCCCGTGGGACTGTAGTGGTGGCAGTATTTTGTCGTGCCCCGGCTATGGTCAGTACTGGGCATTCCCCCCTGCCGTGCCCCTTTCCCCATGCCACTTCATATATGTGCTAAGTTACATGCATTGTGTAGTAGGTATCCCCCCCCTGCTTACAGTCCCCATTATTGCATTGTAATTCCCCATGCGACTTACCCTGCATGTGCGTAGTGTCGTGGTAGTCTGCGCTGTCCAGTCCTTGTATCCCTGTGACGATCTCCTCCGGGATGACGGCTGCGACCATCTCCTCCATGTGGTCCAGGTCCTCCTGTTGTGCTGGACTCCCCCCTCCAGTCTGCATTGCTGCCTTCCTGTTCCTGGCCATTTTCTCTTTGGTCCTACGTTTACAGTCATGCCAGCGTTTCTTACACTCGGTGACTGTCCGGCGTTCTTCAGCCACACTGTTTATCTTGTCCACAATTTCTTTCCAGATGGCCTCTCTCCTACTGAGTGGCAATTTTGAGGATATGAAAAGTTGGTGCTGGTGTTCCGTCACCTCTTTCACCAGGATTTCCTGCTCCTCTGCACTGAAGCGACACTTTCTTTTTTTCTTTAACATGTCCTGGTTCCTGTATGCTTCCTCCTGGCTGGGTCCTGGTCTGCTCTCATCCTCCTGGGGTCTGTTGGGGCATCTGGGATCCATTTTGGGTCTCCTCTCCTGTAAGTGCAGTTTTCGCGCAAAAATGTCACGCAATAGCGTGAAAAAAAACGGCGTTTTCACGATTGCGCTGTCGTAAATCGACCCACAGTGATTTGCGTCCCTTTTACGTGGGTTTCCCTTACGACAGACCGACGCTGTTTGCGTCACGAAATAATGACTCCCACCTGTTGGTTGCGCCGCCGTACGTCAAAGTATACATTTGACGCCCGAATGGCGCATCCAAATGGCGTTAGACGGCGCAAATTTTTTTGACGCAAAACTGCGATAGCGCAGTTTTGCGTCAAAAAGTATAAATATGGGCCTATGTGTCTAGAACATCAGTTACATCAAGTAGAGCAAGAGTTGATAGCCCTGGATGATAGAGGTGACAAGATTATAACATTTTGCGACAATTTTGGCGGACAGGTTGGGGGGTATTCCAGGTAGTCTTATTCAGGGAAATCAAAAAGGCTTTTTAAAGAATAGGTATACATACGAATTGACACAGTAGATTTAGCTTATACGTGTAAGAAACCATTAGCTTTGGTGACAATTGATGCCACAAAGGTATTCGATAATGCCAACTGGGCGTATCTGGAGACTCTTTGTGAAGCTTTTAACCTTGGAGGGAAGTTTATAAGTGTATTGCAGAAAATATATCATGACCCGGTCACTCGAGTGTTGGTTAACGGCTCATTAGCGCCCCCTTTTAAAATAGAAAGAGGAACCAGGCAGGGATGTCCATTGTCTCAGCTGTTATTTAATTTGTATACAGAGCCTCTAGCCTGTAAAGTTAGAGGAGAACAGAAGATACCCTCGTTTAAGTATGAAGGTGGTGCAGGAAGGTAGCCCTGTATGCGGATGATTTAATGGTCTATACCACAAACCTACAACAGACACTACCAATTTTAGAGGAGCAAGCAAAAATGTTCAGGGAGATTACAGGGTATGAAGTTAATAAAGATAAAACTGAAATTATTGCATGGAACATGCAGATGGGAAGTATACCTATTAAGAGTGAGCTAAAATATTTAGGGATTACGATAATCCAGGATATAGAAAGAATACCGGTAGATTAATTTCTGAGAATTATGAGAGATTCCTGTAAACTAATGAGGAGCTGGGCAAATTTACCCCTTACAATTATGGGGAGGGCCAATCTGGTTAAGATGATGATATTACCTAAACTTTTATTTATTCTTAATGCAGTGCCTCTAAAATCTAACAAAAAGTGGCTGGATAAACTGCAGGGCAAAATTATTAGCTTTATTTGGGCTTCCAAAGGTGTATGTATTTCATGGAAGAAATTGAGGAGGAAGAAGGAGAAAGGGGGGATAGCGATCCCCGACCTCCATCTTTATGCCTGGCCGATTTTTATGAAAAACATAGGCTGGATTATGAATGCTATGGGGTCTACGGAGCTGGCGCAGAGCTTCAAAGAGATGATGGAGCTTAAGCACGGAGTGCAAGGACATTTTCTTTATAAATTCAGGGACCCCAAATACTTCAAGAAAATCAGATTTAAAATTACCCAGGATTCCGCAAAGCAGTGGTTTGCAATGAGGAAGGCAACTGGTTGGCCTTACTATAGTAAATACACACCTATTTGGGAGTCCCCGGGCTCACTGGAGTGGACTCTAGCTGGGATACTCTAGTTAAACCATTGAAAGATGCAGGAATTGTGTGCTGGGGACAACTGTTCATCAATGGGAACATGATACGGAATGAGGATCTCGAGGTGGCACAGAGGGCAAGTTAGCTAGATTCAAGTACTTCCAGATAGGAGGCTGGGGGAAGAGTGTGAAGCAGACAGTAGGCGACTCAAATGAGGTAGAAGATTTACTTTGTCAGGGCACATTTTGGAAGAAGGAACTCGCAAGGTGGTACTGAACACTGATGAAAGTTATAGATGGAGAATTTAATATGCCTGAAGTGATGTGGAAGGAGCGACTACCAGGATCGCAAATTAAAGAACTATGGCAAGTATCTTCAGTTTTGTTATGCTCTACAGTTAAACCTGCCTGTTTAAGAAGGAATCATTTGTTTTCAATCCACAGAGCCTTCTGGACTCCAGAGAAGTTATCTAACTGTGTACAAAGGAACTTGATTAGCTGTAACCAATGTGGCCTGGGCTTGGCAGATGACAAGCATATGTTCTGGGAGTGCCCCCAGCTCTCCCGGTTCTGGAGAGAGGTGGGAGAGGCAATCAATGATATTTTATCAATCATTTGCCAGGTGAGCCTATCTTTGGTTGTTTTCGGATGCCTTTCTGCCCTAACAGGGCTGAGTAGGAAAGATGCTAAATTGCTTTTCTACATGATGTTGTTGGCTAGGAGGGAGATATGCAGGAAATGGATTAGCATATCTCCTCCTATTTATTTGGATTTGGTACACACCTTGATATACAATTTTACTTTGGACTTGAGAGTTAGTAAAAAGGAAAGTAAGAGAAGTAAGTTTTGGGGCCCACTAAAAAGGTGGCTGGAAAGAAGATAAACTTTATGTCCCATGATTACACTCATGGCCGTTTGTGGAAGGGCTCTGGGGGAAGCTATTAAAGATAAAACCCAGAGACTCAGACATTCCCAGATGGGAGCCTGAAATGGTAGCTCGCCCTGATGTTTCTGGACCTTTGGGAGGAGGCCCCCAGGATGATATCTGGTTTGCCGTATAGTTGGATGAGGACAAAATAAAAAATAAAATAAATAAAAATACTGTGCTATTGGGGTCCTGATTAGCAGGATCCCAGTAGACACAGTCAAACACACTGACAAACAGGCTAAAAGTGGGGATACTCAAGCTAGAAAGACACTACTTTCTTATACTAAGCTAACAGCGATTAAAGCACTGGTTGATTTAGTGATGTTTATGGTTCACCCTGACAGAGATTGATGCTGATGCTTGTGTGGGTCACCCATATTTAAGCAAACACACAATTTCTCACAACACCTCCCTGCAGCCTGCATTCGCTAATGAGGGCTTTTCTTTCTTACCGCTATGACATGTTCACTGTTTTTAACAGGAGCCCTCCCCAAAAGAGAATTAGGCTCCTGATTTGCCACGTGACTGCCAAATATCCAATTTACATTTTTGGAAATCCAAGGCATTGTAAGAAGTTGATAGAGTACCAAATAAGTCTCTGTGAACATCTCCTGTGTAACTGTGGGCATGCTTATGATTGAACAGTGAAGTTTAACTGTATCAATCCCTGCATGACTAAATAACCCACTGCATGAAGACCTTCTGTCTGAAGCTGCAAGGCGGAAATTGTGATTTTTGAAAGAGCACTTTACTGTGCTAGTACTCCTGGTGGTTAACAGAGCTAAGACCAACATCCACCCCCACCTCCCATACCAAAACTCCTTGAGTTGTGATCATCAGTAGGGTAGGCAGTACTCACGGAATTTCACTCCGCCAGATTCTGTGGAGCTACATATAATCTCTGAGAGTTCTCACAGAGTTCTACCAGCAGGCAGAAACAATGTAGCTAGCGCTGCTTGTGCTACAATTCAGCCCCAGTAGATCGAGCAGCACTGAAAATCAGTGCGAACAACACCATGCACTGCAGAAGGGCATACAACCATTCAAGTTGATTTTGCTGGCCCTTGAGTGGAAAATTAATTCAAGAAGCAGTAAATCTACTTGAATGGCAGCACTTTGACCGTGACCGCTCGCAATGGCCAGCATTAAAAAATCATGCTAACCAACACTAAGGCCCTCATAATGACATTGGCAGTAAATCCCTCTTACTGCCAGGCTGACTGCCACCAACATACTGCTGCCGCAGCGGATTATCACCACCCACAGCATTATGACCCACGTATGACCACAGCAGACATTCAATGGCACTAAACCATTGGCGATACATACCGCTGCGCTCAAAATACACACACTCAAACAAAACAACACCACATTGAACAATTTGAATAACACACACCTGACACACTTACACACACCACTCCCACACCACTATAAAGCACACACCCACATTACCCACAACCCTTTACCATTACAAACAAGTGCCACAAGAGAGATAGCAAGACCACAGAAAAGACCACAGACACACACCACCATCATCTATACACCATCCATGCACTCCACGTCACACACCCCAACACAGCACCCAAAATACCCTCACCCACACCACTCACACTACACCCATGGCACTGCAACAACACCCCCGGTTCTCTGAGGAGGAGCAAAGGATCATGATGGAAGAAAGCACCCGGGTAGATCCACAGCTATTCGGATCACAGGTGCAGCAGATGTCCATTGCAAGGAAGATAGAGCTTTGACAGCAAATTGTGGACAGGGTCAACGGCGTTGGACAGCACCACAGAACAAGGGATTACATCAGGAAGAAGTTGAATGACCTACGGGGGAAGGTATGTTCCACAGCAGCAAGACACCAAATAGCTGTACAGAAGACTGGCTTTTCACCTCCTCCCCCAACAACAATCAACATGGGAGGAGCAAGTCTTTGCGATCATGCATCCTAAGGGCCTTGTAGGAGTAGGAGGAGAACTGGACTCTGATAAATCAAATTTCTAGTACTATCACCACCCACTTGCATGCCATCACAAACCCCAACTCCTACCCTCACTCCTATCACTCCACCACCACCTCCCACATACCCCACCATCACAACACACTCATCCCAATATCAAGCCCTGCATGGAACACCAATGCATGGGCAACCCTCACAGACCTACATGGACACCCACCACTAAAGCATGCACACTAGAGACAATCACTACTCACACAAGGCAAAGCTGCAAGGGCAATAACAACCATACAGGGCAACATACCCATGCACAAGATGACACACACAGAAACAATAACACTGCATTTACATCCCCACAGGTCCCCCACCCAACGTCACCAGAGAGGAGGTGCCAGCAACTTCCAGTCCACCCCCAGAAGAGGCCCACAGTGATGACAGCAGCTCTGGACGCCTGAATCTGGATGACCAACCTGGTCCATCAGGGATCTCCGGACAGTTGGTTATCCAGACACAGTCTCATACCACCACAGAGCCTACACCCACAGGAAACACCAGCACAGTATCCACCCAGTGAGCCCATACCTCTGTCCCCAGGACACGTCAATCAGCAGTGTGTCCACCACTACAAGGACCCCAGGCCACCCCACAAAAACAGGATGATCAGGGACCTGGAGTCAGTGGCAGTGGACACACGGTTCAGGGGACAGAGGCACAGGACAACAGGGAAGCTGTTAGGACTGCTGTGTGACAGGGGGAGGACAGGCCCAGGGATCCGACTCTCCAGGAGGCACTTACCAACATCCTGGGTGCATACCACCATTCCCAGGAGACGATGAGTCAGATACTGGACAAGTTGCAGGAGACCCAGCGGCTGCAGGAGGGACAGTACCTGGGGATCAGGGAGGACTTGAATTCCATAAACACCACCCTGGTCACCATTGCAGGGGTGCTGGCTGACATGGTCAACACCATGAGGGAGGCAGAGGCACACCACTGGGCCCCTGACACTAGCCAAAGCGATGGACAGCCTTCCACCTCCACTGCCACTAGTGGACAGGAGGTCCTGCCACAAGACCAACAGGCCACCCGCACCCCACCCCCTGCAGAAGGAGAACCACCATGCAAATTGCCAAGACCCCCATCAGGAAATAAGACTCTCCTAATTGTCACCCTTGTGTCCCACTCAGTCACCCTGTCCACCTTGAACTGTCATTGCTCCCCTTCCTATGCCCCCTTGGACAATGCACCTGTGATACAAATAGACTGGACTACAACTTGGACTTTCCTCTACCCTCACCCCAGCTCATTGCACATCCCCCTCTAATCATTAGCACTTAAATAAACACCATTTTAAAAAATACATGTATAGAGTCTGGCAAATTATTTAACCATGTATTTGTTTAACAAGCTTTAACCACTGCAATATAACTGTCCAGTATTGTGCTCATAGGAATGACTTGTAGTTGGCTGCAGTCAACACAACAGGAGCAATAGTGGGAAACACATATCTGAAAATAGAGATGTCAAATGATACAGTAAGTGGGCGTAGAATTTGGAAAATCATCCTGCCAATGACAATGCCAAAAACAAAACTGTCAATGTAAAGTGTAATTGCAGTGTCTTACCTGTGTTTCATTGGACATACTGTCTTATAATAGCACTTCTGCTGTCCTCATCCTCTGTCTCCTCATCATTTCCACAGGGTCCACTGCTGCCACACACCCATCTCCAGCCTCATCCTCCTGCAGAAAAGGCACCTGGCAATGTAAGGCAAGGTTGTGCAACATATAGCATGCCATGATGATCTGGCACACCTTCCTGGGTGAGTAGTATAGGGATCCACCTGTTAGATTGAGGCAACAAAACCTGCCCTTCAGGTGGCCGAATGTCCTTTCTATTATTCTTCTTGTTCACCCATGTGCCTCATTGTAACGTTCCTCTGCCCTTGTCCTGGGATTCCTCACAGGGGTTAGTAGCCATGAGAGGTTGGGGTAACCAGAGTCACCTGCAAATATCGAGGGACACACACTAATCCTTAGGGCCCACACCATACCCATACACCAACATCCACTGGGTGGGAACCAAGGCTCACCTATTAGCCACACCCGGTGCCTCTCGAGTTGAGCCATCCCATATGGGATATTGCTATTCCTCAGGATAAAGGCATCATGTACAGACCCAGGATGCTTTGCATTGACATGGGAGATGTACTGGTCCACCAGGCACACTATCTGCACATTACTGGAGTGAAAGCTCTTCCGATTTCTGAACACCTGTTCATTTCTCCAGGAGGGGGATGTATGCAATATGTGTACCATCTATGGCCCCAATAATGTTGAAGATATGTCCCATTGCATATAAATCAGCTTTTACTGTGGCCAAATCCCCCTCCTGGGGAAAAAGATGTAGCTGCGCATGTGTTTAATCAGAGCAGAAAACACTCTGGTCAGCACTATTGAGAACATTGGCTAAGAGATTCCTGCTGCCAAGCCAACTGTAACTTGGTAGGAGCCACTTGCCAGGAAATGGAGCACAGATAGGACTTGCACAAGAGGGGGGATCCTGGTGACCTGACGGATATCAGATATCAGATCAGGTTCCAATTGGGCACACAGCTCTGTGATTATGGCCCTATCCAGTCTATAGGTGAGGATAATGTGCCTGTCCTCCATTGTTGCCAAATCCACCAGGGACCTGTACACGGGGGGATGTCTCCATCTCGATTCACGAGCAGCGGTTCAATCTAGGGGGCAAACAGTGAGTAGATGTATCCCATATATCAAAACACTACACTTCATTGCATGTTGTGATTGTAAAACAAGATTGTAGTACTAGCTCAAATGGTGCATATGTGTACTGTGACGCAGTTAGGTTCCATGGCCTGCTGTCCCCCCTTAAATGGCGTCTGCCTGTCCTGTATGGAATGACATGTGGAAATGAGGTAATTCCGCTGACGTTGTGCGCTGTTGCTGGAGGCGGTCAAAAACCGCCATGCAACTCCTCATTGGATCCCTTTGGGCCCTTTGGGTTACAGTGGCCAATGGTGATGTACGCCGGCGGTGACGGTCCACACCGCTGCGGATGTGATTGCCATTTTCAATCTGTTCACCCATTTGCTACCTGACCTTCAACAGGAGAGGGCCTACACTGCAAGTGCTGCTGTGACCTGTGTCTGGACACCGACCATGGCTCGTGTCACTCGGGAAAGGGGTCCTGCCTTCAATTCTGCATAGTTGGAGAGACTGGTGGATGGGGTCCTACCTCAGTACCGAATGCTGTATGGGCCTCCAGACCAACAGGTGAGTACCCTGTGGGCATGAATGCATGGAGTGCTGTGTGTGAAGGCCTTGTGTAAGGGGGGGTTGGTGGAAGGGTCCTGGGCAGCATGTTGCATGTATGGTGGGCAATGTCTGTGCATAAGGGGATGGTAGGGCTATGGTGGGACATGAGTGTAACAGGCCGGACGGTCTGACTGATACCTTTTTAATATGTGTATTTTTCTGCAGGTCAGCGCCCATCAGAAAAAGGGTATATCACCAAGGATGTCCGGACCCTTGTGGTCTATGGCAGGCGGAGCACCCACTGTTGGAAACAGTGGGAGGACCTGAGATGCTGGGCAAGAAGACAGCGACGGCCCAGCTGGGGAGGGCCTCCCAACGAGGAAGGGGTGCCCGTCAAACCTCGACCTCGCTGATGGCCTGCATACTGGTAGTGGCCTATCCGGAGTTCGATGGGCGCTTGAGGGCATCACGGCATCCACAAGGAGGTGAGTACTATTTCCAAATATACTACTTGCGTGTGATGGGGTGGTCTCCCAGTGGGGGATGTGGGCCTATGGGTGCCCCTAGGCCAGTTTGGACATTGCAGGGTAGGTCCCATATTGGGCAGGGTATGATGTGAACCACCTCCAACCAAGCTAGAAGGCTTCCACTACTGGGCAGGGGTCTGTGGGTGTCTCAGATATGCTGTTAGTGGCATCAGGTATTACTGACCATGGGCTGGTGACTAGCATTGTCACTGGTAGTGCATTGCCTAATGAGTAGGGCTGTTCACTGCGTGTGTGTCGTGTACGCCAACGGTGGTGTTGTAGCAGCCAATGACCAAGTGTATCGTTTGTCTTTTACCCCCCCTTTTTGTTTTGTTACCCTGTCCTTCTGTGCATTAGCATCATCTGGCGGAGGAGCTGAGGCTCCGGCGACGGAGGGAGCTGCATCCCACAGGGCCCAGGATGCCAAATCCACCGACGGTGAGGGCACCAGTGGGACGGAGAGCAAGGGGAGCACCACGGCGGGGACAGGAGTGTACAGTTCGGACAGTGATACCTCCTCTGATGGAAGCTCCCTGGTGGTGGCGGACACCTCTGTGGCCACTTAACTACAGATACAACCGCCACTCTCGTACCAGCGCCACCCTCCCAGCAGCCCCCTCAGTGAGTTTCCCGTGCCCGCTCACCCAGGAGGGTGGGCCTGCCAAAATTAGCCCTGCTGGCCTAAGAGAGGAAGCTATTGACCTCTATCTCTGTTAGGCAGTCAACCATTGTGAATGCCATCCAGGGGCTGGCAGCCCATTTGCAACAAACAAATGCATTCCTAGAGGGAATTCACTCTGGCATGGAGGCCCAACAGAGATCAATCCAGGCTCTGGCCTCCTCTCTGATGGCAGTCATTGTCTTAGTTTCTAGCCCCCCCCCTCCTACTTTCTCTACCCAGTCCCATTCCACTCAACCCTAACCTATCCCAAGCACAAAGGCAGACCAGCATGCAACCAGGAAAACACACAGGAGTGGTTCAGGCAAACCCAAGCACCACACATCATCCAACAGGCACTCACACAAACACCATCCAGAGGCAGACATACCAACATCCACTGCCTCCACTGTGTCCCCCTCCTCCTCGTCATCCACCTCCCTCCCAGTAGTGTCTACACACACACCTGCATGCACTACATCCTGATCCACTACCTCCATCATCAGCTCGCCTATCACTATAACCCCTGCCTGGCAGTCACCACCCCTACATCCATGCACACGTCCCCTATGTCCTCTCCCACTGTGTCTGTGCCCCCTCCTCCCAAAGTACACAAAACCTCAGACACCCTACAGCCATCCACCTCACAATAGTATCCAGCCCATGCACCTGTACCCAAACACAGCAGACAGACACCTCCTACAACCACTTCCTCTTCCTCCACTCCCAAATCTTCACCCTCGTCCCACCCCAATGTCCCTAAGAAGCTTTTCCTCTCCACTGTTGACCTCTTCCCGTTTCCCTCCCCCCCCCGTCCTTCACGTCGGGCCAGGGTGGTCAGAACCCAGGCGAGCACCTCAGCCACCCAGTCCATGGCCACAGTAGTGTTGACAGCTACTGCAGGTGGGAGAGGATCCTGGTAACTAGCCAGCAGTACTGAAAGGGTGCATGCACCAGGTGCATCAAGGAAGGTCAAGGAAGCACCATCAGCTTTGAAAGGGAAGGACAAGGAGGCCCCACCAGCTGCAAAAGGGAAGGGCAAGAAGGCACCACCAACTGCAAAAGTAAAGGGCAAGGAGGCACCACCAGCTGCGAAAGGGAAGGGTAAGGAAGCACCACCAGCTGCAAAAGTTAAGGGCAAGGGGCCAGCACCTGCAGGCAGGAAGGACAGGAGGCCTGGGGCTGGGACTCATTTGGAGCCCCCACCACCAACCATGGCGGTTCAGCCGTCCGAGGCTGCAGAGGAAGGGCTGGAGCCCCCCCCCCCACTGCCAGCCCCACCACCAGCCATGCCACCAGTCCTGCCACCAGCACCACCACCAGCACCACTGCCAGCAGCAGCAGCCCCAGTGGGCAGGCGTCCGAGGCTGCAGGAGAAGGGGTGGAGCCCCCACCCCACTGCCAGCCCCGCTACCAGCACCTCCACCAGCACCACTTCCAGCAGCAGCAACCCCGCTGGGCAGCTGTCTGAGGCTGCAGGGGATAGGCTGGAGCCTCCGCCCACCACTGCCAGCACTGCCACCAGTACCACTGCCAGCAGCAGTAGCCCCAGTGGGCAGCCACCTGAGGCTGCAGAGGGTGGGCCGGAGCCTTCCCCCACCCCTGCCAACACAGCCACCAGCACCACTGCCAGCAGCAGCAGCCCCAGTGGGCAGCCATCTGAGGCTGCAGAGGATGGGCTGGAGCCTCCTGCCACCACTGCCAGCACCACCACCAGCACCACTGCCAGCCCCAACACCAGACCCGCCACTGCCACCACTGAGCAGCCGTCACCGCCGGTGGGCATTGTGTAGTCCTGCCTCCATGGGCTGTAGTGCGTATTGGCCCCTGCTAATCCTGTAGGTATGACACCCTGGTGAGAGACTGTGACCTTGCACTCCCCAAGATCTGCATCACAGGGCACAATGCCCCTTCCAGAACCAGTGGAGGAAGCCATCCACTCACCCCATCCTTCCCAGGATGAAACACACTGGGTGTAAGGCTCCCTCCTGAACCAGTGGAGGAAGCCGTCAACTCAACCCATTCTTCCCAGGATGAAGCACACTGGGCACAAGGCCACCTCCAGAACCAGTGGAAGAAGCCGTCCACCCAGCCCATACTTCTCAGGGTGGAGCACACTGAGCACAAGGCTCCCTCCAGAACCAGTGGAAGAAGCCGTCCACTCACCCCATCCTTCGCAGGATGAAGCACACTAAGCACAAGGCCCCCTCCAGAACTAACGGAAGAAGCAGTCCACTCACCCCATCCTTCCCAGGATGAAGCACACTGGGCATAAGTCCCCCTCCAGAACCAGAGGAAGAAGCTGTCCAGTCACCCCATCCTTCCCTGAATGAAGCACACTGGGCACAATGCCCCCTCCAAAACAAGTGGAAGAAGCCGTCCACTTACCCCATGCTTTCCAGGATGAAGCACACCGGGCACAAGGCCCTCTCCAGAACCAGTGGAGAAGCCATCCACTAGAGAGACCGTGGCTTTGCACTCTCCAGGACCAAGCAGTTGCCAATCCACCCACTTGAGAGACTGTGGCCTTGTACTCCCCAGGACCAAGCAGTGGGCAATCCACTCACTTGAGAGACTGTGGCCTTGCGAGACTGTGGCCTTGCACTTCCCAGGACCAAGCAGTGGACAATCCACCCACTTGAGAGACTGTGGCCTTGAACTCCCCAGGACATCTCACAGAGCATGTAGCCTCCTCCAGGACCAGTGGCATTGTACCATCTTCTGGCTGAGGTGCCCCCCCATTCCCTGTCCCCATGAGGGGCCTGTGTATTTTCGTCCTGATGCCCCTGCAGTGTTCTCTCCGTGTTTTTGCAGGGGTGAGGTGGGGCCGTGGCCCCTGTGTTGTGGCCCTGTGGCCTACGGACATTGAGGACTGGGCAGTGTCCCTTCATTTTTAAATATGTATATCCGTTTGTATTTTGATGCACTTATTCATGTTATTTTATCGTATTACACTCACTTTCTTCCAATCTTTTTGTCCTTGCATTATTCCTGAGGGGTAGGGGGTGGATATGTAATGTTACTGCATCTGGTTGTGTGTATGGTGTGGGGGGTGGGGGTGGTGTGTTGCTTTTGCATGTGCGTGTCCCTCTATTTTTCCTCCCCTCTCCCTTGTGTATTAGGCGGCAGTACTCACCGTGGTCATCTTCACCGGCATTGATGTTCGTAATGCAGGAAGAGATAGATGAGCATAGGGAAAATTTGCAAATCGGGCTCCATGGTGTCAGGGTTGTTCTCTGAGTGTACAGAGGTGAGTCCTTTGACTTCTGTGTTCTGTTTCCACTGTGCTTTTGATGCAGTTGGTACCACCCGGAAATGGTTGCGGATACGCCTGTCTTAATACAGTGGGCAGCACATTGTCTTCCGCCTGGCTGTTGGCGGTTACTGCTGGGGTGCTTCTTGCCACCACGGTGGCTGTCGGAGTGTTAAAGTGGCTGTCTGTCTGAGCGATTTCCGCTGTGGTCATATTTCTTTTTTTTTCACTGCCGCTTTATCACTGACCGCCAGGTTTGCAATGAGGCCCTAAATCTCACTTGTGCTCGACAGGTCACCTTTTTGTAGCCTCATGGGAGAAAGCTTCTGTCACATGGAAATTGGCAGAATTTGGCCAGAACTCTGCATTAAGGAATGGCCAAAATTCTGCCAAATTTGTAAGTGGAACAATACAATTCACCATCCTTAACCTATAGAAAATTCAACATAACCACTTAAGTCAACACCAATAAAACTTCATGCTACCATCTCCAGATGGGGCTGAGGAACATTTTCAAATGGCTCCCAATCAGCACCCAGAAAAATGTTGTGCACACCCTCATTACAAGCATGCTGGACCATGGGAACACTAGCTATGCCAGGATCAACAAAAAACACATCAACACAAGGCTGCAGACCAGTCAGAACTCTGTGGCTCATATCACTCTCAAACTCCCACACTACACTCATATCACACCACACCTGAATGAGCTCCACTGGCTCCCTATGCACTTACACTTTCACAGCACTGCATACAATTGATCAAGCATATCTCAACAATTGCATGTTTTCTCAAATCTTCCAGGCATCTCCACTTGTCTGAACTCCTACTGGCACACATCTCACACAAATGGAAGATTACCAGCAGCATTGTAGCGCCTCATTCTGCCGGCTTTCTTGACTGTTTCCTGGTGGTGCATGCTCTGAGGGCTGTCTGCCTTCACCCTGCACTGGAAGCCAAGAAGAAATCTCCTGTGGGTCGTCGGAATCTTCCCCCTGCCAACGCAGGCACCAAACTTCTGCATCACCAGTCCTCTGGATCCCCTCTTATCCTGACGAGCATGGTCCCTGGAACACAGGAGCTGGGTCCAAGTGTCTTGCACAGTCCAGTGGCCCTTCTGTCCAAATTTGGCAGAGGTGAGTCCTTGCCTCCCCACGCCAGACAGTAATCCTGCGCTCTGTGTGATCTGCAGCTGCTCCGGCTTCTGTGAACTTTTCTAAGACTTCCTTCGTGCACAGCCTAGCCCAGGTCCTCAGAACTCCGGCCTGCATTGCCCAACTCGTTGAGTTGGACTCTGATGTCTTGGGACCCTCCTTTGTGACTCTAAGTTGACCGCTGTCCTCAGATCTTCTAAGTGCCTGTTCAGGTGCTTCTGCAGGTGCTGCCTGCTTCTGCGGGGGCTCTCTGAGTTGCAGGGCGACTCCTCTGTCTCCTCCTCCAAGGGGCGACCTCCTGGTCTTAGCAGCACCCAAAATCCTCAACTGCAACTCTTGCAGCTAGCAAGGCTTGTTTGCTGTCATTCTGCGTGGAAACAACTCTGCATCCTCCAACATGCCGTGGAACATCTTCTGACCAAAGGAGAAGTTCCTGGCACCTTCCGTTGTTGCAGAATCTTAACTTCTTCCACCCGGAGGCAGCCCTTTTGCACCTTCATCCCGGATTTAGTGGACTCCTGCCCCCTCTGGACACTTGTGTGACTCTTGGACTTGGTCCCCTTCCTTTACAGGTCCAGGAATCCGTCTTCAGTATTTTGCTGGCAGTTTTTGTTCTTGCAGAATCCCCTATCTCGACTATACTGTCTTTCTGGTGCAGTACGGAAACTTTACTCCTACTTTTCAGGGTCTATTCCTACCTATTGCATTCTATTGTGATTCTACATTGTTTGCACTACTTTTCTTATAATTTGTGTATATTACTTACCTCCTAAGTGAGAGTATCCTCTGAAATACTTTTGACATATTGTCACTAAAATAAAGTACCTTTATTTTTGGTAACTCTGAGTATTCTGTTTTCTTGTGATATAGGGCCAGATGTAGCAAAATTTGCCGTTTGCGACTCGCTAAACGCGTTTCCCAATGCAGAAATGCATATTGCGAGTCGTTACCGACTCGCAATATGCATTTCCGACTCGCAAATAGGAAGGGATGTTCCCTTCCTATTTGCGAGTCGCAGTGGGATGCAACCACTTCAAGTGGATGGTAACCCACTCGCAAATTGGAAGGGGTCCCCATGGGACCCCTTCCAGTTTGTGACTGGACCCAAAAATATTTTTTCAGGGCAGGGAGTGGTCCAAGGGACCACTCCCTGCCCTGAAAAAATACCGAAACAAAAGGTTTCGTTTTTTTTTTAAGTGCAGGTCGTTTTCCTTGAAGGAAAATGGGCTACACTTAAAAAAAAAAAAACTGCTTTTTTGAAAAGCAGGTCACGAACATGGAGGTCTGCTGACGTCAGCAGGCCTCCATGTTAGCGAGTGCCTATACTCGCTATGGGGCCGCAATTTGCGACCCACCTCATGAATATTCATGAGGTGGGTCATTGCGACCCCATAGCGCGTCGCAGTCGGTGTCTGAGACACCGTACTGCATAGCAATTTGCGACTTGCAAATTGCGAGTCGCAGGGACTCGCAATTTGCAAGTCGCAAATTGCCGATTTGCTACATCTGGCCCATAGTGCTTTATGATATAAGTGTTATAGTAGGAGCTTTGCATGTCTCCTAGTTCAGTCCAAGCTGCTCTGCTATAGCTACCTCTGTCAGCCTAAGCTGCTAGAACACCGCTATTCTACTAATAAGGGATAACTGGACCTGGCACAAGGTGTAAGTACGACAAGGTACTCACTATAAGCCAGGCCAGCCTCCTACAATGAATCACAGCTCCTGCGTGTGATTCCACAACAGCTTAAATGGTACCCTTACTTTCCAGGTCCATCCGACTCTGATGTTTTAATACATTGGGAGCAATACTCTGATCATAAAACATAATTTAGACTGGTAACATCTCTTATTCAAGAGGAAGAACATGAAAGCCGTGGCAGGATGGGCTGCTATCTACCCATATCTCACAACGAGCATCAGTGGCTATTTCGTTACGGAAAATGATACTTCATTTGTAGGATCGGTATGTTACAAGAATCCCAAAAATGCAACGCAGATGAATACATTTGAAAGTTACTTTGAAAATATCGCAACTGTATGGCCTGTTTCATGCCTTTTGATCCCTTCATGTGCAGTGGCGGCCCGTCCTTTAGGGCGGAGGGGCCACGCCCCCCCACCCCATGAAGAGTGCCTGTCAGGCTGAACAAAGGTCAGCCTGACAGACACTCTTCATGTTCAGGTCAGGCAGCCAGGAGTGAGCCATGCGCGATTTGCGCAGACTTCTGGCTGCCTGAGATGAACTTTGCTGAGCTGAGGAGATCACAGCTCCTATGGGCGTGACCTCCTCTGCCCAGCAAAGGTGCCTCAAGGCCCTCCTCTGGGTGACGAGGAAAAGCGTCACCCATTGACACTCTCCCTGGGCGCTTCAGGTTTAAGCCCTGAAGCGCCCAGGGCAAGTGTCAATCAGTGACACTTCGTCACAGAGTGGGGTGGGGTCAGCAGTCTCACTGACCCCATCCCACTCTGTGGCGAGGCTGGGACTGCTGCCTTCCCTCATTGGCTGACCAAAGGTCAGCCAATGAGGGAAGGCAGCAGTCCCAACCGTCCTGGGACCAGGAGGCTAAAGGCAAGTTTGTGTGTGTGTGTGTATGTATGTATGTGTGTTATGTTTTACATTGAATGTTTGGTGCACGCGTGCATGTTTGAGTGTTATGAGTTCTGTTAATGGATGTGAGTGCGTGCGTGCCTGTGTGTGTGAAAGAATGAATGTGTGTGATCTTGTAAAATGAATGTTTGGTGCGTGCGTGCATGTTTGAATGAAATGAGTGTTGTTAATGGATGAGCGTGCGTGTCTGTGTGTGAAAGAATGAGTCTGTGTGTGTGTGTGTGTGCCCCGCCCGCCCCCTCCCAAAGCTGCCAGCCGCCACTGTTCATGTGGCCATACGTTTTATCCTGCATTTTACAAACATATCTGCGAAATGCACAGTACACCTTAGACTCTTCACCTATATTTGAAAGAAATACCTTTACTTCCTCCAGTCGGTTTAAAAGAACAAAGATGTATTTATTGATTTATACGTTTTCTGTGGTATGCACGTTCTCCATATATTGTTGGATTGGTTTATAAAGTGGTGCCAGACACAAGCATAATAGTGGTCAATATTGACTTATTCATGACATTAATACCGTTGAGGACTCAACAAAAAAAATTAGCATAAGCTTACCGTTTCGTGCACTCCTAAATCTATGCACCACACGTGCACTTATCTATTCCGCAGTTTATCCATGCACTCGCGGATTCAACCATTCATCCATGCACTCACCTTCCCATTAATTATCCAAAGGTGTTCATAACATCTGTCCATGTATCTAATTGTATTTTATCGGAACTACATGAGCATTGATACACCGAAAACATATAATTAGACTAAACACAGGTACAATTTCAAAATCAGATTTACTAAATATGGCCACCAGCACGTAGTCACTCTTAAAACGAGGCATATTTACGTCTTTAAGCAAATCTATACGTTGCAGCACTTTAACATATTTAAAAATACCAAATCCATATTACCAGGGGAGTTTAAGCAATGATTTCTGTCCTGAAAACCTATTTGCAGCGCAAACGAATAAATTGTACAAAGCGCAAACGTTTATCCAGGGACATTAAATGGGATACCCTTTTTAATTAGGAGTCAATCAAAATGGCTCCCCTGCGGTTTGACGCGTCTGCTTAAGGGCCCGGAAGTACTGGCCGGTAGCTGCTGATCAATACGTAGCTCCGATCAACAAATGATATGTTTTAAAGCAATGAGTCATGACAGGTACAGTTGAATTTTAAATCAATATGGATGCGCTCTACATTGTTTTTAATTTGATTAGTAATCATAGGGGATTACAAGTGATTGCCATTGGTTGTGTGGGCCATGAATCAGAAATCAAAACAGTACGCTTGGCTACGGCCTCCCTAGGTCAAAGATAATGGCGTGCACTATTTTTAAAGAAATAACCTAGCAAATGCCACGCTAAAAGTACCATCTTGCCTGGCATGTTACCCCCATTTTCACTGTATGTATGTTTGTTTTTGCCCATGTGTCACTGGGTTCTGCTAGGCAGGACCCCAGTGCTCGTAATGTATGCCATGTATGTGTTCCCTGCGTGGTGCCTAACTGTATCACTGAGGCTCTGCTAACCAGAACCTCAGTGTTTATGCTCTCTCTGCTTTCTAAAATTGTCACTGCAAGCTAGTGACTAATTTTACCAATTCTCATTGGTACACTGGAACACCCATATAATTCCCTTGTATATGGTACCTAGGTACCAGGGTATTGGAGTTCCAGGAGATCCCTATGGGCTGCAGCATTTCTTTTGCCACCCATAGGGAGCTCAGACAATTCTTACACAGGACTGCCACTGCAGCCTGAGTGAAATAACGTCCACGTTATTTCACAGCCATTTTGCACTGCACATAAGTAACTTATAAGTCACCTATTTGTCTAACCCTCACTTGGTGAAGGTTAGGTGCCAAGTTACTTAGTGTGTGGGCACCCTGGCACTAGCCAAGGTGCCCCGACATTGTTCAGGGCAAATTCCCCGGACTTTGTGAGTGTGGGGACACCATTACACGTGTGCACTACACATAGGTCACTACCTATGTGTAGCGTCACAATGGTAACTCCGAACATGGCCACGTAACTTTTCAAAGATCATGGAATTGTCACCCCAATACCATTCTGGTATTGGGGGGACAATTCCATGACCCCCGGATCTCTAGCACAGAACCCGGGTACTGCCAAACTGCCTTTCCGAGTTTTCCACTGCAGCTGCTGCTGCTGCCAACCCCTCAGACAGGTTTCTGCCCTCCTGGGGTCCAGGCAGCCCTGGCCCAGGAAGGCAGAACAAAGGATTTCCTCTGAGAGAGGGTGTTACACCCTCTCCCTTTGGAAATAGGTGTGAAGGGCTGGGAAGGAGTAGCCTCCCCCAGCCTCTAGAAATGCTTTGATGGGCACAGATGGTGCCCATCTCTGCATAAGCCAGTCTACACTGGATCAGGGATCCCCCAGCCCTGCTCTGGTGTGAAACTGGACAATGGAAAGGGGAGTGCCCACTCCCCTGACCAGTACCTCCCAGGGGAGGTGCCTAGAGCTACTCCAGTGTGTCCCAGAACTCTGCCATCTTGGAAACAGAGGTGTTGGGCGTACACTGGACTGCTTTGAGTGGCCATTGCCAGCAGGTGATGTCAGAGACCCCCTCTGATAGGCTCTTACCTTTCTTGGTAGCCAATCCTCCTTCCTTGGTAGCAAAACATACTTTTCTGGCTATTTAGGGTCTCTGCTTTGGGGAATTCTTCAGATAACGAATGCAAGAGCTCACCAGAGTTCCTCTGCATCTCCCTCTTTGACTTCTACCAAGGATCGACCGCTGACTGCTTCAGGACGCCTGCAAAACCGCAACAAAGTAGCAAGACAACTACCAGCAACATTGTAGCGCCTCATCCTGCCGGCTTTTTAGACTGTTTGCTGGTGGTGCATGCTCTGGGGGTCACCTGCCTTCACCCAGCATGGAAAGCCAAGAAGAAATTTCCCGTGAGTCGATGGAATCTTCCCCCTGCTAACGCAGGCACCAAAAGACTGCATCACTGGTCCTCTGGGACCCCTCTCATCCTGACGAGCATGGTCCCTGGAACACAGGAAATCTGTCCAAGTCACTCCCACAGTCCAGTGATCCTTCAGTCCGAATTTGGTGGAGGTAAGTCCTTGCCTCCCCACGCTAGACTGCAAACCTGTGTACTGTGTGATTTGCAGCTGCTTCGGCTCCTGTGCACTCTTCCAGGATTTCCTTCGTGCACAGCCTAGTGTGGGTCCCCAGCACTCCATCCTGCAGTGCTCAACCCTCTGAGTTGACCTCCGATGTCGTGGGTCCCTCCTTTGTAACTCTGCATGGACTCCGGGTTCACAAATCATCCAAGTGCCTGTTCAGGTACTTCTGCGGGTGCTGCCTGCTTTTGTGAGGGCTCTCTGAGTTGCTGATCGCCCCCTCTGTCTCCTCCTCCAAGGGGCAACATCCTGGTCCTTCCTGGTCCTCAGCAGCACCTAAAAACCTGTACCACGACCCTTGCAGCTAGCAAGGTTTGTTTGTGGTATTTCTGCATGGGAAGACTTCTGCAACCTTTATCGCGACGTGGGACATCTGTTTTCCAACGAAGAAGTTCCTAGTCCTCTTCGTTCTTGTAGAATTCCAAGCTTCTTCCATCCGGAAGCAGCTTCCTTGCACCTTCATCCGGGGTTTCCTGGGCTCCTGCCCCCCTGGACACTGTCGGAACTATTGGACTTCGTCCCCTTGCTTTGCAGGTCCTCAGGTCCAGGAATCCATTTTCAGTGCACTGCTGGTGTTTGTTGTTCTTGCAGAATCCCCCTATCACAACTATTGTGCTCTTTGAGCTAGTAGGTGTACTTTACTTCTACTTTTCAGGGTCTTGGGGTGGGTATCTTGGACACCCTGACTGTTTTCTTACAGTCCCAGAGACCCTCTACAACCTCCCATAGGCCTGGGGTCAATTTGTGATTCGCATTCCACTTTTGGAGTATATGGTTTCTGTTGTCCCTAGGCCTATGTCTACCTATTGCATCCTATTGTGATTCTACATTCTTTGCACTACTTTTCTAACTATTACTTACCTGTTTTGGGTTTGAGTACATATAATTTGTGTGTATTACTTACCTCCTAAGTGAGGGTATCCTCTGAGATATCTTTGGCATATTGTCACTAAAATAAAGTACCTTTATTTGTATTAACTCTGAGTATTGTGTTTTCTTATGATATTGTGCTATATGATATAAGTGGTATAGTAGGAGCTTTGCGTGTCTCCTAGTTCAGCCTAAGCTGCTTTGCCATAGGTACCTCTAACAGCCTAAGCTGCTAGAAACACCTCTGTTCTACTAATAAGGGATAACTAGACCTGGCACAAGGTGTAAGTACCACAAGGTACCCACCATAAGCCAGGCCAACCTCCTATAGCCCCACTACTTGAGAGGCAGCTAAATCTACTAAAAAATACATTTTTGAGTGGATCTTGTTCTCCAGTGGACTGTTCAACTTGTTTTTTTAGAGTGAGAAGCCTTTTATTTTCACTTTTATTTCCAAAAAGCAAGGAAGTGTCCCAGATAGTCTAACTCCCTGTACCTGTTAAGCAGGCTCCTCCTTGTACTTTGTCCATTTCCTGGTCACTTTTCTCATGGATTTTGAGGAGCAAGGATCATTCTGTTTGTCTGCTGGACAGTTAAAAAACTACTGTATAAGGGTGTTGTTCAGTTGATAGGGCATGCACCAGTATTTCTTTGTATTTTAATTTGTTTTTGAAATTTCATTGTGGTGGGTGGCCTGGAGTTTTAGTGGGGGCCTAGTTATTTTTTTCATTTCATTTTTCACATTTTCTAAAGGAAAAATATTGCATATTTCAGTACAATTTCTCCATGTTTGCTACGTTTGCAATATTTTTAGTTTTTTACTATGTAGTCTGCCAATGGGCCATCCAGCCAGCAGGCCCAGTACTAGTCATCAGTGCATAAAATACATTCTTCTGTTATATATGATTTTTAAAACATCATTTGGGCAGGGATGGCATTGAATTACATTAAAAAAAAGTTGGCTATTGTATTTTATATGTTTTCCTGTAAAAATGGTATATGTAGGTTAATATTTGATGCCGTGGGAGGATGTGTGTTACATTAAAATGTTTTGTAGCTCAGTTACTGTCTGTGCTTTGCACTTCTGAATTAATGGTAGTATCTTTTCCGGTGTTACTATGCCTCCTTCCTCTGGACAGCCTGTGAGAGTGTGCTTGTCATCAGCCACCATTTGTCTTTGTTCTCCATGCCATATGACCAGGGACCAATTTGTGTAGTCTGTGTACATAATTTTGAATGTGTTCTTTGTAATCCATTCCTCCTTGCTCGCTGTTGTTGTTTGAGCATGTGGCTACTGGCCATTTTGTGCAGTCAACCAGTGCTCTTTTTGCCATATGCTTACATGCTTGCATGTGTTCTTTGTTCTCCATGTCTCCCTGCTCGCTGTTGCTGTTTGACTTGTGTACTCAGCCAGCATGCTTTTGCCTTGAACTTGCATGTGTCTCAGTTCTCCATGCCCCCTTGCTCATTGTTGTTTGAGAATGTGGTGGTGGCCATTGTGTGCAGCATTCCAGTGAGCTTTTGCCATAGGTTGCATGTGTTCTTTGTTCCCCATGCCTCCTTGTTTGGTGGTGTTGTTTGACCAAGTGGCTGGCAGCCATTTTGTGCATCCATCAGTGTGATTTTTCCATAGGCCTGCAGGTGGTCTTAGTTCTCCATTCCTCCGTGCTCACTGTTGTTTCTAGGACCATGCTGCCAGCAGCCATTTTGTTCATCCAGCCACTGTGTTTTTGGCATAGGCTTCAATAGATGTGATATCATTTTAACAGTATGCTGGAGCATTATTTTAGTATATGTATATTATGACTATAATTGTGTTGAACAGCGTCTTATATTCAATGCTTATTTTGCATTTTTGATCTCTACCTCCTTGCCTCACATTAGGTTTCTAATACTTCCATACAAACATCAGAAATTCCTTATTTTTTTTATTTTTCACTTTAGTTTCTTTATTTGATTTTTTATTTCATTTGTTTTATTCATTTTGTTTCTATTTTGCATTTTATTTATTTACTTTACTTTTTTATTTTTATTTTTTATTTTGTTTAAATTTTTTTCCTATTGTTTGGGCTTTTTTTGCATTTTCCATTAGCAGTATAAGGGGATACCTTGCATCAAACTATTTTTGACAGGTACCATGCCCTGTGATGACGTAAGCAGTGACGTAAGCAATGACGTAGGCAATGACTTGTATGACCTGCCCCTAGGTTGTCAATCAATCACCGTGCCTGTCATATGTCTATGTGATCGACAGCCCTAAGAGCCTTTGTGTGGTTGTGTGCCCGGACATGTTCAGGTTGTCAAAGGGTTGTGAAGAATTAAAGCCAGTTTGCGTAGTGTGTGGATCTATCAATGTAAGTCTGGCTGTGTTAAGGTATGTGCAAAATTAAAGCCCTAACATTTTGTGAGTCTAACAGGGGTTTGTTGGGGCTTGTTAAGAGCTGTGTTGGCTGTCTCAGCAGAGCAAAGGGTATGTGTCAATGGACAGGGTGCCTCAGGACTGACTAACACGGAGGTGGGGACTGGCAGTGGGAGTTAAAAAAAAAAGAAGCAGGATGGTTTATAAAGGAACCCATAAACAAAATGCACAAACCTGTCAAAGCTTCCCATCAAGTGTCACAGAATGAGTAACACAGAGTTAGGAAAGGGCAGAGTCAAACAATAGTGTCAAATAACCATGCAAACAACTACAACAAACAGACTGTCGGAGGTAGCTGTAAATCAGTGCCAGCATGTCAGAGACACTCCATGGCTGTCGCTCTGACAACTTTGAATGGTCCCCTTGAAAGCCTAGTGTAAACAGCCACAACAAACAGACTGTCTGAGGTAGCTGTAAATCAGTCCCAACATGTCAGAGACACTCCATGGCTGTCGAGCTGAAAACTTTGAATGGACCCTTGAAAGTCTTACGTAAACAGTTGCAACAAACACAATGGCTGAAGATGATTTAAATCAGAGAGTATTTGTTGAAGCATCAAACCTACACAAATGAAACGGAAGGGTCCCAGAGCTGTCAAAATGTCAAGGAAGGTTGTAATTTATGACCAGAGATTGTGAGGTTTGTGTCACAAGACACCCTTTGATATGACACTCTGACAGGCACCACTATTCCCATAGTATGGTTAACCATACACTCTTTAAAGCATTATATGTGAATAATTAACAGTCGGCATAGGTATGGAAAACCCCCTGTAACTCTGGGCACAGACCCATCTTGGACAATTTTAAGTCCCCAACAAATTTGTATTTGTACCCAGCGCCGAGTTATTCCAGGACCCTACCACAAGACACCTAACATGGCCCAGAAGGACGTAGCCCAGAACATAGGTGGAGAACAGCAGATACTGCAGGTAAGTAACCGCCACATATTTCCAATGCATTTGTATATTTAGGTTTCTGCGCAGGTTATGACTTTTATTGAATTATTATACTTCAGAGAGCAGTCTGTGTAGAACAGGACTTTATGGGTTAGGGGGAATGTGGAATTATGTTTCATTATGCTTATTACAATAGGACAAACCTGCATGCACTCGCATTGTTAAATGATTGTACTAGTGTTTGGCGTGGGAAAGGGCTGGCATATCGTAACATACCAACTGGGTGAGAACAATTGTGTAAGTTTTTTCAAGCAGTTTAAGGGACAATTGGTCTGTAATACTCAGGGAAGGTATAGATGCTATGGACTGCAAATCATGGTGCCTCAGGAGACCTTGGCCTAAATGCTGTTGTAGTTTTATTTCAGAAAGCATAAGTGAGCCTCTGTCATGCTCCCTTACGCTTTTTAAAATAAAAATACAACAGCAGTGGAAGCGTGTTGGTGCCCACTGCTGTACTTTTATTAAAAATCCTCAAGGGTCCGTAGCCTCACCTCTGAGCAAGGCGGAGGCCCCCCTGAGCCTTTAAAAAAAATAAAAATACACCAGCAGCGGGACTGTGATGGTCCCATTACTATCAGAATAATGTAAGGAGCCGTCACCATGCTCCTGGAGCTCTAGGAGCAATGCAACAGCTCCTTACATTATTCTAATAGTATTGAACCATCGTGGACACATAAAAATACAACAGCGGGTCCGCAATGGCCCCGTTGCTATTAGAAAAATATCTAAAGCAGTTGCCTCTCATGCAAGGTATCGCCTTAGACATTGTACTAATAGCAACGGGCCCATCACTGTCCCGTAAAAATACAGCAGCGGGACCGCTATGGCCCCGTTGCTATTAGAATAATGTCTAAAGCTGTTACCTTGCATGAGAGCGAAGCGGTGGCTTTAGACATTATTCTAATAGCAACAGGACCATCGCGGTCCCATAAAAATACAGCAGCGGGACTGCGATGGCCCGTTGTTATTAGAATAATGTCTAAAGTCGTTACCTCACATGACAGCAAAGTGGCGTCTTTACACATTATTCTAATAGCAACAGGACCATCACAGTCCCGTAAAAATACAGCAGCGGGACCGCAAAGGCCCGTTGCTATTAGAACAATGTATGGAGCCGCCGCTTCGCTCTAATGCGAAGCTGCTGTCTCTTACCTGTTGTTGTCGGGGGTGGTGGGGTGGATGGTCAGTACTAGTCCGGAGCCGTCCAGGAGGCATGCTAAATAACATGGCTGTCGCCCTGGAAAAAGTTTCCAGCCCGGTTGGGGCTGGTTTGGGTTGTCTTTGGGTATGGCCCCTTGCCACACGGCAGTGCAAGGAGCTGGACCTCCTCTTTAAGGTTAGAGCGACAATGTTTAAAGGCATTGTCGCTCTATGTCGAACATTGGTGCTAAATAAACACAGCGTGAACGGTCGCGTTGTGTTTAAATCAACACCTTTTTTAAACTTTTTTTTTTTATGAAATAAAAAAATAAAAAATAAAATAAAAAATGTTTAAATAAACACATGATTATTTTTTTAAATTAAAAAAAATACATGAGGGTGCCAGTAGCACTCTTTAAAGCCCTACAAAAATACAGAAAAGCTTTGGATCAGAGTCTGATGAATTTAAATTAATAGTTTTAAATGGTGTTGCCCTTATTTTGTTATTAACTGGTAGTGTTGTGTGAGAGGGTGCATTACAGATGTTTTTGCCGAGAAATGTGTTTTTATGTTTCGTACACCTTCCATATTTTAACCCTAAAATGGGAATGGATAATATTAGTAATCTGCCACTGTGTTACAATATTGAAAAATTGCGTCACAAGTCCTAAATATTAGAATATGAACCACAGTGTTTGTTCTCTGACTTTCCTATACACTTACCTTTCCCAATTGTGTATTTAATGCGCGTTGTAAACGTCTAAATGTAGAAAAATATGTTGTTTAGGGTTAATAATGTTAAGACCTGATTATGGCTTAAGTAACAATGTACTTTTTAAACATTTTTCTAAGTAGTGCAACCCTTGATGTTTTGTAGCGTTTTATTCTGCGCAGTTTTCAAACTGTCCATCGGTTTGTTTTAATATGTGTAAAGTGCCCATGTTGAAAAGTGATGGTGTCCCTGAGACTTGTGAAACACACGTTTGTAATATTTAATTAATGGTGCGAAGTGTATTGTGCAATGTTAATATGAAATGCACATGTGGTCTTTTTTCTAATGTATTACAACCACTTTTGCAACTTTAGCTAGCACTTGCAACTTGCGTACTGTTGTGAAAGTTTTGAGGGCATTTTCAATTTACAAATTGTTTTTTGAGGTGTTGATGCTCTGCTAATCGTCAATCCTTTTAGGCTGTAAACCATGTTTAGAGCCGGTCAAAATAAATGTTGGAATTCTGCGAAAATGACTTGTTTGGGTTCTAATGGTTTTACAGGTTACAACGCCGAAGTACAGGTTGCTGTGGATGCTCTGCAGCAAGTCCTAGATGCTCAAGACGCCGTAAACACAGTGTCGCCTATTACAACTCTTGCAGGTAAATAAAATAGGGATTTGTTGCAAACGTTATGTTAACATTAGAATAGTCTAGGTTGAAACCCTCAGATAGTCTATTTGCACCAGACCTGTTATTATATTGGAAATGCTGCGCTGGCGTGTTTATTATTTTTTTTCTCCTTTACAGTCGCCATGGAAGCGTACCTGGATCGCGTAGGACCTTTAAAGGTAGAACCCATCGCAAAAAAGAAGAGTCAGAAAAAAAAGTCTAAGGCGACTGGTGAGGGCCATCCGCAAAGAAAGGAAAGACTCTAAGGAACAAAACAGGTGTGTCTTATACAACTGTAGAGTTAAAAAGAACCCTAACATCTTTATCTCTCAACAGGTTACTAATCGGGCATATAGTAAGGGTTGCAAAAATGTACTGTAAAAAGTTAGAAGTGCGGTGCATGTAGATAGGGTGTGGTAATCATAAGTGACGTCTTATAAATTTTCTAACACGTACTTTTATGTATTCACTGCAGACACGACGCAAAAGAACTCTGAATGGGACCAGCGTAAGCATAAACGAATGGTGACACCCCTCAAGGATATCACCATGAAACTTCAAAACGTCCAGGTACCAGCTAGCGTTGAGAGTGTCGCAACTCTAAATGAACAAGGTAAATCATGCAGCAACAACACCGTTATCCGTGTGATGCCTACACAAGTCCCTTTGAACTCTCCTACATGTTTCACACTTCAGCAACCCTCTTTGGGTTCCGAAGAATGGGCGCTACCAAGCGCTGTCATACATCAACACGGACATTGTAAACCCATTAAAGGGGGTCTCCACCCAAAAGTACAACCAAAAGTGAACAAACTTTCCCGGAAGGATAGGAGACAGAAGCATGCGCTGACGGTCCTACAAACAGATCCTCTAGACTCATTATTAAAAAAGAACGTTACCATTGAGGCAAACGCACAGAACCAGGGACTCTCTATTTGTTCAACAGGTGTGGCTGATAATACCTACGTTCTTCCCGGGGGAGTATCCCCAAAAGCATATATAAATAACGATGCGCTCCGAATAGCGCCCGACAGACTGGTTGGTTTTGGGGACCTGGGACGTTTTGAGAATCATTTTGCCCTTACGGTAAAAGTTCTATGCCACAGCGGTTCTTGGAAGTACTTCACTACCAACGAGCGTGTGAAAAACAAGACCGTTTATGTGCTCCATCAATATAACCACTTTTACGGTATCTTGAACCTGAAGGATTTTCTAGGAGCCAAGTATGTGTGCGAGCATTGCTACCACATATACAACAACCGGACTAGACACCAGTGTGAAATGCATTGTAAAATGTGTCAGAGGGACGGGTGCGTCGACAACGCCTCTCAAAAGGTTAACTGTTCGACGTGTAAGATGTTTTGTAGGTCGCAAGACTGAACGTACACGTCAGCCTCGCACAGTGTGAAGGTAAATCGGTCTGCCAGACTTGCGGGCGCTACAAGGCCTCCAAACACAATTGTAAAGGTATGCAATGTCCCAGGTGTAAAGCGTATTTTGTAGCCGGAACCGCACACAAGTGTTACATGCTCGGAGGCTTACCCCAGAAAAAAAACAGTCGACTATATAGTATTTGATATAGAGTGTACGCAGGAGACTGGTGTGCACCAGCCTAACTCATCATCTAACAGCCGAAGAAAACTGGGAGTTTGAAGGCAGGTTGTGCGTGAACGATTTCCTCAACACGTTCATGCAGCCAAAATAATACGAGTATGCCTTGCTGGCTCACAACTCAAAAGGGTACGATTCGTTCTTTATTCTCCAGGACCTGATTTATGAAAAGATGGCCATAGAGCTCATCACCCTGGGCTCCAAACGGATGTTGCTAAAGGTTGTACGTTTTGAAATTAGGTTCATAGACACCTTGAATTTTCTACCCATGAAGTTGAGTAAGTTGCCAAAAAAATTTGGTTTTGAAGGCTGTAAAGGTTAGTTCCCGCACTTTTTTAACACATGGGCTAATCAGAATTACATTGGTCCTATGCCTCCGCCCAACAGTTACGGCATCGAGTACATGATGCCGCCTGAAAAAGAGATCTTTCTACAGTGGTACGATGAAAATCATGAAAATAAGTTTCATTTTCAATCAGAATTGAAAGCTTACTGTCAGGCAGATGTAATGATCTTGCAGAAAGCGTGCAACCTTCTTAGAGACATTGTGGTGGAGATGACGAAATAGGTCAGGATTATCAAAACCAAATCCCTTAAGAGGAAAGAAATCGTAGAATACCTAGACCCATTTAAGAACATTACGTTGGCTTCCATGTGCATGTCTATTTATCAGCACATTTTAAAACGTGAAACCATAGCTCTAGTACCGCCTGACCTCTATAATGGTAAACAGATACGTTATTCCACCCCGTCTATTCAGTGGCTCATGTACGTCTCGGAGAAAGAGAACATCTTCATTCAACACACGTTGCAAGGAGGCGATTACCGCTTGGGCCGTTACTACCTAGATGGGTATGGGTTAATTAACGGAGTACCAACCACCTTTAAGTTCAATGGTTGCTTTTACCACGGGTGTCCTCGTTGTTACAAACCCCATGAGTTTAACAGGTTGCAAGGCACCACATTTGGACATCTGCATCATCGTACTCTGGCGAAGGCGCAGTATATTGAAAACAGCAGCTTTGTTCTGAGAACCCTCTGGGAGCACGAGTGGTTAGGCGATTTAGCAAAAGATGTGGAACTCTGCGCGTTCATTAAGAACCGTCAGTTACCAGCACCGCTGGAACCCCACGACACCTTTTTCGGAGGTCGTACAAACACCATACAACTGCACAGGGTCGCTGGTGAGTGTGAGAAAATACACTACTACAACTTCACCAGTCTGTATCCGTATGTGAACAAGGTGAAGTTGTACTCAGTGGGGCATCCTAAGATCATATATAGGAACTTTAAGTCCCTAGACGAGTACTTTGGTCTCATTAAGTGTCAAATCCACCGTCCGCTAAAGCTTTACTTCCCGGTGCTTCCGTACAGAGTCGACGGTAAGCTAATGTTCCCCTATGTCGAACATGCGCTGAAAGTCAACAGAATAGCGAGTGTAGATATAGTGATGAGCAAAGGCTGCTGGAGGGGACGTGGTGTACCATTGAGGTACAAATGGTCCTTGAGAAAGGGTACCACCTTGGTAAAATGCTGGAAATTTGGCACTTTCCTAACACCACAACCGGACTCTTTTCTGAGTACATCAACTTGTTTCTCAGAGACAAACAGGAGGCATCAGGGTATCCCAACTGGTGTGTCGATAAGCCCTCGAAGCAAAAGTACATCGCCAATTACCACAATCACGAAGGTCTTACATTGAGACCAGAGTTCATTAAGGTTAACCCCTCCAGACGACAGTTAGCTAAGCTCTGTCTCAATTCTTTATGGGTAAAATTCGCACAGTTTAGCAACTTGTCAAACACATCCATCGTCACAGATCCAGATGATCTTTTTAAGTATCTATTTGCTCCATCTTACGATGTGTCCAGTTGCGAATTTATCGACGATGATGTTCTATGCTCAAAATACACCAAAGAGTACCCCACAACTTGTAACAATATAAACACTTTCCTAGCAAGCTTCACAACCACTCACGCTCGTTCAGAGCTTTACAGGTTGCTAGATAAGCTTCAGGACCGATGTTTGTACCACAACACCGACTCTGTTATTTTTGTTAGTAAAGAGGGTGATGAAGATCGTGTGCTAGGTGAATATCTAGGTGATTTGACCAGCGAGCTCGAAAAGGATGAATACATACTCAAGTACACCTCTTCAGGACCCAAGACCTACAGTTACAAAACCTCCAACAATAGGGTTTGCATGAAAGTCAAAGGTATTACTTTAAACGTAAGCAAAACAGTGAACATACATTTTGACAGTTTGAAGGGTCTGGTGCACGAGTACTACGCATCGAACGATCGCAACAATAATAAATAATACATTACAACACAGCCGTTAAATAAAACCCTATGAGTAGTGTTTGATAAAAGGGTCCAGACTGATGACTACAAAACACTACCGTACGTTTATTAAAAGACGTTAGAGGGGCCAACACCCAACCGCTATGGACACCAGGCTGCAACACTCATTCTCCTGCATTTTAGCAGGTCCCTCAAAACGGTAAAAGTTATTTTATGAAGAGACTGTTAGAAAATGCTCCCGGTGTTTTATCTCAGATCCCTAACAACATTTTATGGCTTTATTCCTGCTGGCAAGATCTTTACACTGAACTATCCCTAAAGTTTCCGCACATTTATAGAAGGCATCCCAAGTAATCTCAACGATGATGACTTGTCATCTAAACACCTTATTAACATGGTCATTGTGGACGATCTCATGAGCGAAGGAGGGGACCACCCCGAGATCGAGAGGGCTTTTACTCAATATTCATATCATCGTAATCTAAGCATATGCTACATCATGCAGAACTTGTTTCACAAGGGTAAGAGCAGCCGTTCTATAACTCTCAATGCCTCATATCTGGTCTTGTTTAAAAACCCTTGCGGCAAGTTTCAGATATCAATTATAGCTAACCAAATGTATCCTGGAAACACACAGGCCCTCATTTCAACTTTGGCAGGCGGCTAGTGCCGCCCCCCAAGTTGAATCTGCTGCTCGGCCACCAATGCAGCCACACTCCCATGGTGGCCATTTGGAGATCTCCACCGGGCTGCCGGGCAGAAACCTAGTTTCCGCCCGCTGGCCCAGCGGGGATCTCAGCCCCAACACGGGAGCCAGCTCCAAATGGAGCTGGCGGTGTTGTGGCGGCCTGTCACGCTTTTTACTGTCTGCTATGCAGACAGTGAAAAGCTCCATGGGGCAGTGGCAAGGGGACCCTGCACTGCCCATCCCAGGGGCCCTGCGATTCCCCTTCCCACCAGCTTTTTCATGGCAGTTGATACCGCCATGAAAAGGCTGGCGGGAGGCGGACTCGTAATCCCCTGGGCAGCGCTGCAAGCAGGTCAAACAGTCTGGAGGTTTTATAGGGTCGATGTTGGGTATAGCTATACCACTAATTACCGGTCTCCTGTCGAGGACCTGATGGAGCACGCCCAAATAATGTCTCTTGTACCACACCAACAGCTTGAACAGTTAGGCCCTTCTAAAACCGACGTCTGGGACATACGCAGAAACGAGACGCAGTGTCTCGATGCTGAGATCAAAGCCATTTTGAACCGAACAGATTTAAAACCACACAACAAAGTGGGGCTTTACTCAGGACCCCTTCAATTTTTTTTACAGTATTACAAACAATGGAGCACAGAAAAAAACTAACTGACTCTGTATTCACCCTACATGGAACAGCCGCCAGCAGACCCTGTAGAGCCTCAAGACCCAGGACCGCCAGCCCCCATGGACGCCTTTGTCGAAGACCTTTAAAAAAATATAAGTTAGAGTTATAGAGGGGAGGCGCAAATACTGCTCAGTAAAATGATTACTACTAAAGATCTGGCCTCTTGGAACGAGTGAGGTGAATTCGTTTACAAGGGACAACCGGTTGCTGGATCACACATGTACGATCTGGTCAGAGGTCTCACACACAACAAAACTCTATCGACCCAAAACGCTCCTAGAGGATGGGAGCAGTTCCTACACGCCTCTGTGGAACTCAACATTCCTTCCTCGATCGTCGGTAATGCCGATAACTGCAGAAGGTTTGAAAGTTTGAAAGATCCGAGCCCCAATGTTTTTACCACAAGTCCCAACAAGTCGACATCGCCTTTCTTTTCACAGCTAACACCGTCTAGGAGATGCAACACTCTAAGTCTGGCGCCTAAAAAGAGACTGTTCAAGATGAACACTTGGCTACCGCTCTCATGTTATCATGACATTTGAACCGTTGTACAGTTTTGTTAAAAGGTTTGCGTCTCGAAAGATTTTTTGCTTCATTTATTTACCATTGTAAATGATTGTGTTGAAAACTGTTTGTAATAAACACTTTTAACTTTTCAACAGTAGTCCGACATTTTTTTAAAATGATATGAAAATGTCTGGCTTGTAAATAAAAATGCATAGTCTGAATTCATGTTTAAAAATGTTTTTATTTTAGACAGTCATCAGTACTAATAGAGGCGTTACAATGCCTTACACTTTTGACAAACACCGTATTCTGTTTTAACAACGCTCAACATGGTCCTAGAGTTTTCATTCACATATTTCATAACAATACCATTGTTGTTTACTAGATCGGTTGAATACAGATAAAAAAAAATTCTAAATGTCATACCCTCAGACATTTTACTAATAAAATATATACAATGTTCCCCGCATGTGATGGCTTGAGAATCCTGTACATGCAGCTTGTTATACTCAACCGTGGGCGATGCTTTTTTTTTACTTATTTGAATATCGGTTTTGTATAAATGCTATGCTCGGGGAACTCCGCTAAACTGTCAAACACTGTAATCTTGTCTACATACAGAAAAATGGCTGCCCAATGTGTACCACCCTTGTAATGCAGATAGGTGTTAAAGACGAGTGTGCAGGGTCTTTCTGGACCCATCTCCCCCGGTAGCCTGTCGCTAGGAAATACACATAAAAAGTATTTCTGCTTAAGAAGTCACGTATCGGCACAGTGTTAATTTTTCAGTCTTTTAATGATAGTCAAACATATTCTGGCAGGCGTGATTGACTTGGATGACGCTGTTGAATACAGAGAATACAATCATGTTCACGTTGATAATCAACGCCTTTGTAAAGCGTATTTCAGCTTTTAGATTTCCGTTTTTGATCAAGTTGTAACGGTCACCGTCTTCCATGTCAGGAGTCAGGTCGAACGCAAACAGCGTATAGCAAGTCCCATACCCCTCTCTCGAAACAACGGCTCCTGAGTCACACAGGTGTTTCCCCGTTATCTAGACCAGACCGAGATATTCCCTGACAAAATTGGATGTTCCAAAACTTGGGGTCAACGGTTTTGCAGGAATAACAGCACCCTCGTGGACCAAAGCGGCGTAGTTGACATTGTAGTGTTTGAAGTTGAAAGGGTTAGAGGTATAGAGTCCACTAAAAGCTGTATTGCCACAAACCCTAAGATGATGAGTTTCGGGAGTTGGCCCATAAATTGATTTTGCTGCTGTGTTAATCGAGAACCGATGGGGATGCTGAATATCTTCAGAGCCATGCTTTCAATGGTGTACTTGGCGTTCAATAGTTTTAAAGCTTCAGCGTGGGCCAGTCTGATGCTCTGTGACACTTTTACTCTCTTTACAAACAGGCTCGCGGACAATATAACCAATTTATACTGTTCCGCATCACCGCTGATGAGACAAAACGTGTCCTTGTTGCAGATGAGTTTGATCTTAAGATCGATACTGTTGACGAGAAGCTTATCTTGGAAGAAAAGGTCTGAATGTACGCGCCCTAGGACGTCAAACTGTCTACTGCCAGAGGCAAAGCTTGCTCTTTTTTTAAAACCATCATTGCCACTGTCCAAAGCCGTGTCTTCAAAATGCGAGTAAGTATCTTTGTAGAAAAGCCTGATGTGTGCCCAGGGCTTCGCAACTGTAATTTAGAATACTCTCTATGTAGGCCCTGTAGGCGTACATGTTATCACTTTGCGTGACGAGTTGATCGCCCAGGTTAATGTCCCCCCTGATTAAACATGGTTGCGACTGGGTAGGTAATTGGCGTCACTTTAGCATCGTCATCGATGTTGGCGCCGTTCGCTTTTGTTATTTTGCAGACGAGGTGCAGTAGTGTATTGTTGAGATCTAAATACATGTCCGTGGACCCAGACACAAAAAACTCTATCGGCGCCAGAGGCGTCAGAGCGGCTAGAGGCGATACTTCCATGAAAAAACTGTTCTCGATGCTGGTCTGTGTAAGTTTAGAGAAAACAAATCTAGCTCAGATTTGTTGCATTCACCCGAGGCGCAGTGTACGAAGGCCATGATAGCTGATTTAAAAAATATTCGCACTAGAGTGTGTTCTCTTCTTCTTTGACAATCTCTTCCGTCTTACGACTCTTCTTTTGTGTTGACATTTTGAAGAAATCCTCCTTTTTTTATAGGGCATTGGCAGACCCCTATGCCTCAAAGCCCTTCTCTTCCTTTTAATACCCGCACACGCCTTGTACACCAACCCCGCTCCTTCTTGGGGCTGTTTGTTCATGTTCTCTGCGACAGCTGACGTTATAGAGCCCACGACGTCATGGGCTATGTTCATAGCCGCAGCTTTAACATGAGGTTTTGCAATTTTGAACCCTCTTCTCAAGAAAGTCCTGGCTCTTCCAAACAAACTCCTAAAGAAGCTCCTGTATCCTGCCCCGTACATAACAGGGGCTCCTTGAAAATAGCCGGGCTGAACTTTATAATAGTCTCGGTACACAGAGGGGTTCTAACGACGACCATCGCTACTGTCTAATAGTCACCATCACGGGGCTGCCTTAAATGAAGCTTGACAATAACTTTCCTGTATTTAAAGGCCACAGGCTCTGACTGATCGTCGTAGACCATGATTGTTATAGTGTCAAAATGTTTTTTAGAAACTACCACGTACTCGTTTGTGATGTTGTATATTAACCATCGTGTTATTTTCTCCCTTCACGGGACCCATCTCAACAACTGCAAATAACTATCCCCTATCCTCTGAGGTTCGACGATGTCACTATACACGTAGAGTGTATAAAAGCCTCCGTTAATATCGGGACATGTAGGGTCTGGATCAACCTGTCTTTTCACATGTTGTACGGTCCCTTAAACCCTATGTAATTTACCCCAAGAGTTAAATACTGTACTAAGCTCCGGGGCTTTAAGAAACATTTTTCTTCTAACGTTATCCGACACTAGATATATATTTGCATACGTTTCAATGCTACTTGTAGATTTGTTGATGGTATCGACCACCGATGTAACGGTTGCGTAATAGCCGTGAGGAAATCCTACGTGGATGCTCACAGGATCCTGCTCACGCTTTATATTAAATTTAGCCTCTTGCTTTGTAAATGTATTCCACGTTCTAGGGTACTGTATCTCAGTTAGGGCCACCTCCCAGGACCCTTTCAGGTCCACTGGTTTAGCCAGTTTCACCGTATAGTTAGAAATCTGATTGTCGGGGGGGAGCATGTCTTTCGAGACGTTGGACTGTAGCGTAATATAAAAAGGTGAGGTCTCCATCTCGACGAATACAGCGCATCCTCACACACCGTGCAGCAAGCTGTCCAAAACCCAACTGTTAAATTTCTCAGGCCACCCCCACCATTTCACCGGCGTCTGTCTCTTAGCTCCGCTGCCTTTCCTTTTCAGAATCCTTTCAACCCTATTCACCCTGTCCGGATCGTAGGGCACCTTTTGCAATTCTTCGTTGTAAAAGACACCCGTTACCTTTTCCCCATCGTAGTCCTTCAACTTGTAAATATACATCCCTTCTTTAAACTCTACACTTTCAACTATAAATATCTCGTTGCTAAATGTCTGTTGGTAGCCTTTGGTAAAGACACCCTTCAACTTTGAAACCCTTACACAATCCCCTTCTTTTAAAGCAGGTTTCTTGACCCGCGCCGCAAGGCGACTCCCTTACACTGTTCTCCATACCATTAACGAATTATCCGCTGTTACCTCCAAGGGAGCCATTTTGATGGTCCTATGATAACTGGTGTTATAAACATCTATAAAATCCTGTAGAACATCCACGTATCTGTAGGTATTGTTGGCTGTGAAATATCGCCACATCTTTGATTTTAAAGTTCTGTTAAAAAGCTCTACAACTGCTGCTTTTACCTCTGTATGCATTACAAAATGTTGAGCAGCTGCTTTAATAATTTCTGAAAAGGCTTGTTTAAAAATTATTTTTCAGTGTCTGTTTGCAGTTTTTGAGGTACTCAACCTCTCGGGAAGATGACTTTAAAGGTAGCGGTGATGCTGGTACCACTGTTATTGTTTAACGCTTCGGCATAGGCGTACTTGGACAATACGTCTCTGACTGTTAATATATACATGGCAATTAATCAAATAAAGTACACACGGTTCCAAAAATGCAAGAAGGTTTCTTTCAAACTTAGTGGTTCTGCATTAAATGGAGACCAAAGTATTCGAAGCAAGAGCCCTCACTCGCCTCTGGTGACATGCTTCATCATAGGGCTATGCTCCTTGTCAGGCCAGTGCTGCAATGCCTGACGGGCCCCACACAGGGGCTCTTTGCCGGAGATCTTTTTGAAAATAATGCTCAACCGGTCAAAAGATAATGAAGGATTGGTATAAGGATGGTTAAAAATGACTAGAGGTAACAAGTTATAAATTTATTCTAATGCTGACACCTCTGACATGATTAAAAACAATAAATAGGGATATAGTAAAATAATGTCTACACTCCCCATATGAAAGCAATTTTTAGTATAGTTACTAGATCTCGTAATAGAGAGTAGTAAAAGAAAAAGTAAACACAGGATCCCCTGTGTTACTCTATATCGTAGGTCAACATGTTTCTCGCTATTTTTTAGTCAATAAATGATCTTATGCGATTCGTCAGGACCTTAGTACGTACCTAATCCTTTAAACAATTAAGAATCCCATAATAGGGAGATCAAAAACCTAGAAAAATAGGAAAGAAAGAAACCAATGCAAAGTAATACATTGTCGTCAACAGTGATGCGTCCACAATATCCTGAGATATTACCCCATACACTTGTGAGAAATCCCAAAGGTGCCATGTGACAAAGATACAACAGTAATTAATAAGAAAAAGCCAACTTGGCGAAGGTTCCACAATGCTTACCCTCCAAATATTAAAGCTAGGGCCTCATCGGGGGAAACATCAGGATTGGAAAATCCACTATGGTCTAGATATATACACAAAGAACAAAACCTTAAATGATACATTAGTTAGATTAGTAGTCTGATTGTGTAGAGAGAATATAAAGACCATAACAGGCAAGGTGAGTTATCAATAACAAAACTCCTAGCAAAGATAACAGTTACAAGACCTCTTGTCATGACATAGAGAGATAAAGCTCAGTGCAGAAAAATAGGGGAGCTGGCGGATACTGATGGCGCAGTAATCAAGTAAGAGAGTAGTAGTCTACATATAGCAGTATTAAACTCTATACGTACAAGTATGCACACAGTGTCGTCAAGGATACAATATAGTGAATACTGCGTACTCCAGGGGAGGGGAATATCAAGGCTAAGGTAGGAATAATAATGCTGCACTGGGCAAAGATATCACTGATATGTTTGAAATGAAAAAAGGGTTAACATTAACCACCTCAAAAACACAGTATGCACATGCAACTACTAGCGCAAACTATTACCGTGAGAGGTTACATGAAGCCAGAGAGGTGAACATAGCAAACCAGTACGAGCCGATTGAGCGCGCGGGATTCCCCGCGTTTCAGCTCGTTCATCCATAAATAACAGGGACACCGTAGTGTCCCTGCTTCAGACCCGTGTGAAAACGTGGGCAGGGGCGAGCCGCGGAAGGGAAAGGCGGCTCGTTTCATCATAAGCGCGCGTGAGAATAACGAAGCCCGCGTTAGGAGGAGATCTAATCAGATAAGTTTTAAAGGGCTCCCGAAAGGGCACTTACTTCTTGTGGAGCCGATAATACTGGACCACCTACGCCTGCTGTTAGTCCCCGGAACTAGGGGGAGCAAGCAGTTAGGAAGCCATTAAAAGGGAGAGGGGTCAGAAATGAAAAAAGGACTCAAAGAAAAAATGAAAAAAATGAAACAAAGGGAGGAAAACAGACTGTGTCCGTCATCTTTAAAGAGGATTTACATCAAAGATGTCAAATATACTATACAGTAGAAAAAGGGGGGAGGATCCCAACGTTAATCATTAGAATAAAGTGGGACCCACGTTAGAAAATCAGTATATTAGAGCAGGAAGAGTTTCCCATGCTATGAAAAAATGCCAGAATGGTGTAAAGAAGGGGCAAGGTAGTAAGACACATGGACATAGTTCAGTGAATAAAACTAGTCCACTAAATTTCGTTGTTAATTCCAGATATATGGGTCTTTAGCATGAAGACCCAACGTCGTTCTTTCTCAAAAAGTCTAGTTGTACAGTCTTTGTTGTCTCTAATGGTTTCTAGAACAATCCAAATAATATCATCGGGAGTATGTTGTTTCTCAATGTAATGATTTGTCCATTTTGTGGAGGACCTCTTGCATCTAATGGTGCTGCGGTGTTCGTTGATTCGGATTTTCACCATTCTGGTCGTCATACCTATGTACTTCAGATTGCACGGACATGTGATCATGTAAATACAGTCCTTTGTGCGACAATTGGTATGAGATCTCAATTGCCATGTCTTGGGTCCACCTAGGTCCACCTCTTGAGTACTACTAGTCATAGGGCAGACATTACAACCACCACAAGGGTAGTGTCCCTTAACTTTCAGCCATTGACTGGGACCCGTGTTGGCAAGGGGTCGGTGTGTTGTAGGTCTCGTGTGGACTACTAGGTCTCTGATGTTATGGGTTCTCTTAAAGGCAAATAATGGGCATTCTAGTGTTTCGCCTGCACTTGTAAGGACTAGGCAATCCGATTTAGAAAAGTACAATGTTGTCAGGAAACTCCAAGGTGCCTCCTGCGTTATAAGTCAGGATCCCCAGGGATTAGTGTTAAATCATGTCTCTGTTCTTGGTTAAACATTCATGTTTCTAAGTAAACATAATGTGCTGTGTTACACAATTGGTTTTATCAATGCTTGTTTTACCAATACATGTTTGCTAATGTGAGCAGGTGTAGATATGATCTTCTAATTGGGTGTGGTGTAGACATGTGCTTCTAATTGGGTGTGGTGACTTATCCACTTGTGGAAACTCAACTGCTTTTCATGATTGGCTATAGATAGCAGAGAGAAGCATGCCTCCCTGGCTTGTTTTGCTTCCTGATTTCAGCATCTAAATTGGCAGTCCAGCTCCTGTTGTCATCCTCGTATTCAGGACTTTTGAGGCAATTATTTTCTTTGTTCCTGTACCAGCTGACACCTAGCATTCCTCCAGCACTCCGAAAAAGGCTGCAGCTAAGTGACTAGTATTTTCCAGGGAGTTTGTTCTTTGAGCGCTGCACTTGCCTAGAACAGCTAGTGTATTTTTTTAGACCTCGTATTTTGGCACAGTGCTTATCTTGAAGAAACAAGTGCAGTTCTGAACATTCTACATTAATATTGTAGTAACTTGCCTAAATGTGCTTCAGGAAATCTGCTTGAGCTCAAGTTCTACAAAAAATGACAGTGCAATTTTAAAAGACCATTTACGTGACTTTTCTTTCTCTAATAGCATAACTCTTAGATTTAAATTGTGCCATTCATGCCTGTGTTTCAGGTTTGAGGAATTTGCTTTTGAAGGGTTTTTCACACACAAAATGAAACCAAACCAAACGGTGCCACCCTAACTGTTTAAACCCAGAGTGGACATTTGTATTTCTTGGATTTTTTTTGTTCCTTTTAGTTTAATCCTGTGCATGCAGGAAAGTTCTATGTGATATAATGAATGCCCTTGTTTGTCTTTCTTGTGCATGATAAGTGCAACCACAGTTCTAATGGTAGTGTGCAACATTAAATCTCAGTGAAGCCAGCCCTAGTGTCGCAGTACTTATTGTTATGGTACTCAGTTTGGGTTTTCGGTAATGCAGTGTTAGTAATTGTTCCAACAGTTATTATTATCCAAAAAAAGTGCTGGAGCATCCAGGTGTTCTTCTACCACTCCTTTGCCCATATCAGAAAGAGAGATTCTGTTTCAAGGAAGTTGAGTGCACTAACTCTACGATCACTCTGTCAACAACGACCTGCCCCCCCGAAGATACAGGGTGCCTTGCTGGACAGGCAAGATGCGGCAGTGTTTTGTCTCTTTCTCTTCCACTCCCCCTTTCCTTTTGGGACACTTGCCGGGGTTTCTGTGTCCACCAGAAAGTGCCAAGAGGTGTTCCAGGAGATCGAGGGCATACCATCACTCCTGCAGACATCCTGCTTTTCAGGTGAGTGGCCCCATCTCGACAAATGTTACTATGTTTACCTCTGCCTGTCAAAATATATTCTTTGCGAGATTAACTGTACCACTAATCTATTTTTGTATCTTCTTTATTTCTTACCTTAGTACCAAAGGGGAAGAAGATTGCAACGTCCAAGGCGAGTCCAAGAGTCTAGGGTGCCAGTGCCACTACCAGTGCAGAAGCTGGCAGATCTGCTGTCCCCAGTAAGTCTTCTTGTTATATTTTTATTATTATTTCCCTAACTTTCACCTCTCCTCAATTCAAATATCTATATTTTTATTATTAATGGGCCTGTCTACCTTTTCGGTACTTTTCATTATATCTAAGCTTTGGTAAATTATTGTTATCCCAGCATTTATCTATTTCTCATGCTTCGGTACCTGACTTCCTCCTGTCTGTAATAGTATGTAACTTTCTTCTGCTTTGTTACTAAGCTTACCTTTCTCTTCTCCCCTTGTATTTTTGCAGACTGGTACTTTAAAACTAAAAAGACAGATTTTTTTGACAGGTACTCTGGAGGCGAGATTGTATGCCAAAGTCAGCTTTACTATGCATGTTTGTGTACATTTTTGTTTCCTTGCTCAGGCCCACTACCATGGCCAACCAAGACTTCATAATAGGTCCTCCTGGATTGACCAACATATTCCACCCTGTTTAGGCCCATCAGTGACTTAGCTCTGCCCTCCATTATGGAACATTTACATTTGATTTGACTACCTGGTTTTCTAACATAATTAACTGACAAAATTCCTAATGTGAGTGATAGAAGAAGAGAGAACTGTAGAGAGCTATTGCAGTTTTATTTTGGTGAAATCTAAAATGTGTAACATTTTTTTCCAGGCACACGGACTATCAGTGCAGTGGTAGTCACAAGTCTCAACCTTGCATGGACATAGTGTGGGCCAGTATGTAACATTTCCTGATGCTTGGTATGTTGAGTGCATGACCACTGTGTGTTGTGTGTGTGTGGTGTGTTCTGATTGACTGAGGATTCTTAACCTTATGTGGCATTTAACTTTTTGGTGTGTTGGGACTCGTAACTCTCCAGCCAAATGTGCTTTATCAGAGGCCAATTTCCTAGGACCTTTGTGGTATTGCTGCCTATCTGGGGAATCAATCTATGTCTTTTCTGTTTGGCGCATTTGTCTATGGACTACGTGTCACCCTACCTGTGATCTATCAATCAGTTGCTTCAGGCATAGGTTGCAGGGTCTGCTTGACTTTGTACTTCTGGCTCGAGATTTCTGGGGAGGCCATGTCTGGTGGAATCAAAAATAGCAAAGCAAGTTTGCTGTTATGGTGGTACATACAATGGCGTACATTGGCATTGTTTTTATGCCTACCAACATTCTCCCCTCTAGAGGAATTTTCAGGTACTTTATCCACCCTATATTTCATGACATTCACATTACTCGAGGTTTCATATGTTTTTGTTGTGTTTATTAGCATTTCCCTACCAACTTGACTCTACCTAATTTGATGACTGTGGTTTTACAGCAGGAAACCCTCATTTGTAGGAAACAACACAAAAACAGCACAGAAATGAGAATTATTTATTAAGTGTTATTATTTGGTGCCAGTGAATGGTGATTACTAGCTTACACAACCTCTCTTGAGTAGTCCTTGGACTGCTCTGCTTTGCTACATTAAGAGAGTCAAGTGCTACAATCTGTTGCGTGGTTCCCAGGAAATTGTGGACCTACTACTTTTGCAAGCCACACAACTAATAACTCAATTACAGAAATCCCTCTTCATTCCTCCTTTTCTTCACATGTGGATGTGCTGATCATACAGATGGGCATCTATTTAGTGAAATAATATTTTTACGCCTGCCCCTCCTGCTTACAGTAGAGCAGAGGGCTCCCTGCTTACAAGTTAGATGGTCATTTTACTGGTAATTTGGTGTGTGAATCAGGCTTTTTTAATGTTTATTAAACCAACAACTGTAGGAGGCTGGACTGGTTTGTAGTGAGCACCTAAGGTACTTACACCTTACATTAGGTCCAGTTATCCATTATTAGTGAAATGTAGGCAGTGTCTAATAGCTTAGGCTGTCTTGGGATAGCTGTAGCAGAGCAGCCAAGGCTGAACTAGGAGACATGCAAAGCTCTTGCAATACCACAATAGTCACACAGTACTTTTACACAATAAAAGACAATACTCAGTGTTACCAAAAATAAACATAGTTTATTTGGGTGACACAGTACCAAAAATATCTTAGAGGCAATACTCCTTCCGGAGGTAAGTATTATACACAATATATACACTAGTAACCAAAATCAGGTAAGTAAACAGTCATAGAATAGTGCAAATAGTGAAAAATACAATAGGTTTCTATGGGCCTAGGGACAGCACAAACCACATATACTAAAATAGTGGAATTTGAAAGTCGAATTCCTCCCTAGGCAAGTGAAGTGTGTAGAGGGGCACTGGGAGTGCAGGAAAACACCAAAGGCAAGTAAAGTACCCCACCCCAGAGACCAGGAAAGCAGCAGTAAAGTACAGCAAGTTTCCTCAGAACACACTACAAGTCGTGATGAAGCATTATGAAAGAACCAAACAAGACTGCAAGCAACCTACAATGGATTCCTGGACCTGAAGACCTGTGGAGAGAGGATACCAAGTCCAGAAGTCGATGAAGAGTCAAGGAAGAACAGGAGCCCCTGCCCATCTGGAAGAAGGTACAAAAGTGGATTCTCCGGTTGAAAGAAAAGTACAGAAATGCATGAAAGAAGATAGTTGCAGGTTCCTGCTTGGTGCAAGAGATGTCCCACATCGAGTTGTTGGATGCAGGCTGTTTGCATCACTAGATTCCACCCACAGGCCTTGGTTCACTCAAGAACGCATTTTGCGTCAAAGAGGAGCTGCCCGGACTCAGGAGGGATCTGGGGGTCTCAACTAAAACTAAGAAGACAGAGGGGGCTCTCAGCACTTCAGAGAGCCCTCAGAAGACCAAGCAGCACCCACCAGAGTCCCAGGACAAGGGGACAAAGGAGTTGCAAAGTGCGGTCATCGCAGTACTACACAGAATGGTCCCACGTCACCGGAAAACAACTCAGAGAGCTGTGCGTCATAGGATGGAGTGCTGGCGACGTGGGTTACAGTGTGCATGAAGAACCTTTAGAAGAAGTGCATAGAAGCCCAAGGTGCTGCAGAAGATGCAATATACAGGGGTACTGTCTGGCACGAGGAGGCAAGCCCTTACCTCCACCAAATTTGGAAACTGCACCTTTTAACAGTCAGGGTGACTTTGGTCCACCACCTGTGTTCCAGGGATCACACTTGTTAACAGGAGAGGAGTCGCAGAGTACAGGTCGTCATCGCATAGAGGTGCCTGCTGAAGCAGAGAAGTGACTCCGTCACTCCACGGGAGACTCCTTGTTCTTCTGGTGCAGGGTGAAGTCCTCAGATCGTGCACACCTTGAAAACTGTTGCAGTTGCAGGCTGGAGATGAAGTTGCAGGTCACAGTAGCCTTCCTGTATACTTTGTTGGAGTTACAGTGGTTCCTGGAGCAGTCTGCAGTGGATCCAACAATCAAAAGCTGAAGCAGAGGATGCAGAGGAGTCCTGATGGAGTCTTGCAAACCGAATCTGAGGGAACACCCAGAGGAGAGACCCTAAATAGCCCTGAGACGGGGATTGGCTTCCTACCCAGTTATGTACCTATCAGGAGGGGTCTCTGACATCACCTGCTGGCACTGGCCACTCAGATGCTCTCAGAGGGTCCCCACACCTTGGAATCTAAATGGCTAATGCCAGGGACACTCTGGAGGAGTTCTGAGCATCACCCCTGTGGTGGTGATGGAAAGGGGAGTGGCCACTCCCCTTTCCTTTTTCCAGCTTCACGCCAGAGCAGGGACTGGGGTCCCTAAAAGCAAGGAGGGCACCATTTGTGCCCTACAAAGCATTTCCAGAGGCTTTGGGATGATACCCCTCCCATGTCTGTAACACCTATTTCCAATGAGAAAGGGTGTAACACCCCTCTCCTAAAGGAAATTCATTGTTCCGCTTTCCTGAATTTGAGCTGCTCAATCCCCAAGAGGGCAGAAGCCTGTCTGTGAGGTGGCAGGAGCTGGGGCTGCAGTGGAAACCTCAGAGAGCTGGTTTGGCAGTACTGGAGGTCCATGGTGGAGCCCCCAGGGTGCATGGAATTGGCCTCCCAATACCAGATTTGGACTGGGGATTTAATTTCGCAATCTTAGACACCTCACATGGCCATATTCTGAGTTACCATTGTGAAGCTATATATATGCATTGACATATATGTAGTGGACGCTTATAATGATGGGGAATTGGTACTGGACATTGTTGGGGCGCCTTGGCTAGTAAAAGGGTGCCCTCATGCACAGTAACTTTGCACGTAGCCTTCAGTAACTGAAGGTTAGACATATACGTGACTTATAAGTTACCTAGTCCAGTGAAAAATGGCTGTGAAATAGTGTGTGCACTATTTCACTCAGGCTGCAGTTCTGAAGAAGGGTTTGTATGAGGTCCTTATTGGTGGCAAAAGAAATGCTGCAGCCCATAAGGATCTCCTGGAACCCCAATGCACTGGGTACCTAGGTTCCATATACTAGGGACTTATAATGGCAGTCCAGTGTGCCAATCAGAATTGGAATATGGAATCACTAAACTATAGTGACAAATGTGGTACACAGAGAGAGCATAAGCACTGGAGTTCTGGTTAGCAGAACTCCAGTGACACAGTCAATCATACTGACAACTCACATAGGCCACAAACTATTAGCACTGGGGTCCTGACTAGCAGGATCCCAATGAGACAGTAAAAACACATTGATAAACAGGCAGAATTTGGGGGTAAGATGCCAAGAAAGATATTACTTTCCTACAACAACACCCAGCTCATTTTGTTCTCTCAGACAACACCGTCACCACCAAGACAAACTTCAAACAATGCATGACCGTCGTGGCCAGTTGGATGAAAGAAAACTGCCTGAGGCTCAAAACGGACAAAACAGAAGTGCTGATCTTTGGAAATAAGAGCTTACCTTCAGACATTGCCTGGTGGCCTGTCAATTTTGGACCCATACCCACTACAACTGACCATGCTAGGAACCCACGTGTCATCCTGGACATCAACCTCACCATGAAGTAAAAGCTCAATGCCCTCATCACCTCATGCTCCCACAACCTCTGCATGTTATGTAAAATCATCAAGTGGCTCCCACTGGACACCTGACGTACCATGATGCAGGCTGTAATCACAAGCAGATTGGACTATGGCAAATCACTTTATGCCAACATTCCAACCCATCTCCTTCACAGACTTCTGACCATCCAAAAACTGCCCCTAGACTCATCCTCGACCTCTTGCACCAAACCCACACCACTCCTCAGAGAGCTCCACTGGCTTTCCATCTGGAAGAACTGCCAGTTCAACTTCTCACACATTCATTCAAGTCACTACACAACACAGGACCAGCATACATCAACCACTGACTTCATTCCACTAACCCACTAGACAACTTTGCTCAGCATCACTTTCACTTGCACACACACTCTGCATCCACAGAAGCAGGGCAAGAAATTGATCCTTCACTTGCCAAGCTTCCAAATCATGGAACAATCTCCCCAACACATCAGGGACTCCTCCTCACTGCTAGAATTCCCAAAGAATCTGAAGACCCTGCTATTCAACTAGTCTCCCTGCAGGACCAGACAGTCTGCCTGTACTTAGACCCAGCCTCAGCACATGCCTATGCCCACATACTCAGCACCTTCATAACCTCACTGGGAACATGCAGCACACATGTAATAATCAAGGGTGTGGATGGCCTTTTAAAGGCAGGCCAGTCCTCAGACATTCCCTTGGATCACATAGAAGTAAAACCAACACCCAACATCATTGCCTCTATAGGGTTCAGAGTTTGCCTCGAGCCTTAGAATGGAGGATGACGGGATTGCGGTGAGAACATGACACAGTCATTGTCTGTCATAATTTGAAACTAACAACTTTGACAGCTGTGTGTGTACAAGGCAGGACTGGAAACTATCCTTAAAGGAAGATACAGGAAAACAAAAAATAAATACAGTTGGAGGAACTCATAACAACCAGGCCTTGAAGCCATTCAAAGCCATGCAAAGTGGCTGTGTGTGGCCTCATACATATGAGTTCAATGTTTGCCCCACTGTTGCATCACAAAAAGTGATGCAATGGCAGTGCAAGGGGTTCATAAATATGCCCCTGTATTTTACACAGCTGTCATATTTTACCACAGAACTCAGACTTGAAGAGCACATATTCTTTCGTCAAGGGCCTCCAGCCACATCATGAAAGCTTTAAATCTTTGTTCCTAATCATGTGCTTATATCTTTCCCACTTTTTTGTTCTCTGTGAATTGATGAATATGAGAGCCTCACATAGACTATAAGAATGCTTAATTAGACTAAATGTTTCCTTTGGATATTATTTGAAAAATGTGAAACAGTTAAAAGAATTGTACAAGGTGCATAAAGTTCTTGATAGTATCTTGAGTGCTTATTTTAGGCAAAGTAAAATTTTGCATAGGAAGCGTACTCTCAATATGGGCAGGAGACTGACATGAACAGAACATTTGTAGTATGAGGAGTAGAATTCCTTTCAGCAAGATAGTGTTTAATCAAACCAATGATTACAGGCACAAATTCATAATGAAGTTTATGTACAGGCCTAAGAACTTGCATTGATCATCCCTTATGGGCATTAGCGATACTATGCATGGATTTCTCCACTGAAGATTAGAATTGTTTTTCACTAAGGAGTCAGCTATCTACCTTCTTCCATTCTTAAACACTGCTTGAGGTTATGGGTGTGAACTGGGGTCTACAATGATCTTGCATAAAATTCCAGGCCATATAGGCAGACAGAGATTCTTTACTGGATGTGCAGCAAATTAAAGAAGGTGACTACAACATGGAATTTCAGACTAGTATTTACAGTCAGGATCTAGTTTCCATAGGAAAACCTTTTTTTTGGTTTTGCCAATACCTTTGGCACCTTTCGGCAAATCTTTATGAAATTTTGAAAACCAGTATGACAGTCAGTTCAACAGGTGTTTTGAAAATTTCAACATGATTCGTCAGGTGGGGGCTGAGAAAAAGGGGGGTCCCAAAACTCTTTTTCCCATGCAGTTTCCCATAATTATTTTGAACATGACTACAGCCCAAGCCACTGGAGATAAATACACCACGTTTGAATGGTATCTCTAGGTCCAGGAGAGACCCTTTTGGTACTTGGTTTAAATCTGCGCAGTAGGTTTCTGTAGGAGGCTGGCCTGGCTTAGAGTGGGTACCTGATGGTACTTAACCTTGTGCCAGGTCCAGTTATCCCATATTAGTAGATTACTAGTGTTCTAGCAGCTTAGGCTGGTAGAGGTAGCTATTGCAGAGCAGCTTAGGCTGAACTAGGAGACATGCAAAGCTCCTACTATACCACTTATATCATATAGCACTATATCATAAGAAACACAATACTCAGAGTTACTAAAAATAAAGGTACTTTATTTTAGTGACAATATGCCAAAAGTATCTCGGAGGATACCCTCCCTTAGGAGGTAAGTAAAATATACACACAGACCAAAATCAGGTAAGTAAATTGTTAAAAAAATAGTGCAAACACTGTAGAATACACTAGGATGCAATAGGCCGTATACTGAAAAAGTGGAATGTCAACCACTTAGGGACACAAGGCCTAGTGTAGTGTGTAGATGGTCACTGGGAGTGTAAGAAAACACTAAGGGTGTCCAAGATACCCCTCCCCAAGACCCTGAAAAGTAGGAGTAAAGTTACCCTACCTCCCCACAGAAACACACTAAAGTTGTGATATGAGATTCTGCAAAGACCACAACAGACGGCAAAGCACTGAAGACGGATTCCTGGACCTGAGGACCTGCAAAGGAAGGGGGCCAGGTTTAAGAGTCACAAAAATGTCCTGGGGGGGCAGGATCCCACCAAACCCCAGATGAAGGTGCAAAATGGCTGCCTCTTGGTGGAAAAAGCTGAGGATTCTGCAACAACGGAAAACGCCAGGAACTTCTCCTTTGCACAGAAGATGTCCCACGGCGTTTTGGAGGATGCAGAGTTGTTTCCACAGAAAAAGACCACAAACAAGCCTTGCTAGCTGCAAAGGTTGTGGTTGAAGAAAATGGGTGCTGCCCGGGCCCAGGAAGGACCAGAAGGTCGCCCCTTGGAGGAGAAGACAGAGGGGGCACTCAGCAACACAGAGAGACCACACAGAAGCAGGCAGCACCCACAGAAGTACTTGAACACGGGTTCAAGAAAACTGAGCACAGTGGTCATCTCGACACTACAAAAGAGGGTTCCACAAAGCCGGTGGTCAACTCAGCTAGTTGAGCAATGCAGGATGGAGTGTTGGGGACCTGGGCTGTGCTGTGCATGAAGGATTCCTTGCAAAAGTGCACAGAAGCCCTAGCAGCTGGAGTTCACACAGTACACAGGATTGTCTGGTGTGTGGAGGCAAGGACTTACCTCCACCAAATTTGGACAGATGGACCACTGGACTGCTGGGTCACTTGGATCGAGCTCCTGTGTTCCAGAGACCACACTCGTCACGATGAGAGGGGACCCAGAGTACCTGTGGGAACATGCGTTAGCAGGGTGAAGATTCCATCAACCCACAGGAGATTTCTTCTTGGCTTCCAGTGCAGGGTGAAGGCATACAGCCCCCAGAGCACGCACCACCAGGAAACAGTTGAGAAAGCCAGCAGGATTAGGCACTACGATGTCGCTGGTAGTCTTCTTGCTACTTTGTTGCAGTTTTGCGGGCATCCTGGAGTAGTCAGCAGTTGATCCTTGGCAGAAGTTGAAGAAGGAGATGCAGAGGAGCTCTGGTGAGCTCGTGCGTTCGTTATCTGAAGAGAAGCCCATAGGAGAGACCCTAAATAGCCCTCAGAGGAGGATTGGCCACCTAGTCAGGTAAGCACCTATCAGGAGGGGTCTCTGACATCACCTGCTGGCACTGGCCACTCAGAGGCCTCCATTGTGCCCTCACACCTCTCCATTCAAGATGGCAGGGGTCTGGGACACACTGGAGGAGCTCTGGGCACCACCCCTGGTGTGGTGATGGACAGCGAAGTGGTCACTCCACTTTCCTTTGTCCAGTTTCGCGCCAGAGCAGCGGCTGGGGGATCCCTGAACCGATATAGGCTGGTTTATGCAAAGAGGGCACCATCTGTGCCCTTCAAAGCATTCCCAGAGGCCAGGAGAGGCTTCTCCTCTCAGGCCCTTAACACCTATTTCCAAAGGGAGATGGTGTAAAACCCTCTCTCAGAGGAAATCCTTTGTTCTGCCTTCCTGGGACTGGGCTGCTCAGACCCCAGGAGGGCAGAAGCCTGTCTGTGGGTTTGTAGCAGCGGTAGCTGCAGTGAAAACCCCAGAGAGCTGGTTTGGCAGTACACAGGGTCCATGCTGGAGCCCTGGGGATGCATGGGGTTGGCACCCCAATACCAGAATTGGCATGGGGGGACAATTCCATGATCTTACATGGCCATATTCGGAGTTACCATTGTGAAGCTACATATAGGTATTGACCTATTTGTAGTGCTCGCGTGTAATGGTGTCTCCGCACTAACAAAGTCCGGGGAAATTGCCCTGAATTATGTGGGGGCACCTTGGCTAGTGCCAGGGTGCCCTCACACTTAGTAACTTTGCACCTAACCTTCACTAAGTGAGGGTTAGACATATAGGAGACTTATAAGTTACTTAAGTGCAGTGTAAAATGGCTGTGAAATAACGTGGATGTTATTTCACTCAGGCTGCAGTGGCAGTCCTGTGTAAGAATTTTCTGAGCTCCCTATGGATGGCAAAATAAATGCTGCAGCCCATAGGGCTCTCCTGGAACCTCAATATCCTGGGTACCTAGGTACCATATACTAGGGAATTATAAGGGTGTTCCAGTGTGTCAGTTAGAATTGGTAAAAATGGTCACTAGCCTGCAGTGACAATTTTAAAGGCAGAGAGAGCATAAGCACTGAGGTTCTGGTTAGCAGAGCCTCAGTGACACAGTTAGGGACCACACAGGGAACTCATTCAGGCCACAACTATGAGCACTGGGGTCCTGGCTAGCAGGATCCCAGTGAGACAGGCAAAAGCAAACTGACACACAAGTAAAAAATGGGGGTAACATGCCAGGCAAGATGGTACTTTCCTACGGTTCCACATAATTAAGAAAAAAAGAACTATAGATATCTGGGTAGAGCCTAAGCACAAATCTCAAGTTGAAATCTGATTGGCTGCCAGTGTCAACACCAGGGCAGTGCGTGCTATATTGGCGACTAGAATGCAAAAACCTAGCACTCTCAAAACAACGTAATTTATGCATTGTGCTGATATGTTGTTGTTTAACCTTTTGCATTGTAGAGTTTAATCCTGAAGACTTATTTTTAATGTGTTTACAAATATTGTTCATTTGCAATGTATTGCTGCAGGCTTTCAGAGTGTGTTAGGTTGTGGTCCCTTTCAAGGGCCTTCCAGAGACTTTCCCTGCAGCATGCCTGAGTGTGGTTGTGGGCTGGGCCAAGACTCTATACAAGGGAGCCAGCCCAGCTCCAAGTGCTCACTATTCAGAGGTCCCGGTGCAGAGCAGCAGCTACTTCCTGATCTCCTGTCCCGGTGGCCTATTTGATCTTCCAGGCCTCTGCCCTTCATTGTTCATTGGTGATCCTTGTTCTGGGCGGTAAGACGGTGGTTGGGCTAGCCTCCCGACGCCGTTATCGAGAACTTTCATATTCTTGGCCTAATTCTATAATGATTAACAGATTACCTTGCGTGCTACCATTTCTTGACATTTGTATGGTGGCTTACGAATCGGCAAGACGCGCAATTTGTTTCATGCTGATTTGATCTTGTTATTCATTGCGCGCTACCATTTCTTGACATTTGCATGGTGGCTTGCGAATGGTCAAAATGCGCGATTTGTTTCATGTTGATTTGATCTTGTTATTCATTGTGCGCTCCCATTTCTTGACATTTGCATGGTGGCTTACGAATGGGCAAGACGCGTGATTCATTTCATGGTGCTTTAACCTTGTTGTTCATTGCGCGCTATCATTTCTTGACATTTACATGTTGACTTACGAATCGGCAAGATGCATGATTCATTTCATGATGATTTAACTTTGTTGTTCATTGCGTGCTACCATTTCTTGAAATTTAAATGGTGGCTTAAGAAGCAACAAAAGATGCGCGATTCGTTTCATGGAGCTTTAATCTTGTTATTCATTACGTGCTGTTATTTCTTGGCATTTACATCGTGGTTTACGAATCGGCAAGACGCGCAATTCATTTAATGGTGATTTAACCTTGATATTCATTGCGTGCTACCATTTCTTGACATTTTACATGGTGGCACTCGAGTTGGCAAGACGCCCGATTCTCTCCTCAAGCTTAATTAATGTTGTTCATTGTATGCCACTATTCTAAGACATTTATTAGGTAATATTTGAGTTGACAAGTTGTGTGATTTGTTTCCTGAATCCATATTGTGTTATTCATGGTGCACAATCTTTTTATGGTGTTTTCTATATATATATGAAAATCTGCAATGTACGCAATTCGTGTTTGAACACAGAAGGCCAGAGTTTCTAGATGCAATATTGATGGTCCTAGTATGCATTTTTAAAAAAGGATTCATATGACTTGTTGAGAACTTATTCAGAATGTTTTCCTGATTCTCATGTAAAGGAAAGTACTTGAATTTGAAGGTTTCATTTAATCCATCTTGATTCCCTTACAGGTATCAGGCCATCTTGAAACTTAGTCATTTTAAGCCTAATTCTTAGGTTGTTTATGTTTTCAGAATGCCTAGGCTTAGAGTTATAGTTTAGTATTGATTTCATGAGATGTAATTTTCATATTGTGTGTTTTAACCTTTTTCTTACTGCAGGTCTCCTTCCCAGCTGTTCCCTTCCTAATCCCCTCTTCCCCTCTTGAACTCTCCTAGCCTCTGTGATTTATCTATCAGAGTCTTGGAGCTGTTCAGTGGTGGACGTGTTGGGAACGTGCGCAGACCCCGAGGATCTGGTGACTCTGACAGCCAGCATTTCAACCAGGAAGTGCTAGCAGCCATCTTGAGACCAATATACACAATAGCACCTTGTAAATGATCAATAGAGGTGAAAACGAGAACTAAAGCTTGACTGTAGGGAAGTCATGCACATATTTCCCTTCCATCCCCTAACATCATTGATAATTTCAATGTAAAATGCAGTAAAATCTAGATGAAGAAACTATGCATGGCAAGGGTACGAGTTATAGTTACCTTAGGGTATGAGTTATAGTTTGTTGAGGTAACTCTAACTATTACTAATAAATGTCTATGATTTCATAAGTTTAAAATGTGATCCTAACTATAATGCCCCTGTAACCTTTGGCTTTTTATGTCAATTTCTATGTTTTTTTTAACATTTTTTAAAAGCTGTTTTTGCTTGCCTATATCTTTGGCTCCACTTAACTTAATGAATCTTCACAAAACGTTCCCAAAATTTGACAGTTATGTGAGATGCTGTCTGCACATTTTTGAGGTGATCCATCAAGCAGGGTCCGTGATAAAGGGGAGGGGGGTAAATTTAAAGCATTTCCAATGCTAATTCCCATAGGAAAAATTAAACAGCAATAGTGCAAAAGCCACTGGATGGAATTACACCAAAGCTTAGAAAGGTAGCTCTGGGTCCAGAAAATGGTGTATATCCATTCAGTAGTTTTTGAGAAATAAAAAAAAATCCAAATTTGTATATATAGGGAGGCAAAGGATTTACGACCTCTTCCGATCTTGTGCTGAGGTCTGACTGGCTGATAACACTTCAACAACAGAAGTGTTGACAGCCATTTTGGGACTTGGCTGAAGCCAGGTACCAGAAATAAAATAAGAAAAAATGCAAAAAGGGCTAGGGTACAAACACCCTGACTCATTAGCTACGGACAGGGGTGCCCAAAGGGACCCCACAGGGCTAAAAAGCATTTTGTAAATTGTACAGTCGGATCTGCCATACTTTTTTTTAAAATTAAGCGTGGTCTTTCATGCTTTGTTATCATAGTCCTTGGGTGGGCCAAGTCCCAGGTAGATTTTTTTAGAAATGTCGAGGGGGGCATCTCCTGGCCTCCTCCCACTGCCCCAGGGACCGCAACCTCCCCAGGACCGCGACTGTTTATTTGTGGGGGGGTCCCCTGATGCCCTGGGGACCCCCTGCTTCCCAGGGCTGTTATGATATGAGTGGGGCTGCCAGCCCCCTCCCACTGCCCCCTGGACCATCATCCCCCCTCGGCATTTAAGAAATAACATATAAATACATATGGGGACCACAAAAGGAGCCCTTGAGTTCTCCCCCACGGTCCCAGATAGCCCTTAAAGGGCTGAAAAAAGAGACCTGAAAATAAAAAATGGAAATTCACACTAAGTACTAAGGGTGCATGGATACCGTTGAAGCATCACATTAAATATACATATGATTGCCAATGGGATGCATAGGTAGGTGAGACCAAGATACCCATAGTCATTTCAATATGACGCCATAAATGTTGGAACTTGCAGAGGTTGTGGCTTTTAAAGATGGCCGCCAGGCTTTGTATGTTATTTTATGCATATGTATATTTGTTTGTTTCTTATGATACAAACTTGGTCTTTCTCACATAGCTGACAGGAATATATATATAGCGTCAATGGACATCTTTGAAGTATCTCATCAAAACACATTTTCTTGAAGCATCATAATAAATAGTTATATGATTGCAGATGGGGTGCATATGTAGGAGAGATTAAGATACTTTTAGTGATTTCAATAGGGGAGCCATAAATGTTCGAGTTTACAAAGGTTCTGGCTTAAGTCACAGGTGATAGTAAATACTCTTAGGATATAAAGACGCAGGCATGGATACACAAGTATTTTCAATGATTCTTCCACAATGATATGCTGTAGCGGAAATGCTGGAAATTTGACTGCTGAAGTAGGGACTGCTACAGGTTAAATTAGAGCACATAATGGTTTTTTAACTCCCCTTTTGTACCCTGCTGTTGAATATAGAAGGTGTGATGTTTTTCTAATATCGAGTAGTGACTGAGATTAAATTCATGACATTTAATATACATTAAGAAATTATTTAGACTTTGATAATGTATGTTTGCTTGAAAAAGTGTTTATTTTCTGAATGTGTATCATTTTTTTATATACATTTGTTTAAGTGTACATTGTTTGACTCTTTGTGAGAACATTTAAAAGGTGTATCATGGCTTGCCCTTGTTACTTGTCTTATTCTGTTTCTCTTCAACTTACTGTTTATATGTTTGCTTGATTTATTGTATCGAGAATTGCTATTTTTGTAATTCTATATTTAGGACAGTTATACTGAAATCAATTAATGAAATGTAGAGCCTGTTTCTCAAATAGATTTGTTTTAGTTCAGAATTTCAAAATGGATTGGCACAGTGAATTGGTTCACATGAAAAAATGTGACTTTGAGGTAAAAAAATAAGCAGGCTTTTTGTAAATATTTTGCCTCTTACAAACATTAGTGTAAATGAAAGAATGGGTTAGCATTTATTGTAAACATGTGAACATTGTGTGTTTTTTGTAAATAGAATGTAAAGTTTTATATCTGGCTGATTTTTATATATACATTTATGTGTATGTATGCATATTTAAAGTTGTATTTGCATGTTTGTAGCCCTGAAGAAGCCTGTGTGGATGAAACACGTTGGCCACTATCAACTGAAGCGGAAGATGTATTGATGAACACTTATGAATAAAAAGGATTTCTTTCACCTAGAAGGAAGATTTGGGAATCTGTGTAATTCATATTTTGAAATTGTACTTTGTTGAACTATTTAATATGTTATGGAACCTTTTTAAGTGCTGAGTCTTATGTGGATGTGTACCATATGTGTGCAACATGTTAAGAATGTGATTGTCACATAGACAGTGACATGCTTCTCCATTTCAAATACATGATAGAGGTAAGGGGATGTGAATGTAGTGATAAGCCATTGTAGGAGGCTGGCCTGGCTTGTAGTGGGTACCAAGGGGTACTTACACTCTGTACCAGGTCCAGTTATCCCTTATTAGTGTAGAAGAGGTGTTTCTAGCAGCTTAGGCTGGTAGAAGGTAGCTATAGCAGAGCAGCTTAGGCTGAACTAGGAGACATGCAAAGCTCCTACTATACCACTGGTGTCATATGCACAATATCATAAGAAAACACAATGCACAGATATTCTAAAAATAAAGGTACTTTATTTTTATGACAATATGCCAAAAGTATCTCAGTGAGTACCCTCAGTATGAGGATAGCAAATATACATAAGATATATGTACACAATACTAAAAATATACAGTAATAGCAAAATGAAGTAATGCAAGCAATGTACAGTCACAACAGATTGCAATAGGAGCACATAGGTATAGGGGCAACACAAACCATATACTCCAAAAGTGGAATGCGAATAACGTATGGACCCCAAACATATGTGAGCTTGTAGAGGGTCGCTGGGACTGTAAGAAAACAGTGAGGGTTAGAAAAATAGCCCACCCCAAGACCCTGAAAATTAGGTGTAAAGTGCACCTATATTCCCCAGAGAGCACAGAAGTCGTGATAGGGGAATTCTGCAAGGAAGACAAACACCAGCAATGCAACCAAAGTGGGTTTCTGGATGAGAGTACCTGTGGAACAAGAGGACCAAGTCCAAGAGTCGCGACAAAGTCGAGATTTGGCAGATGCCCAAGAAATGCCAACTGAGGGTGCAAAGAAGCTGCCACCAGATGGTAGAAGCTGTAGATTATGCAAGAACGAAGAGGGCTAGAAACTTCCCCTTTGGAGGATGGATGTCCCACGTCGTGAAGAAGCTTGCAGAGGTGTTCCCATGCAGAATGACTGCAAACAAGGGTTGCAGTTAGTGTTTTTGGATGCTGCTGTGGCCCAGGAGGGACCAGGATGTCGCCAATTGCGTGAGGAGACAGAGGGGGTGCCCAGCAAGATAGGGAGTCCTCACAGAAGCAGGCAGCTCTCGCAGAAGTGCCAAAACAGGCACTATGAAGAAGAGTGAACCGGAGCTCACCCGAAGTCACAAAAGGAGATCCCACGACGCCAGAGGACAACTGAGGAGGTTGTGCACTGCAGGTTAGAGTGTCGGGGACCCAGGGTTGGCTGTGCACAAAGGAAATCCTGGAAGAGTGCACAGGAGCCGGAGCAGCTGCAAATCACGCGGTACCCAGCAATGCAGTCTAGCGTGGGGAGGCAAGGACTTACCTCCACCAAACTTGGATTGAAGAGTGACTGGACTGTGGGAGTCACTTGGACAGAGTTGCTGAGTTCCAGGGACCACGCTTGTTGTGCTGAGAGGGGACCCAGAGGACCGGTGATGAAGTTCTTTTGGTGCCTGCGGTTGCAGGGGGAGGATTCCGTCGTCCCACTGGAGATTTCTTCGTAGCTTCTAGTGCAGAGAGGAGGCAGACTACCCCCACAGCATGCACCACCAGGAAAACAGTCGAGAAGGCGGCAGGGTCAGCGATACAAGGTTGCAGTAGTCGTCTTTGCTACTTTGTTGCGGTTTTGCAGGCGTCCAGAGCAGTCAGCGGTCGATTCCTTGGAAGAAGGTGAAGAGAGAGATGCAGAGGAACTCTGATGAGCTCTTGCATTCGTTATTTAAAGAATTCCCCAAAGCAGAGACCCTAAATAGCCAGAAAAGGAGGTTTGGCTACCTAGGAAGGAGAATAGTCTAGCAACACAGGTAAGAGCCTATCAGAAGGAGTCTCTGACGTCACCTGCTGGCCCTGGCCACTCAGAGCAGTCCAGTGTGCCAGCAGCACCTCTGTTTCCAAGATGGCAGAGGTCTGGAGCACACTGGAGGAGCTCTGGGCACCTCCCCTGGGAGGTGCAGGTCAGGGGAGTGGTCACTCCCCTTTCCTTTGTCCAGTTTCATGCCAGAGCAGGGCTGGGGGATCCCTGAACCGGTGTAGACTGGCTCATGCAGAGATGGGCACCATCTGTGCCCATCAAAGCATTTCCAGAGGCTGGGGGAGGCTACTCCTCCCCTGCCCTGACACCTTTTTCCAGAGGGAGAGGGTGTAACACCCTCTCTCTGAGGAATTTCTTTGTTCTGCCTTCCTGGGCTAAGCCTGGCTGGACCCCAGGAGGGCATAAACCTGTCTGAGAGGTTGGCAGCAGCAGCAGCTGCAGTGAAACCCCAGGAAAGGTAGTTTGGCAGTACCCTGGTCTGTGCTAGAGACTCGGGGATCATGGAATTGTCTCCCCAATGGCAGAATGGCATTGGGGTGACAATTCCATGATCTTAGACATGTTACATGGCCATGTTCGGAGTTACCATTGTGACGCTATACATAGGTAGTGACCTATGTATAGTGCACGCGTGTAATGGTGTCCCCGCACTCACAAAGTCCGGGGAATTTGCCCTGAATGATGTGGGGGCACCTTGGCTAGTGCCAGGGTACCCACACACTAAGTAACTTAGCACCCAACCTTTACCAGGTAAAGGTTAGACATATAGGTGACTTATAAGTTACTTAAGTGCAGTGGTAAATTACTGTGAAATAACGTGAACGTTATTTCACTCAGGCTGCAGTGGCAGGCCTGTGTAAGAATTGTCAGAGCTCCCTATGGGTGGCAAAACAAATGCTGCAGCCCATAGGGATCTCCTGGAACCCCAATACCCTGGGTACCTCAGTACCATATACTAGGGAATTATGAGGGTGTTCCAGTATGCCATTGTGAATTGGTGAAACTGGTCACTAGCCTGTTAGTGACAATTTGGAAAGCTAGGAGAGAGCATAACCACTGAGGTTCTGGTTAGCAGAGCCTCAGTGAGACAGTTAGTCATCACACAGGGAACACATACAGGGCACACTAATGAGCACTGGGGCCCTGCCTGGCAGGGTCCCAGTGACACATACACTAAAACAACATATATACAGTGAAATATGGGGGTAACATGCCAGGCAAGATGGTACTTTCCTACAGCCATTATTTGTTTAGGTATGTTCTGTGTAAAACATTATAACAATTTCATGTGGCATTTTATAGCATTATATGTGACATAGGTGTAATCATACTTAGGCTGTACAGAATGAGGGATATACATACATTCTGGTTTGCACCCACATAGTTACCCTGGCATGAGAAGAGTAAGAGAACCTCAAGTGTACCATCCACTAGCAGACCTGCAGACCATGGAGGAGTGACATGTCATTTATATCTACTGCCTGGATAGACATACAATCATGGATCTCTTTCGTCAGCCAGATCCGACTCCTGCCATTCATAATCCCTATAGCATACCACCTATTGTACAAGTCATGTCAGTGTTGCAGTTCCTGGCCACAGGGCCCTTTCAAAGTTCAGTGGCCCTAACTGCAGGGATGTCTCAGCCTATGTTCAGTCTGGTCTTGACAGCTGTACTGTCTGCAATGTTGAAACACCTTGACAGCTGCAGCAGATTTCTAAAACATGAAGACTTGGCCCATGTGAAGGCTGGTTTTTATGCTTTAGGACACATCCCACATGTGATTAGAGCCATAGATGGCACCCATGTAGCCTTGGTTCCCCCAAATGCCAATGAACAGGTGTATAGGAACAGGAAAAACTTCCACTACATTTATGTCCAAGTCATCTGTTTAGCTGACTTCTACATTTCACAAGTTTGTATATGGCATCCGGGGTCAGTCCCTGATTCCTTCAACATTTGAAACAGCAATATTCCACTGCTGATGACACAGCAATACACTGAGAGGGCCTGGCTGGTTGGTAAGTCACATATGTCATGTGTGTCTGTAACATTTAACTGCTAATAAATGTGTTGATGTCCGTTATTTATGTGTGTCTTTCTAAACTCTACTTTAAAGGGGACTCAGGTTACCCAAACCATCCCTGGTTGTTGGCACTAGTGAGGTCCCTAACCACGCCAGGGGAAGTCCACTTCAATGAGACCCACGAAAGGACAAGGCGTGTAGTGGAGCCTAATTTTGTGCTCCTGCAGGCAAGATTCCGTAGCATTGATAAGTCTGGTAGAGCTCTCCTCTACTCACACACCAAAGTATGCTGAATAATATGTCAGATTATTGTGGCCTGCTGCATGCTCCAAAATCTTGCCCTGAGATGTCAAATCTCATTTATATCAGATGAGGGAGAGCCAGCAGTTCTTGCAGGTGAGAATACAGTGAGGATGAGGATGATGAGGATGAATCTGGAGACATCAGGGCTTATCTCATTATGCCATACTTCACCTGACTTTAGGTATGTGATGTTTCATAATTTAAGTGACTCAGTGGGGCATTGGTGAGGTTGGGAATGGTTGATGCTGGTTTTAATGTGACCATCAGAGAGGTCAAAAGTAACTTCAAAGCCTACAACTAAGATGTGCATGCAGAAAATTAAATGGAGTAGTGTGCAGCTTTTTGATCAACATAGTTTATCACAATGCACAGTCAGACTTACCATTGTATATAGGAATTGGCTGTGTAGTGTGTTTGTTTCAATGCAGACAATACCTTATGTTTGACATTTTTATTTTGCAGATTACTTTACAAGGCCATGAGATTTGCAGACTGACAAGTGAGGTGAACATGGATTGAACCAGGTACTGTCAGACATGACATTTGTGGTGTGTGAATTCTATGCCCAGACTATCAGTACTGTAGGATGGTAGTATCCCATTCTACACTATGGACCTATTTGCCTTGGGAAGCGGGCCCAATGGTGCCATGTATGTGGTCTTGTGTCTCTGAGAATGGTTTGTGTAGGTAATAAATAACTTGTATGTAGCTGTCAGTGTGTTTCCTCACTGCAGCCACGCTGCATGTGTCTGAAGACGGACATAGGTGAGTGGCAAGCCTACAGATACCTGACCATGGTAAGTGAAAGGTTCAATGACTGGTAACATTTGTACTGACATCTGTGTTTTTCATGGGGTATCGTCAATTTGGATCAATGGTATGGTTATGTGATATGGCTTTAGCTGATGATACATTGAAGCACTGTGTTTGCCTATTGGGATAGTGAAAGACTGACATGTCCCTAACTTCAGACGTCTGTGAGGTGCTAGTGAATGACACTTATGCTGAAACACTGTGAGCAGCAGTTCTTCACTGTGGGGCCATTGCATCCTCCCAACCTATATGAGCAAAAGTTCCTTAACAGTGATTTTAGTTATGCCTATCAGTATTAGGCACTGCAAACCTAGCCTACATGCAAGATGGAACATAACAAATGTTTTACATTAGAGACAAGGTTTTTTGTGCAAGAGGTGTTATAGATGACAGTGAAATATGGTTGATAAATGACTCTCACAAATGATCTGTGGCTATGTTGTATTTATTTAGGATGACGCAGAAAAATTAGTGAATTGGATACAATATAATAGAATGTAAACAGTCAAGGTTTCAGTCATGGTAGACAAAATCATCAGGGTAACTGCTACAGCATTTGGAGACACAAGTCCATTGTCCTTGTATCACAGGAAAATGGAGATAGTCTTCAGAATAGTCAAAAGTGTGTAATGTGCCACACAAGAGTAACCAATCAGTAGAGGTTCCCTTGCTGGCGGTGGATTTGGTTTTGGCATCTGCTCCTCCTGGATGTTTGGGGGGGATGTCCATGTTTGTGTGGATGACATGTTTGTAGGGGGGATGCCCATGTTTTTGGGTGGATGTCCATGTTTGTGGGAATCCTCAGTTACAAAGGCAGGGATGTCTGAGGCATAACCTTCCCCTGGCATGGCCTCCATTACATTAGCAGCGACAGATGTAGATTTGGCTGCCTCATTGCTAGTCAAGGGTACAGCTGTTGGGTACAATGTCTCTCAGCACCCCTGCAATGGACGCCAAGTGGACATTTTGGGCCTGCCACTGCTGTATGACGTCCTGGTGACTGTCCCTCTACAGCTGCTTGGTCTCCCCCATCATGGTAAGTACCTGGCCCATCACACCTAGGGATCGTTGGTAAGCTCCCAAAACTTAGGAGATGGTGTCCTGGCTAGTTGCATCCCTAGACGCCTCCATGCTCTGCCCCACGCCATCCCTACCACATATCCTACCCCCAAATGCCTATCCCCCAGGTACAGTTTGCCCACTCAAACTGGTGCCAGGTCAATCATTGCCTGGGTTTAGCACCGGAAACTCAGGAAACTGTACTGGGGGACATGTTGATAGACACTATCCTTGGAGTACAAGTTTGTGGGCAAATGGTCGCCAGTGATGTTGAAGCAACAGGGCTGGAGGAGTCGATGAGGTAGGGTGAGGCTGACACTTGTTGACTGACCAGGTGTTCCAGATGGGCCACTTTTGTCCTCTATGTACACACATCCAGGGGTGTATTCCTCAGTGAGACCTTCATCCACAGGGATAGTGACAGTTTCTGCTGTCCTTTCCATGGTGATAATGACTAGGTTACCTCTAGGAGACGTGGAATACACAGTTGCTGAAAGTAATGCAACAAGTGATCTCAAAGTTTGACTGCTAGACTTGCTATGTGATATCCACACAAAGCTTTTACGTGATCCCCTGATATGACAATGACTCCTGCTTCTAAATCTGGGTCAGAACTATATGGGATACAGAGATTAGAAATCGCATACACCTTGGTACAAGATGTTGGTGTATCTTTGTGGTTACAGGACTGTTCATGGACTCATATCTTGCCTGATTAATGACTTGACAGTGTAAAGTCAGCTCCTAGTTAGGGGTATAGCATAATTGAACAGCTGCACAAAGTACTATTGTGAAAGAGCTGGCCAGCAGTATAAGTGTGACCATTATAGCTGGGCCTCTGTATGGGTGTACTGCAAGTACACCCTGCTTCCTATGTTGGTGTACCCCCCCCAGGTGAGTACCTGACATTATTTGGACGGTGATTTAAAGGCCAGTTTGGTGGGGGTCACAGCTGTGGCTGTATTTTGCTTGCAATAGTATTGACAGATGCCCATGGCATTGATGTTATTGCCATGGAGTGTACAATAGACTGATTGCTAGTTTAACATGCAAAGCTATTTAACTTGTAGTACACTGTTCTGTTTTTCTTACAGGTGGAACAGTGCCTGCTGGGAGTTGTAGTGCTGTCAGTCCCTGTACTACCCATGGTGTACACAGACAGTGTGTCCCCAGGCGAGTTTAGTTGTCATGCAGAATGCTAGAGGGGGTATTTGGACATTTGGACACAGGGGTGGTGAATGGGTTGTCTGTAATTATGTCTAAAGGTGATCAGTGAGCATGCAAGACAAAACTTTTTGGTGAGGTTATTTATGAGGTGACTTACCAGAATCCACTTCCCAGGTATTTCCTGTCAGGCCCTCAGGACGTCCAAGACCTTCTGGTTCCATGATGTGAACACTGTGGTAAGATAATGGGGGTCCACCACCAGTCTTGAGGACCACCAGCTTCTGACTGGCGGCCATGGAACAAACCTTCCCCTGAGGTCATTCCACCTCCTCCTGATGTCCTCACTTGCACATGTCTAGTTACTTACAGAATTTACCCAGTTGATTATTCTTCACCACAACTTCATTTTCCTGGCTATAGATGTTTGCTGGACTTGTGCTTCAAATAGACTTAGCACTAATCTGATGATTTCGTCCACTATGACCCTCAATTCATCATCTGTGAAACAGGGATGTTTTTGTGGGGACCTGATTGTGGTGGACGAGACAGTGAGGTAGAGAAAAAATTGAAAATGGAAAAACAATTGGTGATTATGTGTGGGTGCTGTGATATGTGTTGTTGGAAGGTGGTGTTGAATGAGTGGGGTACTAATGTATGTGTTGGGTGTGTTGTGCAGTTGTGGTATGAGTGCTATGTGAAGTGTGTAGAGGTGTCTACTCTATGGTTAGTAATATTTTTTGTGTGGGCTCTATCTAGCAGTGTATGGCATTTTTGTTGCAAAGGATTGAGGGGTATGAAGGGGTGTGTTTTAGAATGCAGTATGTAGCTTTGTCTGGTGTGTGGATGTATGTCAGGTGTGGGGTTTTCAAACTATTCAGTGTGGTGTGGTGTATTACTGACGTGACCGCTGACGGCTCGCACCGCCTTTAGTATTCCACCATGGGAGAACTGCTCTCGTGATTTGTGGGTCCTAATGGGATCAAAGATGTTTTGGCAGGTTGCCAGTGCAGGTGGTGGGACTGCCTCTTTCCCGCCCACCAGTGTCTTGACAGTTTCAGATTTTTGGCTGCATTTTGGTGGGCTTTGCTGTGTGAGCCCTATTCGGTGGTCGGATTACCACCAACATGGTGTTTTTGGGGTGGCTGCCACCACGGCGGTCTTGTCAAAAGAACGACAAACTCAGAATGAGGCTCAAAGTCTGCTTCCCAGTGGACAGGAGCTTAAGAAATACTCCCACCAGCTGGGAGCAGAATTTTGATCTGTTGCCCTGCCTGCACTGATAGGGGCAGGGAAACAGATCAAGAGATTGCTCCCACCCAGAGGGAGCATTAGAAATATCTTCTCCTTGCGGGAGGTCCTGAAGCCGGCTGCTGCAAAATGGAGGGAGCCAACTGGGACCATCACTTTAATCTTTGTTTTTTTATCAATCTTGTGCAGTATAATGCCTATCCCTTGCCCCGGGCACCCAACCCTCTGCCTACATCATCTAACAACATAAAAGTGTTCTTTTAAGTACATCAGACCTACTGGCTTTATCAAGGACTAGAAATACCAAATTTATAGTGGTCAGGCTATTTGCTTTATCAAGAGCATATTTAGAGCAGACCTACTAAAGACCTATTGGCTTTGTCAAAAATCACCAATAAGTATAATTAAATATCTATAAATTCACACATTGTAATGTTTAATAGTAATCATTGCCTCAGGTTATTTTTAATAAAGCTTTTTTTAAAGAAAAATAGAAGTGTCTTTGGGTCTTGCTTGGACATCTTTCAGCTCACAAAATGCAGCTATAGAACCAACCACAAAAGGACCCGGCACTCTAGCTGAAGAGCATAGAGCTCCAGCTCAGAGTGCTTTGAGAAATATGCTAAACTCTCCTGGGATCACGGATTCAATGAACCAGGAGACTTGCTGTGTTTTTTTAATGTTGCTAGGGGGCTGCTGCACTTCCTGCAGACCCCAGCAACATTTAAAGAGGTTGGTGGTGCCCTTTCCTTTTCTATGGGTGCCAGAAGTCATACAAAAATAATTAAAAAAAGTTCTAGGGCATTAAGGGGGTCTCAGTGAATATTAAATGAGTTGCTCCTCCCATTCATTTATTATATTTTTATTAGGCCAATATATTTTCATTTTTCGGTGCCCGGGTACCCACCCAGGACACCAATTTTTTTTTTTTTTTTTTTATGATTTGTGGGCTACAGGGGGAAGCACAACACCCCCTTTGGACTCAACTCCGGCACCCAAACTGCAAGAGTCAGTACTTTTTATTAAAAGTGGGAGCCCTGGTGAAAACCTGTAACAATCATTTTCAGTTAAATTATAGTAGTAAGATTTAAGGCCCCTGCTGCCCCTGTCATATATCTGTTAGCACCCATACTTGGTCATGGCAGCAGCTAAACTTTTTTAATAAACGTCTGTGCCCTGGTTTCCACCCAGGGAATCCACATGTAAGTGAATCATTGAGGGCCATGGGGGAGGACCCAAATGCCCCCACACCCCCTGCCAGTTTCTCAGCCTCCTGTTGAGAGCTGGCTCAGTAACTTTGCTTCATCTCGAGCAACAGAAGTATTTTTATGTGCTTCCATCTTGGTGTGAGAAAGGTTGTGTTCCCCTGCCAGAAGAGTGTGGGAAGGGTATGCCTGCTCTCTCCTGGACAGGGAACTACAGTCTCCTGGGGGATGGAGACTCCAAAACACTACAGATATATTGGGCCCTGAGGGATAGGGTCCCTGGTGCCCAGAGAAGTGGGGCGGTCACCCTGTGGAATGGGAGCCCAGGGCCTTTAAGAGGATAGGGAGAAGGGGCCACCTCTCCCAGGTCCTTGGGGCCTAATTAAGTTCATGGCACATATCCCCTCCCCTTTCAATAAAATATTTACCTGGGATGGTGTCACCCTGCCATAAAAAATATTAGGCGGGGGGCCACATGCCACGCTGCCCCCCCCCAAAAAAAAAACATGCTGACCAGATGCCAAATTTTGGGTTGGGCAGGTACCTACTTTTTTTTAATTTTAATTTTTTATTTACAGAACTGCAAATCTTCAATGGATCTGTGATACAGATAGAAAAAATTATGTTTTCGTCTGCTGGGATTTTCCCTCAGGGATTCACCCACTGGGTCTAGGGATGCAGAGTATAATCTGCTCACTTATATGCTTTTTAACATTTTTGACAAGGAAGCAGGGCCGAGGACTGAGGGGCCGGTTATGAGTTTGGTGAACAGGAGGACCCATCAGCTGAACTTCAGATGGGGAGGTTGCCGCCTTACTGGGGACCTCCCCGCTAGCCCCATTACAACTTTCCTGCTGGGCAGACAGTGCGCCTAAGGAGGGTGATGGTCAGGGGGACCCCAGCACTGACCACGTCATGGGGATGGGAAGTGCAGGTTCCCCCATGTGGCCCTCTGCACCTGCACTTGTTCTTTGCCAGCCTCCACCAAGCTTGTGGAGAACAAGGTTGTAATCAGCAGGACAGTGTCAGGTTCAGCTCCGACCTGGCTGATTCCAACCTGCTCTGCTGTCGGCCTGTAGAGGAACATTGTTTCCAGCAGAGACGACGGTCATTTGGTTGCCACTGCGATTCTGGTGGTCTGTTGACTGCCAGACTTATAATGAGGTGCTGAATTTCTCAGTCCTAAAATGGCGACCATCACATCTTTGTTGATGTGGTGGCAACCAATCAGACAAATCTTTTGATTTGTTGGCTCTGCAAGTTTACTGCAGTGTGATATATACAATTGTTTTTTTAACCTTAACGTCTCAAAAACTACTGAGTGGATTTACACTAAATCACAAAATCACAAAAAAACAAACACTTTCTGGAGCAAGAGTTAGCATTCTGCAAATGTTGTGTAATTCCTTTTAGCCATTTTGTCTGTAGCTGCGATTTTCTTTCCCCATGGAAAAATGAAAAAGGAAAGGAGGTGAGCTGAGATGAGGTGAATGAGACTTTTTTTTTGGAAAGTTTTAATATTCAAGCGGCACCAAATTTATACACAAATGAAAAAATGTTTTTCCTATGGACCCCCACTGAATAATAGACATAGATATAGAAATAGTTATTGATATAGATATAAATATTTAGAAATAGACATAGATATAGAGTATGCACAGGTAGTCACCACTGTATAGATAGACATTTTGATTGGAGTTAGAGTAAAAACTGTTGAATTGTTTTACATATTTTTCTTTACAGCGCAGGTTATAATGGATACCTATTGGAATTAGAATATTTATGTTTGGTTACCTTTCATGTATAAATTGTGGATGAAACAATGGACAATGGTGAAGCCCAGAGGCTAGACATTATGTTGCTGCAGCTTTTACAGCATAATTGTAGAGTTACTACATTTGCCATATAATTGCACCATTGGAGGATTTTGAAACCAAAATGTTTCTTGATCAAATGGATTAAATTAATACACCCAAAGGCTGTTATGCATAATTTGCCTTTTTGCCACATAATTTGAAAACCTAGCAGCGCCCAGTGCCACATAATAGTAGTAACACTAACAATATTTAACATTGGTTTGATGGCTCCTATTAGGGTGATAAAACTCTTATTTTATAGAGAACATTTTCCATATTTCATGGCTCCATGATAAATAGTAAGTTTTACACCAATGCAATCTGTGCAAGTAAAGAACCCAGATATATTGTTACCCAGTGGCGAATGACGCTGAGTAGCTATAGTTACAACCATTTTTCCATAAGAAATTGATTTTTAGGTGTGCCTATAACTTTGGCTCTGAATCTTCACAAAAAAGGTCTCATCCACCTCAGATCTTGCTTGGAAAGATTCAGGTTTATCTTCAAGTAAGGGCTGAGTCAAAGACAGGGTCCCAAAACACCTATTCCAGATGCAGTTTTCCATAAGGAAATAGAACAGTGAAAAACAGCTGGCTAGAATTACACCAAATTTGGCAGGAACCTAGATCTTTACCTAAAAACATGTTTTTTTGTGATTTGGTGTAAATCTGTTCAATAGCTTCTGATAAATTAATGTTCATAATGTATGTACAGTTCACGCTATTGAGGACTAGTGGGCTCAACAGATCAAAAGATAATGACATGATTTGCTGTGTCCTGAAAAGAAAGGTAAAAAACACATAAGAGACAGTGTGTAGAGATACCCTGACCACTTTTCAACAGTACCATGGATCTGCCAAGGGAAGTCCAGGACATGGGAGGTTACCACAATTTAGTGTAAATAAGGGTTGATGGCTTGTGGCTCCCCACACTGAGCCATTAAATGGCCTTAGGGACATCATTCCCTTGGAATGTCATTATTTTGTGAAGGACGGAAGGCATGCACACCACAGAGCCATTTAAAGCCTTAGGGACCCCCTTTTGCAGGGCTTCTATCATAATTATTAGGAGGAGCGTGTGGCCCTCCTCCCTGAGCCATTGTAAGGCCCCAGTGACCCCATACTGCAGGGCTGATATCATTGTTTTAGGGACTCCAGCCACCACCTAGGATGACTTCAAACATTGTGGTAGCCCCTGGTAGGAACCTTGCACACACTAACAAAGATACATTAAAAATCTTTGTGACTGGCTCAGGCATTGCCCCATATCATAGGAGCTACGTTCAGGGATTTGGCCAGGCAAGTGTAGTGTATAGCGGGGCACTGGGAGTATAAGAAAACATCAAAGGTAAGTAAAGTATCCCACCCCAAAGCCCAGGAAAGCAGGAGTAAAGTACAGCAAGTTTCCTCAGGAAACACTACAAGTTGTGATAAAGGATTTAGCAAGAACTAAGCAAGACTGCAAGCAACAACCAATGAATTCCTGGACCTGAAGACCTATGGAGAGAGATGACCAAGTCCAGAAGTTAAAGAAGAGTCCAGGAATCACAGGAGCCCCTGCCAACCCAGAAGGAGGTGCAAAAGTGGATTCTCCGATCAGAAGAATAGTACAGAAGAGCACAGATGAAGATGGCTGTGGGTTCCTACTTGGTGCAGGAGATGTCCCACATTGAGTTGTTGGATGCAGGCTTTTTGCGTCACTGGATTCTGCCAACAAGCCTTGGTTAAAGCAAGTACACAGTTTGCATCTAAAAGGAGTTGCCTGGACTCAGGAGGGACCTGGGGGTCTCAACATGGACTGAGGAGACAGAGGAGGCTCTCAGCACTTCAGGGAGCCCTCAGAAGACCAGGCAGCTCCCACGGGAGTCCCCGAATACGGGGACAAAGAAGATGCAAAATGGGGTTGTCGCAGCACTACACTGGAAGGTTTCACGCCACCAAGGAATAACACAGGGAGCTGTGCATTGCAGGATGGAGTGCTGGGGACCTGGTCTATGATGTGCATGAAGGATTCTTGGAAGAAGTGAACAGAAGCCCAAAGAGCTGCAGAAGACTTGGTGCACAGGGGTACTGTTGCAGCAGGGAGGAGGCAAGCTCTTACTTCCACCAAATTTGAACAGCTGGACCTTTGTAAAGTCTGGGTCACTTCAGTCCCCTACCTGTTTTTTAGGGAGCATGCTTGTCATCAGGAGAGGAGTCCCAGAGTACTGGTTGTCATCGTAGAAGGGTGTCTGCAGAAGTAGGGAAGTGACTTCCAATGAGACAGGGTGTAACACCCCTCTCCCAAAGGAAATGAATTGTTCTGCCTTCCTGGGATTGAGCTGCTCAATCCCCAGGAGGGCAGAAACCTGTCTGTGAGGTGGCAGCAGCTGGGGCTGCAGTGGAAACCTCAGACAGATGGTTTGGCAGTACTGGGGGTCCATGGTGGAGCCCCCAGGGTGCATGGGATTGGCCCTCAATACCAGATCTGGATTGGGGGGACAAATCCATGATCTTAGACACCTCACCTGGCAATATTCAGAGTTACCATTGTGAAGCTACATATATGTATTGACATATATGTAGTGCACGCTTATAATGGTGTACCCGCACTCATGTAGTCCAGGGAATTGGCCCTGGACAACGTGGGGGCTCCTTTGCTAGTGAAAGGGTGCCCTCACACACAGTAACTTTGCACCCAGCCTTCAGTAAATGAAGGTTAGACATATAGGTGACTTATAAGTTACCATAGTGCATTGAAAATGGCTGTGAAATAGTGTGTGCACTATTTCACTCATACTGTAGTGGCAGTCCTGATGAAAGGTTTATATGAGCTCCGTATGGGTGGCAAAAGAAAAGCTGCAGCCCATAAGGATATCCTGTAACCCCAATGCCCTGGGTACATAGGTGCCACATACTAGGGACTTGTAAGGGGGGTCAAGTGTGCCAATTAGAATTGGAATATGGAGTCCCTAAAGTGTAGTGACAAATTTGGTAAGTAGAGAGAGAATAAGCACTGGAGTTCTGCTCTGGTTAGCAGAACTTCAGTGACACAGTTAAGCATACTAACAACACACATAGGCCACATACTATGAGCACCTGGGTCCGGGCTAGCAGGGTCCCAGTGAGACAGGCAAAACACACTAACAAACAGGTAGAAATTGGGGGCAACATGCCAAGAAAGATAGTACCTACCTACAAAATCCCCCCAAATGAGGGACAATAAGGCTAACCTTGCCCAGATAAGTCTTCATTGTCTAGGTGAATATATCTGAAAAGTCCATCTGCATTGGAGTGGTTACTCCCAAGTCTATGTTCCACTGTAAAGTCCATCCCCTGTAGGGAAATGGACAACCTCAGCAATTTAGGGTTTTCTCCTTTTTTAACCATAAGATAGGTGTGTTGTCTGTCTGAACAATGAAGTGAGTCCCACATAAGTATGGTCCCAACTTCTTCGGGGCCCAGACCACATCAAAGTTCTCCCTCTCTATGGCTGACCAATGCTTTTCTCTAGGGATCAACCTCCTACTGGTAAAAGCAACAGGCCCTCTGAGTTCCGTTGTGATAGCACTGCCCCAACTCCCAGTTCAGATGCATCTGTCTGGACAATGTTTTTAGAGTAATTTTGGCTTTTTAGGACAGGTGTAGTACACATAGCTTGCTTGAGCTCCTCAAACATACTTTGATAGCTGGCTGTCCACAATACCTTTTTAGGCATCGTTTTAGAGGTGTTGTCATTAAGAGGGTCATCAATGGAGCCATAGTTCTGAAGGAACCTCCTGTAACACCCAGTGAGGCCAATAAAGGCTCTGGCCTGGGTCTGAGTAGTATGGAGAGCCCAGTATAAAATAGTCTGTATCTTTCCGTGTATTGGCTCAATCTGTTCTCCACCTACCAGGTGGCCCAGATAAACCACTTTCCCCTGCCCTACCTGGCATGTTAAAGCCTAGATAGTGAGGCCTGCCTTTTGCAGGGCCTCTTAAACTTTCCACAGGTGGACCAGGTGGTCATCCCAAGTGGAGCTAAATACAGCAATGTCATCTGCTGCACTGAAAGCTTCCAGACCTTTGAGGACTGTGTTCACCAGCCTCTGGAAAGTGGCAGGTGCATTTTTCAAACCAAAGGGCATAAATGTAAACTGATAATGCCCACAAATGGTTGAAAATGCAGTCTTTGGCTTAGCATCCTCTGATAACATGATCTACCAATACCCTGCAGTCAAATCAAAGTTGCTTAGATACTTTGCAGAGGACAGTGTTTCTATGAGCTCATCTGGCCTGGGTGTAGGGTAAGCACCTGTTTTAGTTACAGTATTGAGCCTTCTATAGTCCACACAAAATCGCATTTCTCTCTTTCCTTCTTTGCTATGAGGTTTGTGGACAAGCAGTACTGGGCTGGCCCACGGGCCTATTTGAGTGCTCAATAACACCTAGGTCCAACATTTTCTACACCTCAGACTTAATACAGTCTCTGACATGGTCAGGCTGCCTCTAAATCTTACTTTTGACAGGTAAACTGTTTCCAGTATCCATGGTATGTTCACACCAAATAGTGGTACCATGTGTGAGTGAAAAGAGTCTAGAAAATTGGCCTAGAAAGTTCTTACAGTCCTCCCCTGCTCGGCTGTGGGGCAGTCTGCAAGCACAACTCCTTCCACTAAGCCATCAGCTCCAGTATTGGAGAAGAGGTCAGGGAGAAGGTCCCTCTCTTCCTCCTGCCCCTCATCTGTGGTCATGAGCAGGGTTAAATATGCCCTATCACAGTAGGGTTTAAGGCTGTTGACATGAAGTACCCTAAGGGCACTTCTGGCAGTGCCAAGCTCTACTAAATAGGTGACCTCACCCTTTTTCTCCACAATAAGATGTGGTCCACTCCATTTGTCCTAGGGTGCTCTTGGTGCCACAGGCACCAGAGCCCACACCTTCTGTCCTGGGTGGTATTCAGTCAGGCAGCCTTATGGTCATACCATTACTTTTAAAGCTCTTGGCTGGCATGAAGGTTCTTAGTGGCCTTTTTCATGTACTCATCCATCTTTGATCTTAGGCCAAGTACATAGTGCACAATGTCTTGCTTATGGGGCTTCAAAGGTTGCTCCCACCCCTCTTTCACAAGAGCAAGGGGACCCATAACCGGGTGACCAAAGAAGAGCTCAAAGGGGCTGTAGCTCACTCCTTACCTTCATGTAGGCAAAAAGGAGGCATGTCAGGAGGCTATCCCATCGCCTTCTGAGTTTTCAGAGAGTCCCATGATCATGCCTTTAAGAGGTTTGTTAAATCTCTCAACCAGTCCATTTGTTTGTGGATGAAAGGGTGTGGTGAATTTGTAGCTTACACCACACTCCTTCAACATAGATTTTAAGTATGCAGACATGAGGTTACTACCCCTGTCTGCTACAACCTCTTTAGGAAAACCCACCCTGCAGGTGCTGTAGTGGTCCTTAAGGGGATGGCTTCTGGATATCTATTACCAGAAGCAGTTGTAGGGTCAAAGGGGCCAACAATGTCAACCTGTACCCTTTCAAAGGGAACCCCAACCACTGGCAGTGGGATTAACCTCTTCGCTGCCAGGCCTTTTCCCCCTCCTGTGCCGAGCCTTTTTTTAGCTATTTGGGGCAGTTTGTGCTTAGGCCCTCATAACTTTTTGTCCACATAAGCTAGCCAAGACAAATTTTTTCCAACAGCCTAGGGATTCTAGAGGTACCCAGACTTTGTAGTTTCCCCAGAAAGAGGCCAAGAAATTAGCCAAAATACAGTGACAATTTCATTTTTTTCAAAAAATGGGAATAAGGGTATGCAGAAGAAGGCTTGTGTTTTTTTCCCTGAAAGTGGCATCAACAAAGGGGTTGCGGTGCTAGAATCACCAGCTTCCCAGCTTTCAGGAACAGGCAGACTTGAATCAGACAACCCAATTTTTCAACACAATTTTGGCATTTTACTGGGACATACCCCATTTTTACGATTTTGTGTGCTTTCAGCCTCCTTCCAGTCAGTGACAGAAATGGGCATGAAACAAATGCTAGATCCCAGAAACCGCAACCTTTCTGAAAAGTAGACGAAATTCTGAATTCAGCAAGGGGTAATTTGTGTAGATCCTACAAGGGTTTCCTACAGAAAATAACAACTGAAAAAGAAAAATATTGAAATTGAGGTGAAAAAAACATCAATTTTTCTCTATGTTTTACTCTGTAACTTTTTCCTGCAATGTCAGATTTTCGTAAGCAATATACCGTTACGTCTGCTGGACTCCTCTGGTTGCGGGGATATATAGGTCTTTTAGGTTCATCAAGAACCCTAGGTACCCAGAGCCAATAAATGAGCTGCACCCTGCAGTGCGTTTTCATTCTATACCGGGTATACAGCAATTCATTTGCTGAAATATAAAGAATGAAAAATAGCTATCAAGAAAACCTTTGTATTTCCAAAAAGGGCACAAGATAAGGTGTTGAGGAGCAGTGGTTATTTGCACATTTCTGAATTCTGGGGTGACCATACTAGCATGTGAATTACAGGGCATTACTCAAATAGATGTCTTTTTTACACACTCTTATATTTGGAAGGAAAAAATGTAGAGAAAGACAAGGAGCAATAACACTTGTTTTGCTAATCTATGTTCCCCCAAGTCTCCCGATAAAAATGATACCTCACTTGTGTGGGTAGGACTAGCTCCCGCGACAGGAAACGCCCCCAAACGCAACGTGGACACATCACATTTTTTGAAAGAAAACAGTGATGTTTTTTGCAAAGTGTCTACCTGTAGATTTTGGCCTCTAGCTCAGCCGGAACCTAGGGAAACCTACCAAACCTGTGCATTTTTGAAAACTAGAGACCTAGGGGAATCCAAGATGGGGTGACTTGTGGGGCTCTGACCAGGTTCTGTTACCCAGAATCCTTTGCAAACCTCAAAATTTGGCTAAAAAAAGTTTTCCTCACATTTCGGTGACAGAAAGTTCTGGAATCTGAGAGGAGCCACAAATCTCCTCCCACCCAGCGTTCCCCCAAGTTTCCCGATAAAAATGATACCTCACTTCTGTGGGTAGGCCCAGCGCCGGTGACAGGAAACGCCCCAAAACACAACATGGACACATCACATTTTTTGAAAGAAAACAGGGGTGTTTTTTGCAAAGTGCCTACCTGTAGATTTTGGCCTCTAGCTCAGCCGGCACCCAGGGAAACCTACCAAACCTGTGTATTTTTGAAAACTAGAGACCTAGTGGAATCCAAGATGGGGTGACTTGTGGGGCTCTGACCAGGTTCTGTTACCCAGAATCCTTTGCAAACCTCACAATTTGGCTAAACAAACAAGTTTTCCTCACATTTCGGTGACAGAAAGTTCTGGAATCTGAGAGGAGCCACAAATTTCCTTCAACCCAGCGTTCCCCCAAGTCTCCGGATAAAAATGATACCTCACTTGTGTGGGTAGGCCTAGCGCCCGTGACAGGAAACGCCCCAAAACACAACGTGGACACATCACATTTTTTGAAAGACAACAGAGGTGTTTTTTGCAAAGTGCCTACCTGTAGATTTTGGCCTCTAGCTCAGCCGGCACATAGGGAAACCCACCAAACCTGTGCATTTTTTTAAACTAGAGACCTAGTGGAATCCAAGATGGGGTGACTTGTGGGGCTCTGACCAGGTTCTGTTAGCCAGAATCCTTTGCAAACCTCAAAATTTGGCTAACAAAACACGTTTTCCTCACATTTCGGTGACAGAAAGTTCTGGAATCTGAGAGGAGCCACAAATTTCCTTCTACTCAGCGTTCCCCCAAGTCTCCCGATAAAAATGATACCTCACTTGTGTGGGTAGGCCTAGCGCCCGCGACAGGAAATGGCCCAAAGCACAACGTGGACACATCACATTTTTTCATAGAAATGTCACCCTGTGGATTTTGGCCTCTAGCTCAGCCGGCCCCAGGGGGGGCAGAAATGGCCTAAAATAAATTTGAACCCCCTCCCACCCGGGAGCGACCCTTGCCTACGGGGTCGCTCCCCCTGCGTGACATTGGCACCAAAAAAAAAATCCCCGGTGCCTAGTGCTTTCTGCCCCCTTGGGGGCAGATTGACCTAAAATCGGCCAATCTGCCCCCAAGGGGGGCAGAAATGGTCTAAATACAATTTGCCCCCCAGGGGAGCGACCCTTGCCTAATGGGTTGCTCTCCATCTCTAAACAAACAAACAAAAACAAAAACACAAAAAAACTATTTGCCCTTGGCTCCTAGAGGTTTCTGCCCCCTCTGGGGGCAGATCGGCCTAATAACAATAGGCCGATCTGCCCCCAGGGGGGGCAGAAATGGCCTAAAATAAATTTGCCTCCCCACTGCCCCCGGGGAGCCTACAAGGTCGCTCCCCTTGCGTGACGACGCAAAAAATAAGGTGCCTAGTGGTTTCTGCCCCCTCTGGGCAAAGTGGGCAGAAATGGGCTAAATACAATTTACCCCTCCAGGGGAGCGACCCTTGCCTAAGGGGTCGCTCCCCATCTCTAAAGCAACAAACAGGAAATTTTTTTTTTTGCCCTGGCAGGTTTCTGCCCCCCTGGGGACAGATCGGCCTAATAACAATAGGCCGATCTGCCCCCGGGGGGGCAGAAATGGCCTAAAATAAATTTGTCCCCCCCACCCTCCCGGGGAGCGACCCTTGCCTACAAGTTCGCTCCCCTTGCGTGACGACACACAAAAAAAGGTGCCTAGTGGTTTCTGCCCCCCTTGGGGGCTGATTGACTTAAAATCGGCAGAAATGGCCTAAAATAATTCCCCCCCCCCCCCGCCCCCAGTGAGCAACCCTTGCCTAAGGGGTCGCTCCCCTTGCGTGAAATTCACGTAAAAAAAAAAAAACGCTCTGGTGTCTAGTGGTTTCTGCCCCCCTTGGGGGCTGATTGGCCTCATCAAAATAGGCCATTCTATTAGCCTAAATATAATTTGCCCCCTAGGGGAGCGACCATTGCCTAAGGGGTCGCTCCCCACCTAAAAAAAAAAAAAAAAAAAATGATCCCTGGTGCCTAGAGGTTTCTGCCCCCCGTGGGGGCAGAAAAGGCCTTTCCCAAAAAATGCCCCCCCTGGGAGCGACCCTTGCCCAAGGGGTCGCTCCCTTATGTCAGTTTCCCCCAAAAAATAAAAAATCACTGGTGTCTAGTGGGGTTTGCAAGCAATCCGGCTTTTGAAACCCTGGGAGAGACTTCAAAGGGAAGGAAATACATTTCCTTCCCTTTGAAGCCTCTCCGGGCCTCCCCCAGTGATTGAAAGAGAAATGCTGAGCATTTCTCTTTCAATCACGCTGGAAGCAGAACTTCCAGCGCGATGGGGGAGACCCTGTGACTAATCAGCGCGCGCTCGCGTGCTGATGTCACAGGGGAGATGGGGGGTTTCGGGGGTCGGGGTGGAAGGGGAAGGGCTTCCCCTTCCATCCCTGACTTTGGGGGGGTGGGGAGAAGCACACAGAGGGAGCGAGAGCGCTCCCTCTGGGCTGTGTGCCGAGGACGTAATGGTTACGTCCTCTGCACAGCAGCACTGTGCCACAGGACGTAACCATTACGTCCGCGGCACAGAACCGGTTAAGGGTTGGCAAGTCACACAAAAGAAGCAAAAATCTTTTGTATCCTTTGACATATGAGGACAGTAAAAGTGAGGGACAAGTCTGTCCCAGGTTTTTCTTTGCCCTAGATGTCCAGCCAAGAGAATATCATGTGCCAGAGTTAGGAGGAATTCCCTATACTGCAAGGGAATGACCAGTCTCCTGGTAGCACCTCGTTTAGGGTCCCTTGCCTCAGTATAAAGGAGATTGTTTTTTCAGGTTGCTGTCTCAAACCCTCAAGTGTGAGACAGGTCAGCTGTGCCACACTTAACTCCTCCCTGACAGGCCCCCTGCACCCAAAAAGCTCAGCTGTGCCAGCCTGAAGCTCTTCTGGTGTAGGTTCTGCACAGGGAGTGGACTCTTCCTCCTCAAAAGGGGAATCTTCAGTGAAGGGAGGGATAGTGGATAAGGGTTTAAACTTTCTACCCCTAGTTTCTGGGAACACTTTGTCCATTGTTCCAGGATCCCAGTTTCCCTGTCCTCTTTGTTTTTTGGCCTGAGCCCTTGTCAAAGCAAAGATATACTCAGGAATGCACAGCATTACTTCTTGACCTTCTGACTCCACCTCAGCACAATCTGAAGTCTCCAGATAATTGCCTAGTAGACACTCTACAGGAGGTCTGTGGATACCACAACTTTATTTGGACCAGTACTCACCCCGCCAGTTGAGATTAATAACAGCCATGAGGTGGCTAACAGTGTTATTATGGGTGTCAGTCACTTGGTACTGATGACCAAGTAGGAGCTGCTCAGGGGCTACCAGTTTGTCCATCACCATTCTGACAAAGGTATCTGTGTCCCTGTAGGCCTCAACCTGAGAACTATGTATTAGGGATTGTTGTTTGTACTTATCTATTAGAAGGGAACAGGCAACAAGGGTGGGAAGGTCAACGCCGCCTTCAGAGACTAAAAAAGCCTCAGTGGTTTCCCTAACAAACCAACTCTCCGCTACATTACCCAGAGTGAGACCTGCTATTCCTTTGGACTGGCTATTTGTAGTGCTTTTCCCACCACCACTTCTATTACTAGGGGCACTAGTGGAAGCAGTGGGGGTTGTGGTGGTGGGAGCTTTGGTATTTTTCTTGGGACAAGTGCTGTCACTTGCCCAATGGCCTTTGTTCTTACACATGTAACACCAATGCTTTTTATTGTGCTGGTTGGAAGAGGAATTAGACCCATCCACAAGGGATCTTTGTGAGCCTGATGAAGACTCTTGTTTTTTATCTTTGTCCTCACCTTTGTCATGTGACTTACCATCCTTCTTCTTGTCTTTGTCATCCCCTGTATGAGCTTTCCTGCTCATCCTTGTTCTGACTCATTTGTCTGTCTTCTTTCCCAATTCTTGGGGAGAGTCAGATCTGAGTCTACCAAGTATTGGTGTAACAAATCAAGCACAGAGTTATTCATAATATGCTCTCTCAAAAGTAGATTATATAGACATTCATAGTCAGACACTTTGCTGCCATATAGCCAACCTTCTAAAGCCTTCACAGAGCAGTCCACAAAGTCTCTCCAATCTTGTGAAAACTCTTTTCTGGTCTCTCTGAACTGTATCCTGTATTGTTCAGTGGGTTAGCCAAATCCATCCAAGAGTGCAGTTTTGAGAATACTGTAATTGTCTTCTTCTCTGACAGTGAGAAGTCTATCCCTCCCCTTGTCAGAAAAGGACAACCACAGAATAGCAGCCCACTGCCTTTGAGGGACCCTCTGAACATTGCAGGCCCTCTCAAGTGTAGCAAACACCTTATAGAAGTCATCCCCCACCTGGTATGGGGAACAATTTTCTACAGGTTTCTAGAGTCTATGGTGTCCCCCCTAACTCCATAACTCCTGAAGCTGCTGCTGACACCATGGGGGACTAACCCCAACCCCTGCCTCTCTCTCTCTCCACAGCCAAGGCTACCATATCTAGGGCTTGCAGTTGCTGCTGCAGCCTCAACCTGACCTTCTCTAGTTTCAGTTTCCTGAGCTCCCTATCTATGAAGTCATCACCTGGAGTTGAACCATGGGATCCCTCAGAAACTGAGATGATATGAGAGTAGTCAGAGGTAGATATTTCCCTAACATTACTATCTCTGGTAACCTGACCTCTAGGTGTGAAGGGAGCCCTCCAGGAGTGACTACCCCTCCCACTGCCAACTACACTAGATGGTTTGCTTGGGAGTAGATCTTTGGAAGATCCTTTCACTTAATCTTCAGGATGATTCCCTGACTTCAAGGGATAAGAATTCCCCCACACTTCTTCCTCTTGGCTATCAGCATGCTCCTGATCATCTTGGAGAAAATTCTTATTAGGTTTCTTCCCCACATTTAGGCTCCTCTCTGACCAAAGCTCTTTGAAGGTCATGCCCTTATATGGAGTACCCATGACCTCAGAGCTAGGTCCCTTAGTAGACATGATGTAGTGAGTGTAAGAGTAGTATAAGTGAAAAGAAAAACCTGCTCTAAGCAACCCCCAGTCTCTTAGAAAGGAAGGTAAGAGACTAGATCCTGCAATTAGGTATATGTTTTATAGCTCTAGGTATAGAGTACTCTTTTCTGTAGAAAGCTCCGGTGACAGAGTGATAAGGCAATTTCAAGTACTTATCCCACCGCTGCAACACCAATGTAAGAGGCTAGCCTGGTTTGTAGTGGGTACCAAAGGTACAAACTTACACCTTATACCCGGCCCAGTTATCCCTTAGTAGTGAAATGTAGTCAGTGTATAGAAACCAGGCTCTCTAGGGGAAGTATGGATGAGCAGCCAAGGTGTGAGGAAGTAGCTTCTTTCTACCATGGTAAACCCCACTTTTATCCTGTTTGGAGTGTGTGTCAGTGTGTTTTTACTGTGTCACTAGGATCCTGCTAGACAGGACCCCAGTGCTCATAGATAAAAATATATATGTGAGTGTGTTTTGCCTGTCTCACTGGGATCCTGCTAGCCAGGACCCCAGTGCTTATAGTTTCTGGGGTCTGAGCAGCTCAGTCCCAGGAAAACAGAACAAAGCATTTCCTTTGGGAGCAGGGTGTTACACCCTCCCCTCGTTGGAAATAGGTGTTACATTTTGGAGGGGTAGCCTACCACAACCTCTGGAAATGCTTTGAAGGGCACAGATGGTGCCCTCTTTGCATAGGCCAGTCTACACCGGTTCAGGGACCCCCAGTCTCTGCTCTGGTGCGAAACTGGACAAAGGAAAGGGGAATGACCACTCCCCTGTCCATCACCACCCTAGGTGTGGTGCCCAGAGCTCCTCCAGTGAATCCCAGACTTCAGCCATCTTGTTTTCCAAGGTGTGGGAACACTCTGAAGGCGTCTGAGTGGCCAGTGACAGCAGGTGACGTCAGATACCCCTCCTGATAGGTCCATATCTGATAAGGTAGCCAATCCCCCCTCTCAGGGCTATTTAGGGTCTCTTCTGTGGGTTCTCTTCAGATTCTACTTGCAAGTTTCCAGCAGGTCTCTCTGCAATTACTACTTCATCCTCTGATCTCGGATCAACCGCAGACTGCTCCAGGAACCGTTGTAACAGCAACAAAGTATCCAGAAGGGCTACTTTTCCTCTGCAACTTCAGCTCCAGCCAGCAATTGCAACTGTTTCCATGGTGTGCACGGTCTGGGGACACCCTGTCTTCACCCTGCACCAGAAGGATCAAAGAAATCTCCTGTGGAGTGGCGGAGTCACTCCCCTGCTCAAGCAGGCACCTTCTAAGTCAACAACTGGTTCTCTTGGACTCTTCTCCTGGTGACGAGCATGATCCTTTGAACACAGAGGTTGGACATCATCTAAACAGACTGTCTTGAGGTCCTGCAGTCCAAATTTAGAGGATTTAAGACCTTGCCTTCCCCGAGAATGACAACACCCCTGTGCACAGCGTCTTTTTCACCTCCTGAGGCCTCTATGCACTATTTGCAAAATTCCTTCATCCACATTCAGGCCAAGGTCCCCAGCACTCTATCCTGCAACGCTCATCTCGCTGAGTTGTTCTCTGGCGGTGTGGGACGTTCCTTTGTAGTGCTGCACCAACTGCATTTTGCTCCTCCTTTGTTCCTGTGTCCTGGGACTCCCGTGGGTGCTATCTGGTGTCCTGAGGGCTCTCTGAAGTGCTGAGAGGCCCCTATTCCTCCTCACATAGACTTGAGGCCCCTAGGTCCCTCCTGGGTCCAGCCAGCGCCATTTTGATGCAAAATGCATATTTGTCGTAACCAAGCCTTGATGGCGACTTCCAACATGAAATCATGTCTGCCTCCATCTTCACGTCGTGTGACATCTTTTGCATCACGCAGGAACCCACTGGCATCTTCCTAGGGTGCATTCTTGCAGTCTTCGACTAACCAGGGACTCTTCTTTTGCACCCTCTTCTGGGTTGGCAGGGGCTCCTGTCCTTCCTGGAACTTCTTTCGACTTCTGGACTTGGTTCCCTTCTTTTGCAGGTCTTCATCCCCATGATTATCTACACACTACACTTATCTAGGGGGGGATTTGTGATTTGCATTCCACTTTATTAGTATATGTTTTGTGTTGCCCCTAGAACTATTTTCTCCCTTTGCATTCTATAGCATTTCCTATTGTTTGCACTATCCTGTGTCTAATTACTTACCTCATTTTGGTGTCTAGGATATATATTGTATATAAGACTTACCTCCAGAAGGAGTATTGCCTCTAAGATATTTTTGTCCTTGTGTCACCCAAATAAACTACCTTTATTTTTGGTAACCCTGAGTATTGTCTTTACTTGTGTATAAGTACTGTGTGACTATGAGTGGTATTGCAGGAGATTTGAATGTTTCCTATTTCAGCCTAAGCTGCTCTGCTATTGCTACTTCTATCAGCCTATGCTGCTAGAACGCTTCTTCATTTCACTAATAAGGGGTAACTGGACCTGGTGTAAGTTTGAAGTACCCAAGGTACCCACTACAAATCAGGCTAGACTTCTACATTGCGGTGCAGCGGCGGGATAAGTACTTGCAATTTCTTTACCACTTTGTTACTAGTGCTTTTCACAAGAAAAGCTTGCTCCAATACTTAGAGCTATACATAATATATACCTAGAAGTCATTTCTAACTTTCTAAAAAGTTCTTTAAACTTTGCAAAAGTTTTACAAAGTTTCTGAAAAGTTTTCTTCTTTTCTCTAAAAAGTTAGCTCTGTTAGTCTACTAACTTTTTGCTCACTTTCCTAAACTTTTTCTCTTTCAATATGTGTTCTGTAGAAGCTACCCCTAGAGTTGAAAAAACTACCTATGAGAATCTAAACGTTAAAAGTTTGAGGGGTCTCTGCAGTGAAAAAAGTTTAGGGATTGGTAAGAACCCCAATAAGGAGTTCCTCTTAAATCGTCTCCTGAAGGATGACCAGGGACTTAGCACTGGTCAGGATCACACAGAGGGGGGAGTAGAGGAAGATTCCCACTAGGCAGGCTCAGAGGAGCACACTGATAATACTGGGGAGGGTCCTTCCACTGATCTGTCTGTTAATAGGCCCCTTTAGTGCAACTGGGAGTGGGAAGGGCTCAAACATTAGTAGGGCTCCCTTCACACCCAGAGTCCAGTTCACTAGGGTGGCTCAAGTTAGGGACAGATCAGCCTCTGCAAATTCCAATGTTACTTCTGTCTCAGACGTATCCCACAATTCTAACCATGAGGACCAGTCCCTAGATAGGGAACTCAGAATGCTGAGTGTAGAGGAGTCCAGACTGAGGCTACAGCAGCAACAGTTGGCCTGAGACAGGGAATCCCTGGCTGTTGAAAAGGAAAGGCAGGGTTGGTGGTTAATTCCCCATGGTGGCAGTAGCAGTTTCAGGAACTCTAATGTTAGGGAACCCTCATTTGATTCCAGAAACCTGTCCAAAAGTTGTCCCTCCTTACAAGGATGGAGATGACATATACAAGTGGTCTACTGCACTTGAGAGCTCCTGTAAAGTTCAGAGGGTCCCTCAAGTACAGTGGGCTGCTATCCTGTGGCTATCTTTCTCTGGCAAGGGGAGGGACAGATTCCTCATTGTCAGAGGAGATGATGTAGATAACTACCACATTCTTAAAAGTGCACTCTTAGATGGTCTGGGCTTAACCACTGAACAATACAGGATAAAGTTCAGAGAGACCAGAAAGGAGTCATCACAGGATTGGACAGATTTTGTAGACTGTTCACTGAAGGCCCTAGAAGGCCCTAGAAGGTCCTCACCTTCTGGTTAAATGGCAGTAAGGTGACTGACTATGAAAGCCAATATAACTTGATTCTGTGAGAGCATATATTGATTAATTGTGTGTCTGACTTGTTGTATCAGTATCTTGTGGACTCAGATCTGACCTCTCCCCAAGAACTAGGAAAGAAGGCAGACAAATGGGTCAGAACAAGGGTGAGCAGAAAAGCTCATACAGGGGTGACAAAGACAGCAAAAAGAAAGATGGTGAAAAATATCAGGACAATCATGGGGATAAACGTATGCACAAAGATCCTTCTTCAGGTCCAAAACACTCCTCTGGGGATAAAACTTCCTCATCTTCCTCTCACTCTTCACACAACCAGAAAAAGCCTTGGTGCTAGGTGTGCAGAGGTAAAGGCCACTGGCCAGAGGATAAGTCCTGCCCAGGTAAAGACCCCGAGTCTATCACCACTAATACATCAAACTTTAGTGCCCCTAGCAGTAGTGGTAATAGTGGTGGGACTACTGAAAATAGTCAAACTAAAGGTGTAGTTGGGTTCACTTTTGGGACCATAATAGAAACTGGGGTAGACAGTCCCAAGACAGTGGTGGCATTGGCCTTGCCACCCTGGCTGCTTCTCAGTTTTAGTGGATAAGTACAGGCAGTCAATCTTAATAAATGGTGTTGAGGCCCATGCCTACAGGGACACAGGTGCCAGCATCACTTTGGTGACTGAAAACCTGGTGTAAACTACACAACACCTCCTTGGACAGTACCAAGTTACTGATGTCAGTCACTCCACCCAGTCTCTCCCCTTAGCTGTAGTTTAACTTACTTAAGGTGGAGTTACTGGCCCAAAGCAGGTGGTGGTATCACCTAGCTTACCTGTAGATTGTCTCACAGGGAATGACCTAGAGGCCTCAGGTTGGGCTGGGGTAGAGTTTAGTACCCATGCTTCCATGCTGGGCATCCCTGAGGAATTGATTCCTCTCATTTCTGGTGAAATGAAAAAGCAAAGGAGAGAAAAAGGCCTGAAACTTCAGGATTCCTCTCCAACAGGTAAGAAGGGTATCAAAGTATCCCTTCCCCACCCCGCCACTAAAGATACCATTCCTGTGGTGGTAGAAACCTCTCCTGGGGTGGAACCTGTACCAAAGGAGCAATCAGCTACCACAGCTGGACTCCCAGGGGTAAACGTGCCTCTCTGTAGAACTATTAAAGCAGATGTGCAAAACTGCACCATTTTATGGAGCATCCCTTCAGTCTTCCCAGAGAAACTTTAGTACAGCAGCCCTGCACTGCCTCTGAACACTTAGGACAGCAGCTCTGTCCTAGTGTGGAGCTTATAGGACAGCAGCCCTATCCTGCTCGAACTCAAGAGAAACAGCAACCCTGTTTCCTCTTACAGCCATTGGACAAAGTTTTTGCCCAGCTATGGCTTTATTGAGACAGCATCCCTGTCTAGCATTTACTGCATTTGACATAGGCCCAGTGGACCAATCTCACTGCCCAACTTTAAAACATACTTATAGGAACTCTGAGAATTTACACTCACATTGTTGGTTAAGTACAAATCTCCAAACAGGGTGGTTTACATCCCCACAATTGCAGATCTACTCTCCACTTAGCGCCACTTAGATAATAAAGTCTCAACTGGCCAAGATTAGCAATATTGTCCTTCGCTTGGGGGGGGGGCGGTTATGTGAGAAAGTAGCTTCCTTCTAGCATGGTTACCCCCACTTTTGGCCTTTTTGTGAGTGTGTGTCAGTGTGTTTTTACTGTGTCACTAGGATAATGCTAGGCAGGACCCAAGTGCTCATAATTTAAAACCAAAATGTCAGTGTGTTTTGCCTGTCTCTCTGGGATCCTGGTACCCAGCACCCCAGTGCTCATAGTTTGTGGCCTAACGTGTGTGTTGTCATTAGTGCTTAAATGTGTTACTGAGGCTCTGCTAACCAGAACCTCAGTGCTTATGCTCTCTCTGCTTTTAAATTTGTCACTATAGGCTAACAACTTCATTTATCAATTTCAACTGCCACACTGGACACTCCCTTATAAGTCCCTGGTATATGGTACCTAGGTACCCAGGGCATTAGGGTTCCAGGAGATCCTTATGGGATGCAGCATTTCTTTTGGCACCCACAAGGAGCTCAGGCAAACCCTTCCACAGGCCTGCCACTGCAGCCTGTGTGAAATAGTGCACTTAAGTAAGTTATAAGTCACCTCTGTCTATCCTTTATTTACTGAAGGTTAGGTGTAAAGTTACTAAGAGTGAGGGACCCCTTGCACTAGCAAAGGTGCCCCCAAATAGTTCAGGGCCAATTCCCGGGACTTTGTGAGTGCGGAGATGCCATTACATGCGTGCACTACATATAGTTCAATCCCTATATGTAGCTTCACAATAGTAACTCCGAATATGTCCAGAAGGGCTACTTTTCCTCTGCAACTTCAGCTTCTGCCAGCAACTGCAACAGTTTCCATGGTGTGCATGGTCTGGGGACTCCCTGTCTTCACTCTGCACCAGAAGGACCAAACAAATCTCCTGTGGAGTGACAAAGTCACTCCCCTGCTCAAGCAGGCACCTTCTAAGACGACGACCCCTGTTCCCTTGGACTCATCTCCTGGTGACGAGTGTGCTCCTGGGAACACAGATGGTGGACCTCATCGACACAGACTGTCTTGAGGTCCTGCAGTCCCAATTTGGAGGAGGTAAGACCTTGTCTTCCCTGAGAACGACAGCACCCCTGTGCACCTCGTCCTCTTCACCTCCTGAGGCCTCTGTGCACTATTTGCAAAATTCCTTGATGCATAGCCTGGCCCAGGTCCCCAGCACTCTATCCTGTGACGCTCAACTCGCTGACTTGTTCTCTGGTGGTGTGGGACCTTCCTTTGTAGTGCTGCACCAACTGCATTTTGCATCTCCTTTGTCCCTGTGTCCTGGGAATCCCATGGGTGCTATCTGGTGCGCTGAGGGCTCTCTGAATTGCGAAAAGACCCCTCTTCCTCCTCACACATAGTTGCAGCCCCCAGGTCCCTCTTGGATCCAGATAGCGCCAACTTGACACAAAAAGCGACTTTGCCAGAACCAAGGCTTGTTAGAGGAATCCAGCGCCAAAACTCGCATACATCAAACTTCTCTTCACAGGACATCCAGTGCATCATGCAGGAATCCGCTGACATTTCCCTTGGGTGCATTTCTGTAGTCTTCGTCCAACCAAGGACTCTTCTTTTGCACCCTCTTCTGGGTTGGCAGGGGCTCCTGTCCTTCCTGGAATGTCTTTTGACTTCTGGACTTGGTCTCCTTCCTGTGCAGGTCTTCAGGTCCAGGAATCCACCATTTGTTGTTTGCAGTCTTGCTTGGTTATTGCAATAACTCTAATCACGACTTGTACTGTGTCTTAAGGAAACTTGCAGTACTTTACTCCTGCTTCTGGGCTCCGGGGTGGGGTATTTTACTTATCTTTACTGTATTCTTACTCTCCCAGCGATTCTCTACACATTACATTTGTGTAGGGGGGAATTCGTGATTCGCATTCCACTTTCTTAGTATATGGTTTGTGTGGCCCCTAGACCTATTTTCTCCCATTGCATTCTGTAGCATTTCCTACTCTCTTAGGAGGTAAAAACAGTGCAAATAGTGAAAATCACAATAGTTAGAAATGGCTTGGGGGAACACAAACCATATACTAAGAAAGTGGAATGTGAAAGTCGTTTTCCCACCTAGGCAAGTGTAGTGTGTAGAGGGGTGCTGGGAGTGTAAGAAAACACCAAAGGTAAGCTATAGAACCCACTCTAGAGCCCACGAAAACAGGAGTAAATCACAGTATGTTTCCTAAAACACACAAGAACACATGATAGAAGATTTTGCAAGAACCAGAAGAGACCGCAAGACACCAGTGTTGGATTCCTGGACTTGAAGACTTGTGGAAGAAGGGTGCAAAGTCCAAGAAGCACTGAAGAGTCTAGGGAGAACACAAGCCCATGCTAACCCGGAATAGGGTGCAAAGAAGAACCACCGGTGAAGTCAGTACTGCACCCAAGAAGACGGATGCCGGTTCCTGGTTGGTGCAGATGATGTTCCACACTGGATGGATGATTACAGTCTGGTTTTCATCGCTGGATTCTGCCAACAAGCCTTGGCACACGCAAAGCACGTGGTTAGCAGAAAATGGCGCTGCCCTGGACCAGGAGGGACCTGGTGTCCTCTACCCAGGAGGAGAAGTCAGAGGGGGCTCTCAGCAACTCAAAAAGCCTTCAGAAGACCAGGCAGCATGCACAAGAGTCCTACAGCACCAGGACAAAGAAGGTGCAAAAGGAGGCCCATGCAGCACTACAGAAAGGGATCCCTCGCTGTGGTAGAACCACTCAGGAAGGTGTGAGTCCCAGGATAGAGTGGTGGGAACCCGGAGCTGCATGATGCGTGAAGAACTTTGTGGAAGGATTCCAACAAGCCTTGGCAACAGCAAAACATGCAGTGCATGGGGGTACTGTCTTGCATGGAGAGGCAAGCTCTTACCTCCACCAATGTTGGACAGCTCGACGTCTGGTCCGTCGTAACCACTTCAGTCCACAACCCGTATTGCTGGATCCACGCACTTCTTCAAGAGAAGGGACCAGGCGACTGGTCGTCGCTGCTGAGCGGTGCCTGCTTAAACAGAAAAGTGGCTCCTTCATTTCAAGAGAGATTCCTTTGTTCTTTTGGTGCAGGCTGAAGACAGGCAGTCCTCAGAGGATGCATGACTGGGAAACAGTTGCATTTGCTGGCAGGAGCTGAAGATACAATGTTGCAGAAGTACTCTTTGCTTCTTTTGTTGCAGTTTGTAGAGTTCCTGCAGGGGCCAGATGCAGTTTCTTCGGTAGAAGGTGAAGTAAAGGATGCAGAGGATTCCTGCTGGAGGCATGCAATCTGAATCTGAAGAATCACCCAAGAGAGAGACCTTAAATAGCCCTGAAAGGTGAATTGGTCAGCTAAACAGGTAAGCACCTATCAGAGGAGGGCTCTGACATCACCTGCTGGCACTGGCCACTCAGATGCTCCTAGAGTGCCTGCCAACTTTGAATCCAAGATGCAAAACCCAGGGACCCTCTGGAGGAGCTCTGAGCACAACCCCTCGAGTGGTGATTTACAAGGGAGTAATCATTCCCTTTTCTTTTGTCCAGTTTTGCACCAGAACAGGGACAGTAGACTGGATTATACAAGGAGGGCACCATCTTTGCCCTTCAAAGCATTTCCAGAGGCCTGAGGAAGCTACCCCTCCCAAGCCTGTAACACATATTTCCAAAGGGAGAGGTGTAACACCCCACTCCCAAAGGAAATTCTTTATTCTGCCTTCCTGGGCCTGAGCTGCTCGAGCAACAGTAGGGCAGAAACCTGTCTGAGAGGTGGCAGCAGGTGGGGCTGCCTGGAAAACCTCAGAAGGCTGTAATGGCAGTAATGGGGGGTCCTCTAATCATACAACCAATGCTTGCAAAAGCCTTGGGGTATGATTCCAACATGTTTGATACCAAGCATGGCCATAATAGGAGTGCCCTCACACACAGGTACTCTGCACCTAGCCTTCAGGGTTGGAAGGCCTGACATATAGGTTACTTATAACTGACCTCGTGCAGTGTAAATGACAGTGAAAGGGTGCATGCACCATTTCACACAGGCTCCAATGGCAGTCCTGTAGAAGCCTTTGCATGGGCTCCCTATGGGTGGCAAAAGAAATGCTACAGCCCATAGGAATCCCCTGGAACCCCAATGCCCTGAGTAACTAAGGGCCAGATGTATCATACAACCGATTTGCGATTCTCAAATAGCGATTTTTAAGAAATCGCTATTTCAGAAATGCAAAAAGGTCTGTATGATTTTTGCAACTCGCAAATAGAGAATCTATCCCCTTTCTCACCTATTGGCCTGTTGGCCCATATCTGCGAATTTTTTGCATTTCCAAAATGGCGATTTATTAACCAGAAATCACAATTTTGGAAATGCCAAACCCCAGGGTGCTGGGGGCCTAAGGCCCCCTCTGCTGCACCCCAAATTTTTTTGGGGGGACATTTAAGGTGCACACATGCCAAAAGGGCATGTGTGCTTTACATGTACATTTTAAAAATGCATTTTAAATGCATTTTTAAATTATGCACATGGTTACCACCAGGTTCAACCTGGTGGTAAATAGTGATTCCTAAATGCCCAAATCGCATTTAGGAATGGCTTCATACACGTGCTAAAAAATCGCAAATAAGGAATCCTTATTTGCGATTTCTTATTTAGAGAGTCGCAATTTGCGACTCTCTAAACAGAGTCGCAATTTTAAGGCATCGCTGTTTTTGCGATTCCTTAAAATTGTGTTCAGAATGTCTTTTGTACATTCTGAACTGGCTTTTTGCATTCGCAAACGGGCATTCGCACCGTTTGCGAATGCAAAAAACCTTGATACATCTGGCCCTAAGTACTATATACTAGGGACTTATAAGGGGTGACCAGTATGCAAATTTTGCGTGAAATACTGGATTACCAGTATTCAGTGAAAAAAGGTAGAGGAGAATGAGCTTAACCACTGGGGTCCTGTTTAGCAGGATCCCAGTGACACAGTCAAACACACTGACATCAGTCAGACAATGGCGGTAACATGCCAAAAAGAGGGTACTTTCCTACAGTAGTTTATTGAGCTGCTCCACCTGGAGTACATATATTGATCGGGCAATGGCATCAAACTTCAGAAATTGTGATTCTGGGAAATCGGCTTCAGTGTGTAATGCATCAAAACTTCCTAGCCTCCTTCCTTCAAAACAGCCCCCCACTGCTTGTTCCTCTGCTGTAGTCTATGCTGCCAACCAGCGTGTGGTGAAGAATCCTTTCAGGGTGGGGGGATGCTAATCAAAGGCATTGCCATGGCATATAACCAGAAGTACAATTTTTTAAACATATTTCTGCTAGCAAAGAGCCCTTAATATCAGCTTGGGTTGTGTCGCTGAGGACAGTCTTGCTCCCAAAAGAAAAGCCACTAGGGCAACCCCCTGTCCGGGCTTACTCAGGCAGCTCAGTTCCTACATGTGTAGTCTTGCCACCCATCTGGCCAACCATTGCTTTTAGGCTGCTATGTGATACATCTCTAAGTCAGGGACTTCCAGTCCTCCCTTTCTGGTAATGCAGGGCATGGTGAACAGTAAGACTTAGGGCCAGATTTATGGAGCCATTACGCCATTCCAATGCTATATTAGTGTAATTTGTTTACGTGAATGTGGCGTTGGAAGGGGGAAAACGCTGCGCCATATTTAAAAAGTGGTGCAATGCTTGCATTGTGCCACTTTGTAACCCCTTGGGCCACAATATGCCTGCACCAGGCAGAAAATGGCACAATGAAATGCATGAGATTCCTTTGCACCATTTTTATTGCCATTTTTTAATGTCTGCTAAGTGCAGGCATTAAAAAGAGGCTCTCATTGATTACAATGGGCTTCTGGTTGCTTTGCAGGATTAGCGTAATCATTTTTTATGCTAATACTGCGCCAGACTAGCATAAAAAATGATGATGCTAGTCACACTAACTACTGCCATGGCGCACCATATTTTAAATACAGCGCTACCATGATGGCATTAGGGGGGCACAAAGGGGTGCAAGAAAAGTGGCGCTGCACTAGGTGCAGCACCACTTTTCATAAATCTCCCCATTGGAGTTTACAGCCATTCCACATTGTCACCTATCAATGTGTCCTGTGATCTGAACCATGATTCAGGGATCCAGACTGGGACAAATTAACAAATAAAGAAATTAGGTGAGCATGATCATTTTAGTGAGCACGATCCTCATCGCTAAATGTAGTTTCAGCATGCACCAGAATATTATGCAGTCCCTTAATAATCTTAGCACCCCTTCAAAATTGCCGTCCTGTTAAGTATTTAAACATTCATCAATCAATCAATCAGTGTATGTGTAACGCGCACTACCACCTGTGAGGGTCTCAAGGCGCTGGGGGGGTGCTGCTACTGCTCAAATAGCCAAGTTTTGAAAGTCAGCAGGTCTTCGGTCTGTCGCAGGGGCAAAGGAAGGGTGTTCCAGGTCTTTCCAGTGAGGTGGGAGAAGTATCTGCCTCCGGTAGTCGCTCTTCGGATGCAGGGGACTGTGGCGAGGGAGAGGTCGGCTGAGCGGAGTTGGAGGGACGGAGTGTAGAAGGTGAGTCGTCTGTTGAGGTAGGCTGGACAGGTGTTGTGCAGTGCCTTGTGTGCATGGGTGAGGAGCTTGAAGGTTATCCTTTTGTTGACGGGGAGCCAGTGTAGGTCTCTCAGAAGGGGAGTGATATGGCTGTGGCGGTGGGCATCGAGGATCAGGTGTGCAGAGGTGTTTTGTATGTGTTGCAGCCGTTTGAGGAGTTTGGCCGGGGCTCCTGCGTAGAAGGCGTTTCCGTAGTCAAGTTTGCTGCTGACAAGGGCTTGGGTGACTGTTCTTCTTGTATCTGTGGGGATCCATCTGTAGATCTTGCGGAGCATGCGGAGAGTGTTGAAGCAGGATGAAGAGACGGTGCTGACTTGCTTGGTCATGGAGAGTGTTGAGTCGAGGATGATGCCCAGGTTGCATGCGTGGTTGCCTGGTGTTGGGGCTGCTCTCAGAGCGGTCGGCCACCAGGAGTCGTCCCAGGCTGAAGGGTTGGCACTGAGGATGAGGACCTCCGTCTTATCTGAGTTCAACTTCAGTTTGCTGTTCCTCATCCATTCGGCTACGGCCTTCATTCCTTCGTGGAGGCTGGATTTGGTGGTGAGGGGGTCCTGGGTGAGGGAAAGGAACAGTTGGGTGTCGTCAGCATAGGAGAGGATGTTGAGGTTGTGTAGCCGGGCGCCGAAAGCGAGCGGGGCCATGTAGACTTTGAAAAGTGTAGGGCTGAGGGACGGACCTTGGGGAATGCCGCAGATGATCTTGGAGGCTTCGGAGCAGAAAGGGGGGAGGCGGTCTCTCTTGGTTCTGCCAGAGAGGAAGGAGGTGGTCCACTCCAGAGCTTTGTCCCGGATCCCTGCGTTGTGGAGGCGTGTTTGTAGGATGCGGTGGCAGACGGTGTTGAAGGCGGCCGAGGTGTCCAGGAGGATGAGGGCTGCGGTTTTGCCGTTGTCAAGCAGGGCCCTTGTGTCGTTGGTGGTGGCGATGAGGGCGGTTTCAACTGGGGTTGCTGCGGAACCCTGACTGGGATGGGTCCAGGATGTTGTTTTCTTCGAGGTAGTGGGTCAGTTGTCTGTTGACAATCTTCTCGATGACCTTGGCCGGGAATGGGTGCAGGGAGATGGGACGGAAGTTCTTGAGGTCTCTCAGGTCCACAATGGGTTTCTTGAGTAGGGGTTTGATCTCAGCATGATTCCAGCTGTCGGGGTAGGTTGCGGTTTCGAAGGAGATGTTGATGGCTTTGCGGAGGTGGGGTGCGAGAGTGGTGCTTGCTTTGTTAAAGATGTGGTGCGGGCATGGGTCTGACGGAGATCCAGAGTGGATGGTGCCCATGGTTTTGATTGTGTCGTCTTCGTTCACGTTGGCCCAGACGAGCAGGGGGTCATATTTGAAGGTGGGTGGAGAGTCTGAGGAGTCAGAGATTGGTGGGGTGGTCTGGCTGTTGAAGCTGTCATGGATGTCTGTGATCTTGTGGTGGAAGAAGGCGGCAAGGGAGTTGCACAGGTCTTGTGAAGGTGGGATGTTGCTTGTGCTGAGCTGGGGTTGGAGAGTTCATTCACGATGCTAAAGAGCTCCTTGCTGTTGTGTGCGTTGTTGGCCAAGCGGTCTTTGAAGGAGGTTTTCTTGGCAGATCTGATGAGGTGATGGTGATTGTGGATGGCGTTCTTGAAGACGGCATGGTTGTCCAGTGTCTGTTCGAGGAGCCACATTCTCTCCAGTTTCCGGCAGGTTTGCTTGGAGGCTCAAAAGTCCGAGGTGAACCAGCTGGCTCTCTTGTTGGCACCTCTGTTAGAAGGTTTGTTGAGCGGTGCAAAGAGTGTTGGCGCAGTCATCGATCCAGCGCCAGAGGTTGCAGGCTGCGAGGTCGGGATTGGTGGGTTCAGTGGGTGGTTTTCGGGCGAGGCTGGCGTTCAGCTGGTCTTGGCTGATTTTGCTCCAGTTGCAGTGGGGGATCTGTTGGGTGCAGTGGTGCGTGGTGGGTTTCTGGAAGGTGAAGCGGATGCAGCGGTGGTCGGTCCATGGGAGTTCGGTGGTGTGGCTGAAGGTGACGTGGGGGCTAGCAGAGAAGATGGGGTCCAGCGTGTGGCCAGCGGAGTGTGTTGGGGTAGTGACAAGTTGTCTGTGTCTGAGGGTGGCGATGTTGTCGATTTGGGTGGTGAAGTTGGGGTTGTTGTTATTCTCCAGATGAAAGTTCATGTCGCCGAGGAGGACGTAGTCGGTGGAGGCTAGGGCGAGCCTGCTTGCAAGGCCGTGGTCCGGGGGTTCTGTAGATGAGGGTTCCTCTGAGGGTGGAGTTGGGGTTGGAGGGGATCTGGAAGTGCAGGTGTTCGGCGGTGCTGAGGGTGTCGTCGGTACAGGTCGTGACCCTGATGGTGTCTTTGTGGACGATGGCGATTCCGCCTCCGACTCCATTGGTGCGATCCCTGTGGGTGATCTTGTAGCCATCTGGAATGGCTTTGGCGATGTCTGGGGCCGAGGAGGCGTTCATCCAGGTCTCTGTCGGGAAAGCGAAGTCCAGGGTGGAGGTGTCGAGCAGGTCCCAGAGTTCGACGGCGTGTTTGCGTTCGGAGCGGGTGTTAAGTAGGATGCATCGGAGGTAGTTGTGGTCAGGCTCGGCAGGAGTTTTGGCGATTCGGAGGCTGGAGAGTCTGCAGTTCTGGCAGGTGAAGGGTCCTTGGATGTGCTTAGGGGAGGCCAGGAAGCAGACATGTGCTTGTCCGTGTTGAGTGCGCGGAGGGTGCTGGCGGTGTAGTGGCGTTGCTGGCTGTGGTGGTCTTGGGGACCAGGGGTCCTGTCGCTGGGCGCTGTCTGGACGTGGATGGTCGCAGACGGTCTTGCCTTAGGTGTGCCTTTGGCATGCCAGCTGCATGGCCGCGCAGCGGCTGCCATTGAAAGGGAAGGTGGGAGGAAGGGGCAGCAGGGAGGAGGGAGGGGGCAGTAAATGGGTGAGCGGGGTGGGGCCGCAGGGACACAGCAGCGGGAAAAAAGGAAATTGAAGAGGAGGGAGGGGGCGGGCCTAAGGTATGCAGCTACAGGAAAAAAAGGAAATTGAAGTGGAGGGAGGGGGTGGTCCGCAGGGACGCAGCGGCAGAGAAAAGGAATTTGAAGTGGAGGGAGGGGGGCGGGTGCCGCAGGGCCGCAGCGGTGGAAAAAAAGGAAATTGAAGTGGAGGGAGGGGGTGGGGCCGCAGGTACGCAGTGGCAGGGAAAAAGGAATTTGAAGTGGAGGGAGGGGGGCGCAGGGACGCAGCAGTGGGGAAAAAGGAATTTGAAGTGGAGGGAGGGGGGCGCAGGGACGCAGCAGTGGGGAGACCAGGGCAGAGAAACAATAGGGAACCTGGAGCAGCGGCAGCGCTGGCATGCGATGCAGGGGAGCGACCTGCCTGAAGCAGGGTCAAGGGTCGATCCCTTCACCGCACAGTGGCTGCCATATAAGGGGAGGTGGGAGGGAGGGACAGCAGGGAGGAGGGAGGGGGCAGCGAATGAGCGAGGAAAAAAGGAAATTGAAGTGAAGGGGGGGCGGGTCCGTAGGGACGCACCGGCGGGATAAAAGGAAATTGAAGTGGAGGGAGAGGGGAGGGGCCGCAGGGATGCACCTGCGGGAAAAAAGGAAATTGAAGTGGAGGGAGGGGGCTGGGCCACAGGGATGCAGTGGTAGGGAAAAAGGAATTTGAAGCTGAGTGAGGGGGGCGGGGCCTCAGGGAAGCAGCGGCGGGGATACCAGGGCAGAGAAAAAATAGGGAATCTGGAGCAGGGGCAGCACCAGCACGGGGTTGTAGTGTGATTAGTTTTACGTATCCTTTGCGCGTTAGCTTCAGGCTTTAGGCCTTTGTGCACTTTGCCCTGGATGTATTTTATTCATTTGCTTGCAGCTTAGAGCCTCTGTGCACTTTGCTCTAAATGCTTTTTATTAGGCTTCGTACTGTTATTTCTCAAATAGCCAGTTCTACGGTTTTGTTTTTTATTCATATCACACTGTTTAGCCTACTTCAGCACTAGAGTTCTCTATAACACATTCCTGTTTACTCTGTGCTTCAGTCAAGGATACAGTCTGGTACATTGCCGATAGACGTGGTAGGAGTTTAGACTTGGCATTCCTGCGTAGGGACATTTTGTGATCACGCTGACACGCTAGTTATAAAATCACTTCCTTGTCCCAATACACGCAAGAGGGAGATTCCGACCAGGGAACCACAACTAGATACTGACTGCCTCGTTGCAGATGCTGAACCAAGATCACAGGCCTTTGCTCAGGTATGAGGGCTGATGTCTCCCCAGTGATTCAGACAGGCAAGCTAGAAGCTTAACATGCTGTGCTCTAAATAGAACAAGCAGAGGGAGAGTAGAAACTGTTAGGCACTATGATAGCTTTGTTCTTATGTTTTACTCTCCTGGTGACTATTTCAATCCTACTGTGTTGTATTGTTCTGGTTATTGCGGCTCACGCCTTAATATCTAAAATACAGTCATTTTATTAAAACATTATATAAAACTTATACTGTCTTTGTCATTTGTATATGAGATCATATTGTAAATGAGAGAGTTGGTTTGGATCTGAGTGACCACGACTTCCCTGAGAAGATCCAAAGATGTCATGCTCTCGGCTGCCCAATCATCTCTTCCCCGTGGGAGAAATGAGGCACTGCTAGTTAGCCGGAGCAAGAACCGGATTTAGGGTGACAGAGTTCTTTACACGTGGGTCAGACGCAGCCTCCCACACCGTTATCGATCCTGCTGCCTGGAAATCCAGTAGTCTCATTTAGGATAATGAGAGCCCACGCGACAGGGTCAAGGTTCGCATTCAAGATTCCCACTATACACGTTCCAGATCCACTGATAGTGGGCAGCTTGGATTTTGCTGATGTTGGCAAGGTGCATGTTTTCTCTCATTTAGTGCAGAGTCTTATTACTGTGGCCAGCTACTGCAGCATCAGGGTGCTCCATGTCACTTCCGGTTCTATGTCTTGGAGAAACAAAAACAGATCATCGGCATAAAGCTGGATGTTATGTTCTGTATCATGTAGTGTGTAAGAAATTGGGTTACTAGTTGAGAGGAATGAAACCTTACTCAAGTACCAACCGCAATCCTTGTCAGGGAAAGTCACGTGCAAACTCCAAAATAACCTGTGCTCAACTCTCCGGTAGATTGGCACAGAGAAGACAAGCTTAACTTAGAGGCAACGTGTAAAGTATTTGTACAACACTTTATCAGTAAGAAAGTGAAAATACAAGCCAAAAAACATCTCATACCTGTTTAGAAAATTAGAGTGAATTTGAAAAAATAGATCAAAACCAAAATAAAAAATATCCAATCAGTAAAACAAACCAGCGATGCAAGTTTAAAGATTTCAGTGAAAAAAGCACCAAAAAGGAAAAAAAAAACACCAACTGTGATTATCTGGTAATGCCAGACTGAGACAAAGTCACAAGTTCAGGCTGAGTGTGATGGAGTGCTGGCCAGCTACAGGGACCCACCCAGGCCCTCTCAACACAGTAAATTAATCCTAGTTGTGAAGAACTGCAGAGCCCCATGCTGAGGATGCCTGGCCCAGCATAGGCAATGTGAGATCCAGGTGAGGAGATGTGTTGCACAGTGGCAATTCTGAGAAGCTTCAAGGTGTAATGTGATGAACATTTGTGGAGATGGATTGCGCACCAGTGGTTCCAACAGGCTCCGTTGGTTGAGGCATGGAAATGTGTTGGCTCTGATGGGCTGCAGTGGGTGAAGCCAGAATTTAATTGGAGAAGTCCACGCAGCAGGTGATGCATCACTTCTGAGGGCGATGCTTCAAGCAGCAACCGCAATGCATGATTTCTGGAGGGGGTGTAACACACTTCAGAGGACATACTTTGGTTCTCTGGGGTCCACAGATGGGCTGGAAGAGCACCTACGCACCTGCTTTGAAGGGTCCAGGACTGGGGTAGCACCACTTGAGATGGCAATTACTTACAGATGCGGTCCTGGATTCAAGGTGGTTAAAAGCCTATTTTATCCATAAGGCTTTTGATAAGGAGGCCAGCCATTTAGCCCATGAAGTCACTCTGGGGTCCTAGGTTTAGAGATGCAGGTCCAGTCCTCCTCACCCAGGCAAGAGGTTAGCGGGTGAGCACAGCAGAGCAGAAGTCCTTCACAGCAGCAGTCAAGCCAAGTGACAGTCTTTTCAACAGCACAGCAGTCCTTCCTAACAGAGTCCACAGGCCCAGAATTGTACTGAAGAGCTGGGCCGAGCCATGGTCCAATATTTATACCTGGTGCCCACTTTGAATTGCAAGAAGATTTCCACCACCCTGAATTGTCAGGCATTCCCTTCCTCCCTGTTCTGGCCCCAGCTTTCCTGGGGTCACAATGCACCAGTGGCAAGCCCCTTGTTAGAGCACTAACCTTTTGTTATGTGCAAGTGTGGTGGGTGACAGTTCCTCCCCCTTATTAACTCAGAGTGACCCATCTTGCATGCACGTATGTTCCCTATACCTCACTGTCTTGGAGCAATACTCAAAGTCCAACTTCCAGCAACACCTAATCATGTGACGCCAGATTAGGCTGCAGGCACCAAATGGTTAGGGCAAAAAAATGGCAACTCTCTAAAAAGTGGCATGTTCAGAAATGTGAACAAAAATCTGACTTCATCTGATTACATAATTTTAAGCATTGTTTTAACTGCCAATATTACAGGCCTTAATGTTTGTGTTGTTTTCTGTCTGGAAATGCACTTTATAAGAGGTTTAGACCTTGCTATTTTAAACACCAGTCGCCTGTTACTATAGGTAAGGGAGAAACAATCACTGCTGGGTGGTAGGAGCCTGCTAGAACTTCCCCGCTATTGTGTGGAGGCTGCAGCATGGGTGAGCCGACCTTAGGGTTAAAACTGATCATGGCCACATCTTTTTGCACACTTTTAAGGATTTTCTAAAATCTGCCAGTATTACAGATCTTAATGTTTGTTTTTTATCATTCTGGAAATCCACTTTATGGGGGTTTTAGACCTCACTACTTCAAACGCCAGTTGCCTGTTACAGTAGGTGGAGGTGAAAACAATTACTGCTGGACGGGAGGAGCCTGTTAGAGCTTCACTGCTACTTCATGGATGCTGCAGCATAGATGCGTCGGCCTCAGGGTTAAAACTGTTCAAGGCAGCATTTCTTTGAACATGATTTTGCACACGGTTTTCAGCAGTTTTAAACTGCCAATATTACCGGTCATAATGTTTGTGTTTTTCACCATTCTAAAAAAGCACTTTACGAGGGTTTTACTTCAAATGCCAATTGCCTGTTAGGATAGGTGGAACCAGTCACTGCTGGGTGGGAGGAACCTGCCAGGGCATCCCCGTTATTTCAAGCAGGCTACAGCAGAGACACGCCTGCACCTCATACCTATTATTATTTCTGTTTTTTTATTCTGTGTATTTTTTTGTCTATCTATTCCATTTGATTATCTTTCCTTCTTGTTACTTTCTCTCTCCCTTCACTCTCACCGCGTTTTCACCACACTGCTGCTCCCATGTGGCCCTGCCCCCCTGGCGAGCACTTTTCCCACCCTGCAGCCTCCCAGATGACCCAACCCACAGGTTCCCTTCTCTTCCTAATGGTAGTCTCTGTGCCAAAGGCCACCCCATCTGCGCCCTTCCGTGCCTGGACTGCGCCCAGCACCATGGACCCTGGTCTTCACCCCATCTACTGGTTCAACTCCAACACACTATGGGGGTCATTCTGACCCTGGCGGCCGGTGGCCGCCAGGGCCACCGACCACGGGAGCACCGCCAACAGGCTGGCGGTGCTCCCACGAGCATTCTGACCGCGGCGGTTCAGCCGCGGTCAGAAGCGGCAAGTCGGCGGGCTCCCGCCGACTTACCGCTGCTCGGGGGAATCCTTCATGGCGGCGGAGCGCGCTCCGCCGCCATAAGGATTCTGACCCCCCCTACCGCCATCCTGTTCATGGCGGGAAAGCCGCCATGAACAGGATGGCGGTAGGGGGGGTCGCGGGGCCCCTGGGGGCCCCTGCCGTGCCCATGCCAATGGTATGGGCACGGCAGGGGCCCCCATAAGAGGGCCCCGCAAAGTATTTCAGTGTCTGCCTTGCAGACACTGAAATACGCGACGGGTGCCACTGCACCCGTCGCACCTTCCCACTCCGCCGGCTCGATTACGAGCCGGCATCCTCGTGGGAAGGGAGTTTTTCCCTGGGCTGGCGGGCGGTCTTTTGGAGACCGCCGCCAGCCCAGGGAAAAACTCATAATACCCTCCGCGGTCTTCTGACCGCGGAGCGGTATAATGGGGGCGGAATTCTGGCGGGCGGCCTCCGCCGCCCGCCAGAATCAGAATCACCCCCTATGTGCCCTCAACCCAGGAAGATCCTCAGCTTGCCACCTATTCAACCCGAGGAACGCTTATGGAACTTTTTCATGCCATGCATGCTCCCGCAGCCTCCAAGGACCCTCACACAATCCTGTACCAAGCACCGACGACCACCTCAAGTGCTTACTCCTCAGCTCATGCTCCCTCATCAAGCAGGCAGTAGAAGTCTGGGTCCTCCTCAACTCAACTGCCCAGACATAGCCTTCTTCACGGAGATGTGGACCACCCCCTCCTTGGTCCCAGACATCTCCAAGGCCATCCCAGACAGCTACAAAATCATCCACAAGGACAGTGTGAACTTGTAGGAGGCTGGACTGGCTTCTAGTGGGTACCAAGGGGTACTTACACCTTGCACCAGGCCCAGGTATCCCTTATTAGTGTAGAGGGGTGTCTAGCAGCTTAGGCTGATAGAAAAGGTAGCTTAGCAGAGCAGCTTAGGCTGAACTAGGAGACGAGTGAAGCTCCTACAGTACCACTAATGTCATATGCACAATATCATAAGAAAAAACAATACACAGATATACTAAAAATAAAGGTACTTTATTTTTATGACAATATGCCAAAGTATCTCAGTGAGTACCCTCAGTATGAGGATAGCAAATATACACAAGATATATGTACACAATACCAAAATATGCAGTAATAGCAATAGAAAACAGTGTAAACAATGTATAGTCACAACAGAATGCAATGGGGGCACATAGGGATAGGGGCAACACAAACCATATACTCTAGAAGTGGAATGCGAACCACAAATGGACCCCAAACCTATGTGACCTTGTAGAGGGTCGCTGGGACTGTAAGAAAACAGTGAGGGTTAGAAAAATAGCCCACCCCAAGACCCTGAAAAGTGGGTGCAAAGTGCACCTAAGTTCCCCAAAGAGCACAGAAGTCGTGATAGGGGAATTCTGCAGAAAAGACCAACACCAGCAATCCAACAACAATGGATTTCCAGACGAGAGTACCTGTGGAACAAGGGGACCAAGTCCAAAAGTCACGCTCAAGTTGGGAGTGGGCAGATGCCCAGGAAATGCCAGCTGTGGGTGCAAAGAAGCTGCCACCGGATGGTAGAAGCTGTGGATTCTGCAAGAACGACAAGGGCTAGAAACTTCCCCTTTGGAGGATGGATGTCCCACGTCGTGAAGAGTCGTGCAGATGTATTTTCGTGCAGAAAGACCGCCAACAAGCCTTGCTAGCTGCAAAGATCGAGGTTAGGGTTTTTGGATGCTGCTGTGGCCCAGGAGGGACCAGGATGTTGCCAATTGCGTGAGGAGACAGACGGGGCATCCAGCAAGACAAAGAGCCTACACAGAAGCAAGCAGCACCCGCAGAAGTACCAGAGCAGCCACTACAAAGTGGAGTGAACCGGAGCTCACCCGAAGTTGCACAAGAGGGTCCCACAAAGCCAGAGGACAACTCAGGAGGTTGTGTAATGCAGGTTAGAGTGCCAGGGACCCAGGCTTGGCTGTGCACAAAGGAAACCCTGGAAGAGTGTACAGGAGCCAGAGTAGCTGCAAAACACGCGGTTCCCAGCAATGCAGTCTAGCGTGGGGGGTAAGGACTTACCTCCACCAAACTTGGACTGAAGAGTCACTGGACTGTGGGAGTCACTTGGACAGAGTTGCTGAGTTCAAGGGACCTCGCTCGTCGTGTTGAGAGGAGACCCAGAGGACCGGTGATGCAGTTCTTTGGTGCCTGCGGTTGCAGGGGGAAGATTCCGTCGACCCACGGGAGATTTCTTCGGAGCTTCTAGTGCAGAGAGGAGGCAGACTACCCCCACAGCATGCACCACCAGGAAAACAGTCGAGAAGGCGGCAGGATCAGCGTTACAAGGTCGCAGTAGTCGTCTTTACTACTTTGTTGCAGTTTTGCAGGCTTCCAGCACAGTCAGCAGTCGATTCCTTGGCAGAAGGTGAAGAGAGAGATGGAGAGGAACTCTGATGAGCTCTTGCATTCGTTATCTAAGGAATTCCCCAAAGCAGAGACCCTAAATAGCCAGAAAAGGAGGTTTGGCTACTTAGGAGAGAGGATAGGCTAGCAACACCTGAAGGAGCCTATCAGAAGGAGTCTCTGAAGTCACCTGCTGGCACTGGTCACTCAGAGCAGTCCAGTGTGCCAGCAGCACCTCTGTTTCCAAGATGGCAGAGGTCTGGAGCACAGTGGAGGAGCTCTGGGCACCTCCCAGGGGAGGTGCAGGTCCGGGGAGTGGTCACTCTCCTTTCCTTTGTCCAGTTTCGCACCAGAGCAGGGCTGAGGGATCCCTGAACCGGTGCAGACTGGCTTATGCAGAGATGGGCACCATCTGTGCCCATCAAAGCATTTCCAGAGGCTGGGGGAGGCTACTCCTCCCCAGCCCTGACACTTTTTTCAAAGGGAGAGGGTGTAACACCCTCTCTCTGAGGAAGTCCTTTGTTCTGCCTTCCTGGGCCAAGCCTGGCTGGACCCCAGGAGGGCAGAAACCTGTCTGAGGGGTTGGCAGCAGCTGCAGTGAAACCCCGGGAAAGGCAGTTTGGCAGTACCCGGGTCTGAGCTAGAGACTCGGGGGATCATGGAATTGTCTCCCCAATGCCAGAATGGCATTGGGGTGACAATTCCATGATCCTAGACATGTTATATGGTCATGTTCGGAGTTACCATTGTGACGCTATACATATGTTGTGACATATGTATAGCGGACGCGTGTAATGGTGTCCCCGCACTCACAAAGTCCGAGAAATTTGCCCTGAACAATGTGGGAGCACCTTGGCTAGTGCCAGGGTGCCCACACACTAAGTAACTTAGCACCCAACCTTTACCAGGTAAAGGTTAGACATATAGGTGACTTATAAGTTACTTAAGTGCAGTGGTAAATGGCTGTGAAATAACGTGGACGTTATTTCACTCAGGCTGCACTGGCAGGCCTGTGTAAGAATTGTCAGTTTTCCCTATGGGTGGCACAAGAAATGCTGCAGCCCATAGGGATCTCGTGGAACCCCAATACCCTGGGTACCTCAGTACCATATACTAGGGAATTATAAGGGTGTTCCAGTATGCCAATGTAAATTGGTGAAATTGGTCACTAGCCTGTTAGTGACAATTTGGAAAGAAATGAGAGAGCATAACCACTGAGGTTCTGGATAGCAGAGCCTCAGTGAGACAGTTAGTCATAACACAGGTAACACATACAGGGCACACTTATGAGCACTGGGGCCCTGGCTGGCAGGGTCCCAGTGACCCATACAACTAAAACAACATATATACAGTGAAATATGGGGGTAACATGCCAGGCAAGATGGTACTTTCCTACACAACCCCCCCCCCAAACGAAGGACAATAAGACTAGCCATGACCTGATGAGTCTTCATTGTCTAAGTGGAAATATCTGGAGAGTCCATCTGCATTGGAGTGTGTACTCCCAGGTCTATGTTCCACTGTATAGTCCATTCCCTGTAGGGATATGGACCACCTCAACAATTTAGGGTTTTCACCTTTCATTTGTTTTAGCCAAAGTAGAGGTTTGTGGTCTGTCTGAACAATGAAGTGAATGCCAAACAGGTATGGCCTCAACTTCTTCATTTCCCAGACCACAGCAAAGGCCTCCCTTTCTATGGCAGACCCACGCTTTTCTTTAGGGGTCAACCTCCTGCTGATAAAAGCAACAGGTTGATCCTGGCCCTCAGAATTAAGTTGTGATAAGACTGCCCCTACCCCTAATTCAGATGCATCAGTTTGGACAATGAATTTTTTGGAGTAACAGGGGCTTTTCAGGACAGGTGCAGAACACATGGCCTGCTTCAGCTCCTCAAAAGCTTTCTGACAGTTTGCTGTCCATAATAGCTTCTTAGGCATTTTCTTAGATGTGAGGTCATTAAGAGGGGCTGCAATGGAGCCACAGTTCTTTATGAACCTCCTGTAATACCCAGTGAGGCCTAGAAAGGCTCTCATCTGAGTCTGAGTTGTAGGGGGAACCCAATCTATAATAGTTTGGATTTTCCCCTGAAGTGGTGCAATTTCTTCTCCACCTACCAGGTGTCCCAGATAAACCACTTGCCCCTGCCCTATCTGGCACTTTGAAGCCTTGATAGTGAGGCCTGCCTTTTGCAGGGCGTCCAAAACTTTCCATAGGTGGACCAGGTGATCATCCCAGCTGGAGCTAAAGACAGCTATATCATCTAGATATGCTGCACTAAAAGTTTCCAGCCCTTGCAGGACTGTGTTCACCAAACTTTGAAATGTGGCAGGTGCATTTTTCAATCCAAAAGGCATTACTGTGAATTGGTAATGGCCTCCAATGGTTGAAAATGCAGTTTTTACTTTTGCATCCTCTGACAACTTGATCTGCCAATACCCTGCAGTCAAATCAAAGGTGCTTAGATACTTGGCAGATGCCAGTGTATCTATTAGCTCATCTGCCCTGGGTATAGGGTGAGCATCAGTTTTGGTTACCTGGTTGAGACCTCTGTAGTCAACACAAAATCTAATTTCCCTTTTACCATCTTTGGAATGAGGTTTTGGTACAAGTACCACAGGAGAGGCCCATGGACTTTCAGAGTGCTCAACCACTCCCAGTTCAAGCATTTTCTGTACCTCTTGCTTTATGCAGTCTCTGACATGGTCAGGCTGCCTATAGATCTTACTTTTGACAGGCAAGCTGTCTCCAGTATCTATAGTGTGCTCACACCAGGAAGTGGTGCCTGGCACAGTCGAGAAGAGTTCAGAAAAACTGACCCAGGAGATTTATGCAGTGGTCTTTCTGTTCAGCAGTAAGACAATCTGCCAGTACTACACCTTCCACTAGAGCATCTTGTTCTGTGGAAGAGAAGAGATCAGGGAGAGGGTCACTCTCTTCTTCCTGTCCCTCATCTGTTGCCATGAGCAGGGTGAGATCAGCCCTGTCATAGTAGGGTTTCGGGCGATTGACATGGAGCACCCTAAGGGGACTCCTGGCAGTGCCTAAGTCAACTAAGTAGGTGACTTCACCCTTCTTTTCAACAATTATGTGGGGTCCACTCCATTTGTTTTGGAGTGTTTGTGGGGCCACAGGCTCCAAGACCCACACTTTCTGCCCTGGTTGGTACTGAACCAAAACAGCCTTCTGGTCATGCCATTGCTTTTGGAGCTCTTGGCTGACCTGAAGGTTTTTACTGGCCTTTTTCAGGTACTCAGCCATCCTAGATCGTAGGCCAAGTACATAGTCCACTATGTCTTGCTTTGGAGCTTTTAAAGGTTGTTCCCAACCCTCCTTCACAAGTGTTAGAGGACCTCTTACAGGGTGTCCAAATAGGAGTTCAAAGGGGCTGAAGCCCACTCCTTTCTGGGGTACCTCCCTGTAAGCAAAAAGGTGGCAAGGTAACAGGACATCCCATCTCCTGCGGAGTTTGTCAGGGAGTCCCCTTATCATTCCTTTGAGAGTTTTATTAAACTTCTCAACCAGTCCATTTGTTTGTGGATGATAGGGTGTAGTGAACGTGTATGTCACACCACATTCCGTCCACATGGCCTTTAAGTAAGCAGACATGAAATTGCTTCCCCTGTCTGATACCACCTCTTTTGGGAAGCCCACCCTGGAAAAGATTCCCAGGAGGGCCTTTGCCACTGCAGGAGCTGTAGTGGTCCTTAGAGGAATTGCTTCAGGATATCTGGTGACATGGTCCACTACCACCAAGATAAACCTATTGCCTGAAGCAGTAGGAGGGTCAAGGGGGCCCACTATGTCAACCCCTACCCTTTCAAAGGGAACCCCAACCACAGGCAGTGGAATAAGGGGTGCCTTTGGAGTGCCACCTGTCTTGTCACTTGCTTGACTGGTTTCACAGGACTTACAAAATTCCTTTGTGTCCTCTGACATTCTAGGCCAATGAAACAAGGGGACAAGCCTGTCCCAAGTTTTCATTTGGCCCAAATGTCCAGCTAAGGGAATGTTGTGGGCTAGAGTTAGGAGGAACTTTCTGTATTCCTGAGGAATCACCAATCTCCTGGCAGCTCCAGGTTTCGTATACAAAAGGTTATCCTCCCAGTAAACTCTGTGAGAGTCACTGACATCCCCATTTGCTTGTTTGACAGCTTGCTGCCTTAGACCCTCTAATGTGGGACAGGTATGCTGTGCCACACTCAGCTCCTCCCTGGCAGGCCCCCCTTCACCCAAAAGCTCAGCAGTGTCTGCTTCCAGCTCCTCTGGTGTAGGTTCTGCGCAGGGTGGAAATTCTGCCTCAGAAGTTGAATCCACTGTAGAGGGAGGGATAGTAGGTAGTGTTTTACCTTTACTAACCCTAGCTTTAGGGAGCACTTGGTCCATTCTTCCACGATCCAAGTCACCCTGTCCTTTTTGCTTTTTGGCCTGAGCCCTGGTTAAAGCAAAAATATGCCCTGGAATGCCCAGCATTGCTGCATGAGCCTCCAACTCCACTTCTGCCCAAGCTGATGTCTCTAAATCGTTCCCTAGTATACAGTCTACAGTTAAATCTGAGGCAACCACAACTTTCTTTGGACCAGTAACCCCCCCCCCCTAGTTGAGATTCACAACAGCCATGGAGTGGCTAAGAGTGTTGTTATGAGCATCAGTCACTTGGTACTGGTGACCAAGTAGGTGTTGTTCAGGGTGGACCAGTTTTTCTATTTCCATTGTAACACTGGCCCCTGTGTCCCTGTAGGCCTGAACCTCAACACCATTTATTTGGGGTAGTTGCTTGTACTTATCCATGCTAAGGGGACAAGCAACCAAGGTGGCCAAATCAATGGCCCCCTCAGAGACTAACACAGCCTCTGTGGTCTCCCTAAATAGACCAACCCCAACTAAATTACCAAAAGTGAGCCCAGCTACTCCCTTGGATTGGCTATTAGTAGGTTTGCTCCCACCACCACTGCTATTACTAGGGGCACTAGGGGCCATATTTATACTTTTTGACGCAAAACTGCGCTAACGCAGTTTTGCGCCCAAAAAATTAGCGCCGGCTAACGCCATTCTGAAGCGCCATGCGGGCGCCGTATTTATTCAATGAAGTTAGCCGGCGTTAGCCGCCGGCGCTGTCTGGTGTGCGTTGAAAAAAATGACGTACACCAGGCAGCGCCGGCATAGGGGGAAAATGGCGTATGGGCGTCCACAAATGGTGCAAGTCAGGCTGAGGCAAAAAAATGGCCACAACCCGATTTGCGCCATTTTTTTACGACGCCCATCCCCCATTGAAATGACTCCTGTCTTAGCAAAGACAGGAGTCATGCCCCCTTGCCCAATGGCCATGCCCAGGGGACTTCTGTCCCCTGGGCATGGTCATTGGGCATAGTGGCATGTAGGGGGGCACAAATCAGGCCCCCCTATGCCACAAAAAAATAAATAAATAAACACTTACCTGGACTTACCTTAATGTCCCTGGGGTGGGTCCCTCCATCCTTGGGTGTCCTCCTGGGGTGGGCAAGGGTTGTAGGGGGTGTCCCTGGGTGCAGGGGAGGGCACCTCTGGGCTCATTCTGAGCCCACAGGTCCCTTAACGCCTGCCCTGACCCAGGCGTCAAAAAGAGGCGCAAATGCATTTTTTTTGCCCCGCCCACTCCCGGGCGTCATTTTTGCCCGGGAGTATAAATACCACGCACATGCCTGGGAGTCATTTTTTAAGACGGGAACGCCTACCTTGCATCTCATTAACGCAAGGAAGGTGTTCACGCCAAAAAATGACGCTAACTCCATGAACTTTGGCGCTAGACGCGTCTAACGCCAAAGTATAAATATGGAGTTAGTTTTGCGTCGAATTTGCGTCGAAAAAAACGACGCAAATTCGGCGCAAACGGAGTATAAATATGCCCCTTGGTGCTTTTCTTTGGGCAACTGGGATCAGTTGTCCAATGGCCTTTTATTTTACATAAATAGCACCATGGTTTCTTTTCTTTGTTTTGATTTGAAGAGGATTTGGGCCCACCAGAGTGTTTTTGTGGGCCTGATGAAGACTCATTTTTAGATTTGTCCCCACCCTTGTCAGAAGACTTACCACCCTTCTTCTTGCCATCCTTGTCACCCCCTGTATGAACTTTTCTGTTCACCCTTGTTCTGACCCATTTGTCTGCCTTCTTTCCCAATTCTTGGGGAGAGGTCAGATCAGAGTCTACCAGGTACTGGTGTAACAAATCAGACAAACAATTATTAAGAATATGCTCTCTCAGGATTAAGTTATACAGGTTTTCATAGTCAGAAACTTTACTGCCATGTAACCACCTCTCCAAGGCCTTCACTGAATGGTCAACAAAGTCTACCCAGTCTTGTGAAGACTCCTTTTTGGTTTCTCTGAACTTCATCCTGTACTGTTCAGTGGTTAAGCCATAACCATCAAGGAGTGCATTCTTAAGAACTGTAAAATTATTGGCATCACTTTCTTTTACAGTAAGGAGCCTATCCCTACCCTTTCCACTGAAAGATAGCCATAGGATAGCAGCCCACTGCCTTTGAGGGACCTCCTGTACAGGCCCTCTCAAGTGCAGCAAACCACTTGTTAATGTCATCCCCCTCCTTGTAAGGGGGAACTATCTTGTGCAGATTCCTAGAATCATGCTCTTTTGCAGCATGACTATTTGGAATACTGCTGCTGCCACCATGGGGTCCTAACCCCAACCTCTGTCGTTCTCTTTCTAAATCAAAGGACTGCCTATCTAAATCCAGCTGTTGCTTCTTGAGCTTCAGCCTGGATTCTTCCACTCTCAATCTATTGAGCTCCCTTTCTACCACTCTGTCATCAGGGTGGGTGGGTTGGGCATGCCTTGACACAGAAGAATGGTGAGAATGAACAGAGGGAGACCTGGCCCTAACAGATGGCACTCTAACATTCTGGCCTACAGAAGTAACACTCCTACTGTGATGAGAAGTAACACTCTTACTGTGATGTGAATTCACATCAGTACCAGCTATGCTAGGTGGCCTGCTAAGGGGCAGGTTGGAAAGATTCCCTCCCAAATCTTTCACTGGGGGTGCCCCAGAATCAGAGTGGGAACCATCAGCTAATTTCTCACCAGAAGTGCCACCTAAGGTCTTATCTTGTTCAATGAGCATATTAACTAACAGTTGTCTTGATGGATTCTTCCCTACCCCTAAACTTCTATCTATGCAGAGACTCCTTGCTTCCCTCCAGCTAAGGTTGTCATAAGCTATGCTTGCCAGATCAAGAGTTTGGCCTGTACCAGACATGATAGAAAAGGTTTAAGGGACAGAAAAAGAAAGAAAAAGTTTCAGAACTTTGTAAAGAAGAGAAAAAAACCTTTTAAACTTTTTAAGAACTTTTTGAAAGTATAGAGGTACTTTTCAGCACTTAGCAAAGAAGTGAGAGAAGAAAAGCAAAACCTTTTGGTTAGGTGTACATACACTGAACTTGTTTTGTATATTTTTCTCTTATGAAAAGTACAATATGACAAAGTGGTAAGTAGTTGCAAAGTACTTATCCCACCGCTGCAACACCAATGTAGGAGGCTGGACTGGCTTGTAGTGCGTACCAAGGTGTACTTACACCTTGCACCAGGCCCAGGTATCCCTTATTAGTGTAGAGGGTTGTCTAGCAGCTTAGGTTGATAGAAAAGGTAGCTTAGCAGAGCAGCTTAGGCTGAACTAGTAGACAAGTGAAGCTCCTACAGTACCACTAGTGTCATATGCACAATATCATAAGAAAACACAATACACAGATATACTAAAAATAAAGGTATTTTATTTTTATGACAATATGCCAAAGTATCTCAGTGAGAACCCTCAGTATGAGGATAGCAAATATACACAAGATATATGTACACAATACCAAAATATGCAGTAATAGCAATAGAAAACAGTGCAATGTAGAGTCCCAATAGAATGCAATGGGGGCACATAGGGATAGGGGCAACACAAACCATATACTCTAGAAGTGGAATGCGAACCACGAATGGACCCCAAACCTATGTGACCTTGTAGAGGGTCGCTGGGACTGTAAGAAAACAGTGAGGGTTAGAAAAATAGCCCACCCCAAGACCCTGAAAAGTGGGTGCAAAGTGCACCTAAGTTCCCCAAAGAGCACACAAGTCGTGATAGGGGAATGCTGCAGAAAAGACCAACACCAGCAATGCAACAACGATGGATTTCCAGACGAGAGTACCTGTGGAACAAGGGGACCATGTCCAAAAGTCACAATCAAGTCAGGAGTGGGCAGATGCCCAGGAAATGCCAGCTGTGGGTGCAAAGAAGCTGCCACCGGATGGTAGAAGCTGTGGATTCTGCAAGAACGACAAGGGCTAGAAACTTCCCCTTTGGAGGATGGATGTCCCACGTCGTGAAGAGTCGTGCAGACGTGTTTTCGTGCAGAAAGACCGCCAACAAGCCTTGCTAGCTGCAAAGATCGAGGTTAGGGTTTTTGGATGCTGCTGTGGCCCAGGGGCGACCAGGATGTCGCCAATTGTGTGAGGAGACTGAGGGGGTATCCAGCAAGACAAAGAGCCCACTCAGAAGCAAGCAGCACCCGCAGAAGTGCCAGAACAGGCACTACGAAGTGGAGTGAACCAGAGCTCACCCGAAGTTGCACAAGAGGGTCCCAGGAAATCCTGGAAGAGTGCACAGGAGCCAGAGTAGCTGAAAAACACGCGGTTCCCAGCAATGCAGTCTAGCGTGGGGAGGCAAGGACTTATCTCCACCAAACTTGGACTGAAGAGTCACTGGACTGTGGGAGTCACTTGGACAGAGTTGCTGAGTTCAAGGGACCTCGCTCGTCATGTTGAGAGGAGACCCAGAGGACCAGTGATGCAGTTCTTTGGTGCCTGCGGTTGCAGGGGGAAGATTCCGTCGACCCACAGGAGATTTCTTCTGAGCTTCTAGTGCAGAGAGGAGGCAGACTACCCCCACAGCATGCACCACCAGGAAAACAGTTGAGAAGGCGGCAGGATCAGATTTACAAGTTCGCAGTAGTCGTCTTTGCTACTTTGTTGCAGTTTTGCAGGCTTCCAGCGCGGTCAGCAGTCGATTCCTTGGCAGAAGGTGAAGAGAGAGATGCAGAGGAACTCTGATGAGCTCTTGCATTCGTTATCTAAGGAATTCCCCAAAGCAGAGACCCTAAATAGCCAGAAAAGGAGGTTTGGCTACTTAGGAGAGAGGATAGGCTAGCAACACCTGAAGGAGCCTATCAGAAGGAGTCTCTGACGTCACCTGCTGGCACTGGCCACCCAGAGCTGTCCAGTGTGCCAGCAGCACCTCTGTTTCCAAGATGGCAGAGGTCTGGAGCACACTGGAGGAGCTCTGGGCACCTCCCAGGGGAGGTGCAGGTCCGGGGAGTGGTCACTCCCCTTTCCTTTGTCCAGTTTCGCGCCAGAGAAGAGCTGAGGGATCCCTGAACCGGTGCAGGCTGGCTTATCCAGAGATCGGCACCATCTGTGCCCATCAAAGCATTTCCAGAGGCTGGGGGAGGCTACTCCTCCCCAGCCCTGACACCGTTTTCCAAAGGGAGAGGGTGTAACGCCCTCTCTCTGAGGAAGTCCTTTGTTCTGCCTTCCTGGGCCAAGCCTGGCTGGACCCCAGGAGGGCAGAAACCTGTCTGAGCGGTTGGCAGCAGCAGCAGCTGCAGTGAAACCCCGGGAAAGGTAGTTTGGCAGTACCCGGGTCTGAGCTAGAGACTCGGGGGATCATGGAATTGTCTCCCCAATGCCACAATGGCATTGGGGTGGCAATTCCATGATCCTAGACATGTTACATGGCCATGTTCGGAGTTACCATTGTGACGCTATACATATGTTGTGACATATGTATAATGCATGCGTGTAATGGTGTCCCCGTACTCACAAAGTCCGGGGAATTTGCCCTGAACAATGTGGGAGCACCTTGGCTAGTGCCAGGGTGCCCACACACTAAGTAACTTAGCACCCAACCTTTACCAGGTAAAGGTTAGACATATAGGTGACATAAGTTACTTAAGTGCAGTGGTAAATGGCTGTGAAATAACATGGGCGTTATTTCACTCAGGCTGCACTGGCAGGCCTGTGTAAGAATTGTCAGATCTCCCTATGGGTGGCACAAGAAATGCTGCAGTCCATAGGGATCTCCTGGAACCCCAATACCCTGGGTACCTCAGTACCATATACTAGGGAATTATAAGGGTGTTCCAGTATGCCAATGTAAATTGGTGAAATTGGTCACTAGCCTGTTAGTGACAATTTGGAAAGAAATGAGAGAGCATAACCACTGAGGTTCTGGATAGCAGAGCCTCAGTGAGACAGTTAGTCATAACACAGGTAACACATACAGGGCACACTTATGAGCACTGTGGCCCTGGCTGGCAGGGTCCCAGTGACACATACAACTAAAACAACATATATACAGTGAAATATGGGGGTAACATGCCAGGCAAGATGGTGCTTTCCTACACAACTGGCCTGGAAGGGGCATTGTCATAGCCAACAAGAGCTCCCTTCACCTGACAACCACCAATGAGTCACAGTCTCAGCTAACCCGTGAACCCTACACTTCTATATTCAGACCAACCCCAACTCCTTCAACCATGGCACACTCATCTGTATTGTGGCCGGACTCCAACCTCAATTCTGTGAAGTAATCGCCAACCTCATCACCCCTCCAAGTGGTCACCTCCTCTGACCACATCCTACTCAAAGACTTCAACTTCCACCTTGACATTCATGATGACCGCAACACCACAAACCTCTTAGACAACATTGAAACACTCGGCCTCAAACAGCTTGTCAACATCCCCACCCACACATCCTCGACCCTGTCTTCTCACCAGGGAACAACATCACCATCACTCACACCTCTGAACACCACTGGACCAACCACAAATGCATCCACATTACCTTCATTAAGAAAACTGCATGCCACTAACCCCCCTGCAGACGATGGTGCAAAGTTACAGAAGCGCAACTCACCAACACTCTCAGACACTCCCCCCCACTGGGTGCAGCAGATGCTAATAAAGCCGCCCGAAATATATACTGCTGGCTATCGAAATGTGCTGACAGCATAATCCCCCTCAGGAAACCAGCGGGAAACTGAGATAGCAAAACACTTAAATCATTCATAACAGACCTACAAGAGTCCGAATGCTCCTACAGATGACTGGAACAGAAATGAAGGAACAGCAAATCAATGGAAGAATGCAGTCACCATGCACCACCAGAATATCAGAGCCCCAAAAAAGCTGCCATTCAAGAATGCCTCAGCACAAGCACTCACAACAGCAAAGAGCTATTCGCCATCATCAAAGAATTCATGAACCCCGGGACAGACACCTCATCCATACCTCTCTCCCAAGACATCTGCAACGACCTCGCCACCTTCTTTCACCAAAAAATCCAGGACATTTACAAAGGCACCGCCCACAAGTACCACCACGGACCTGGCATCGCATCAGATCCTGAACTCCTGGATCCCCTTCACCAAAGAGGACACCCAAAGACTCATGAACTCCATCCACTCGGAAGCATCCTCAGATCCGTGTCCTCATCACATCTTCAAGTGGCCAGCACCACCGTATCACCTGAGCTCTGCCAAACTATCAACCGATCCTTTGAGACCACCACCTTCCCATCATATTGGAAGTATGCCAAGATCAACCCGCTACTCAAGAAACACACCACCGACCCAAAGGAGATGAAGAACTATAGACCCGTCTCTTTGTTCCCTTTCGCTGCCAAAGTAATGGAAAAAGCCGTCAACCAGCAACTCACTGAACTCCTCGAGACACACCAAATCCTAGGCCCTTCCAATCTAGATTCAGGAACAACCACAGCACCAGAACAGTACTGCTAGCTGCCACTGACAACATACACACCATATGAGACCTTGGAGGCATGGCTGCACTCATCCTCTTCAACCTCTCACCTTCTTTCAACACCATTTCCCACCCTACCCTCTGCGCCAGACTCTATGATGCTGGCATTTGAAATAGAGCACTGGAATGGATCAGGTCCTTACTCACCGGAAGGACACAGTGTGTCAGACTTCCACCGTTCAGATCAGAACCAAAAGATACATGCTGCAGAGTACCCCAAGGATCACTCAGCCTGACGTTTTTCAACATCTACATGGTCCGCTACCCAGGATCACCAAACAACATGGGCTAAACATTGTCAACTATGCTAATGTTACCCGACTGATCCTCTCCCTGTCCTGTGAAGGCCAAGAGAAGTTTCCACAATGGGATGAGAGCAGTTGCCACCTGGATGAAAGCCAATTGCCTCAAACTCAACACAGACAATACGGAGATCCTCATAATTGGCTCCACCCCTTCCAACTGGCACAACTCCTGGTGGTCCACTGGTCTGAAAAATTCCCCACCCCCACTGACCATGCACGCAATCTAGGCATCACCCTAGACTCTTCACTATCCATGACCCGCCAAGTCAATGCTGTCTCTTTGTCATTCTTCCACACCCTCCAAATCCTTCAGAAGATTTTTAAGTGGATCCCCTCTGACATAAGGAAGAGAGTCACTCACCCACTCGTCACTATTAAACTGGACTACAGCAATGTACTCTATGCTGGCATCACAAAGAAACTGCAATCAAGACTACAAAGAATACAGAATGCAGCAGCCAGACTCATCCTGGACATCCCCAACAACGCCACATCTCTTCCTACCTCAGAGACCTATTCTAGCTCCCAGTCAACAAGTGTATCACATACAAACTCCTGATCCACCCCTACAAGGCACTATGCAACATAGGACTGGCACACCTCAACCACCGCCTCAACTTCTACATACCAAACAGAATTCTCCTTTTTTCCCAGATGCCCCCTCACAGCCATTCCCAAGACCTGGAAATGCTCAGTAGGAGGAAGATCATTCTACCTTGCAGTCCGGGCATGAAACACGCTACCAGTCAAACCCAGGCAGATAACATCACTCAAGCAGTTCAGGAAGGACCTCAAGACCTGGCTCTTCGATTGAGCAGCACGCCCAAAAACAGCACATTGAGTCCCTATGAGCTATTAGCCACACTTTGAAAAATGATTAATTGATTGATATCAATTATTTGTCAGTCATTTCAAATTAGTGCTCCCAGCCCAGTAAGGACAAGTAAACACCTCTGGCATAAGCATGATTTCCAAAACATTTCGGTCTTTATCCTATCAAATAGTATACTGCTCAATTTGAATGCAGAGATGGCTCATAATAACTTACAATCTTGGCTCACTGCAGCCTTGGACATATTTATCCCCATTAAACAGGTCCCAAAAGGAAGAAACAAAGTGCCCCTTGGTTTAGTGAGGCACTTACAGGAGCAAAGAAGCAATGCAAAATCTTAGAATGCTCCTGGAGGAATGCCAAAAGTCCAATATAGTACATACTCTGTGGGGGGATAGATATAGGACAATGTACCACAGTGAAAACATGAATTAATCACTGGAGGGTTATTTCTTTATTTAGCATAGACACGCTGGAAGACTGATATGAGCGGCAGCATTTTTGTAACTAGAAATGCTTTTCCAAGTCAACTGATCACTAGCCACTGTGGGCCCCAAGATGATTTTTCCCTGAATAACAGTCGGGTACTAAGAAATACAAAACCTGTTTTGTTAAGGCACTGTTTCTGATGTCCTGAGGAGGCCAGATTCATAAAGACAGAAACGTGTCGACTATATCTGTGGAGGAATGTACAGTGGAATTTATGAAAAAACTTGATGATATAAACTGGACTGTATCGGATATTTACATCAGCAATAGAGGTTTGGCTGATGGACGATACACTACTCACATTACCTCAATGTAATACTGCTTACCAATGAATGGCCCAGCATCTTATAGATTAAATTACGACAGTGCATAAAGGAACTATTTTGATATTGTCTTTCTATTCGTTCTATTTGTAGATTGTTTTCCCTATTTGTTACAAGTTCTTCTGTTTAATGTTTGTATAATGGATTTTAACACACTTGACAGCTCTGCTATTTGTTTGTTTGGCACATAGTCCATGAGTGTGGGACTTGGAGACACTAAGCATAATCTAATAGATTTAATTATGTGAATAAAGAAATAACATGCCACTGATTAATTCATGTGTCACTGTGGTACCTTGTCCTATATCTATCCCCACTGTATATCTGTATTCACTTTGTAAAAGTCCAATATAGGGCAGCTATCAAATTTTATTATAAATTGATTTCTAAAACAAAGGATGACTATTTGGCTGATACAATTAAAAGCAGTTTCCACTAAAGAAATCTTTACGCAATTAAATAGTTTGTGACCTCAGTGTCACTTCTAACGCACAATGCAAGAAGCTAGCAGAATACTTTGTAAATAAAATAAAATCTATCTACACTCAATTTCCTTTGGATCCTGGTTCTGCTAACAGGGTACTTTTGGAGAACCTTAACCCCAGAACTGGGCTTAATTATCTCCCCCTTTTAAACTTGGAGGAGATGATGTCCGTCTGTAGCCAAGTCAAATCGGGATCTCATACAGACTCATTAAAACCTGATATGTTTTCTGATGTTGCAGATTCTCTTCTGCCAATCTGTTTACAAGTAAATAGCCTATCTCTTGTCTGCCCAGGTGCCTAGTAAATGGAAACATGCTAAGGGTATTCCTTTTCTGAAGAAGCTATCTTTAGATGCCTCTAACCCAGAGAACTGTCACCCTATTCCACTATTGCTTTTCTCAATGAAGGTCACAGAGAAACATATGAACAACATAATGGTGAAACACTTTGCCGTCAATCATATTTTAGACATCTCTCAGAATGGCTTCAGGCCAAGGCAAAGCACTGAGCCAGCGCTACTTGCTATCACAGAGCAGCGTCATATGGCCTTAGACCAAGGACACACATTTGTATTTATTTTGCTCAACTTGAGCGCTGCTTTCGATACAGTGGTTCTGCTACAGCACCTACAGAGCATCAGCATTGGCCAGACAGCCCTGTCTTGGTTTGCCTCCTTTTTATCTCAATGATCCTTTCAGGTAATTTCTCCACAATTTAATTTCAACACACATCTCTTACAATATGGCATTCAACAAGGGTCTTCATTAGGTCCTTCCTCGTTTAATATATATGCTGAATCAATGGCACATGTCTTTGAATCTACCGGGATGATGTTGATATCCTAGAGAGGCGATATGCAGCTAGGACTCTCTTTTACAGACAACCAGTCACTTCAGAGCTCCAATTTCTATAAAGGATTATTGGCAGTGGCAGAATGGATGAGCACCAACTATCTGTGCCTGAACATCAATAAGACAGAAGTACTTCTATAACGTAAATGTACTAATTTATGGGGAAATGATTAGTGGCCTACCCACCTTGGGGTCCCCCGTGTACATAAACCTTCTGTGAAAAAGCTGGGGGCCTTTGTGGACAATGTTTTGACTTTTGAGACTCAGGCCTGTACAGTGGTTGACACCTGCTTTTGGCTCCTAGGGAGTCTGAAACCCATTCTCAACTTTTCTGACCCCAACACGTGCAAGATCATTGTCCAGGCTGTGATTTTAGCATGGCTAGATTACTGTAATTTCTTATAAATGGCTGTCAATAAATCAGTGACTAGAAGACCTCAGCTATTTCAAAATGCTGCAGCCAAACTGCAGTTTTGCTCGGCTACTGGACTTCTGTTAAATCTACACTGGCTCCCTGTGGAAAAATTTATACTTTGTATTTCTTGTGTGTGGTTCATAAACTTCTAAATTCTCAGGGACCTCTGTTCTTGTCTAAATTGGTGCTTCCTTATTGACCAGCCCGTGCTCTGTCCTCCGCGGATCTTGTTCTGGTTGAGATTCCCTGCGTTAGGCAAGCAAGAGCCGGTGGACAGTCCTTTAGAGTAAAGGTCTCAATTGCTTGGAACTTGTTCCCCCTCCATATCAGGCATATAGAGAATCGTTTACACTTCAGAGGGATTGTGAAAACCATAGAAACATGAGGTACCTTCTTTCCTGACTATTCGCAGCCACAGTGGTTCCCCGTTGTTCTTTTTAGGCCAGCGCGGGGAAGCACTGTTGCTGGAGCAGCCATGTGCTCTACAAATTTTACAACATAACATATAGCATAACATATAAAACGTAAAGGTATGTATCCTACTTTTTAAATACACTGTACCCTGCCAACTGGTTTGTCCGGGCCTACCCTAGGTTTGACGTGTATTAAAGGGGAGAGTTTGGGCCTGGCAAAACATTTATTTTGCCAGGTCCACATGGCAGTTAAAAACTGCACACACAAGCTGCAATGGCAAGCTGGAGACATGTTTGAAAGCCTACTTGAGTGGGTGGCACAATAAGTGCTGCAGGCCCACTAGTAGCATTTCGTTTACAGTCCCTGGACACATACAGTACCACTTTACTGGGGAATTACAAGTAAATAAAAAATGACAATTGTGTATAAGCCAATTCTACCATGTTTAAGGGACAGAGCACAAGCACTTTAGCAATGGTCAGCAGCAGTAATGTACAAAGAGTCTTAAAGCCAACTAAAACAAAGTCAGCAGGGGCAAAACGTTAGGGGGGAAAAGCATGCCAAGAATGCCAGGTGTAACACTGTGGCATGCCTTTATCTCTGACTTCCTGTCTAATAATGCTCACATCTGGCTCTATGGCCAGAGTGAACAGCACTGGGGACAGCGACAAACTCTGATGGGTGCCCGACTTTATTTGGATAACCTTAGAGATATTCTGTTGTATTTTAACTTTGTCTCAGACATCTACATAATGAATAATTATCCATTAGTCCA